>NC_138179.1:17137637-17737637 GCF_964165515.1 Mesoplodon bidens
GTTGTGGAGCACGGGCTCTAGGTGCGCAGGCTTCAGTAGTTGTAGCGCATGGGCTTAGTTGCTCCGCGGCATGTGGGATCTTCCCGGACCAGGGCTCAAACCCGTGTCCCCTGCACTGGTAGGTGAATTCTTAACCACTGCGCCACCAGGGAAGCTCAAAATTGGTAGCTTTCTTTAATCAGAACCCATTCACTGCCCAAGGCTTATACTAAGCCTTTAAAATCACATCTCACGATACTGGTTACACATAATATTTTTTCCTAGTCAGTAACCTGAGACTGCTAACATGCAAATATTGAACATTGATTTACTTTTACGTTTTTGTACTATGGAACCTTTCATCCCAAACCCATAGACAACACGTGTTATATCTGCTAGGGAGATAAGTATATCCTCCTGAATATTAACCTGGAATTAATATCAAAAGAACTACAAAGGGGCTTCGCTGGTGGTGCAGTGGTTGAGAGTCTGCCTGCCGATGCAGGGGACACCGGTTCGTGCCCCGGTCTGGGAAGATCCCACATGCCGCGGAGCAGCTGGGCCCGTGAGCCATGGATGCTGAGCCTGCGAGTCCAGAGCCTGTGCTCCGCAATGGGAGAGGCCACAACAGTGAGGGGCCCGCGTACTGCAAAAAAAAAAAAAAAAAGAAAGAACTACAGGGACTCCCCTGGTGGTGCAGTGGTTAAGAATCCGCCTGCCAATGCAGGGGACATGGGTTCAAGCCCTGGTCCGGGAAGATCCCACATGCCGCAGAGCAACTAAGCCCATGTGCCGCAACTACTGAGCCTGCACTCTAGAGCCCAAGAGCCACAACTACTGAGCCCGAGTGCCAGAACTACCGAAGCCCACGTGCCTAGAGCCCATGCTCTGCAACAAGAGAAGCCACTGCAATGAGAAGCCCATGCACTGCAACGAAGAGTAGCCCTTGCTTGCCGCAACTAGAGAAAGCCCACATGCAGCAACGAAGACCCAACGCAACCAAAAATAAATTAAATAAATTTAAAAAGAAAAAAGGAAGAACTACATACCAGGGACTTCCCTAGTGGTCCACTGGTTAGGACTCCACGCTTCCACTTCAGGGGGCACAAGTTCCATTCCTGGTCAGGGAACTAAGATCCTGTATGCCAAAAGGTGCAACCAAAAAATCAAGTACTACATACCTCAACATGGCCAAAGTATAGGTTATACTGCTTGGGAATAAATTTGGACAACCTTCATCCTCTGGATATGCAATTTTACAGATGAGTTAAGATTAAGGATTTTGTTTTGGGAACTAACCTTTATGCAAATGTAACTTGGACACTAAACCCATGAGAGTACACTTGCTAAGAATAACTCAAAAAAGGTACGTGGGGCTTCCCTGGTGGCGCAGTGGTTGAGGGTTCGCCTGCCGATGCAGGGGACATGGATTCGTACCCCGGTCCGGGAAGATCCCACATGCCGCAGAGAGGCTGGGCCCGTGGGCCGTGGCCGCTGAGCCTGCGAGTCCGGAGCCTGTGCTCCGCAACGGGAGAGGCCACAACAGCGAGAGGCCCGCGTACCGCCAAAAAGAAAAAAAAAAAAGGTACATTAATCTCTAATATGAATGTAGATCAACAGCAAAAACATTTACTTCATCTCTGACAATGGGTAAAAGGAAATTTTCACAATTAAGACTACTACCTGATAATTATACTTTGCAGTTTACAAAACCCCACAACTTCATTATCACCCTTGAAATTAGCAAGCAAGGTAGATATCATTAATCCCCATTCTATAGATGAGGAATCCAGATGATTCCAAGGCCTTTGCACTACATTACATCCACCAAAGTATGAAAGTCATTTTTTTTGAGTATTCTGACTTCCTAACAAGCAAATTTAACAAGGTAACTATTTATTATAAATTTATTTATTTGGGGCTGTGTTGGGTCTTCGTTGCACACGCCAGCTTTCTCTAATTGCGGTGAAAGGGGGCTACTCTTCGTTGAGGTGCCCAGGTTTCTCATTGCGGTGGCTTCTCATTGAGGAGCACGGGCTCTAGGCACGCACGCTTCAGTGGTTATGGCACACGGGCTCAGTAGTGGTGGCTCGCAGGCTCTAGAACGCAGGCTCAGTAGTTGTGGCGCACGGGCTTAGCTGCTCCACGGCATGTGGGATCTTCCCGGACCAGGTCTCGAACATGTGTCCCCTGCACTGGCAGGCAGATTCTTAACCACTGCGCCACCAGGGAAGCCAAAAGTCATTAATTCTTATTCATAGTAACGTGTCTCCTCCAAATTTTTATATGTGAAGAAAAGGGCTTAACACATTTCATATTGCTTTATAGCTAGATAAAATCCTGTCCTGATCATAAATGAAGCCTACCAATGACAGATCTGCCCAGCTACTATGATGGATCGATCACTGGAAGAAGGGCAATGAATTCAAGATTAAATTTCAAAAAGATAAACCAGCATCATGATCATATGTTTTCTAAACTATTCAGGATTCAGTGTTCTAAACATAATGATCATAACAAGACGTAGGTGAGACTTTAAAAATATTATTTGGAAAGTTCTAAACTTAAGACAGACACTGCTGCTAAGGGTCTGCACCTAAGTTTTTTTTTTTTTTTTGCGGTACGCGGGCCTCTCACCGCTGTAGCCTCTCCCACCGCAGAGCGCAGGCTCCGCGGCATGTGGGATCCTCCCAGACCGGGGCACGAACCCGTGTCCCCTGAATCGGCAGGCGGACCCCCAACCACTGCGCCACCAGGGAAGCACTAAGTCAAGTATTTTTAAACACAGATCTAGCTCAAGGTAAACATACATAAAACATACTTGGCTTTGACACTATCAGTCTGATTGACTAGTTAGTATGCCAGTAATCTCTATTTTCAGCAACTACTGTATACTTGACTTTTCCAGCTCCCATTTGGGGGAAAGGAGAGTGAGAGGAGGAAAGCTTTCACTTTGCCTTTGATCTGTCTTATGTTCTGCCAAATAATAACGTCATTTGAAAGAAGAAAACCAGTATTCTGGGGATTCAGATCTAAGATATCTTGGTGGTAGAGGGATGGACAAAGCTTAGGAAACTTTCTAAATGAGACAACTAGTAGCAACAAATGGTCTTAAGTAGGACGACCATAGGGCAAGTTTGCAGTTTCAACACAATTATGAATTGGCACCCCTTCATTTCAAGGTATCCTGACTTGAATAAATTATGATGACCCTCCTATTATTATGGCAGCTGTTATTACAACTTAGTAAACTTAAATGAGCTTCTGAAATTGTTCCTAGGACTTGCATGAATATTTAGTTAATGAGCTCAAAGTAATGTTATCTTGGCAAACCAATTTGTCAACTGGGATGCATCTGTATCAAACTGTTAACTGACCATTTCAAAAACCGTTAAAACAATTTTGTTTCTGTTCCCCACTACCCCTTAATAGATTCTGCTTGACAGCTAACTAGGCTACTATTTGGAACATTTAAGAATCATTTGCCAACCTCCCTGCCCCCCAAATTTTTATGACTATATTAATTTAAGGGCTGCATTCATTAAGACTAAGGTGAGGGGCAGAAACATTTTAGAAGTACTTTACAGAAATGCATGGCATTAAGTTATATCCCAATATAGAAATTGTGATAAAGCAAAAAACCTAAATATAAACACATTCTGAGACTACCTAAAATTCATCACTCTAACTTCATTCACTGTGCCTTGTTTTTGAAAGAAAACGAGGTTTCTTTAGAAAAGTATGAAGATATCTATTTACAATGGATACGAGTCAAGTCATAATACCAAAACATATTACGTGAAGTAACTGCTAAAAAAATAAGCATACCCCTCCTCCCACAAGGCACCATCTGATTTAGTTACACATGGGTCTTTTGTGAGTGGCTCAGGAGAAATAAAGAGTACCAGTCTAAAGGTCATCAGACCGACAAGTTCTGGCTTTGCCATATACTTGCCAACTAATCATGTGATACAGGAAAATTAAAAAAAAAAAATCACTAAATCTTCTCAAATTCACTTTCCTGAACCATAAAATGGAATTAACATTACCTACTTCAATATCACATGAAATAAGTAAAAAATTTTCTGCAAGTGGTCTGTGAAATGTGAAGTTCTATATAAATATGAAATTATATAATGTAAAGTTTAAAATTTTAACCTTTATCCTATGCCTCTCACTACTGTTTAAATACACTTTACTTAAACATAAGGCTATAAATAAATAAATAAATAAATAAGGCTAAAAAATTGCTGGAAAATCAGCCGTACAGCCCTTTTTTTTTCCCTTTACAGCCTTTAAAAAAGAAACAAAATCATGCTTTCAGATCAGCGTCTTAACGTATTTGAAACTCATTTGTAAAATGAGATACATTAGATCACTGTGCTGAAATTTCACTTGCTCTACCAGGTTAAAGTCAAGAAATTTTTTTAATATTTCATATTCCCTTGACCAAGCTATAAAACAATTATGAAAAGCCTGCTTATTCGTATGGACTTTCAGTGGGTTTGCCTGTACTTAATGAATCCAAAATTTGCTCAGTTTGGTATCTGTGTTCTTCCCCATACTAGAATTCAAAGGTGAAAAGGGTACCTAGAAATGTCCACAGTAAGAATTTACCCCATCACCACCTCAAATTGCAATGATTCATGATTTCCTTATATTCTATAGTTTTGTAAGCCAACAGAATAGACTGACCTATATATTGTGTATATGCACTAAAGTATACACAAAAGAGCATCTACCTTCAATACAAAGACCAAAAGCTACTTGTAGGAGGAATTTTTTAATTGCATTATCCAGCTCTGCTTATGTTTAGGTAGGAGAAATGTATTCAATAAAGTTAACTCCATTAACTGAAATAGCAATTAATTTCAGCATTAAGTGAAATAGCAACAATAAAAATTATTACTGGCCTATAGTCAAAGAACTGATAATTAACCCGTGCTTTTAAACTCATTACTAAAGTCGATTTACTCTTATCCATTTTTTTTCCCTAACAAGATGTATATTAAGGAGCTAATTCAAAACATGCCCCCCACCCCTCACTGACTACCAAAGTAAGCCAGAGATGAGGCTCTAGTGTCTTAAAAGGACAGCTCTCAAGTGACACAGAACAGATGCATTCCTGGTGTTGCGCTCACAGATTCAATCAAACATGACCATCAAAATGTTACCCCTACCTCATGTGAAGCTAATCATCAAACATGACCATCAAAATGTTACCCCTACCTCATGTGGAGCTAATCATCACATGGAGAAGAAAAGTGAGAAAAGGCCAAAACCAGCACTACCGCACAACCCAAACGTAGCTTATGCTGACCGCTCTGTTCTCAAAAAATGTAGAAAGTACTCATTTCCCCCCCTCTATATTCCCCACTTTTCCATACTAATATGGTTCATATACATGAGAAGTTAGGACTTCAGAAATGCTACAAGATGATGGGCTTGCTTAATATGGTTATGAATGACCCAAAAACCATCCCTTAGACTACTGTTGTTACATGATAAGATGCTAGATTTAATCTTCAAAGTGAACAGTCCTATCCCCAAACTTCAATATTTCCCATCTGCAACACCAAACTGTCCTTTTCCTGAACACAGCTTAGCTCGTCCTCCAGTACCATTAAATAATCTGCATCAAGTGATTCCAATTCCCCAGGACAAAGTTAAATGATGCCACAAAAAAGTTTAAGTACTAGGTTAAACAAAACACGCAAGATAAAAGCTAAAGGTACTGCAAGAACAAGGAAAAAAGCCAATATGTATATCCAACTACACCAAACCAAATCATCAAAAGCACTCTTCACCTTCCTGATACCTGATAAATTGTTTGGCAACTATAACTATGGGGTCATTTTTTTTGTGACCACAAACAAAACTGAATTATTGCACCCAATAAAGGAGTGGACAAAGGTAGAGAATGATTCCTAATGACTGTCTTCCTCTTCTTCCTTTCCAATGAATCCCTCCCAATTTTGTGCCCAAAAGTCACAGGAGATCCTCTCCACCTGGGAGATCCTATATACCTCCCACCCTTAGATCCTGAAGGGACAACCCTAATGTTTAAACAACGGTAAGGATGTGGCTCTATAGTCCTGTGTTGAATAACAAATTAAGCCTTTGGTCAAAAATCCTCAACACCCAATTCCAAAAATATGATCGTCACACTAAACTGTCACTTACTTGGAAGCTACAATCACAAGCTTCCAAATCAGTTTTTAAAATAAGTTCTTAAAAAAACCTTCCTCCATGTCCTTTTTGGTGATCACAGCAGGTTTACTCAAAGCCTAAATCCCTACAGAACAAAAAACATTCAAATATAATTTAAAGTTTCTCCCCAAGGGCACCAGTAGATTAAGAGGGGAACTCTTTGGGGCAGGAGAGGGGAAGAAGAAAAAAACTTCCATTACAAGCACACCTACATTTGTTTGACTTCTAAATACTGAAATAAAGACAAGTCTGACCTTGAGCTGTATTTCCCCATCTTATTCCCCTCCTCCTCCCAACAGAAATCTTGTTCAATACAAACAGCAATTTAAGGATTTACGAAACGAAATTTAGTGATCTTTCCTAAATTTGAGTTCAGGTCTTTTCTAATTTTCAAATTCCTGAATCCTAAGGTATGATGACACACTGGGACTAGCCCTGAGGCTATTCACATGACCAAGCAGGCATTCAAGGAAAGCAAGGTTCCCACACAGCATGTTAAAAAATAAATGGTTTAATGAAGAAAAATCTAAAGATCACTGACACTTGATTCCAACCATGTCTCACCCCACAACAGCATTAAAAACACAAAAAGCATACATAAGATTTTTTGTTTTGATAATACTAGTTTAACGGATGTGGGGGTAATTCAAATACCTAGGTCCAAAATGGGAGGAGGGAGGGACCCAGGCCGGGAGGGGCAATTAAAAAAAGCAGCAGTTTGGGACTGAGCAAACAGACACAATGGCCACTTCGATAAAGTTCTGAAAAATGACTATAGCACCTTTAGGGACAAAGGAGCAATGAACAAAGAAGAACTGTTCGAATCTGTACATAAAGCCGTCTATTAAAATTGAAGAAAAGAAAACAGGATCTGCTGGGATCCTTTATGTTCTTAGTACAAAAACCCAAGTCTCTGCTGAGTGCTTTGGGATAAGTGAATATCCCCAATGAAGTACGAACATGCATTCCAAGCCAGGGGAGTCAACCAAAATAGTTACTACACGTTATTTGAAAAAACTTTATTTTTCAACAGGTCCTTCCATTTGTCATAACGCTGCGTGTAAACAGGAAAGTCATCATTTTTAAATACCGGTAGATTGAAGCACAGGCATGGAAAAGGGACTAAGAGTCATTATCTCCTTGTTTCCTGTTCAATGTTCTATCCAGCAGAACCCACAACTTATGGAGCCAGAAAATGATTACAGAAACTTCGAGCTCTCTGGGATAAGTCTGAGGACAGGGAACGTGAAAGAGATTTTTCTAGACCTCCCTAGAAAAAAGCGAGGTTGAACGGAAAGCCTAAAAAACCCCGCTACAAGGTGTGCCGGCCTACGGGAAGGAAATCCGACCGTAGCATCTCAGCTGGCCTCCGCCCAAGGATGAACTGCAGTGATTCCCACTCTCTCCCCCCTTCCCCCACCCTCATCCAAGACGGCCCACCACCACAAGCCCAGAGAAGCCCTCCGCTTGCTAGAGTTCTCCTTTGTGAGACTCCACAGCCGCCGCCCCACTTTGGGCCTCCGGGGAAAAGCCACCGCCCCCACCCGCCATATTTCCCCGAAAGGCGCCCGCGCTACAGCGCCCAGTCGCCACTCTCCCCCATGTGGCGGGTGTTTCTTCCCTCATCACGCCACCAAATTGTTCACCACGTCCCAAAACCGGCCCAGAAACTCCCCTGGGGATTGCTCGCCCGGAGACAGCACCCGCCATCTCCTCCCCCGCCCCCGCCCCGGGACTCGCCCTCCCCCCAGCCGCCATTTTACAACCAATTCCTCCACCCTATGGCCTTGGTCTCCTCGGCTCGCGAACGTCTGCAGCTGAGGACTCCGAAAGGGTCAAATTCCTGAGCCTGGAGCCTCCTACCGCTCCGGGAGCCCAGAGGCCATTTCCTGCTTCCCGAATCCACGTCCCCGGGCTAGGCTTGGAGACGATGCCGCCATTTTGTCTCCTGCTCCCGGCCTCTGTGGGCGGCGGCAGAGGGTTCGAGAATTCCAGCCCCCCGTTGCCCCGCCAACTCACCGTCGTATCGCTCAGCCTGCTCGGCCAGCTTCGCCTGGTACACCAGATCCTCCCGATCATCCATAGCGGCAGCGGCTCCGGCAGGGTCTGCGCGACGGATGGAAGCGGATAGCGTCTCCAACTCTCAGCCTCTCGCTCCGCGCCCGGGCTGCAAAAATGGCGGCGCCTCAATCCGGGACTTCCGCCTGCGCACGCGGACAACTGCTCAGCTCTATGGCAACCGCTCCCTGGCAACTGGCGCGGGGGGCGGGTCCGCGAGCTAAGCGCCCGAAGAGGCTGGAACCAGCTAGACGCCCCTCCTCCGTGGGCTCATCGGCTGCTCTAGGCGGGAACTGTGACTGCGGGGAGGGAGAGCGCCACGAGGGAGCGAGGGAGGCCGGGTGAGGCCAGCTTGGACCGCTCCAGAAGAGAGTGAGCAGGAGAGCCTGGACGCGGACTGAGAAACGAGAGGCTGTAACGGTTTTTGAAATGGCAAGCCTTCCTCTCCGAAACCAACTTCTCTCCCATTGCCCCTGTTTTCTCAGCCAAGCCCAGTCCTGGCCCTTATTCACACCCGTTTAACTCCGGGGTAAAGAGCTGGGCCCTGCTGTAGTTGATAGGGGAAGGAGGGCTGCAGTTTTCACACTTGACCTTGGCACTTTGCAATCTTTTCCTGTTCCTCTCCCTCAGCCGCCTTTTTCCCTTTAGGCCCACCATGGGTAGGAATGGGGAAGTTCTTAGAGGAGCCTGGTCTGGAGTGCAAGGTGCAGAAGAGTAGGTCCAAGATCAGATTGAGATACAGGAGGCAGGAATGGGAAAGAACCTGGTCTGTTTTGCTTCCCAATGGATTCGCAGCACCTTGTACTCAGTACAGTATGTGTTGCAAGACTAAAGCTCAGGTAATTAGAGCATATGCCGTGTGGTAAAGTCTGCAATGAATGTGGAATAAAAAGCTTGGAACAAAATTATGAGGAGACCTGGATGGCAAGCCGAGAAGTGTGCACCTTATTCAGTGGGCGCAAGGAAGCTACCGTTTGATGATTTTTTTTTTTTTTTTTTTTGTACGCGGGCCTCTCACTGCTGTGGCCTCTCCCGTTGCGGAGCACAGGCTCCGGATGCGCAGGCTCAGTGGCCATGGCTTACGGGCCCAGCCGCTCCGCGGCATGTGGGATCTTCCCAGATCGGGGCACGAACCCGTGTCCCCTGCATCAGCAGGCGGACTCTCAACCACTGCGCCACCAGGGACGCCCCCGTTTGATGATTTTGCGAGGAGGATGACACCGTCATAGTTATTCTCTAAAAAGATTATAAATATTGTATAGCAGTAATTAAAGAGCAGCATGAATTATCAGGTTATTACAATAATACAGGCAAAAGGTAATAGAATAGCAGTGCAAATGTGAAAGAAAGGACAAATAGGAATAGTACTACAGAGGGAAACCACAACAGTTTGCAGCTAATCAGACTTGAAGACCTTGTGAAGGGAAAAAAATTAAAATTGACCTTCAGTCTTCCCACCCTGAGTCACTGGGATAATGAGTGGCAGTACCATTAACAACAACAAAAAAAAGGAATGCTAGGAAAATTTGCTGATGGAATGCAGAGAAAAACGTGAGCTCCTTTTATCACATGTTGGTTCTAAGGTTCTCACATATCACTAAAGTAGAAATAAGAGGCATGGAATTGGAAAAGGGGACTGGCATTGCAAGCTGGAGGGAGGCTGCAATGGAAGCAGCTAGAGAATGTGTGGAGGTAGGAGGACAAACAAAACCTTGGAGAATACTTACTTTCAAGTGATAGGAGAAAGCAGAAGAGCTAGCAAAGGTTGGCTCCTTAAGCCCCTTCACACTTTTAATACACCTTATCAAATGTCAATGATGAATGATTAAGAATCTAAAGACCTGGGTTCTAGCCCTAATTCTATAACTAAACAAATGTGTGACCTTCAGAAAGTCATTTCACCTCTGAGCTTCATGTTCATATGTAAAGTTAACTGGAGACCATATGTTAGGCCACAAAACAAGTCTTAATATTAAAAGATTGAAATCAGGGCTTCCCTGGTGGCGCAGTGGTTGAGAGTCCGCCCGCCGGTGCAGGGGATGCGGGTTCGTGCCCCGGTCCGGGAGGATCCCACGTGCCATGGAGCGGCTGGACCCGTGAGCCATGGCCACTGAGCCTGCGCGTCCGGAGCCTGTGCTCCGCGATGGGAGAGGCCGTGGCAGTGAGGGGCCCGCGTACCGCAAAAAAAAAAAAAAAAGATTGAAATCATACAAAGTGTCTTGTCACAATGGAATGAAGTTGGAAATCAATAAGAGAAGGAAAACTAGGAAAATCTGCAGATAATGTGGAAATTAAATAACACTTAACTAACTGATGGGTCAAAGAAGAAGATACAAGGGAAATTAGAAAATACCTTGAAATGAATAAAAATGAAAATACACTATACCAAAAATTATAAGATGCAGCAAAAATCCTGCTAAGGGAAATTTATAGCTGTAAATGTCTACATTAAAAAGAACGGGACTTCCCTGGTGGTGCAGTGGTTAGGAACCCACCTGCCAACACAGGGGACTTGGGTTTGATCCCTGGTCCAGGAAAATCCCACATGCTGCAGAGCAACTAAGCCTGTGTGCCGCAACTACCGAGCCTGCGCTCTAGAGCCCACAAGCCACAACTACTGAGCCCGTGTGCCACAACTACTGAGCTCACATGCTGCAACTACTGAAGCCCACGCACCTAGAGTCCCTGCTCCGCAACAAGGGAAGCCGCAGCAACAAAAAGACCACGCACCACAACGAAGAGTAGCCCCTGCTCGCCACAACTAGAGGAAGCCCACGCACAGCAATGAAGACCCAATGCAAACAAACAAACAAAAAAATGTTTTAAAAAAAGTTTAGGGCTTCCCTGGTGGCGCAGTGGTTGAGAGTCCGCCTGCCGATGCAGGGGACACGGGTTCGTGCCCCGGTCCAGGAGGATCCCACATGCCGTGGAGCAGCTGGGCCCGTGAGCCATTGCCGCTGAGCCTGCGCGTCTGGAGCCTGTGCTCCGCAACGGGAGAGGCCACAACAGTGAGAGGCCCGTGTACCGCAAAAAATAATAATAATAAAATAAAATAATAAAAAAAGTTTAAAAAAAGCAGAAGGATCTTGCAGGTTGGGGCAGCCTGAGTCTTTGGTCCTACACCCATATGCTTCAAAGCTTTATTAAAAATATTTGGAGGGGCTTCCCTGGTGGTGCAGTGGTTGAGAGTCCGCCTGCCGATGCAGGGGACACGGGTTCATACCCCGGTCTGGGAAGATCCCACATGCTGCAGAGCGGCTGGGCCCGTGAGCCATGGCTGCTGGGCCTGCACGTCCGGAGGCTGTGCTCTGCAATGGGAGAGGCCACAACGGTGAGAGGCCCATGTACCACAAAAAAAAAAAAAATTGGAAAAAAAAATATATATTTGGATCCCCATGAAGCCCTACTATACACAAGTTTACCAAGAGGTTTGGGTAGGAATGGGGTTGATGGACTTCATTTATAAAATCAGGAGTGCTGATAAAAGAAGTAAAGCTTTGAAATTTGACTGCTCATGATGACCATGAGCAGTCCTGCGCCTGCTCATGGTCATCATTAACCAGCTTTACTTGGAGGGAACGTCAGTCTGGCTGTAGATTTCAGCAAGCTGTGGCCAGATGGGAACCTGCCATTGACCTGCTGGCATGAATAAATGTACCTGGTGTGATCCACACTGCCTACATGGGTGTTCCTCCCTCAGCCCCCATGCCCATCGTGCTCTGCGTAGATCTTTGTGATGCAGCAGGTACAGTCAGAGTCTCACTGAGCAGCAGTCTCATCCTTAGGAAACCTGAGGGAGTGAGGAGTAAATATCTCGATTAGCACGTAGGAGTTGGGGATCAGATCTAAGCACTCACACTTGCGGTGTTCAATAAATACTTGTTAAAGGGGAGGGGGATAAATTGGGAATTTCGGTTTGGAATGAACAGATACACACTACTATATATAAAATAGATAAACAATGGGAATTCCCTGGCAGTCCAGTGGTTAGGACTCATTGCTTTCACTGCCGAGGGCCCGGTTCAATCCCTGGTCAGGGACTAACTAAGATCCCAGAAGCTGCGTGGCGCAGCCAAAAAAAACCAACAGATAAACAACAAGGACCTACTATATAGCACAAGGAACTATATTTAATACCTTGTAATAACCTGTAATGGAAAAGAATCTGAATACATATATATATAACACGTAACTGATTTACTTTGCTGTACACCTGAAATATTGTAAATCAACTATACTTCAATTAAAACATATATGTGTTAAACAGATTTTAAAAAAGAAGGCTCTCACATTGATAACCTAACTGTACAACTTAAGGAACTACAAGAAGTACAACATAAGGAAATAAATAAAAAATATTAAAGTGGAGATAAGTAAAATAGAAAACAGAAAAAAAAAATAAGAAAATCAACAAACTGAGTTGGTTCTTTGAAAAGATCAACAAAACTGAAAAACCTGTGGTTAGATTGACTACGAAAAAAAGAAGACTCAAATTATTAAAATTAGAAATGAAATTGAGGACCTTACCACCAACCTTACCGAAATAAGGAGTGTAAAAGTTTTATAAATTGGATAACAAATGAAATGAACAAATTCCTAGAAACACACTGATATCACGATACAATAAGAAATATATATTTGGTCTTTGTCCTTGGTTCTTACCAGAGAGCTCCTAAAACTCTTGTACAGGCATACTTCGTCTTGTTGCACTTCACTTTATTGCACTTTGCAGATACTGTGGGGTTTTTTGTTTGTTTGTTTATTAATTAATTTATTTTTGCTGTGTTGGGTCTTCGCTTCTGTGCGAGGGCTTTCTCTAGTTGTGGCAAGCGGGGACCACTCCTCATCGCGGTGCACGGGCCTCTCACTATCGCGGCCTCTCGTTGCGGAGCACAGGCTCCAGACGCGCAGGCTCAGTAGCCGTGGCTCACGGGCCCAGTTGCTCCGCGGCATGTGGGATCCTCCCAGACCAGGGCTCGAACCCGTGTCCCCTGCACCAGCAGGCAGACTCTCAACCACTGCGCCACCAGGGAAGCCCGATACTGTGTGGTTTTTTACAAATTGAAGGTTTGTGGCAACCTTGGGTCAAGCAAGTCTACCGGTGCCATTTTCCAGCAGCACTTTTTTTTCCCCCTAATTTGAATGTATAATTGGTTGTATTAACTCCAGGTAGTGTCAAAAATGAATTAAATTATAGAACACCCAGTTGGTATCCACAGAGAATTGGAAAACTGCTTGATGTGGAAAACACACACACTTGGTATCAGAAATGTGTGTAGAAACAGATTATTATACACACAAACTACCAAAACTGACTCGAGAAGAAATAGAAAATGTGAACTGATGTATAACAAATAAGGAGATTGAATCAGTAATCAAAAACTTCCCAACAACACAACAATGTGAATGTATGTACTTATGCCACTAAACTGTACACTAAAAAATTATTAAAATAGTAAATTTTATGTTATGCATACCCAAAGAAAAAAAAAATCTTCCAACAAAGAAAATCCCAGGACTAGATGGCTTCACTGGTCAATGTGTCTACAAAACACGATAAACAATTAACACTAATCCTTCTTAAACTCTTCCAAAAAAATAGAATACTTTCTACTTCATTTAGTTAGACCAGCATTACCTGGCCTCTAATACCAAAGCCAGACAAAGACACTACAAGAAAACTACAAGCCAATATCCTTTATGAATACAGATGAAAAAATCTTCAACAAAATAACAGCAAACTAAATTCAGCAGCATATTAAAAGACCAAGTAGGATTTAACCAAGGAATGGAAGGCTGTTTCAAGAAATTCAATCCATGTAATTGATACCCTACATTAACAGAATGAAAGGGAACAAAAAAATCATCAGCTCGATTGATGCAAAAAAAATCATTTGACGAAATCCAACATGCTTTCATGATAAAAATAATAAGATAGGAATAGAAGGGAACTTCCTCAACATAATGAAGGCCATATTTGAAACTCACAGCTAACATCATACTCAATGGTGAAAGACCAAAAGCTTCACCCTAAGATCATGAACAAGATAAGATGCGCCCTTTTGCCACTTCTATTCAGCATAGTTCTAGAAATTCTAGCCAGAGAAATTGGGGAATAAAAAGAAATAGAAGGCAAATTGTAAAGGAAGAAGCAAAATTATCTCTGTTCACAGACATGACCTTGTATGTAGAAAACTCTAAAGGTTCTACAAAAAAAACATGGTAAGAAAATAAACAAATTCAGCAAAGTTGGAGGATACAAAAAGCAACACACAAGTCGGTTGTATTTTTATACAGTAGCAAATGAACAATACAAAGAGGAAATTAAGAGAAACAATTCTATTCATAACAGTATCAAAAATAATAAAGTAGGAATAAACTGGTCAAGAAGGTGAAAGATGTCCTGGAAAAACTACAAAGCACCGCTGAAAGAAATTAAAGGAAACCTAAATGAATGGAAAGACACTCTGTGTTCTCAGATCAGAAGATTCAGTATTGTTAATATAACAGTATTACACAAAGTGATCTACAGAGTCAATGCAATCTCTATCAAAATCCCAATGGCATTTTTGCAGAAATGAAGTGAAACAGCTGAATTTGCTGACCTCTAGAAATCCCTCCCAGACACATCACAGCAAAGGTGATGGGCTCTGCTCTTGGAATCCCTGGGTTCGATGGCTCCTTATCACCTGTGCAATGGAAGCCTATTACTCAACTTCTTTACACCTCAGTTTACTCATCTATAAAATGAGAATAGAATTTTCCTTGTAAGTGGGAGATTTAAAGAACCTGATACTCAATGAATGTTAGCTATGTTTATTAATGTTTGTATGGTTCAAGCTTGAGCAAGAACCAGGAGAAGTTAGTGTCATAAAATACAAGTGAGAAGCGTTCAAAAATAAGGGGATGGTCGAATTAAATTCTCCAGAGACATCAAGATTAGCACTGAGTTAAGGCCACTGGATATAGCAATTAGGTCATCAGTGACCTTCATTCAAGATCAGTTTCAAAAGGGTGTTGGAAGCCAGACTGCATTTGGTTGAAGCACAAAGAAGGCGAGAACGTGGAAGTGGTAAGTGTAGGGTTCTCTTGAGAAGAGTAGCAGTGAAAAGGTAGAGGGTGATCATTTAATAGGGGTGATCTCCCAATAGGGGTGGCCAAATCATAGAGTTGGTCCACATGTTTGCAAAACCCACCCCACCTTACAAAGCTGGCCCTGCTGCCATATTGACCACAGGATATGCAGATTAGGAGTAACATCTTTTTAACCACTGGGTCTTCTCTCCTGAATAGTCTCCCAAGACTGGCTAAAGTCTATCTGAAGGTGCCTTTTCAGAAACTGCTGAAAAGGCAGAAATCTGAAACCTTAGATTGATCCTCCGACTGTACTGCCTGTTCTCTCAACCAACAGAACTAAAAGGGACAGAAATTGTGGACAGGGCAACAAAAATATAAAGAGAAATATTTATGATATAGCATCTGGGATTATAAACTGATAAAAAAAAATCATGGTGCTGAACTGAGGGTGGCTCCCGCAGTATGGTACTGCACTTCTCATGCTGCTGTGTTGATGGATATGTCACCAACATCACCAGGTCAATAGGTCACACCCCTAAATAGGAGTCTTCCAACTTTATTGAAGAATCTCCTTTAATAGAAATAAGAACTCATTTGACCTGTCTTGAGGAAATAATCGCCGACACATGGTAGTGTACTAACCACTGCAAGAAGGAAATAAGATGTTAAAAAATATGATTACTCATTTCCTACAGGATCTTGCAGTTTAGGGCTTATTTTCTTAAAAGGTTATTGTGTCTTTGGACTTCTCTGTTGGCGCAGTGGTTAAGAATCCGCCTGCCAATGCAGGGGACATGGTTTCGAGCCCTGCTCCAGGAAGATGCCACATGCCATGGAGCAACTAAACCTGTGCGCCACAACTACTGAGCCTGCGCTCTAGAGCCTACGAGCCACAACTACTGAAGCACGTGAGCTCTAGGGCCTGCATGCTGCAACTACTGAGCCTGCGTGCTGCAACTGCTGAAGCCCACGCGCCTAGAGCCCGTGCTCCACAACAAGAGAAGCCACCGCGACGAGAAGCCCGCGCACCATAACGAAAAGAGTAGCCCCGGCTCGCTGCAACTAGAGAAAAAGCCCACGCCCAGCAACGAAGACCCAACGCAGCCTAAAATAAATAAATAAATACATAATAAATTTATTTTTAAAAAAGTAACAATCGACTACTTGAATAAACAGTAAGTCCAATAAATAATATATGCACAGGATATAACCTGGTAATTCATATATGAGGAAATTCAAGGAGTAAATAAATGGAAATAGATTCATTTTCACTGGTAATAAAACTATACAAATAAAGTGGCTGAGATATACTTTTAAAATTTTTTAGGGGGCTTCCCTGGTGGCGCAGTGGTTGAGAGTCCGCCTGCCGATGCAGGGGACATGGGTTCGTGCCCCTGTCGGGGAAGATCCCACATGCCGCGGAGCGGCTGGACCCGTGAGCCATGGCCGCTGGGCCTGCGTGTCCAGAGCCTGTGCTCCGCAATGGGAGAGGCCACAACAGTGAGAGGCCCGCGTACCGCAAAAAAAAAAAAAAAAAAAAATTTTTAGGGACTTCGCTGGTGGCGCAGTGGATGGGACTCTGCGCTCCCAAAGCAGGGGGCCTGGGTTCAATCCCTGGTTGGGGAACTAGATTCCACATGCATGCCGCAACTAAGAGTTTGCATGCACAATGAAAGAGCCCGCAAGCCGCAACAAAGACCTGGCGCAACCAACTAAATATTTTTTTTAATGTTTTAATTCTTTTTAAAAATTAAAATAAAAAATTTAATTGTGGTAAAATACACATAACAAAGCTATCATCTTAACCAATTCTAAGTATAGAGTTCAGTAGTGTTAAGTACGTTCACATTGCTATAGGAGGCATACTTATAAGCATACTAAATTATCTTTTTTTAAAAATTATTTAATTATTATTTATTTTTGGCTGCATTGGGTCTTTGTTGCTGCATGCGGGCTTTCTCTAGTTGCGTCAAGTTGGGGGCAGCTACTCTTCGTTGCAGTGCGCAGGCTTCTCATTGCAGTGGCGTCCCTTGTTGCAGAGCACAGGCTCTAGGCACACGGGCTTCAGTAGTTGTGGCACGCAGGCCCAGCAGTTGTGGCTCCCGGTCTCTAGAGCGCAGGCTAGCGCAGGCTCAGTAGTTGTGGTGCACGGGCTTAGTTACTCCGTGGCATGTGGGATCTTCCCGGACCAGAGATCGAACCCGTGACGCTGCCTTGGCAGGCGGATTCTTAACCACTGCGACACCAGGGAAATCCACTAACTTACTTTTAAAAGTTTAATGGTGGTCCACACTTTCTAGATTATTCTGTTATCAGCGTTAACAATTGGTAAACGTCCTTTGGAGAGGTATTTGTAATACTTTCCTGTAACTACTACAGCAAATTACAAGTTTTGTGGTTTACACACAAATACATTATTTTATGTTTCTGGGGGATAAGAAAATCAAGGTGTCAGCAGGACTGTGTTCCTTCTGGAGGCTCTAAAAGGGTTTCCATTTCCTTGCCATTTCCAACTTAGTCTGCCTGCGTTCCATAACTGACTGCCCCTCCCTCCATCTTCAAAGTGCCTCACTGCAACCTCTGGTTCCACGGTCACATCTCCTATTTCTCACGGACTCCTCTTGTATCCCTCTTATAAAGCCACTCGTGATTGCATTGGGCTCACCAAGGTAATCCAGGGTAATTTCCCCAGGTCAAGGTCCTTAACTTAATCACAACTGCAAAATCCCTTTGTCATGTAAGGTAACAAGTTCCAGGGATCAGGATGTAGACCTCTTTGGGGGACTATTATTTTGTCTCCCACAGAATCACTAACAGATTTTGTTAATATAATCACAATAACATTATTACACCCCAGAAGATTCACATTTCTTAACATCATCTAATATCCAACCCGTGTTCACTTTCCCATGTTTGTCTGTTTTTTTCCGGTTGGTTTACCTGAGTCAGGATACAAACTAAATTCACAGAGAGTGTCAGTTGATAGGTCTGTGAAGTCTCTTTATCCATAACAGATATCCCTTCCTGTCCTTTTTCATGTCACTGATTTCAGAAGAAACTGGGCCATTAGTTATATAGAATATCTCCCATCCTGGATTTGTTTCTTCAGCTTCTTATGGTGTTGTTTAACTTGTTCCCCTATTCCTCACATTTCCTGTAAACTAATAGCTGGATTAGAGTCAGGGTCAATTTTGGGGGGTTTGAATGCCTCAGAGGTGATGCTTGCTGTGAGCTTCCTGTTATATCACAACAGAGACAATGTCTTGTTCGCTTTTAGTGACGTTAACACTGAAGAGACAATGTTTTTTGTTGTTGTTGTTGCTTGTTTGTTTTGCGATACACGGGCCTCTCACTGTTGCGGCCCCTCCTGCTGCGGAGCACAGGCTCTGGACGTGCAGGCCCAGCGGCCATGGCTCACGGGCCCAGCCGCTCCGCGGCATGTGGGATGCTCCCGGACCAGGGCACGAACCCGTGTCCCCTGCATTGGCAGGCGGACTCCCAACCACTGCGCCACCAGGGAAGCCTGAGACAATGTTTTTAAAATGGTTTTATTGAGATATAATTTACATACCATACAATCCATCCATTTTAAGCATACCATTCAATATACCATAAGTACATTTACAGAACTGTACAACTACGGCCACAATCTAATTTTAGAACACTTCCATCACCTTAAAATGAAACTGTGAGCGCATTTACAGTCAATCCCCATTCCTACTCTCAGCCCCAGGCAACCATTAATCTATTTTCTGTCTCTATAGATTTGCCTTTTATAGAAACAAATCATATTTTGGGTGCTTCAATGTTCTGGTCTGTTAACTTTCAGTTGGTTTCTGAATTCGATTCAGACATATTAACCTAAGCCTTTCTTTTTTTTCTTGCTCCTGGTTCTCTCAATCCCTCATTCATTTATCTTGATCCACTTACTTACTTGTTTTGTGCTTACTTAATTTTCTTGCTTTGTACATTTTGTGCCATCTCATGTTCCTCAGAAACCATTTCTCTGCTACCTTAGGTTGAGTATCGGGGCCCTGCTAGCCCACAGGGCACTTTTATGAGACTTATAAAATAGGTGCCCTTTCCACATATATGCAGCCCTAGGGGCTCACTGCTTAGCAAGCAAAATGTGCTTTTGAATTTAAAATGATACCTCCTGCAGGGGATGAAGCCAGGGACCAGGCCTGCTTCATGGCTAGCCCAGTGCAGGGTGGATTTCGGCTTCACTCCTCCTTGCTCGGCGTGTCCTTGGAAAGGGCATCACCTGCATGTCCACACGCAGCCATAACGCTAGTTAAGACTAGACATTCAGCTCTCCTTTACAACAGTAAATAGATGCTTACTATTAACTGT
Source organism: Mesoplodon bidens (assembly GCF_964165515.1). Classification (NCBI taxonomy): domain Eukaryota; kingdom Metazoa; phylum Chordata; class Mammalia; order Artiodactyla; family Ziphiidae; genus Mesoplodon; species Mesoplodon bidens. The sequence goes on from NC_138179.1 coordinate 17,157,315, forward strand.
TCAACAAATATTTGCTGAGTGCTTTCCATGTGCTAATCATGTGAGATGCTTCAGATAAAAGTTAATAAAGTGGACACAGCCCCTTCTCTTATGAAGCTTCCTGTCAGAGTCTTCATTCTCAATGACAATTTTGCAAGTGCCTGTCTTCTCAAACAGTCCCCATGGTCCAGTTCCAAACACCTATTTTAGCAGGTACTAAAAATCATGATTACACATGCAAAATGTTCAAGTTACAAAATAAAATGAAGAAAAACTATGAACATTTGGGTATTGACTCACCCAGTGATGATGCTTCCTAGGAATCTGTGCTTCTTCACACATTTTAGTCAAATAGTTTCTTTGGGGTAGCCGTGTAGATTCCAAAAGTAGCCACAATACTTCACCCTTCCTATATCCACACCCCTTTGCAGTATGACTATATAGCTTCTCCCATCAAGAGGTGAAATCTATTTTTTCACTCCTTGAATCTGAGCTGGCCTTATGACTTGCTTTAAGCAATAGAATGCAGTGGAATTGACACTGTGTCAGTTCTAAGGCTAGGCCTTATGAAGCCTTGTGTGATTCCATCTGTTCTCTTGGAACCCTGTCCATAGCCATGAGAACCAGTCTGGGCTGCTCTGTTGGAGGATGGAAGATCACAGGAAGCAGAGACTAAACTCGGTCAGCTAAGGGCCATCCAAGACCAGCCAGCCCTCAGTCAACCGGAAGCTGATCTCAGATATGTGAGACTAGACCAGACCAGAAGAACTGTCCAGCAGAACCCAACCCAACCCAACCCAAACTGCTGAGCTGTAGAATTGTTAAGATAAATGACTGCTGTTTTAAGCCATTAAGTATTGATGTGGTTTATTTTGCAGCAGAAACTAACTGACACTAACTTTAAGTCCCTAGGAGTAATACTACCCAGTGCTCCCACTTGGCTTTTGAGGACCTCTAGCCCATCTATCCTGTTTTTCATTCTTTTGTTCAAAATACATACCCTGGGTATCTGCTGTGTGTCAAGCAGGGCTGGGTGTTGGAAATACAATGAGAAGTCTTAGTCTTGTGACAGACACATGCACAGGCAATGTCAGTTCAGTGTGACAACTGAAAGCACATATTGCCAAGAGAGGACATGGAACAGATACATAACCCAAATCAGAGTGTCTGATAAGACTAGTAATCGAAGGTGAGCCAGATAGATGTACAGACTGTACAAAAGCCTGGAGGGGTGAGCAGGTGGGTCAGGTAAAAAAGTACACAAACTCAGTATGGCTAGAGCCCAGAGTACAGCAGAGAAAGTGACGAGAGGGGAGGCTGGAGAGAGGAGCAGGAACTAGAACATAAAGAGCTCTGTATCCCTTTGTAGGGAGTTTGGATATCTGCTGAAGGAGAATCTAATCTAATCTAAATTATAGAAAGCTCACTAAGGCTGCAATATAACAAAGGGATTGGGGGGACCAAAACTAAAGGCACCCAGGTGGCTTTTGAGGTGATCCAGATGAGAAACATTGGCAGTTTGAACTAAGGTAGCAGCAGTGGGGATGGAGGTAAGTAAACTGATTTTAGATGCTCAGGAGTTAGGACTTGGTAAATGACTAGAAATGGGGTGATGAACTCTTGAGAGGAAGGAATAAAAGATGGTCCCCAGGGCTTCCCTGGTGGCGCAGTGGTTGAGAGTCCGCCTGCCGATGCAGGGGACACGGGTTCGTGGCCCAGTCCGGGAGGATCCCACATGCCGCAGAGCGGCTGGGCCCGTGAGCCATGGCCACTGAGCCTGCGCGTCCAGAGCCTGTGCTCTGCAATGGGAGAGGCCACAGCAGTGAGAGGCCCGCGTACCGCAAAAAAAAAAAAGATGGTCCCCGGGTTTTTGGCTTAGCCAATTGGTGATAGACACTGAGACAGGGAATGTGTATGAGGGGCAGATAAGGGAAGGGATGATGAATCCAGTTTGGAATATACTGAGTTTGAGGTGCCTTCAAGATATCCAAAAGGTGTCCAGTGGGCAGTTGGATATACCTGAGACCTGACAATATTTTATATATTTCTTCATTATCTAACTAGAAAAAAAAGGATAGTAGATGGCTGATAGCTGAAGAGTTTAGGAACTAGAAGGTGCCTTGAAATGGAAGAGCAAAGGCTTTGGGAAGACAGTGAGAGAACTGGAAGGCTAGAAAGTAGTGGTCAGGGAGTAAGATGTTTAAGATTCCGGGGATATAACAGTACAAGATAATGGATTTGAGATGGTCAATAAAGTGAAAAGCTAGGTGATGGATGGGTAAGCCCAGAAGACAGCAGACCTTGGCAAGAAGAAACACTGTGAGCCAGAGGTCAAAAACCATTAATAAATGAGGAGAAATTTGATTGGCAACAGTAAAGTGGTAGGGAGCCTAACAGGTTGGCAAAAGCTTCAAAGATGGAGTAAAGTACAAAAATGGGGGACAGAAGACCCAGTACAGCTTGAGGATGCCAGTGACAAAATGAGAGGTGACTAGGGGGATTTACACTTGGGGCAATTAGCAAAGATGACAAGAATGTGAGCTACGGAATGAGCTGGTTGGCCCTAGGTGTCCTAGTTTGGATTGTTTTTCCTTCAGAAGAATTCAATTCCCATGGAGGAAAGAGCAGCAGCCCTGCAGCAGTATTTCTCTAAAGGGGAGACCAGGGATAGAACTGCCAGATTTAGCAAATAAAAATACAGGATGCCCAGTTAAATTTCAATTTCAGGTACTACATAGACATACAGTAAAAAATTATTTATCTGAGGTACCTGAAGCATCTTATTGATTTCAACAAAGGTTTGGCATCATGTGGTCCTAACAACCTGCCAGTTGGTCAACCTCTCACCTATTCAATTCAACTCCCTTGTATTAGTCGGAGTAGGCTAACTAATGTAACTATTTGACTTTAAAACATACGGTTGAACAAGTTTATTTCTTGCTAATTAAGCCAGACACCAAGCCAAAGATGCCCTTCTCTGTGTAGTTACTTTGGGCTCAGGTGGATGAAGGATTTGCCCTGGGAGTCACCTCCATTCCCACCTGATGGAAAGGAAGAGCATGGAGGAGCACCTGTGGGAGGTTTCTATAGGCCAGGCCTGAAAGTGGTAAAGGCACTTCTGTACAGTCCATTGGCTGAACTCAATCACATGGTCATATGTAATACAAGGAAGCCTGGAAAATGTAGGATGCACAGGAAGAAAAGAACATGGCTTTGAGTGAGCAATCTCTGCCACACCCTTTATGAGTCTATCTGTGGATTCCCCAGGGATCAAGATTCTGGATCAATAACCTCTGCTTTAGAAGAACAGGCACCCACACGTACACCATATCCTAACTACTATTAAAAATGTGATCAAGGACAGAACTAAAGATCATTACATGCATTCCTTTTTTCCTAGACATCAGGGTTTTTCTGATAGCCAAAAGTGGTACCTATCAAATAGATCTCACTAAAGAGAACCGGAGAAGTTCATCCTGTTGTTCCCAATTCTAGCTGCTAGCCCACCAAGTTGGTGTTTTATCTTTCCATTATGATGAAATTTACCACAAATCATTCCAAACAACAAATGTTTTCCCCTAGTTCTTGCTTATGTAAATGTTGGTTGCCATGACAACAAAAAAGACTGCCCTTGATCAAATGGCAGAGCTTGCTAAGGAACAAGAAACAACTAGCTGGTTCAGCCATAACCCTAACCCCTCAGGCGTGTTTAACAAGGGAAATAAGAAACTGGGGCAATTTCTTATTCAAAAGAAAAAGTGAACGTAGAGGAAGAACTTGATTCTAGTGGGAGAAAAGATGTGGCCAAAGAATTTACATAAACCACTTCCTCTGTTACCTTCTTTTTTGGGGATGAGATCTGGCTTTCTCCTTTTCTCTTGTTATATCACAAGGCTCACGGAAGGACTTGGGCCTCAGACTCAGGCCAATTTTGTCTTTACTTCCTACCTACTTTCACATTAGAATGGGTTCATGCCCTTTACCATAATGCACAGAGAGAATTTACCTGCCCCTCTTAGTGTGCTGTGCTTTCTTGAGTTGCTGCCTCTGAGGTCTGTTATTGAAAGACCTAAATGACAACAGGATAAGGAATAACTACTTTGAATATTGTTTAGGCTATATGAAGCTACTTCCATTACAACTGGTATTTTAGAACAAGATAATTTAGACATAATCTTGACACTTTTGTTAATGAAATTCAGCCTTTTTGAAAATACTGTCAAAACCAGAAATTAGGGGCCTCCCTGGTGGCGCAGTGGTTGAGAGTCCGCCTGCGGATGCAGGGGATACGGGTTCGTGCCCCGGTCTGGGAGGATCCCATATGCCGCGGAGCGGCTGGGCCCGTGAGCCATGGCCACTGGGCCTGCGCGTCCGGAGCCTGTGCTCCGCAACGGGAGAGGCCACGACAGTGAGAGGCCCGCATACCGCAAAAAAAAAAAAAAAAAAAGAAAAAAAAAAAAAAAAAAACCAGAAATTAAAATACCAACCAGTGAATAATCTTCATTGTATGAATATAGCTCCCCTCTAAATAATCCAGTCACCTCCTTTTCTATGGAAAAAGAAAGAACAGGAAAGCACGAGAACCCTTGAGACTAGGCTTTGTCAAGCATTTCATGTTTCTACAACAGAAAGACCTTCAGAAATGGGTGTTATTCTGACTGAAATTAAAACGAACCTACAGCCTTCGAGCATACACAAGACCAGGGATACTGGGGACAGCAGCTGAGAGGTAACCGGTCGGGTCCCTATTCCCCAGACTCAAACCCTGCTAAGGAAAACATTATTTGATCAACAAATATGTACTGCCGACTGTGAGTCAAGCTCTGTGCTGGGCTCGGGCAATAGAATAATGAACAAATTAGATATGGCTCCTGCCCTGATGGAACTGATTTACAGTCTAACGGAGGAGGTAGAATGAAATCACAGAAATAATTACAATCTGAGAGGACCTCTGTGAAGGTGAATGATGTGATGATTATAAACGGGATTTAGGGGTTCAGGGAAGATATCTCTGAGAAAGCGACATTTAAGCCAGAGGGGGAGGCCAGTTAAGCTCGCTTCGACCTGTATCCCTAGAGGGTCCTTAAGCCCTGCTCTTTTTGAACGTCACTTCTTAACAGCTAGCTCTTCTTGGTCCCCTACCTTATCTCCCCTTTTCTTTTTCTTCATGATATGTGTGGCAGCAGAGGTCCACATTCTTAGCTTCCTCCTGCCAAACTGTGGAAGACCATTTTCATATTTTCATCTGTGGACAGGGCCACTTCTCTCTGCGCATCTGTAAGAGGAATAGACTTTAATCCGAAGATAAGGGTCACAAAATTTAAGAGCTGTTATGAGCACTCCAGGCTATATAAAGGAACCCAGCACTCAACCTATCACAAGATTTGGCAGCTTCTTATTAATAAAAAGTGGAAACATACTTAAATCACCTTGCTGTTAAGTGTGTGTACGGCAAAGATGGCCCCCTTGCAAGAGTTTCCTTTAACTCTGGGTTGATACTCTGCTATGTATACAGCAGTAACCAGATGTTTGTTTTGGGTCCAAGGCAGGATACTCTATAAATGACTGGCAAAGCTTGTCCTTTTCATTTTAAAACTTCACTACCCACAGGACATAAGACTATGGAGTATAAAATCAACCTTTTAGGTATATATATTCACACACTGGTGTGTATGCATCTAAATATACATGTGCTTTGAGAAAGGATGGGAAGAACATAATGTTTAACTCTTTTAAATTATCTATCCTGAAAAAAGTGCTCACATAAAAAAGAAGGAATTACACTGAATATCTACCCTAACATTGTAAAAACCTAATGTATAACATCCACACTTCTCATCTGCTTTACAAAGCCCCTACCACATCCATATTTTCTTTATACCCACATATAACCATTTCTGGACAAGTCTGATGTTATCTGTCCACATCATTCCAGCTTTCCAATCATTACATAATCATTCTTCTTAGATTCCCCTCAAATCATTATTTCATGACTTCTGGAGACTTTTCAAAATAACACCAATGATTGATCCCATCTTCTATGAGTACCCACAGAGTGTGTATAATTGTTTCTTTATCTCTTATTCCCTAAGCATAAAAGATTTAGCTCTTTTGTGAAAAATATTCAAAGATTACTTTCTTCAAAAGATCACCAAGCCAAACATATGGCCATATTTTTATTTACTACATATACTATAAACATATACAATACATGCTACAAAAAAAAAACATTTTTAAAAAAATTTAACTGTCAAGAAAGTGTATAGTGTTATAATACAATGGCACATGTTCATATTTTATTTCAAATTGGTTTGCTTATCACCCATTTCAAACCATTAACAGTGAAATGTTACTTAAGGATAATTAAAAATTATCTATTTGCATTATTAACAATAAACAATTCCAACAAATTAATAAGAATTAATCATGTCAAATATTAGTATCCAAAAAACGGGCTTCTGCAGAAATTATTATATAAAATATAGCAGCCAATTTCAGTTTATTTTGCTCTATGATAATGTACATATGCACTTAAATAGGATTCTAGCATTTGCTTTTGGAAGATACTTTTAACAAGTCCTTTGATTTCTTAAGGTCCAACAACCGCCACACCCAGCCAAATCTAATCCAACAGTTCATGTAATGGCTTTGGACAACCGATCATTGAGAAATTCTTATGATTTGGGTAGAGTTGCATGTTCCACCAATATTACATAGGATGAAAAGAGACATTACAAGCCAATATCAAAATTGAAGCAAAAGAAAATACAAATATTCAAATCAGTTGTGACAAAGCTTTTCTACAAATATTTTAAATGTCATACTTTTAGGAAACCAAGATTTAATGTGTATTTGGATTTTACAGTGTCTATGCTCTAACTGAAAATTTAACAGAGTAGTCAGATGGAATTAAGTCTAGTATTGCAAATCTGTCCATTCAACATTATTGAGCACCCACTATGTGCATAGCACTGTGCTAACATTTTAAAAGTCGAGTATTAAGGTCCTTATCAAGCATTACCTTAGTGTGAGGTAAAAATATATTAAATTAGCGTCAACTCATTAGTTTCCTTGTGGTAATGTATGTAATCCTGTGCCAGCTGGCTTCCCTGTGCCATATGATGAGCTTCTGCACAACCCTCATTCACTCACACAAGTATCTGTACACCAACTGTGCCAGGCATTGTGCTAGTCACTGGGATACCATGATTTGGCATATGTTCAATGAACGCAAATTAATCTTAACCTATGCAAAACAATTGGAAAGCTACATTACTTTTCTAAAATGAGGCCCAAAGCAAAAAACAAGGTGTTTCTATTGGTCATATCACACCACAGACCAGTAAGTGCCTCTAGACTGCAAACTAACTTTGAAAGTTTCATACTGTAGTCTAAATAGCCTAGATTATTTCTGGTCTTAAAAGTCAATTCTTTGGAGCACCTGACCCCATATAAACCATTCCATACTTAAAAGGGTTTGTAAACTAAACTTGAACACAAAGAAAAAGAGCCCCAAATGAAGGCAGTTTATAATGTAATGTACTTCAAGCACTATTCTGGCCATATGAAATTAATAATACATAAGTAATTCATGATTGGTTCAAACATTTTTCAAACCACTAACCCTATCCCCAAACTCATGTCATTTTAACTTGACTTTTATACAAGTTGTACATAAAGCAAAGGGCAGAATTTGGCCCCCCAACCGTCTACGGAATATTCTAAGTGATTGGTCCTTCCACTCTACACACAAGCGACGAATTCCAGAGTCCCCTGATAGGATACTGGCCCTCAGGAGAATGGCCCTGCTGGACCCCATGAGCCAGGAGTCTATTTCGCTGTGGTAGCAATGTGAACCCACTATGACCCCTTGAGGGACGGCAGAGAGCTGGGAGTTCGGCTGTCCACGCAGTGACTCCAACACTGGCTTAAAGCTACGCACTGAATAACGTGCTCTGCACACCCTGCTTATCATCTGGAATGAAAACAACACTCGTCTTGAGGATCAACCCATTTGTAGGTTTGGGGAAAAAGAATTACAAGGCTTGAAAGAACCCCAAGAAAAAGTATGAAGCACTGACTGGGAAGGAAGACAAATGCCTCTTGTAGTGTCCTCAGAATTCTCAGGATTTGAACTGTCAGAATGAGTCATACAATGGTCATGTTGTATAAATGAAAATGCATTCCCACTGGGTACTATCACACGGTGCAGGATGACTTCATGGGGGTGGAAGGGAACAGTCTATTGCCATTTGATAGCATGATTTCAGAATGAAAATAAAACCATTGAATACATCAGGGTAAGCAGTGTGCAGCACTTCTCTCCTGTCCATCAGTTTTCCACAGGTTGATTTGTATTGCCCGAGAGAAAGAAGGCAAGATACCTATCCCTTCAGATACACTCAGGCAACGTTGCTACCATCTAAAATTGCCAATTCAAAAGTTAACACACTAGCCCTCCAGTTTCGTACCCTGAATATGGTAAATATGACTAGGGATGGAGTAGTTCAGTCTAAAAGAGATCACAGGTAACAGAATGCTTATATAAACTAGACTGCTTTGACATCTGTAAGAAAATTGTATAGATGGCAATTGGAAAAAAAAAAAAGATTGTTCCCATCTGTGAGCAAAACTGTTTGTTGAGCTATACTCAGCTGAAGTCCTCATCGGGATTCTGTTGATCCAGCAGACGGACATGTGTGAATGGGAAGTGACCTCGTTTGCCATTACACTCCCCTTCCCACTGACCACTCACATTAATCTTCGTAACCTTTACCAGCTCACCGACCTGCAGGAGGAGAATAAGGACAACACTTTATTTCCAGTTATGAATGCAAGCTGAAAAACTCCATTCCTGGTTAGCCATACCCTGCCCACGTGATTGCTCTAGGGCTGATATCACAGAAATGGCTATTCACTGCCTCCCAAGCCCCAGCCACCAGACCGATTACTTGTGGTTAATGCAGGCAGGAGGAAGAAGTGATTTTAGCAGTGCAGAAAAACACAGAGTACAGAAGATAGAAGGGATCTTAAAACATGATTAGAAATCTCAAGTGTCTCTGGAGGAGCAACCCTACCTAGAATGATCTAGTATTCCTTATCTTTGTACCCACTACTCTTAGCTTCCTGCCTGACCCACACTGGCCCTCCCATCCCTGGCATATAGCAGCACAAACCCCCAGCCCACTCTCGTACACATATCCTGGCCTGCTGCTGCTTGTAGAGCAGAAGGCAATCATGGGAAGCATACTTCATTTGGTCCCAGAAAGTGAAGTTCTCATCACCTTCCTACCAAGGCAAGGATTTTCCCACTTGAGCAAGTACAGGCCAAGACTCCAAATTCCATCAGCTCCCTGAAAGACCCCACCTTCTTCAGCAAGTTTTACTTGGCAGAGGCCACTGCCGGCCAGTCCCCCCACTCCCACCCCACCATGTACTGACAGACCTTGTTGCTCCCTCAATGCCACTTGGTACTTGTTCATTAACAATAAGGGGACATCACGTTTTTGCTGTTACAAAAAGCTTCCTGTTGCAACATCAGATATTTTTGACAATCTAGGATATACCTCTATCTTATTATGAATCTTAAGACAAGGTCAGTCTGATGAATGGATTCATCCTGTAGCAAAGTATTTAACAATGGTGAGGTAAGTCCCCAAATGTCACTGGACTAAAGAACTTTACGACTATCCTTTAATTATGAACATCTGAGTTTTGAGCAGGCAAGTTGTTTCTAAACATTACTGTACATTTGGTTTTATTAAATTAATAACTACTACATATTTAACTTTCATAAAGTACTATAGAGAGCATTTTATATAAGTTATTTTCTAATAATCATTATACCCCTATAAGACAGGAATTGTTTTCATTTTACATACGAGAAACTGAGGTTCAGAGCAATTACATATTATACCTGAGGTCACAAAGCCAATGACAGGGCTGAGATTTGAGGCCAGAAATACCTGGCTCCCAAGCCCATTTATGTTTTTTCTGCTATACCAAGAACGTTCAAATTATGCTCCCACAGCCCTGGGGGTTCCTTCCCTAAGAATGCAGGCCAACCACTGGCCAAAGCCAACCCAAGTCTAGGCCGGGGCCTTCTCTAAAACCAGCTTGATCTCACTCACAGAGGAAACACGTTGCCTACTGGCCAGTCTACAATTTCCTAAAGAATTATCTGAAAACCGTAGAGGCCTAAAGTGGTTGTGGGGGTCATAAGATGCTGAGAAAAGGAAGATGGAAACCATCGGATATTAGAGAGACAAGGGATAAGACACAAGTGTGAGAAAAAGCAGCACCTTGATTTGTTGATAGTGAAGGCCAATGGTATAAGGGGAGGAGAGGGGAAAATGATATTGCATGTACATCTTTCCAAACAGATCCAGTTCCTATAGGCTGCTAGCACCAGGTTCTGTTTATTCCCAGCAATCTTCCAATTCAGTTCCTGACATCTGAGCAGGCCAACTATGACAAGCAAAAATTTTCAAACAGTCTTTGAAGAGAGGAAGCCCGGAGCATCAAGTGAAAATTTCCTTGGTAGTAAAAACAATCTAAAAGATTTCTTCCTATATCCCCAATTCTAGTTCTCAGACTATCTCACTTGTTCTCTCTTTTTTTTTTTTTTTTGCGGTACGCAGGCCTCTCACTGTTGTGGCCTCTCCCGTTGCGGCGCACAGGCTCTGGACGCGCAGGCTCAGCGGCCATGGCTCACGGGCCCAGCCGCTCCGCAGCATGTGGGATCCTCCCGGACGGGGCACGAACCCGTGTCCTCTGCATTGGCAGGCGGACTCTCAACCACTGCGCCACCAGGGAAGCCCTATTCTCTTCTTTTTAAAATCCTTGGGACTTCCCTGGTGGTCCAGTGGTTAAGAATCCGCCTTCCAGTGCAAGGGATGCGGGTTCAATCGCTGACTGGGGAACTAAGATCCCATATGCCGCAGGGCAACTAAGCCCGCGCGCCACAAATACGGAGCCCGCAGGCCACAACTAGAGAGAAGCCCCCATGCTGCAATTAAGACACCGCATGCCGCAATGAAAGAGCCCGAGTGCTGCAACTGAGACCCAATGCAGCCAAATAAATTTTTTTTAAAAAGTGCGAGGGAAAGAATATGAAAAAAAATAATAATAAAATAAAATTCTTGCAGTGTTGCAAGAAGTTAGCCTCTACATAAACTCCATAATGTGACTATTCCTTAGTGAATCTTCCTTGTTTCTGAACTGTCAACTACCTTTGACTCCCCACTCTTCACACATCCACACACACAACACGTTACTGGAATAATTGCCCGTGTGCTGCTAGCCCCTTGCTATGATACAGTAAATTATATCAAGTGCAGCACTCCCACCGCTGTTTTTGTTATTTATTTGTACTATGTGTTAAAACACTCATGTCATACTAAAGTGCTATTCAGGTAGCTGGACCCAGAATAATACAAGTCCCTGACCTTAAGAAAGAAAAAAACATTTGAGGGGATGTGTTTGCTCATGTCAAAAATCTAAATTGCCACTCATGTTAGATTCCCCTCCAGATGGGGATGAAAGGGTCAGTTTCTTTCAAGAAGCTGGTTTAATGACATCCCAGCTGTCATATGTGAATCCATCATTTTACTGATATTAAAAACACACCCAAGGGACATGAGGGAACATTCTGGAGTGCTGAAAATGTTCTATACTTTCATCTGGGTGGTTGTCACATAGGTATATATACATGTAAACTCACTGAGCTATATACTTATATACTTAGGATTGGTACGTTCTACCAAATGATTTCGTATCTAAATAAAAAAGTGAAAAGAAAAGAATGTTTGTTACGTTTTATCCAGCTTTTCTAGGTGTTTTGTAAAAGATGGTTCTTCAGGATACATCCTTAAGCCCACCATTATACTTGATACCAAAATCTAGGTTTAAACACCTCTCTTTTACTGTAAGATTGCCATTATTCTTAAGCATTCAAAGTGTTGTCTCAAATCACATCCCAAACAGCTCTAAGTGACGGGTAGGTAGAAATGTGGACCACCTTGCTGTTAATCAGTACCACAAAACCACACCAGCTTCTCCACAAACAGGGCAAAACCTGCTGATCTGCCCTCTGGCCTTTCTTCCTTCAGAGCTCGAAGGGAGAAACGAGTCGGGGTTCCCATACGGCAAGATGTTACTGGGGGGATGAATGAAGTGCAAATTAGTCCTTTGGACAACATCAGAGTCTGACATCATACAACATCTCAGATGTATACACTCTCTTGGTTCTACCCTACAGAGAAGGGCTCAGGAAAAGCACACCATCTTCTAGAATCCAAAATCTTTTTTTACAGTTGCTTAGGTTCTTGGCAGAGAAGTCCAACCACCACAGGGTGGGAAAAAAAAGCTGTGTCATGACTCTGAAACGATTCTGATTTTTAAATGGATAAAAGAAGAAAGCTGTAAGTGGTTAAGAGGCTAACCAACCTGCCCAAAGCGGCCCTGAAGTACAAGTACTTTGAGGAAGACCTTATTAAAATTAAATACCCTATGTATAATACCCTATGCGTTCTTTCTTCCAAAATATTCAAAGCACATGGGGACTCTTGGGGTCAAGAACAGACAAGTCCCAAAGGCAACATGACTCTCCTTTAGAACACATGAGGCCCTCGAGCTCCAACAGGGTGGAAGAAAGGGTAGCTGTCGAGCCTGGGGCTGAGTGCAGGAGGCGATGGGGCAGTCTAGGCACATGGTGCTCCACTAAGTCCAGGTCTTTCTCCAAGTCAGATGTGACACCATAATTTGTGCTCCTCTTCCCGTTAAGCAACAACACTCTGAAGCAGAATTCCCCAATGCCAGACCAGGGGATGCATATAGGTTTGAAGCTTGGTGTACTACTTCAAAGACAAAGAAAGCAAAACTGAATACTTGCCCCAGAAATGTTACAATTTTAAGACACAAAGGAATGTACTAATCAGTGAGCGCAGTAATAACTTAGTTCTAACACTACTGATTTCAAAATTCAAGTTATAGATGGAAAAAAAAATCCTCATCTGCATGCTAATGAAAAAGAAAGAACTTATAAAGGACCTAAAGCACTATGAAGCAGTTAACCTCTCCTTTCATGAGGCAGACCTCACTAACACCTTGTAAAGGAGAGACAGTGATGATTCTTTCGCCACCAAGGTACTATTTTAGTGTCCAGTCAGTTCCTAGCCTCTCAACCATATACCATATCCTCAGGAGCAAGTGCGCAAGTAAATTATGGCACCATCTGTAAAGAGGACTGAATGTGGTTACTTCAGTTTCTTCACTCCCAGGTAACTTGAGGAACACACTGGTTTCTTCCCTAGCTCTGTGTAGTTCCCAAGGTCAATCATGATCTTGGTACAGATTAGTCAAACCTAGAATTGATCTACAAGCCAAAAAAAAAAAAAAAAGAATTGATCTAGGAGCAAAAGATTTCCCAGTTCACCTTCACCAGTGAGTTCCAGTGATAATGAAAAAGAAATTGGAGCCCAAATGGCATTAAACAGGAGACATCAGGGAGCTGTGTGACCTAGTCAGCTGGTGTAACCCCAGGTGACTGCTTTTCTAGTTTGCCTTCTAACATGAAAGGCATCAACAGTTGCCAACGTTCCTTTGATCCAGATTTGCTGCATGATTCCAGTGAGTTCAGGGCAGGAAACACACATAACTTCATATAAATAAAACCAGGGAAACCAAGTACAGAGATGGAGTACAGGGACCTTGTTTTCAAATATTTTCAAACATACCAAGAACACATTTAGTAAATATTTCAAGATTTGACTGAAGGAGGAAAAAAAGGTAAGAAAACTACAGCAATCTAAGACAGGGGTCAGCAAACTATGGCCCATAAGCCACAACCAGCTTGCTGCCCCCTCTGTAAATAGTTTTATTGGAACACAGCAAGCTCATTTGTTGTTTTTCTACGACTGCTTTCTAGCTGCAATGGCAAAATGACAGAGGCCAGATGGCCTATAAAGTCCTTTACAGAAAGAAAAAGTCTGCAGACCCCTGATCTAAGGCATAGGTGATATTTAGGGTCCATCTAAAATCTTTCAAATCAGTGAAGACAAAGTGACGACAATTCAGTCTTAATGATTCACTTGCCTCAGAGATGGACTGAAATGGGCATGGCTCATATTGGTGGAAAGTTGCAGGTCTTTGAGATTTAACTGGTAGGTAGACTTCCTGGTGTAGAGCAAAAGCACCACACTGAAGACAGGTCTTACCCTGATTCTAGTCCAAGTCAGAAAAGATTCTCTATAGTTCAACAACTGATAATGACTGCAACTAAGTTCCCCATCCCCTTGGTGAGAGGTGGGGAGATGACCACATACAGCAGGTACATTTTAGCTCAACATAAAGAATTTTCTAAGAACTAGTCCAGTGAACTAGACCTGAGGTTCCCAAACTGTACAGTGTCAGAGTCACTGCAGCAAATTCAGAGGGGTGCCACCAAGTATTTTAAATTTTTGAGGGAAACACAGCAACATTTCTTATGCCATGTGAACTACCAGCTCGAGGCAGTTAAAAATTTTGACATCAGATTATACTACATCCCTTTCAAAGATGTCATATCTTTGTAGAGCTGGGTTTTGGCAGTTGCTATGATAAAAATCAAGTACCTCATGAAAATAAGTGTAGAACAGGAAATGAAGGTGGCAATGTTCCATATGGTCCCAAGGTTTGAGAAACTAAGGTGTACACATCTCATTAGTTAAATAACTGAAGTTATTTTATTAAAACAAAAATATTATTTTCTTCCAATTATTTTTATTATTTTTTCAAGTGGGTACTACGTTATTAAGATATAAATATTTAAGCTGTTTGAACCTACTGACTTAATAAATGGAACTGTTAAGTATTTCATTTGGCCTGGAACATTGTAAAATATTACTGAAACACTATGGGTTCTATGATCCAAGAAAGTTTGGAACCTCTAGACTACACTGTTGTGGATGATACAGAGCTCCCCAAAAGTAGAGATAATTCAAATACATGTTTAAAATCATCTGGGGGCGGAAGGGCAGAGAGATAGGGATATGGGATTAAGAAGGTACAAACTATTATGTACAAAACAAGCTACAAGGGGGACTTCCCTGGCAGTCCAGTGGTTGGTACTCTGCGTTTCCACTGCAGTGGGTGCGGGTTCAATCCCTGGTCGGGGAGCTAAGATCTCACACGCCATGCGGCGTGGCCAAAAAAACAACAAACAAACAAAAAACAAAAATAAACCATCAAAAAATAAAAAATAAAATAAAATAAGCTACAAGGATATATTTACAACACAGGTAACACAGCCAATATTTTCTAATAACTATAAACGGAGTATAACCTTTAAAAATTGTGAATCACTATGTTATACACCTGTAACTTACATGATATGGTACATCAACTATACTTTAATTTAAAAAATTATTTTAATTTATCTCTAAGGATACCAGAGGGCCTGCCTTCAATGTCCAAGAAGCTGGATTAGTTACTTCCAAACTCTGTTCCCATTGAGATCCTGTAATCTGAAATGAAGAAGTCCAAAAAGGATAGGAGAGGGAAAGCAGACAACTGTCTCAATGAACAAAACAGAAATCTACAGCTACAATTCCAGAAAAAGACAAACTAAACACAGCCAAGACTTGTCACTCAGGTTCTTATACTTTCTAATCTCATTTTTTCTCTCTGGATCACAGGGAATATTAAGGTCTTCACTCCACTTTTCCATACATAGGTCAAAAGGCCTAAATAACTTAGGTTTCACAGAGTTCCACATGGGGAGATGTAGAGTTGATGTAGTCACTGCTGCATATAATCAGGGACCCAAAGCACTTTACACCGTCCCTTATCTGTGCCCTGAAGGACAGGTCCGTGCCTAAGTCCACCTGAGAAGCTCCTTGGTTACGCAGAAGTCTTATAATACCAAAGGCAAGATGCCAGAAAATGGAAGTTACATGATTAGTACATTTAAAGATAATGGGGGGGCTTCCCTGGAGGCACAGTGGTTAAGAATCCACCTGCCAATGCAGGGGACACGGGTTCGAGCCCTGGTATGGGAAGATCCCACATGCCGTGGAGCAACTAAGCCTGTGAGCCACAACTACTGAGCCTGCGCTCTAGAGCCCGTGAGCCACAACTACTGAGCCCACGTGCCACAACTACCAAAGCCTCCGTGCCTAGAGCCCGTGCTCCGCAACAAGAGAAGCCACCACAATGAGAAGCCCTGTGCACCACAACGAGGACCCAATGCAGCCATAAATAAACAAACAAACAAATAAATATTTAAAATAAATAAATAAATAAAAATAAAGATAATGTCAGGGGGGCTTCCCTAGTGGAGCAGTGGTTAAGAATCCGCCTGCCGGGCTTCCTTGGTGGTGCAGTGGTAGAGAGTCCGCCTGCCGATGCAGGGGACACGGGTTCGTGCCCCGGTCCGGGAAGATCCCACATGCCGTGGAGCAGCTGGGCCCGTGAACCATGGCCGCTGAGCCTGCGCGTCCGGAGCCTGTGCTCCGCAATGGGAGAGGCCACAACAGTGAGAGGCCCGCGTACCGCAAAAAAAAAAAAAAAAAAAAAAAAAGAATCCGCCTGCCAATGCAAGGGACAGGGTTCGATCCCTGGTCCAGGAAGATCCCACATGCCGCGGAGCAACTAAGCCCATGTGCCACAACTACTGAGCCTGCGCTCTAGAGCCCGTGAGCCACAACTACTGAGCCCACATGCCAGAAGCCACCGCAAGGAGAAGCCTGCACACCACAATGAAGAGTAGCCCCCGCTCACTGCAAACAGAGAAAGCCCACGTGCAGCAAGGAAGACTCAATGCAGCCAAAAATAAATAAATAAATAAATTTATTTAAAAAGATAATGTGACGGACTTCCTCGTTGGTCCAGTGGTTAAGAATCCACCTTGCAATGCAGGAGACGCCAGTTAGATCCCTGGTCAGGGAACTAAGATCCCACATGCCACAGGGCAATTAAGCCCGAGCGCCACAACTAGAGAGCCTGAGTGCCGCAACTACAGAGCCCACGTGCTCTGGAGCCCACACGCCACAACTAGAGAAAAGCCCGCACACCTCAACGAAGATCTCGTGTGCCACAACTAAGACCCAATGCAGCCAAAAAATAAATAAATATTAAAAAAAAGAAAAAAAGATAATGTGATTATTCTGGACAGTCTACAGAGGCATAAAATAAACTTTAACACCTGCAATTTACAAGATAAATTCACTATTCAAGCTCCCATGGAGCCAGAAGCATGAAACAAAAACCGATCAAATCAAAATCTTAGATCAGCAGCAGAGCAACTAAGCCCGTGCGCCACAACTACTGAGCCTGTGCTCTAGAGCCCGCGTGCTGCAACTACTGAAGCCCATGCACCTAGAGCCCCGGCTCTGCAACAAGAGAAGCCACCACAATGAGAAGCCCATGCACCATAATGAAGAGTAGCCCCTGCTCGCCACAACTAGAGAAAGCCTGTAAGCAGCAACGAAGACCCAACGAAGCCAGAAAAAAATAAAAATAAAAAATAAACTTCCATTTCTTAAAAAAAAAAAAAAAAAAAAACTTAGATCAAATCAAAGATCAAAAAGATAAAAGGTGCCTCTGCACTGTTCTAGTGTTACTTCCAGTGTTTCTCCTTCAAAACACTCAGCATATCTACATTTGTTTAAAATCCGTCTTCATTAGAAGGTCCGGATGGAACAGATGGTGTCTTCCTGGTTCAGTTATATTCCCCCAGAATTACAGTGGGCAGAGGAATACCCCTACTTTGGTTGTTAGCTAGAATTAATCCCTTCTTTCCAACAGGCTTCATTCCTACTAGAGAAATCTGATGGGTAGGGAAAGAGGAAATAGGCATTAACTTATATTCTACTGGAGGACTCTGTTCCAGCAAATATACCATGCAGGAAACATCCATCTGTAAGATGAGGACAGGTGGATCTTGAACAATTTTTTAAATTTATTTTTTTAAGTACAGAAACCCTCTGTACTTAAAAAATCTTAGAGAGACCCTGATATATAACACAGTAAAAAACAGAGTTGCTTTGACTAAAAGCAAGAGAGGGAACCCAGAACCTCGCATCCTCAGCTACCTCCTGCGAAATGTTGGGGCACTGTGGAGCAGTCTGAACCCTATTATGTCTAGGGTTCTGCCCAATTCTAAAATGCAATGATTCTAATTTATCATGTTCAAGTTAACTGTAAGACTCCACTAAAACGTGCCTAGCTCATCTACAGATCTAAATTTATAGTGGGTCAAATATAGCAATGAATGTTTTTCTTATCAGAATGCTACAGTCAGAAAGCCAGAGTCTCCTAATCTTACCTCCTAGCCTCATCTCAATAGGGATGAGGCATCAGCTCCTATGAAAAACCAGAGATGGGAAAGGAGAACTGCCTCCCTGCATAGAGAATACAACTGAAGATATGCTGTCAGTGAAACCATACAAAACTTACACTGAGGAGGGCAGCACCACTGTTCTCAAACAAAAAGAATCACAGATTGAACCTGGGTATGGTTGCAAAGGCACCAAGGTAGATCTGGGTTCCTCATATCTCTACCTCGAACTAGTTTAAACAACCCATTCGATTTGTCTCAACATAAGTTTTTTCATACAACGAATAAGGATATCTAAGGTCTTTTCCAGCTCTAGATTTCTATGATGCTAAACTAACATCATGTTTTTTTAAGTACATACAGTGTTTTAAAGATATTATTTGGGGTATTTGTTCTAACTTGAAAGAAGCTATCTTCATCAATCAACATATATGGCTCAAAACTAATGTCCAAAAAAAAGAAAACTTACTGAAATCATAAACTAGTCTTCCACTTTAGTTTTTATTTCGTAAGATTTAGGTTTCACAGTAGCAGAACAGCTCAACCATCTTTGAGCACTAAAGCCTCTAATCAAGGCAGGTATCATTCAAAACAATTCTGGTGGGACTTCTCTGGTGGTGCAGTGGTTAAGAATCCACCTGACAATGCAGGGGACATGGGTTCGATCCCTGGTCCGGGAAGATCCCACATGCCGCAGAGTGACTAAGCCTGTGCGCCACAACTACTGAGCCTGAGCTCTACAGCCTGCGTGCCACAACTACTGAAGCCCACGCACCTAGAGCCCATGCTCTGAGACGAGAAGCCACCCCAATGAGAAGTCCGCACACCACAACAAAGAGTAGCCCCGCTCGCCGCAACTAGAGAAAGCCTGCGTGCAGCAACAAAGACCCAACGCAGCCAAAAAATTAATTAATTAATTAATTTAAAAAACAAAAAACAATTCTGGTAATTCCCTCGTGGTCCAGTGGTTAGGACTTGGTGCTTTCACTGCAGTGGGCCCGGGTTCAATCCCTGGTCGAGGAACTAAGATACTGCAAGCCACACAGTGCAGCCAAAAGACAAAACAAAACAAAACAATTCTCTTTGAGAAAGGAATTGCAAATGAAAGCAAAATTAATGTGATAACTATTCTCTACTGGGTGTCAGCTGGCTTGTTCCAAGAATGCTATTTTCACACTCCAGCCCAGTGCTAACAGAGTCTGCAATAAATGTCAAGAGTCACAACTGTCATGTGCACAGCACCGTGTTGGTTGTTGCCATCATCTGAACTTAAAATGAAAACATGAGGCTAGAAACTTTTCCTTACCCTCCAAACTCTAAGTGGGAAAAAGTGGTGTGACCTAGACAACATACATTTCATTTCTCATCAAAACCAGGACACAATTCTTTTAAGTCACAACATGATCTCTTAAAAACACACATTTTTCAGTCAAACCTGTAAGACCTAACTAACCCTCCTTTGCATCCATTATTCAGAATGTAAAAGAAAAATTTCAAATCCAGTAACATCAGAGACTACTTCAAATAAATTCCAGCTCACTGTACAGGCTAATACTCCCACTTAAAGGGCAGCTCCCCCGCCTCAGTGTATAAACATGACCCAAAGGAAACAAAATTTAGAGATTTCAGTTTACAAGAATATACTTTTGCACCTTCTCTGCTAACTTGTGCTCACAAAACTTCAGCCTGTGCTTATGAAATTTAGCTACTTACATTCAAGTTACCATATCTGAAAGGCTCTGAAAGATGGGAAAGCATGCTACTTCTACACTAGCTTTTATGCTGAACTAGCTCTGCATAACTCAGAAAGGAAGAAGAAAAGAAGGGAGGGAGGGAAGGAGAAAGAGAGGAGATAAGGGACAAAGCTGTAAGTGCTAAAGACAGGAATAAATACAATGCAATGGTTGGCGAGAGGAGATGGGCTACCAAGGATAACTATTCACCCGTAAAAGGCAAAACTTTATTCCTCAGGAGGAACTGGCTTCTTGTCTATAAAATGCATTAAACAGAGGGCTTCCCTGGTGGCGCAGTGGTTGAGAGTCCGCCTGCCGATGCAGGGGACACGGGTTCGTGCCCCGGTCCGGGAAGATCCCACATGCCGCGGAGCGACTGGGCCCGTGAACCATGGCCGCTGAGCCTGCACGTCTGGAGCCTGTGCTCCGCAACGGGAGAGGCCACAACAGTGAGAGGCCCGCGTACCACCAAAAAAAAAAAAAAAAAAGCATTAAATAACAAAGACCAAGTAAACCTGCTGCTCCTGGGAATTAATACTTTTGGGTATGTATCTCTTCATACCTATACACTTTACTATTCCTCCTGAATTACTTGATGAATACAATCAATCAATGGTAAGAAACCCCATACCCCCTAAAGTAAAAACATTTTTATAAGAAAATTAGTTTAAGTATTTTGATAGACACCACTTATTGTACTCAAATCTGTGTGAGCCCATCTTGTTTTAGATAATGATAAACAGAAAGAAAGAAACAGATTAGAACATAGAAGATGAGAAAAAATATTTTAGGTTAATTCCTGTGAATTCAGGTAGTATTATTAAAGTAGTCAAAGTATGGTTTAGTAGATCAATCAGAACATTCAGTTATACAGTTTTAAGCTTACTCATTCCAAAATAGGTTTTCTATAAAAAAGAGAAAACCCAACATTAAATGCCAAAATCAGTACTTAATGGTAAAGTACCATTCGACATCTATAACAACATCACAATGCTGTTGCTTGTATTCAGCATTCCTACAAAGCTCTAAGAGGTCTGAAAGGGAGACCCTGTAGCAGATCTCTTCTTTCTACATTTTGCACATTATGTACCTCCAAAGCCAAGGCTGTCTTGTCGTAGGCATTAGGGACTCGCTTCTGGATTACCCTGGCATAAATGGGCCCATTCTGGAGGTTAGGGAGCGGAGTGTTGACGCTGGGTTGGGCATAGGGCCCGGGCTCCGGCCCACCCAGTGGCTGTGGGTGGGAACCCTCCTGGTTACCTCCAATCAGAGCCGATACTGAGGCGGAGGCAGGTCTATACTTCTCGACGTAAGGGACTGGAATCATCCCCCTCTTGCCTTCGCTGTCCTCCGCATTCCACCACTGCTCTTCAGGCTTATCCCGGATTCTCAGGATGTCTCCTTTCTTAAAGGGAAGATCTTCCTCATCATTCCCATTAAAGTCAAAGAGGGCTCGTACATACTCTGCCTCCTCCTGCCTGAGAATCACTCCACTACCCTGCCTGGATCTGGAAACTGGTTCTATCAATGTTGTAGTGTCCAAATAGTGTATTTTGTAGAATTCCAGTAAAGCAGGCAATGAATCAAATTCTTGATCTCCTATTCGGAGTCTGGAGGGGCTCACCCCTGGAAAAAAACAGAGCAGGGTATTATTTAAAGATATATTATACTGGAGATGCAATGTAGATTTTAAGCATTTCCCAAACACGTTTAGTCAATATTTAATCAGAAAGAAAGAAAAAAACAAACAAACAAAAACCTGTCTAGAATAAATAACTGCTTCTCCTAATAGTAAACTAAAATCATACTTTGTAGCTCAAACATTCCCTGGGAAGAAAGATGCCTATCACCATCTGCAGCAGAGTCAGAAGGCTATGATAGACCAACCATGCCAGTCATGACATGCTCTCATACTGGATCAAAGACAGAGCAACATGGAGACTTCCTGTTCATTCTTCCCAAGTGTTCTGCTGCTATTCCATTTACAGGGTACAAACGGTTCAAGGCTGTGTCACAATCTTCTTTTCAACCTCAGGAAATGTAGCAAGCTCTCCTTTTTCATAAAAGTCACAGCAGCTATCCCAGGAAGAGGTGGGGAGAGCTTGGTATCTACCCCAGGATCATACATTCGTATCTTCACATCTAGAATGTACAATTCCTAATAAGAAAAAGTTTTAGACTATCTTTTTAATCCACAATTAATGACCTCAATCTCACTTCTGACAACTAAAAACTAAGAAGCTAACTGCTTGAAAATCAACTTACAAGATCTTCACTTAAATAAAACATGGAAACTGGACTGTTCCCTTAGAAACAAACAGGTCTTGAAAAAAGGTAAACAAGGATGCTCAGGAAAATAAAGAAGTGTTAAAATCCTCAAACTGATGACACACTGAGGGTCCAAGAGAAAGGACATATTAGGAATGCTTAAAATTCACATGACACAAAGATGTGTGAGGCCTTTGACACAGGGCATACTTTAAACTGGTTCCCTCCCTATCCTGAGATTCTAGAATTGAAGGATAATAAATGAATGTATTTTGCTTCAAATAAGAAACAAAGTTTCTAATGAGGAATACAAACCTTTAACTTGCACTCTGCTAAGCACCCAAAATATCAATATCTTAATTGGATTTTTTACTATTTGGTTTCCTGATAAAGGAATGCATAGCTCTACAGAACACTGCTTCTCATGGAGTTTATTTTTAATTTTTTTTTTTTTTTTTTTTTTGCGGTACGCGGGCCTCTCACTGTTGCTGCCTCTCCCGTTGCGGGAGCACAGGCTCCGGACGCGCAGGCTCAGCGGCCATGGCTCACGGGCCCAGCCGCTCCGCGGCATGTGGGATCTTCCTGGACCGGGGCACGAACCCGTGTCCCCTGCATCGGCAGGCAGACTCTCAACCACTGCGCCACCAGGGAAGCCCCCAGGTTTTTTATATAGGTATATATATACACACGTCATAAATACATTTTTATAACTAGATTACTATAATTTTATACCTTGCCCCTTTTCCTACAATAAAAGTGTTTTACTTTATACAATATTCTATTATATAATATTTATATAATAAAAATTTCCCCATATTCTTCAAGAATATGACTTTTAATGGCTATAAAATATTCCCAACTTTTCACTATTGCAAACAATGCTGTTATGAGTGTTTTTGTTCTGGTCTACTAATGAACATTTTTATTACTTCCTTATGATAAACTCCTTGAAATGCAATTGCTGGATCAAAGGGTAAGAACATTAAGGTTTAGGGACTTCCCCGGCGATCTAGTGGTTGAGACTTCACCTTCCAATGCAGGGGGTTTGGGTTCGATCCCAGGTTGGGGAGCTAAGATCCCACATGCATGCCAAAAAACCAAAACATAAAACAGAAGCAATACTGTAACAAATTCAATAAAGACTTTAAAACTGGTCCACATCAAAAAGAAAAAAACAAAACAAAACAAAACATTAAGAACATGAAGGTTGGACTTCCCTGGTGGCACAGTGGTTAAGAATCCACCTGCCAACGCAGGGGACATGGGTTTGACGCCTGGTCCGGGAAGATCCCACACGCCACGGAGCAACTAAGCCAGCACGCCACAACTACTGAGCCTGCGCTCTAGAGCGCACGCGCCGCACCTACGGAGCCCACAGGCCAGCACCTACTGAAGCCCGTGCGCCTAGAGCCCATGCTCCTCAATGAGAAGCCACCGCAATGAGAAGCCCACACACCAAAATGAAGAGTAGCCCCTGCTCACTGCAATTAGGGAAAGCCTGCCTCACCGCAGCAGCGAAGACCCAACGCAGCCAAAATAAATAAAGTTTTAAAAAAAAATGATAATAATAATACTAAGGTTTACGTTGCCAAACTGTCCTCCAAGAAGTTTGATAGTTTTACACTCCCACCAGTAGTTTACGAGTTCCCATTTCCCCCATATCCTTGCCAAACAGCAGGGATATCTCTTCTTAAATATTATCTTTGATTGTTTGATGTTTTTCATGTTTATTGACTATTTGTACTTCTTTTGTGAAAGTTACTTGTTCGATTCCTTTGTTAAGGGAAACAGCCAATCTACCCTCTCCACTCCTATTAAGACTAGCCCACCCATCTAAAACCCTTTGCTATTAATGCTGTGAAACAGGAACACTGTGGTAGCCCAGCTGTCTAAATCACTTCACCACTCAAAAAAAAAATGAGACCAAATTATTTTGTTCAATGTTAGAAGAAAACACTTCTTCCAGAAAGACCAGAAAAAGTACATTTAAAAACTTTGGAAGTTAATCAAAAGTCCTCAATACAGAATGAGTACTGATGAGTGCCTTCTCTTTTCACCCAAATGAAAGAAAGATCAAGACACTGAGAGGACAGATGCACATTTCTTATATTGCAAAAGTCCATCTGTGGAATTCATGGCTGTAAACTAAAACAAGTTAATAGCCCACATTCAATAATGTTGGCTGTCTCTCCAACTCAAGATGTTGAAATACATGCCCAAAGCCAGGATTGTCCATCTACGGCAAACACTCATCAGACACCAGCATAATGCAACCCAATAGTTCCAAGTTCAGGACTGGAGAGATGATTTTGGTAATGACCATACCAGAGCATGGTGGTGCTATATTCTGGAGTTTCTCTTCACTAAAGCGGATCACTGATGGGCAATTATTCCTATTCAAGTCTGGTAAACGAGATGCATGGCTATCTCACCTATCACCGCTAGGCTATAGTGAACTTTCAGGTCTGTGGAACTATGTTAAGAACAGGGTCAGTGTGAGCTCCAAGAAGTCCTACTTAGCACTGCCTGGTCAAGAAAGCCTCCAGGGCAAAGTGGTAGGGAGAACCTTCACACCAGCAGAGCACCCCGGCTTAGAAAATGGTCCTGATGACACCTGGGAAGAAAAGCTCCCTTGCTAGAATTTACCCAACTACATTCCAAGGTACAACAGCTAATATGGTTTTCACTAGTCACCTTTTTGGGACAGTGGTTGGCAGACTGTACGTGCTTAGTAAGTGTTAGATATTATCCTTTTTTAAAAATATTTTTATTTACTTATTTATTTATTTACTTACTTATTTATTTTGGCTGCACTGAGTCTTAGTTGTGGCACGCGGGATCTTAGTTGCAGCATGTGGGATCTAGTTCCCCAACCGGGGATCAAACCCGGGCCCCCTGCATTGGGGGCATGGAGTCTTACCCACTGGACCACCAGGGAAGTCCCATGTTAGATATTATTCTTAATGAACGTAACTCTGAAGTGAGGAGAAGTTAAATCAAGATCTGTTCCCAGCTTTGAGAAACTCACAGTGTAGTTGGGGATACAAGCATACGCAGTGTGGTTAGTAAGCAAGGAGTGTAGCAGCATGTCTTAGGAAGACATTATTTTTTTCCCCTGGCTTTCACTTCCAACTGGAGACATGCTCTTACAAAAAATAGTGGCAACAACAAATTATGTTCTAAGATACAACAAAATCACAATAAAAGAGCAGCTCTTCCTGTTCCTGAACAGTTTTTTTCTTTTTTGGCCACACTGTGCGGCTTGGGGGTCTTAGTTCCCCGACCAGGGATCACACCAGGGATCGAACCCAGGCCCCCAGCTGTGAAAGCTCCGAGTCCTAACCACTGGACCGTCAGGGAAGTCCCCTGAATGCTTCTAAGGTACTCTTTTCATTCCAAGATGGCAACTACTCCCTTTCATCCACTGTTATGGTTTCTCCGATTACTGTACTATCCCAAGTGAAATGTGTTTTGGTTTTTTTTGGGGGGGTGGGATAGGGTTTAGAAGGACAAATAAGACCACTAAGCCAAGTCCCTTAAAAAGATCAGCATGAGAATTCCGAAAACAAAAACTCAGTTCATCTGCCAGAAAGGCAGCAAGTTGGTTCAATTCACTTCTTGCTCAAATGCTTCATGATGGGAACTGGGCCCACTATTTTGTTTTGTTTGATTTTTGCTTGGCAATTCCAACAGACACAAAAATACAAGGAAAACACCAAGTGAAAATTTACCTATAAATTCTTTACCTTTCCTTTCTTTAAAAAGGTATATATATATATATATATATATATATATATATTTTTTTTTTTGGCCACGCCGAGAGGCTTATGGGATCTTGGTTCCCCAACCAGGGATCAAACCCAGGCCCAGGGCAATGAAAGCATGGAGTCCTAACCACTGGACTGCCAAGGAATTCCCTCTTTTCCTATTCTAACAACACTATAATTATTCCATAGAGGAATACCTGTTTTTGCATACTGCTGCAGCAGTTAGAGTTAGATATATGGGGCGATCAAGCTTCACTAATCCAGAAGAGAAGGAGGGGGAACAGAACATACATAAGCCCCAGATAAGCCCAAACCTCACCACAGCTATGCGTTCTGGTTCCTTTTCCCTAGTTCATCTCCTTCCAACCACAAACAGCCAAAGGCAGGAAATAGAAGGGCGGGAAAGGAAGGAGATACAGTCAGTCAGTCTAGAGAACAGAACAACAGAGTTCTCATAGCTGGGACTTGGAAAACCTCACTGACTTGTTCTACATTAAACCTGTGCTGGATTCTGAATGTGCAGTTATGAACACAATCAGAAATCAAAATCAATGCAGTCAGAAGTATCTTTTAACCAAAAGAGTTGTACATGCTCAACTCATTACTTCTAAGCATTTCAGCCCTCAAGTTACATCAGTTTTTACAAGACCACTCTCTGGAGGTTTTATGAAGAACACCCAAGAGCTCTGTGGGCTAAACAGGCCAGGTCACTTCTGGCATGGGCACCACCACAGTGGCTCCATCACCAGCCTCTCAGTCTCACAGCACTTCCTCTTCTTTCCTTTCCTCTTTAATTCTCATTCCCTCTTTCTCCTCTGCCTAAGCTATTTACAGAGGCTGCTTAAGCACTCTCACTACCTGTCCAATACAAAGGGCTAATAAGGCCACTGACTTCCACTTGAGAAAGTATACTGAAAAAAAAAAAAAAATGTCATGAAGAACCTAGGGGCAAGATGGGAATAAAGACACAGACCTACTAGAGAATGGACTTGAGGATACGGGGACGGGAAAGGGTAAGCTAGGTCAAAGTGAGAGAGTGGCATGGACATATATACGCTACCAAACGTAAAATAGATAGCTAGTGGGAAGCAGCCGCATAGCACAGGGAGGTCAGCTCGGTGCTTCGTGACCACCTACAGGGGTGGGATAGGGCGGGTGGGAGGGAGACGCAAGAGGGAAGAGATATGGGGATATATGTATACATATAGCTGATTCACTTTGTTATACAGCAGCAACTAACACAACAATGTAAAGCAATTATATGCCAATAAAGATGTTAAAAAAAAAAGAAAGTATACTGAAGACATATCAAGATGTACGGTTTCCTAAGCAAATAGAACTTCCTAAAAATGGTGGATGTCAGCATGGTATACTTTGCAGATTCAGACTGACTAGGTTTGATGAATTCTATCTCTGATCTTTCTTAGCTATATTAGCTGTTATTTAACTTCTCACAGGGCCTAGTTCCTAACTAATAAAGTTCCTGAAAGTAGCTGGTATATTATAGGTGCCCAATAAAAAGCAAATCAGTTTAACACACACCCCCAAACCTCCGAATTCCTTTAGAAATTTTCAATTCATCCCCAAATCCAGAGTCTGCTGCACTGTTTCCCAGAGAAGCTTCCACAGAATCTCAAGATGCTTCTCAAAAAGTTCCGTGGTCAAATTGGTTTGAAAGACCCAGTATCCAATACCTGCCTCTCTTAGAGTCGTAATTTCACATGAGCATAGTAAAGGCTTGGAGAAGTTCTGCAGTAAATAAACCCACCTCCTTTTACCAAGGAATTTTTTTTTTTTTTTTGGTCTAAAACCTTTAAGTAACTCACTGAAGAACTTCTCCAGAACCAATGAATGGAGGGATACTCTGATATTAAAGAGCAAATTATGAGGACCAGATTTGAGAACTACAAAGATGAGGTAAACAAATGAAACAGATGCTGAAGGTACAAAAAGGCAGCGGTAAATAACGGGCAGTCCCCTAAGATCTCCAGAAGTGGCTTGGCCCAGCACCACCTTGAAGAGGCAGTACAAACAGTTATCACCCTAGCTTCTACCCCCCACCCCCAAAACGAGGCAAGTTCTTATGCTCCACTCACCCACTAGAGCAACAGGTGGGAGGCTCTGGGTCGAGAAGGTGACGGCAGGCGCCATCCTATTTCCATGTACTGGATCCAACGTTCCTTCACGCTTCTTGATGCACCCCACCCCCCTCCACCCAGCACTTACTCCTTCAGACATGCTGTAAGCCTCTCAAAGCTGAGAACAGTTTTCCACCTTGCTTCAACTCCTCCCTCTCAACCACATAGATTAATATACCTAATGCTTACTGAGTACTTACTATAGGCCAGTTCCATTCCTAATACACTAAAACTCACTGAATCCTCGAAACAACCCTATGAGGTCAGTATTACTACTTCCCCTCTTTCACAGATAAGGAAACTGAGGCAGAGAGAAGTTAAAGAACCTGCCCAAAGTTATATGAGTAGTAAGCAGCAGGTAAGGAAGGTTCAAACCCAGGCTTCAGAGCACAAGCTTATAACTACTTTCCCTACTCATATTTACTCAGTTTTATTGATTGTCTACTGGACAAGGTCTAGTAAAACCTCATGTTCCAAGAGGAAAAAACTAGTGGATCCATCAATGATTGCAAAGTCTTCCCAAGAGGTACAGCTGACAGAGTATGACCAGTAGACATGACCAAGCCCTCTCCTATGGCCCTGGGGCACAGTCAGATCACTTCCAGGCAATGGCAGCACTGGTAGCCTGTGGGAGCTAAATGCTTAAGTTAAAAACAGGTTCACTGGTGGGGACTTCCCTGGTGGTCCAGTGGTTAAGACTCCACGCTCCCAATGCAGGGGGCCCGGGTTCGATCCCTGGTCAGGTTAGATCCCACATGCCACAACTAAAGATCCTGCATGCCGCAAGACCCAGCGCAGCCAAAGAAATAAATAAATTAAATATTTTGAAAAACAAAACAAAAAAACACCAAACAGGTTCACTGGAAAAGGTTGAGAATACCTGGTCTATTTTGTCCCTATGCCTCTAAAATCTATATCTAGGCCATTCCATACAAATTCATCCTCTACATTATCTCTATAAAATACACTATATAATCCTAAACAAAAAGCTCATTTCCCATATTCAATCTGCTAAATAAGGTTATTAAAAGCCTCTTTGTCACCAACTTCAGATAGCAGATGTGTATTCTCTGAACACTAAAGCCAGTTTCTTCTTGTCATTCTTCCCTTTTGGTCTTTAAACAGAACCTGGGACCCAGGGCAGAGACAAAAGTGTTGAGTCCTCAAAGTGCACTGTGGGATCTCAGAAGAAAACTGGCTTTGACAGAAAGGAGTACAGTGTATTAGTGTCAGCTTTAGGTCACAATTCCTAGGTTCAAATTCTGGCTCAGTCATTTACTAGCTGTGTGACTTTGGGCAATTTACTTTATCTCTGACTCTCAGTTTCCTCATCTATAAAATGGAAATATTTTAATAAGTGGAGATCATAGTACTTTCCTCACTAGATTGTTATAGACAGTAAATGAGACAAGGCACGTAAAGTATTCAGCAAAGTGCCTGGCATAGAATAACCAGTCAATAAATGTTAGCTATTAATATTGTATATGCCTTTCTAAAATTCAAGAAATTCTTCTGTGTGGTTTCAAAAGAATAAGAGCTGGATGGGGAGAGGGAGAACAAAGACTAAGTAGTTTTTATAAAGACAGCAACTGAATCAATTGCCCTATGTGGAAAATAGGGTACACAGCAGAAAGAAAAATGACCACAATGCCCATGAACTTTCCACACCCCATGCACAAACTTTAGCAATCCTCACCTTCTCTCTTGGGCCAAGAATCTGACCTCATATCTGTTATGAAAAGGTGGAGCTCAATATTAAGGTAAGAGCTGAGATTAAAGTTGTAACACCAAGATGTGGGGAAAGCTCAAATAAAACTGCCTGCTGCTATTTCCACATTCCGCAACCAACAAAACACATACACAAACAAAATGTTGAGAATTGAGTTTCAGGGGCCGTTTGCTATGTCACTGCACAGTAATGCAAAACCCTAGACACCATGAAGGTGGTAAAAAGTAGAACATATTTGATTTAGTGTAAATACAAAAATATTCCCGTCTCATGTTATAATGCTATTAAACCAACCAGACTGAGAAAGACCTCAGATAACTGTGGGCTTAAATATCCCCACGCTTGGGACTTCCCTGGTGGCGCAGTGGTTAAGTATCCGCCTGCCAATGCAGGGGACATGGGTTTGAGCCCTGATCTGGGAAGATCTCACATGCTGCAGAGCAGCTAAGTCCGTGCGCCACACCTACTGAGCCTGTGCTCTGGAGCCCGCGAGCCACAACTACTTAAGCCCGTGTGCCACAACTACTGAAGCCCGCACGCCAGAGCCTGTGCTCCGCAACGAGAGAGGCCACCGCCATGAGAAGCCCTCGCACCGCAACGAAGAGTAGCCCCTGCTCACCGCAACTAGAGAAAGCCCACACACAGCAACGAAGAACCAACACACCCAAAAATAAACAAACAAATAAGTAAATTTATTAAAAAGAAAAACAAAGTTAAAAAAAAATATCCCCATTCTCTTTTTAAAATTGGTACGTGTTAACAACAAAGAGACTACTCCATCTCCCCATTTCTGGCCAGAGTGTATAAATCTAAATTAGGACTCTCCTAAAAGGGCAAGTCTGCAAAGGCTGGTTCAGGAGCCTCCTAATTCACAGATTGGCCTGGATCTCGTCTCAGCTGGTCAGGACCAAACTGCTTCAACTTGGGAACAGTGAGAAGGTGCTAAGACTCTTGGTGCTGTTACACAGATAACAGCAACCTCAGAATTACTCTGTACCTCACAAATCTCAAGTACTAAGTGCCCAAATCTCCTTAAGACTCCCCAAACAACTCCAATGGCATGGGTAAGAGAGTCACATCTCAATCTCTGGTAAGGAAGATCCGGTACAGATAATTTAAATTCTCAGAGAATCAGCTCAGCAGGGTCTGTTCCCAACATCTAGGAAGACTCAGGCCACAGCCCTCAAAGTTACTGAACAAGGAGACGCCCTGGAGTACAAGACAGACAATGTTGAGGTTCAAGAAAAAAATGAAGCTCCATTCATTTTCAGGGAAGGGATTGTCTCCACTGTCTTATTTCTGAATTATTTCCTGAAAAAAAATCTTTCCTCCACTAATCGCTTTGAAAACTAGAAGCCCCTCATTGTGGAGGGCAGTCTCTGGACGCTAAGATCTCTTGAACACAGTCAGCCGGTCATCAGCTTATTCTGGGCTGGTCACAGAGGCCTTTCTTTTATAACCAAGGCACTTAGCTCACCACCTTCGTCCTCCGCGGGGGAAGAGGACGGTAAAAGTATTTTGGAAAAATGCCCAAGAAAGGAAAAAGCTGACCGGTTTCCTGAGGGTGTCTCCATCCCTCCCGGCCAGTATGCGGTGACTTCCTACCAAAGGCCACCAGGGGAGTATGGCCAAACCCGGCTCTCCAACACTGCAGGAAATGTTTCAAGCCTAAAAAGCCACTTGCAGGATTATCGGATTCATTCCGGGCACCGCTGCCAAGTGATGCCCCCGCAGTGCCAACATCCCCCTCAGCTCTTTTGTCCCCACGTTGCTCGGCCCTGCTCGGGCGCTAGCCCCACCCTGGGGCCGAAGCAGTTCCCCTTCCCCTGGGCTGTCCTCCCAAGTCACACCCAGAGGCCTGGGTCAGCGGCTCCTCCTCCCCCACACACTCCCGCTCGTCCGTGGGAGCGAGCCCCGGCAGCTGGCTGTCCCCCCGGCCACGGTCACTCCGGCCCTCTGCCTACGTCCCTCGTGGGGGTCAGCTCTCGAGGAGCAGCCGGCCAGGCTGGGGAGTTACGCGGCCCTCACCCCCGCCCGGGGCCTCCCGTCCCGTCCGTCCCTCACCGGGCGGAGGCTGGGCGGGCGACGGTGGCACCGGCGGGCGCGGGCCGCTGCTGTTGATGATGTAGTGGGAGACGCGCGAGTTCTCGGAGACGCTAAGCACATAGTCCCCGGGGCTGGTGCTCGAGTCCCGCACCAGGAACACCCCGTGCCGCTGGCCCTGCAACAGCGCCACCGCCTCCTGCCGACTCAGCCGCCCCCAGTACCAGCTACTCCGCTCCTCCGAGTCGAAGTTGCCCGCCATTGCCGCCTCCACGCCTCCACGCTGGGCCGCCGCCGCCGCGCGCGCCCCTCCAGCCCCGGCGCCCGCCGCCCAGCGGACCGGCTCGGGTCTCAGCCTCACAGCAGCGCCCGAAATGGCGGCGGAGGCCGCGGGCCTTCCCCACCGGAAATGACGCGCTCCCTGCCCCTGGGAGGATGCCGGGAAGGGGACCGCGGCCCGCCATTGGGAGAAGGGCAAGGCGCAGCCCTTGCGCGCACTGCGCATGCGGCCTCTTGGGCGTCGTCGCGTGGCGGGGACCGGGACTGCAGAGGGCGGAGAGGCGGAGTCTAGGGCCGAGGGGCGGGGCCTCAGCTACCAGTCCACTGTTGGCCGCACGGTTCTTTGCTCCTCCGGGTTTCAAGTTCCTGGAAGGCCCAGGTTTCTAGGCAGTGACTAGGAGACAAAATTAGAGTAAAAAGGTGATGTGGCCCCAGGGCCTGAGTTCCCTGAGACAGTCTTTTTCGGATGGTTCCTCCAGCTTCTCTCCAGGCCTGCTAAAGTTCTTGTTTTCATTGATTCATTCAGCAAACAGTTGACCACATTTGTCCTGCTGGTGCAAAGGTCATCAAGGCTGGGCCCTTTCCTCACCGAATTCTCAGAACAGTAGGAGGAACCAGGAAACAGTCAATGACGAAGGAATACCAGTGATACGATGGGGAAGGGACAAGGGGCTCTAGGAATACAGAGCAGGGCCCCCTAATCCACTCTGTAGAGGAATCCAAGAGGGCTTCCCAGAGGAGGTGGCTTGAGCTGAATATTGAATGGCAATCAGAAAAGAGCATTCAAGACAAAGGGAACAGAGTGTGCCAAGCCAGGTGGAAGTGTGGAGTTCTCCTGTCCGCTGAGGCTCGCAGTCATCTGCCCAGATTCTCTAAACTCTAATTGTGGTCATGCGTATCCTCTGCTCTCCCTGCCGTCAAGATCATTTCTATCTCTGCATCCCATGTCTATATCTGTATTCCTGTGACAACCTGCTCACTGGTGTTCTATACTCTTGATGCCCCTAATCGCATAGCACACAACTGCCAGTTTGCACTTTCTAAGTTATAGCTCTGAGTCTGCTGCTACCCTGTGTAAAACTTTTAACAGTCTCCACGTGTTAGAACTCCCAGTTTATCTCACAGTGTGGAACCAGGCCACAGTCTCATCGTCACTGCTCCTACATGAATCTTGTGTTTCTTCTTTCTGGAATACCCTTCACTCCTTTTGGGATCTCAACCTCAAATGCCTCCCCTTTCTTGACCATACATCACTCCCTCTCTGCATCTACAGCACAGCGTCCATATTATCTCTATTACAGTTCTTCCCTGTTATACTGTAACCTTTCATTTACACGTCTGCATTCCATGCTAGATCTCCCCAAAGGCCAGGCATCTAGTGTAGGACACACTCCATAATCATTTCATAATAACAGCTAACAGGGCTTCCCTGGTGGTGCAGTGGTTACGAATCCGCCTGCCAGTGCAGGGGACACGGGTTCGAGCCCTGGTCCAGGAAGATCCCACATGCCGCGGAGCAACTAAGCCCGTGCGCCACAACTACTGACCTGCGCTCTAGAGCCTGCGAGCCAGAACTACCGAGCCTGAGTGCCACAACTACTGAAGCCCGTGCGCCTAGAGCCCGTGCTCCGCAACAAGAGAAGCCACCGCAATGAGAAGCCCGTGCACCGCAACAAAGAGTAGCCCCCGCTTGCTGCAACTAGAGAAAGTCCGCACACAGCAACGAAGACCCAACGCAGCCAGAAAAAAAAAAAAGCAAATAAATAAATTAAAAAAAAAACAACAGCTAACATTTATTCAGGGAATACTACTTGCCAGGCATAGAGCTAACTACCCTTAGATAGATCATTTCTTTTAATCCTCTCAACAACCTATGGGTTGGTCCCATTTTACAGATGAAGCCAGAGTTAGGTGACTTGTCCAGATACACATAGCCACTGAGTTGGGAGCCGGGATTCAAATCCTGGGAGGAGAAGAGAGATATGGTCACTCTGCTCTATCCTCAGGCTTCTGGGATAGGAATGGCAAGAGATGGGGGTGAGGAAAGGATGGCAGAAATAGATTTTTTTTTAATCAGTCAGCCCTGGGTTTTATGGTCTTATATGAATAACACACCTATTCCAGACCCACTTCACACACCCCTGGGCCTACTCTGGAAAGGGTTGGGGGGCAAGGACAATTTCCCTGCTGTGGGTGATTTATCAAGACCCTGGCTTAGTCACAGCATGTCACCACAAGCCAGCAGAAGAAGCCAGCCCAGGATGAATTCTGGTCCTTTGGGGAAGAGACATGCCTGCTCTTCATTTCCCCAGGATGACTGGACTTTAAGGCAGGACCTTACCAGGGACTGCCTATGGGGATCTGAACCGTGCCTCTAAGCCCCCTCTCCAGGGCACATGGACATGACAGAAGAAAATACTTTAAAAGAAAAGAAAAGAAAGAGTGGATGAGGGAGAAAGAAAGGAAGGAAGGAAGAAAGGCAGAAAAGAAACAAAGAAAGAGAAGACAGAAGAGAGGGAGGAGAGAACAAATCATAACTAAGCTGGAAAATCAGCAAGGAGATTGGTAAGGAGGGGATACCCAGCACCAAGCAGCTAGTCAAGTGTGCTCTTCCTTGGAGCACAGAGAACCTATCAATTCAGAGGCCAACAAGGTGGGAACAGGTATGGCCTTGGGACAAGAAGAAGGCAAGCCCCCCTGCCCCTTCCTCCTTTCTCTTCTCCTCCTCTCCCCTTCATACATAAGGATTTACAGCTATACTGGTGGCTTCTGGCCCCTGAGAAGCCTGAGATCTGCCCTACAAAGAATGTAAAGAATGTGACCTTCTTGTTTAGGAAGATGCTCCTGGAGTTGCCTGAAGGAGAAGCAGAGATGAAAGGAGAAAAGGAAGGGAAGCCTTCGCTGTTCAAGAGAAAAACACATCAAAGTTCTCTGCTCCCTCCCCTCTAACCAAAGAAAGGCATTCCTGGGAATTCCCTGTCGGTCCAGAGGTTAGGACTCCCGCGCTTTCACTACCGAGGGCAGTTCAATCCCTGGTTGGGGAACTAAGATCCACAAGCGGTGTGGCAAAAAAAAAAAAAAAGAAGAAGAAGAAGAAGAAAGGCATTCCTTATTTTATTTATTTTTAAAATAAATTTATTTATTTATTTAGGCTGAGTTGGGTCTGCTGCTGCGCTCAGGCGGGCTTTCTCTAATTGCGGTGAGTGGGAGCTACTCTTCGTTGCGGTGCGCGGGCTTCTCATTGCGGTGGCTTCTCTTGTTGTGGAGCACGGCCTCTAGGTGCATGGGCTTCAGTAGCTGTGGTACGCGGGGTCTAGAGTGCAGCCTCAGTAGTTGCGGCACACAGGCTCAGTAGTTGTGGCTCACGGGCTCTAGAGCGCAGGCTCAGTAGTTGTGGCACACGGGCTTAGTTGCTCCGCGGCATGTGGGATCTTCCCGGACCAGGGCTCGAACCCATGTCCCCTGCACTGGCAGGTGGATTCTTAACCACTGTGCCACCAGGGAAGTCCCAAATTCCTTATTTTAGCAAAGGACAAGGAGCAGAGGTCCAAGGACCTATTTTCCTGCCTGTGTCTCCTAAAATGATGAAAACTGCCTCGTACATCCGTGCAAGTCATGTGCTGCACAACTCCAGGGTACTATGTAAATGAAACCCTCTGGAGTTGGGCTACTCACACTCGCTTTTCCTTTAAAAAAAAAAAGATTATTTGTATGAAGATGACAAAAACTGCTATTTAGAGAGAAAACTGACACATCTTGCAAAGTGTGTGTGAGAGAGAGAGGGAGAGACAAAAGTTGGTGGGTGTATAGGCACCATTGGTATTGGTGGGAAAGTACAATTCTGCCCAGTTTTCATCCATGGATGGAGACGAGGAGAGAGAAAGGAGACAGAAAAATTTCCAAGTCTCTGCTGGAGTTCTGGATAATGAAGAAGAGAGATGCCCCACCCACCGTGGGTAGCCCATAGTTTTGCAGAGACAAGGACCTGTCTAAAGATGTACAAAGGTAGGGTCTGGAGGCAGACACTAGGGGAAAGCTCTGGGGAGAAAAGTGAGGGAATTGCAAGGCAGGTGGAGGGGAGGAGAGCATGCTGGGAACCAAGGCAGGAGATGGGACCTTCCTAGAAAGGTCAGTGAGATGTTCCCAGGGGTGACATGCTGCAGGGCTTTTGAGAATCATTTGTCTGCTTTGCTACGATGTAAATCCCCCTGATTGCCCCATCCTTTAGGAGAGCTGCTCACACAGATGCCTTTTGCAGGGAGGAAACAAGGAGAAGGTGCCTGGGAATTCCCTGGTGGTCCAGCGGTTAGAGCTCTGTACTTCCACTGCAGGGGAACTAAGATCTTGCATGCCACACGGTGCAGCCAAAAAAAAAGAAAAAAGAAAAAAGGAGAGGGTGCCAACTTCCTTGTCTCTGTCCTCGTGGAGCTGAGAAAAATCGAGAACATCTGAAGGTGGTAAGATGCAAGTATGCCTGTCTTCTCCTCTCCTCCTCCTGCCCACTCCTCTTTGGTCCCACTAACCATCCTCTTCCTCCATGCTTTGACTTGCTGTTCCGTCTGCCCGGTCTCCACAGAGACCTCCTTCCGGTCTCTGCTCCAACGTTGCCTCTTCAGGGAGACCTTCTCTCACCGGCCCATTTGACACTGCAAACTGCATACCCAACTCTCCCACTCCCCCTTCTCTGCTTGATTTTCCTTGCACTTATCCCCTTCTAATTTTACAGATCTGTTTTATGCGTTGTCCTTTCTTCCCCTCTAGAATGCAAGCTCCGTTAAGAGCAAGGATTTTGGTCTTTTTGCTCCTGCTGTATCTCAAGTGCCTGGCAGAGAGCCTGGCATATACGCATTAAGTGAATATTGGTCGAATGATGAAATGAATGAAAGGAGAGTCCAGTGGAGGCACTTGTTCAAAGTTAGCTTCCTGTAATTGTCAGGTATCTCCTGGAGGGCACTGCACTTCCCATAGGAGGTGAGCAAGGGGTGCAAAGCATTCTTGGTTACGTCTCAAAAGGACATGTCCTCAGCTGCATCTGGGCTATGTCTGGGGCGTCACTCTCACATGTGCTCCAACTTGATAGAGGAAGGCAGTGTTGTTACAGTTGTAAAGCTGGTAATTGCACCTATCACAGTGCTTATCTTATCTGTCGGCTTCTTGGTGTCAGCTTCTTGGAACCTAAGTTACTACTGACAGAGTGAACAAATGATTGTGGTGCTTTTTCTTTAACTTAATTCGCAGGGAGGTGTCCAGATCTAGGTGTGTTCACAGGATAGTGCCAAACCCAAGATAAGTCATACATGACGTGGCATCTGTTCTTTGGGAACTTCTGTCCTAGGTGATGAATCTAAACCCCTCGGCAGGTAGCCTGACTCCAAACTAAACCTTCCCTTGCCTTTAAGCCTTGCACCTGCCATTTCTTCTACCTACAAGGCCCTTCTCTTTTGGGAAAACTCTTAGCCTGCCGAGGAGCTCTGTGGTTGCAGATTTCTTCTGCAGGCAGCAGCACTCTGATTTGGGGGGAAATCATGTTCCCAGTCTTGGTCCTCGCAGTCAGGGGGTGGTCCATGCTTCTGCCTGGGGGGCGCAGGCATATGACCCAGGCCCGCCAGGCACATATCAGAACGAGCTCTTCTCCCTCACTACACGGACCGGCTCAGGGAAGAGCACCTCATTAAAGCTGCTCCACTGGGAATCAGCTGAGACTTTAGAATCACTGGGAAAGAGGCACTTTCTTCTTCTGCTTCCGATGCTGAATTACCGAATGCAAGCCTGGAGCTGCCCGTGGCTGCTGCGGCCACCACATGAGTGGAGAACCTGCCTGAGAATGAAGCCACCACCCAGGAAGGCTGAGCCAAGAGATGGTTCCAGACACATTCCTGATAGTGAGGGCCTGGAAGGAGCCCTACTCTGGAACTGTTAAGCTGCTAATGCTAATAAATGTCCTTTTCTGTTTAAGTCAGTTTGAATTGGGTTTGTCACTTGCAGTGGAGTTCGGAGATTACCCTTTGAGACCCACTTCAAATGTTATCTTCTCTGAAGTGTCAGCAACCCTCATCCCCACCTGAGTCAATCTCTTGTCACTGTGCCCTCGATGCCTGTACTTACCACACTGGGCTGTTTCCATTCACTAGGCCTGCCTGCCAGGCTGAGGACCACACGGCAGGGACTGTGTGACGATCCGCCCTCCGCCACAGCCCTGGGCCAGGCTGAGTGGCCTTTCCATGGACAGTCAATGAAAGAGGGAGGCCATGTTGCAGCTACTGGTCACTCCTACTCTTTCCCGCAGGGAGGGAGCCCAGCCTCCTTCTTTCTGGGCATAAGGCAAAAATTATAATACAATACCCCTGGTTGCCTTCTAGGGGTCCTCTCCCTTTTTTTTTAAATTGATTTTTAAATTTTTGGCCGCGTTGGGTCTTTGTTTGCTGCATGCGGGCTTTCTCTAGTTGCAGCGAGCAGTGGCTACTCTTCGTTGCGGTGCGCGGGCTTCTCATTGCAGTGGCTTCTCTTGTTGCGGAGCACGGGCTCTAGGCACGAGGGCTCAGTAGTTGTGGCTCATGGGCTTAGTTGCTCTGCGGCATGTGGTATCTTCCCAGACCAGGGATCGAACCCGTGTCCCCTGCACTGGCAGGCGGATTCTTAACCACTGCGCCAGCAGGGAAGTCCTCCCTTTTCTAACATTCACAAGGAGCCCAAAGTTGGCAAACACGTATTGCTTTATTTAGTGTTTCTCTGGATTGCAGAAGTGTCAGCAGTGGGCTGAGACCCCCCCAGGAGGGCAGAGGCAGCTGGGCAGTCCCCCAGACCCTCTGGGGAGGTGGGGGGGGGAGAAGCAGCAGAAAGAGGTGATGCCCCTGCAGCTCCTCCCAAGGCTGGCCCCTTCCCCAGGCTCCCAGGATAGGGAGGGGGGTCAGGGGCCAGTAAAGGCCCTATGTCCTTGAATTGGGGCCAAAGTATATGGGCAGGGTGTTTGTTATCCTAAGGCATGGACTCAGGCAGGAGTGCTCCTCCCACCTGGTGGCCCCCAAAGGTGGTTGCTGGTCAGGAAGCCACAGGCACCCTTAAGGCATGAGCCTGTTTCACGGGGCCCCCGTCCCTGGGAGAGGCAGTGAGGTGTGCTGAGGACAGGGCTGCAGTCTGGTTTTGCCCCAACCTGCTGGATGACCTTGGGCAAGTCCCTTCCCCTCTCTGGGCCTCTGTCTCTTGCTCGTCACACCAGGAGACTAGACTAGGTGATCTCTCAGAGTCGTCCAAACTCTATGCCCTAGAGTCCTCCAAATTCTATGCCCTAGGGGTCCTGTCCCTACTCCAGGATGCCCTCAGGCTGGGATGATATTAGAAGGGCAGTTTTAAGGCAGGAAGGAGGGGGCAGGCAAGGGTGGTCTCAGCCCCCAGGGGGATGTTGGAGTGGGCTACAGGTGGGCAGGCAGACAGACGAGGTGCCAAGGAAATGAGGAGGAGAGGGTGGCCTGGGCAGGGAAGAGGGCACCAAGGCCCAGACCGCCCACCCTCTCAGCTCCATTCCCTGCCCTGCTGGAGTCAGGGAAAACACATCCAGTGTGTCCTGGGGATGGGAAGATGGCTTTTTTAAAAAATAGTTTCCTATAAAGCATCAAAAAATCTCAGAGAAAACCTCAGCAAAAGTTCCCTTCTCTCAAATATTTGGCATCGGCAGTGGGGCTGGCGTGGCTGCCTCTGGCCCCGGCTTTCCTATTGCTGTGGCCCGGCCTGGCCCACTCCTGGGGCAGCTCCCTGGTCCCTGCTGCTCCCTCAAGAGAGGGGCGAGCGGCAGGCAGGAGTTTGTTGGTGGGCTTCAAGGTGTCCCTGGGTCCCTGTCTGGAAGCTCGAGTCTTTGGTAACTGGGAAGGGGAGAAGGGGATGAGCAAAGCACTGGGAGGCGGGAGGGGGGTCCAGTGGGCGCCTTCATCACCGAGAGTTCAGCCGTGGGGCCACCTGTGGGACGGGGGAGAAGCCCAGGTGGTGAGCAGGAAGCAGAGGTGCTTCGAGCACTTGTCTTCATGGCTTAGATACGTCACAGCGCACCGGGGCAAGCTGCGGGAGTGGTCTAGAGGCCTTGGCACTGGAGACGCCAACCCTATTCCCACGGGAGCCACTGCCCTGGCCAGAGCGGGCCTCCCCTCCCCCTCAGCACACCCTCACCCCCTTGATCACCACTCCCCCTGCCGTGCTGCCATCTTTATGACCCTCTGCACTGTGGGAGCTTAAAGGACCCACGGCGAGGTGCCCAGGCTCTGCCCAGCACTGCTGAGGTTGGAAGGCTTGGCCACCAGAGGCTCTGCCCTGGCCCCAGGGCCCTCAGCGGGAGGCAGGGTGTTGCTGCCAGGCCCCACTCACCACAGCCAGGTGCCCATTCTTGGCCTTGGTGATGAGTAGCTCCGAGCCGGTCGTGAAGTCGATGATGCCATCCCTGCCGGGACCCCCTGCGAACGTGATGCTGGAGGGAAGGTGGTGCGTGAGGCCTGCCCCCCCGCCCATGCACGCACAGCCCCCTCCCCGCCCCTCCCCGCCTCACCTGCCCTGGTTGATGTTGATGTTGTTCACACGGTCGGCACTGAGGGCCGTCTTGGTCAGTGTCTCAATCACATGGTCACTCTGCAGCACCACGTCCCCCTGGGGGCCCAGATGGGGTCAGGGGTCAGGCCCTGCCCAGAGCTAGAGAAGCCACCCCCTCCCTGCCTCCCAGTCCCCCAAGGGGCACCTTCTGCTTATTGTCCTCACGCTGCACGTGGAGCACAAAGAGGCTGTCGCTCAGGCTGCTGACGGAGATTCCTGAGGGGGAAGGGCAGAGATCAGGGATCAAGGGTCAGAGCAGGGCCCCCCCGCCCCCACCCAGCCCTGGACTCTGGCTCACCGGTCAGGTTGGCGTACTCGATCCTCTGCTTGACTTTGGCATCCTCCACGATGACCACGGCGTTGGGCGTCAGCAGCAGCTGCCGGGAGCGGGGCTTGTAGCCCTTGCGGTCATATTTCACGACGGGCACTGCGTACTGGGGACAGAGGGTGGCTGAGGGGCCTCCTCACCCTCTGCCCAGTCCCTGACTCCCCCACCCAGTCCTTGGGCAGCAGAACTATTTGGGATTGAGGGTGGCCGGCAGGCAGGGTCTCACCTGGATGGGCTCAGAGCCCAGGGCCTGCAGCACTTTGGGGCTGATCTCATCTGCACCTGCAACCCAGATGGGGGAGGGGGAGGTGAGAGGAGAAGAGAGGGGACTAGGATGGTGATGGAGGGCTTACGCACTGCAAAGTCAGGGGCTCACCAAGCCGTGTGCTGATGAAGAGCCTGGGGACACTCTGGGGGTAATTGTCCTTCTTGCCCTTGAAGATCTCACTAGCCACGGCTTTCTGCTGCAGCTGAGGAGACAAGGGCAGGGAGGGGGGCTGTCAGAGGGATGGCGACCATCACAGCAGGGACAGGCCCAGCCTCAGGAACTGAGACAGTCTCCCTCACCCTCTCTCTGGCCCCAGCACCAGAGGCTAAGCCCTGCCACCAACACTCCCCTTTAGCCCCTTCTCTCCCTTACCCCCATCCCCACTGACCAAGGCACAGGGCTCCTCAGAAGGGTCATGACAGACAGTACTGTCAGGGTTTAGGCCCCACTCTGGGGATAATTCCCCATCATAGCAGGCCTTGGAGCCCCTGAGATAAAGCTCTGGCCTGGGATCTGGCTGGTTGCTAATACTCAAAAAACTACTACAGGTTGGGATTTCCCTGGCAGTGCAGTGGTTAAGACTCTGTGCTTCCACTGCAGGGGGCACAGGTTCGATCCTTGGTTGGGGAACTAAGATCCTGCGTGCCACATGGTGCGGCCAAAAAAATAAAAAAATAAATTTTTTTTTTTTTAAAACCACTACTGCAGGTTAACTCTGCTGCGTGGGTCCTTTAGCATCATCCTATACTGAGTTGGCAAATACAGGCACGTCAGCCACCAATGTCTCTCTGGAACTATTCTATCAGACTCAAGTTGCAGCCTTTTCAACACTGGGCTCTGGGCAGCCTCTACCAGGCCAGTGGAGCTGGTCTAGAAGATAAACCCTATTTGCAGTGCAAAATCAACTCCAGCCTCGGCTTCATACATGAGGCCAAACGGGCTGGGATCCATTTGAGGGCACGTGGTAAATTGGGGTGAAGGTCCTCCAGGCCAGCACTCTTCTAGTGGCCCCCTGGCTAGTCCCCCAGTGTCTGCCTCCCAGCCCCATACCTGCTGCTTCCACTCAGGGCTGATGCTCCGGCAGTACTTCCACACCATGTTCTTCCGGCACAGCTCCCGCAGCAGTTCTGAGGCCTGTGGGCGCAAGCGAGGTCAGGGCACCCAGGCAGCCTGGCTCCCTTCCCTCTGAAGACAACAGGCATGTGCCTACCATCAGGCCTTGGCCTAAGTGACACCACCTCAACCTGGGCCACTCTTCCATTCCTGAGTTGTTTCTTTGCAAAGAACTCATTCTTGGGACTTCCCAGGTGGCGCAGAGGTTAAGAATACGCCTGCCAATGCAGGGGACGCAGGTTCGAGCCCTGGTCCGGGAAGATCCCACACGCCGTGAAGCAACTAAGCCCGTGCGCCACAACTACTGAGCCTGCGCTCTAGAGCCCGTGAGCCACAACTACTGAGCCCGCATACCACAACTACTGAAGCCCGCGCGGCTAGAGCCCATGGTCTGCAGCAAGAGAAGCCACCACAATGAGAAGCCCATGCACCGCAACGAAGAATAACCCCCACTCGCTGCAACTAGAGAAAGCCCACGCACAGCAACGAGGACCCAACGCAGCCAAAAATAAATAAATAAAATGAATAAATTTATAAAAAAAAAAGAACTAATTCTCTGCAGCCCAGCTCCCGTTCCCTTCCCTTCCCTGATGGCTTCTCTGGTCACACAGTTATTAGGTCTCTCTGCTGAGCGTGCTGGTGGTTCCCAAGTCAGCAGGGAGGGTCCACAGACCTCACGCAGGGCAGGCGGCGGCGTGGGCCAGGAAGTGTCCAGGATATTCCGGGGCAGCTGCCGCCGCAGGTTGAGCAAAAAAGAGGTGCGCACATGATCCAGGAAGAAGGCATTCTCGGGGCAACGGGGTGCGTGGCGCAGAATGAAGCCGCGGATGAGCCTGTGGGTGGGGGTGAGAAGCCTGGTAACGGACCCCCGCACACACACACTCCGCACCCCGCCCCCATGGTGTCCAGTGCTCACCGCCGGATGGTCTGTGCTGCCCACTTCCTCTTGGCTGCCTTCCTCCGGCCCAGGGTCCCTCGCCACCACGACTGGATGCAGATGGCTGCGGAGAACACAGACGGCTGACCTCTATCTCCTCCCCGCCCTTACCCTAGCCCCTGCCCTCCTGAAGACCCCTGGGCCCCCAAACCTGATCGCTTCACCCGGAGGAATTTCTGCCGCCAGTGAAAGCCCCTCCAGGTGGCCTGGATCTTCGTGGCTGTAGTTGGGAAAGAAAGTCACTTGGCCAGAGCGCAAGGGACGCGGCTGGGGGCCGGGCACTGTCAGAGCTCACTGAGTGGCATGAGTGAGGGGAGTGGCTGAATGAGCATTAAGTGAAGGGAGAGTAAATCAAAGAGCAAGGGAGCGAGCAAAGCAACGTGAGAAGTGAGAACGTGCTGAGTGTGTAGCCAAGGGCAGGAGGGGGGGTGCTGGGGCTGGTGACGAGGAGGGCAGCTGAATGTGGGCGTGGCGGACTTCCTGGAGAAGGAGCCCAAATGCAGTGATTTCTTTCCTGCTCCCCAGAATGGACTCCACTGGGATAGGAAGGGTGGGGTCCCTCTCTCACCCAGGCTCTGCCGCCGGACCTCCAAGGCATCCTCTGTGGCAAACAGGGTCTTGGGGAAGCGGATGAAGATCTTGGTCCTGTAAAGGCAGCACTGATCAGCCCCTGGTTGCCACCCCCATGCCCCCCAAACACCAGGCGTGGGAGCCACTCACCTGCCCATCTTGTACTCTTCCGGCTTGTAGCCGAGGTGTCTGACCAACACAGCCACCCCATCCTGGGGCCGTCCTGCCCATATGGGCCATGTCTCTGGGCACAGTGACTTGTACCTGGGGACAGGAGGGGCAGAAATGCACTCAGCCCCCACCCCTGCCAGCATCCTTCTCTGGGGGCCCAAACCAGCTTTCCCAGGCATCTGCTGGGTGCTCCCACTGACTCACAGCTCACAGAAAGCCTGAGAGGTCGCTCTGTTACTATCCCCACTTTAAAGATGAGGAAACTGATGTTTCTCATCTGCTGAAAGGCATGGGGCTAGAAAG
Source organism: Mesoplodon bidens (assembly GCF_964165515.1). NCBI lineage: Eukaryota > Metazoa > Chordata > Mammalia > Artiodactyla > Ziphiidae > Mesoplodon > Mesoplodon bidens. The sequence continues at coordinate 17,201,828 of NC_138179.1, forward strand.
TGGTAGAGACAGAATTCACACCTGATTGACTCCCCAGGTCCCTAACTCAGGGTAACCCCAAAGCTGCTCTATCCTTTCTGATTGGAAACTCTGTCCTTTTCACAGGCTTTTACTATCTCCGCTGGTGATAGATAGGCATGTGGATGCACGCTTCATGGACCGCTAAGCAGCTGCTCTGTGAGGGCAAGGCCTGGGGGGGTGGGGAGGGCTGATCTTTGCCCTACCAAGCTTCACATTAGGCCTGCAGCATGGAGGGGCCCCTGGTGTGGATCCCACAGCAGCTCAGAGCCCCGTCCCTGAGCTGAGAATCGCTCAGCTGTCCTCCCTCCCGGGATCTAGGAGGCGCCGACAACCCTCCCACCCTTTTCCCCTGGCGCTGAGCCAGGCCCCGCCCCCACCTCTGCAGGAAAGCCTCATATTTGCGGCGATAGGCAAAGCCGGCTCTGCGCACGCGCAGGTTCTCCATCAGCCCCAGGTACTTCACCTGGTGCCGGATCAGCACCTCGTCAAAGCGGCCTGGGGGAGGGATAACCGGGTGGTCAGAGGGCTTTTGCCGCCAGATGGCCGTTGCCTCTGCGGGGGAGGCACAGCCTGCACTGGTCCAGGGGGCAGAGGGCTTACCGGGCTGCTTGGCGTCATTGGGCTTGATGCAGCGGACGTAGGCAGGCTCCTTAGACTTCAGGATCTCCACCAGCTGCAGGAGGCTCATCTTGAACTGGGTGGCCACCTGGTCAGCCAAGATGAACGGAAGGTTGGTTGGAGCTGGGCTGAGGCCGCTAACCCCTGCAGATGATGCCGCCCCCTGTGGCAGAGCCCTGAACACCCCCAGAGACCCCTCCCTGGGGCAAAACAGAACCAGTTCCCACAACTACCCCTGCCCTGCGTGGGCCCTTACTTTTTTTTTTTTTTTTTTTTTTTTTTTAATTACAACACTTTATTCCAGCATCGGCAAAGGTCAGAATTCTGAAGCTCGTGAAGACTGGGCAGCATTTCCATGTGAAATGTTACAACTTTACAAGTTTTGTTTCTTATTTAATTCTACATGCAGGAACTGAAACTTGGTAAAAGAAAAAATGCAAAAAAGCCAGAAAAAAAGATGTAATCAAGTTGTAGCATATAGATGTGCTCTTCAACTAAATTTACTGTGCCTATTGGAAAGCAAATGAAAGACAACTATCCTAATAAATTAACAGATTGCCAGAAACAGGCTAAGAACCCTCATTTCTATTTAGTGGGGAGAAAACAAAACAAAAACGAAAGCAAAATGAAAGCTCTACTATTTCCATACTTTGTTTAGAGACAGAGACTATAAACCCATGAAGGTCAACAAAATCTCCAGATCCCCTTCTCCCATCACCCCTCCCTCACAACAGAGGAAGGGGCCAGACTACATCACCTGCATCGCTCTGGCCAAGCTAAAGACCTCAGTTGAAGAACCTCATTCCCGTCTTAAAAATCCTGTTCAGGTCTCCTGGCAACCTCAATCCTATGCCTTCCTTTGGCAGCCACTCTTTCTCTTTTTAGAATTTCAGGGCCGCATTCCTAAACGATGTGTCCTACTCCTATGCGTTCAACCCTTATCCCTGTACACTGCACTGCAGGACCTTCAAGGACTTCAGGCCTGTGGGAGAAGCGGATGCCTCAGCAAAGATTTGCTATCCATTGCGGTCCCATTAATGCCAGGGGCGTATGCCTGGGGGTTCTGGAAGCATCAAGAAGGGGCAACTATTTCAGTCTGTGGGGTAGGGGGCATCAGGAAGGGTCCTCTGAAAATAACCCTTCAGCTGAGAATTAAAGGAGAAGTAGGAGACAGCCAGAAGGCAGGCAGGAGGGGACGGCATTCAGGCAGAGCAACCGAGTGAGCAAAGGCTTGGTGTGCACAGGGAACTACAAGCAGTGCAAGGATCCAGAGAGGGAGTAAAAAGATAGTGTTAGAGAGGCAGTATCACAGTAGGACTCGAGAGCCACATTAGGGAGATTAAATTCTATCCTGAGGGAAATAGGGAGCCAAAGAGGAATTTGGAGGGAGGGAGTGACAGGAAAAGATCTGCCTTTTGGAATAGCTCTACAGCAGACAAGTGGAGGATGGTTGGTAAGGACGATGGGAAGCCAGGAGACCACAGAGGAGGCTGTGGCTGGCTCAGAGGACCAAACTGGAGTAAGGGTTACAGAGAGGCCGAGAGGCAAGGGTATTCAGGCAGCAGAAACGGGCAAGATCCAACGGTTGTTAGGATGAGGGCAATGGTGGAGAGTGAAGAATCAGGGATGATGCCCAGGTTTCTGTCCTTCAGGACTGGGTGGAGGGTGGTCCCTGCCCTGAGTTAGGGAAACAGAAGGAGCAGGCCTGGGACACTGGATAGTCAAGGGCCATTTATAGACTACTGGGGTCTGGAGTGCCTGCAGGCCACTTGGAGATCAATGGAATCTATGGCTTGCTGGAGAGGCCTGGACGGAGTGGGTGTGTTCTCACGAGGGTCAAGGAGGGGGATATGAGGCCATGGAGGAGAATGCTCAGGGAAGGGGCGGGGGTGGGGAGCAGAGGGCAGGGTCCCAGAGAGTCAGACTCTGGACAACATGCTGCCTCCATGGCCTCCCTGCCTGCATGTCTTGGCCTGCAGCACTGTGGCTTCTACCTCTCCATGACCTTGCTCTTCTTGGGACCGCCCTGGCACTCCTTCTGCCAAGCCCAGCAGCCACGCCTCTGACCACAGCTCACTGGAGCTCTCCCTGTATCTGGCACCACTGGCCATATCTGCCTTTCCCCGTCTCTCTCCTCGAAATGTCACTTTCCTGTCCACCTCCTGGTTTTTTTTTGGACTGTATACCTGTGTGGGGCCCTCTGTCTATCTGATAAGCACCTACTCATTCCCAAGTTATCACAGATGCTTCCTCCTCCAGGAAGCCCTCCCTGACCACCTCCCCTCTTCAACTCCCTCAGGCAATTTGCTGCTCCCTAAGTTTCCATAGCACCCTGTGCACATTTCTAGGAAAGCACCTATTCATTTTTGTATCCAAAGTGCCCAGCAATGTCCACTACAAATGTCTGCTGTGGGGGTGATTGCACGCAAGCACCCACACAGACACAGGTGTACACATACGCGTCCACACTTAGAGACAGTGCACACACAGGTACACATGGAAGTAAGCACAGATGCACCCACGGGCAGCCTCCCAGACACACACCGACGCACAGCCAGGCACCAGTGAACACACGAACTCACACACCCACTGCTAACTCGCAGCTCATGCAGGCACTGGTCCCGCTCCCGTGCACACACACACCCCCTCGGGTCCCACCGCCTTCACACCGTCTCTGGCCGCTTCTTGTCACTGAGCTCGCTCCGGTCGAAGCACTGGCTCATGATGGGATTTTCCGAGCTGCACATGGTCTATGAGGGCAGAGCAGGGCGTCATGGCGGGAGCACAGGGTAAGGCCTATCAGATTCCTGGGGCAGAGGTCGTACAGGGCCCAGACCACGACCCCTCCCCCCGGTCCTCCTCACCTCCTTCAGGTTCCGGAAAAGAAGGTCATTGTTTTTATCCAGAAACCCTGGAAGGAGAGAGCAGAGGTGAGGGGAGGGAGAGCCCCTCTCCCCACCCACTGTGGGGACCCAGCCCCAGGGTCCTCACCGGTCACGTTGTAGGTCACCTCCCCAGCATAGTGCAGCAGGCGGAACTCCCCGCGGCCCAGAGATTTCCTGGTCCGCTGGTCAGCCAGCTTGTGCCTGGGGGTGACAGGGAGAGGAAGCTGCAGACTGCTGGCCTGAGCCATCACCCTGCCTGCTGAAGAGACTTCAAGAGAGGAACCAGGCATCCAGCAAAAAGCTGGCAGGGTGGGGCCACCTCCCTGAACAGAGGCTGCCACAGAGGCTCAGAGAGGTAGATGGCTTTGTCCTGGGTCACACAGCACCAGGACGGGGACCTTGGCCTCTGCACTGCCAGGGCATGCTGGGTGGAGGGTTACTTGGCGTTGCTTTTGGCTGTTACGTGGCTCTGCTCAGAGGGCTGAGTGCTGCCCACTACATTTTAAGACTGGAATCTGCCCCAAGAGACTACTTATGTCTTAAGCATGTTTATACCCTTTAGCCCGTTTTCTACTTTTAAGAACAATTCCAAGCAACTAACCAGAGAGACCAGGCAGAGATTTAAGGCACAGAGATAGATATTCGTGGCAGCCCTGTTTTCCCAGCAGAAACCTGGAGGCTGGACGGGGCCCCCAGAGGCTGGGTGAGAGCAGTGGAGTATCTGCTTTAGAGCCACTGGAGGAATTGTTTTGAGGAAATTTTTCTGTTTGATGATACAGGAAGATACTCAGGATATAACATCATCCTGAGCCTTACACACAATAAGTTCTCAACTATGAAAAAAAAATGTATAGAAAAAGGCAGGAAGAAAATGTCTCGAATTATTAACAGTGGTGACCTCTAGGTGACAGGATTACAAGTGGCTTTTGCACACATTCCAACTTTTCTCTGATGAGGGACATTATTTTTACAGCCAGAAAAAGTTTTTCTTTTTCTTTTTTTTTTTCTTCAGGCAAGGCTTTATTGGGGCCCCTGCTACAGCAGGTGCGGGGAGTGAGAACAAACAACAGGTTCCTTTGCTTGCTCGCTCCAGAGAAAGGTTTTTAAACATTCTCTTAAGCAAAAATTGCTCAGGACTTCCCTGGCGGTCCAGTGGTTAGGACTTGGCACTTTCACTGCTGGGGCCCGGCTTTGATTCCTAGTCGGGGAACTAATCTGCAGCCCTGGGGCTGAGTCTCAGCTCTGGGCTTAACTAGATGTGAGCTAACCTCGGGCAAACGGCTTCAACTTTTTTGTTTGTTTGTTTGTTTGTTTTGTGGTACGCGGGCCTCTCACTATTGTGGCCTCTCCCGCTGCGGAGCACAGGCTCTGGACGCGCAGGCTCAGCGGCCATGGCTCACGGGCCCAGCCGCTCCGCGGCATGTGGGATCCTCCCGGACCGGGGCACGAACCCGTGTCCCCTGCATCGGCAGGCGGACTCTCAACCACTGTGCCACCAGGGACGGCTTCACCTCTCTGAGCCTCAGTAAAACCTCCTCTAGGGGTTGCTTCAGATTAGAGGAGGTGATGTACTCAAAATACACAGGGCAGAGCTGGAACAGAGAGGCGTGTTTCTTTTCTCCCCTCACCCCGCTTTAGGGGATTCCTTAAATATAAAGGAATTTCCAAATAAGGAAGCTAGGAACATCTTAGGAAGTTTCATTCTCAAAAGGATAAGGAGGAAGCTGTGCTCCTTGCCTGTGACTCTGTGGACGCAGTACGAGCCGCGGCTCTGTGTGCCTGTCCTTCACTTAGTGCCTCCTCTGGTCACCCCCTTGTGACTGGTGTTCAGTGATTAGGGGGGACTGCAGGCTTCCACAGGCTCTGCCCCAGGGGAGCCCCACAAGCCCACTCACGTCAGGAAGTGTGGATGGTGCTTGATGGTGTCCTCCAGCTTCTCCAGGAAGGTCAGGTCTGTGGCCTCCCCGGGGCGCAGACACTCCTCATCCTGGGGGGTGTGGCAGAGGGCAAAGGACGTGTGGGGGAGGGACTGGAGAGCACAGGGACTCAGGGGTCCCCATGGGAGGCGCAGACACAGAGGAAAGGGGCACATCACAGGGAGCCTCCCAGACCTGGCCAGCACCTCACCTCACCCTCCACAGACAGCCCTGTCCTGTCCCTGCTCCAATTCTGGCTCTCTGCGGACAGGCCCGGAGAACAAGGGGAAAGGGGTGATGTCATCCCACCCAGCCCCCAACACGGGGCCTTGGAGGAGCAGACGGCTCACCAAAATGGAGATGATGCCCTTGAACTTCTCCTCCACCAGGTCACAGATGATCTTGTTGTTGAAATACTGGACAGGCTCCCACTGAGAGGCAAGAGGGGAGGAAGGCATCATCATGGGGTCCTGGCACCTCTCCTGGGGAGACCAGTGCCCGGGCTTCCAGGGCATGTGGGGATGCCCGCAGGCTTGCACTCACCGCGATGCCCTCTGCCTCATACTCCTCCTGCTCCGACTTGAGGGTGAGCTCAATGAAGAGCTGCTGCAGCTTCTCATTGCAGTAATTGATGCAGAACTGCTCAAAGCTATGAGGGAAACAGGAGCCCTCAGTAATTCCAGGGGACACGCGACCAGGAGCGGGGGAGGGGTGGGAGGAGGCCCCACAGCTCTAAGGGAAGAAACACAGAGCAGGACCCAGGTGGCTGGGAAGACACTGGCAGGAATGTGAGAGGCCGGGGAAGAGGAGAGGCACCAGGACAGGGGAGACGGGAGGAGAGACAGGAAGGGGACAGTGGGGCGCTGACCTGTTGTTCTGAAACACTTCGAAGCCATAAATGTCCAGGAGCCCGAGGACCGTGGTGCTCCGCCAGCTGGGGCTCTCAGCATCCTAGGGCCAGTGGACCGAGAGCGTGGGTCCCAACGTTCGCCAGCGCCCAGCCCCGGACCCCCCTGGTCTGCCCTCCCTGCCACCTTGGGAGCAGCAGGGGCCAAGCCCTCACCTTGGAGGCCAGCGACCTGTTGATCTTCGCGACCAGCCAGGTAAAGGTGCGACTGTACACGGCCTTGGCGAGGGCGTCTCGCGCGTATGCAGCCTGCTCTAGGTTTAGCGGGCTCAGGAGCTGGGGGTGGAGAGTGAGATGGGGAAATGAATGCAGCCCCTTCCCACCCCGGGCCCCTTCGCACTCAGGAAACTGACCACTCTGCCCTCCCCGCCCCCAATGAGTCTGGGGTTGGGGGGCACCAGGGGAGGATACAGTGGCCCCACCAGAGGGAAGGTGGTATAAGACAAGAGACCTCATTCCTGGAAGAAAAAAAAAAGAGGCCTCATTCCTGGAGGTGAGCCTTCCTTCCAGCCTCACCCTCTTGCTGTGTGACCTTGGCCAGCTCCCTGAGCCTCCCTGAGCCACCCGCCTTATGTCTTTCCAGCATTGCTAAGAAGACCAGCTGAGCAGATCAGAGGAAGGGGGATGATGGGAGGAGGGCTGCTGTGCAATACCTGCTCCTGCCCCCACTAGCTCCTGAAGCAAAGGCTGGGCCTCACCTCTTCGCCCTTGGCGATGATCTTCCTGTGCGTCAGGGCTTCCCGCAATGTTGAGCCTTCCACACCAAGGAGCTGCCAAGGGAAGGGGTGGGCCTGGTGAGGGTGCACTCCCCCCGCCCCAGCTGCCCTGCCCTCGCCCTCTGCTTGCCCCACTCACCCGGGTCAGATACTTGAGCTGGTTCTCGGTTGTGACCTGGGCGTTGCTCTCTTCGTCGGCAGCAAAGTGGATGTTGCCCAGATGCAGGACACTGGCCACGATGCTCAGCAGGTCCTGGGGGGGACAGGGAGGGGTAGGTGGGGGTCACAGGAGGGGCTGAGAGCCCCACAGGGGCACACAGTGGATGGTCAGAAGGAGCCGGGAGAGGGGCTTCCCTGGTGGCGCAGTGGTTAAGAATCCGCCTGCCAATGCAGGGGACACGGGTTCAGGAAGATCCCACATGCCGCGGAGCAACTGAGCCCGTGCAGCACAACTACTGAGCCTGCACTCTAGAGCCGCGAGCCACAACTACTGAGCCCATGTGCCACAACTACTGAAGCCTGCGCGCCTAGAGCCCGTGCTCCACAACAAGAGAAGCCACTGAAATGAGAAGCCCGCACACCGCAACGAAGAGCGGCCCCCGCTCACCGCAACTAGAGAAAGCCTGTGGGCAGCAACAAAGACCCAATGCAGCCAAAAATTTTTAAAAAAGAACCCATTGCTTTCAAAAAATTAGCAAAAGACAGACTGTCTCTGGCAGAAATGGAACTGCTTCTGCCTCCTCTTATTTTCATATAAACAGAGACTATGGTACCTGCATGCAGCAATGAAGACCCAACGCAGCCAAAGATAAAATAAATTTTAAAAAGGAGGCAGGAGAAGTGGTAAAGGAAATTTGAGAGGAAAAGGCGGCTAGAGTAGAAACAGGGTGTAAAGGTAGACAGAGATTTTCAGGGTATGACAGGAGAAAAGGGAGGGTCCCAGCAGAGGCCTCACCTCCACCTCATCCTCGGTGAAGTCGATGACCGTCAGAGCCTTCCTGACGACCTTCCAATCATTCTTGTCGTTGATGGAGGAGACTTTGGCGCACTGGCCCTGGAGGATGGGCAGAGCTGGATTCTAGCCGTGGCACTGGGCTCCCTGGGTGGCACCCGCCCTGCCTGGCCCCTACTCACCTTCACCAGGTACAGGTAGCTCTGGGGGTTCCGTTCCAGGCCCAGCCTGCGCAGTGTCTCCTCCTCGCCCCCCTCCAGCAGCTGGTAGAAGATGTGGAAGTTCCTCTCCCCATGATTCTGGTGCACCACCCGGGACTTCTCCAGGAGGTAACTGAGGATGTGGCCACCCACAGGGGCGCCCTGTGGGCAGGGCAGGATGTAGCGACTGCTCAGGGGGACTGGAGACAGAGCCCACCTTCCCCTTCCTCCCCTGCCCTCCGAATTCCAGCTCTGACAATGGCTCAGGCAAGTCGCCCCCTCTGGCCTGTTTCCTCCTCTGAGAAATGAGGACGCTCAGCCCTATCTACCTGGCGGCTCCACTTGGATGTCTGACAGGCTTCTCAGTCTCATCAGGCCTGAAACTGAACTCCTCATCTCCCCTCCTCAAACTAGCTCCCTCTTCCCATCTTGGTCAACTTTCTAGGTGCTCAGGCCAAGCAGTCTGCAGTCCTGGAAGCCTCTTTGTCTCCCACACCTCACGTCCAATTGGACAGCCAATCCTGCTGCCTTAACCTTCAGAACCTCCAGAATCCAACCACTGCCACCACACTGGGCCCAGCCACCATCATCTGTCATCTAGACTTAATAATCATCAGCTTCCTAACCGGTTTCCTTGCTCGGCCTGACTCTCTACCATCTATTCTCAACAAAGCAGCCAGAGTGATCATTTTAAGAGGAAAGTGAGGTCATAACACACTTCTGTTTCAAACTTTCGGGACCTCCCTGATGGTCCAGTGGTTAGGACTCTGTGCTTCCACTGCAGGGGACACAGGTTCGATCCCTGGTCAGGGAACTAAGATCCCACAAGCCACATGGGCATAGCCAAAAAAAACAAAAACAAAACAAAAACAAAAACCCCAACTCTCTAGCCTCCCTTCCACTCAGAGCTTTAAGAAAAGTTCTTACAAAGACCCAAAAGGACCCACAGCATCTAGCCTCCTCTTCTATTCCTTGGCCCCTTGCTCTCTTCTCCAGCCACTTTGGCCTCCTTGCTGTTCATGAACACATCAAGCACTTTCCCCATCACAGCCTCTGCAGTGGTGGTGCCCTCTGCCCGGACTCTCCTATCTGCACAGCTCATTCCTCTGTCTCCATCAGCTTTTACTAAATGCCACCTTCTCAGTGCCTACTATATCTGCCTCATTTAAAACAGCAACTGCTCCCGCCCCTTGCCTCATTTTATTTTTTGCTGTGACACTTGTCAGCTAAATTACATTTTTCTGTTTACTGTCTGTCTCCCTGGAGGCAGGATTTCTGTTTCACTGAGGTACCACCAGCACCTGGAACAGCGCCTGGCACACAGTAGGTGCTCGATAAATATCTGCTGGTGCCAAAGACCTGGCCAGTGGGCGCCTGCTGAATGGGAAACCCACTCCCCCTGCCCTGTCCCACCCACAGGTACCTTGAAGTCAAACTGCACGTCCATGTACTTCCCGAACCTGCTGGAGTTATCGTTCCGGAGGGTCTTGGCATTTCCGAAGGCCTAGGAGAGAACAGGGGTGTGAGGCGTGCCTGGCACTCTCTCTCTGCCCCTCCCGCCCCCCAGATGCTGCTGCCCCCTCACCTCCAGCACGGGGTTGCTCTGCAGCAGCCGGTCTCGCACGGCACCGCCCCGCTCGGGGGCTGGGCAGGTCTCAGCATAGAACTGCAGCAGCCGCTTGGTAGCCTCTGTCTTGCCTGCCCCGCTTTCCCCAGAGATCATCACTGCCTGGTCCCGGCGCTCCGTGCGCAGTGCCCGGTATGCAGTGTCGGCCACCGCGAACCTAGGGCAGAGGCCCGTCAGGAGCTTAGGGGGCCAGGGGTCAAGTGGCTGCAGGGGGTGGGAGTCCCACAGGTAGGACTGCGGGTGGGCGCTCCCATGTCTGGTGGGGTTCACAAGGGGGTGTACCCTTGAGGATGGGGGAACTCTCCAAGGTGTGGGTCAAGGGAGATCCTTCCCAGCTGAGGATGGGAGTCATATTCAGACGGAGGATTGAGGGGATCACTCATGGGTGGGGGGATGGGAGGTCATTCAGGTGAAGGCTGAGGTCACTCATAGGTAGGGCTGGGAGGTCCCTCAGAGGTGGGGGTCAGAGGGTCACTGAGGTTGGAGGGCTATGTTCAGGTAGAGCTGGGGGAATAAGTCATGGGTGTGAGTTGGGGTGGAGGCTGGCGGGGTCCTGCCCAGATGGAGTAGAGAGATTCACCTTGGGTGGGCACTGGGCATTCCTCACAGATGTGAATTGTGATTCATTCCAAGTGGGAGGTCGGGTGGAGTCATCTCAGGTGGAGATGAGGGGGTCACTCATAGGAGGGGGGGTCACTCACAGGTGGGGTGGCACCTCATAGAAGCTGACGCCCCGGTAACGCTCCATGTGCTGCCGGCTGTAGATCTGTAGGTCCCGGTAGGGGTTGACAGAGACCAGCACTGGGCCAATGTAGGTCTGGGGGTCAGGGGAGGAGGGTCAGAAGTTTCTCCCAGAGGCCCCTGAGCCTCTTTCCCTCACAGCCCGCATCTGTGCCCCCAGCACCCCCTGCATCTTCCCACTCGGGCCTCACGTAGATGAGGTTCTCCCGGAAGCGTCGCCGCAGGTTCTCGATGAAAGCTGCCTCGCTGGTGAAGTTCTCCAGCAGCACGAAATCCTGTACCCCGACCCGGTCACGGGCGGTCAGTGCACTCTCCATGGTCACCCGCACCCCGTCACTGCCCAGGGCCTGCAAGGAGGGGCCGTGGGAGAGGGCCAGTGGCAGCAGGGTAAGGGAAGGCCACTTCTCCCCTCCAGCACAGCCTGCGGGACTGAAAGGACAACCAGGGGCACGTGGACACGGGGGGCCTGGACACACGACACAGGGAACACCCAGGAGACGGGTGTACCAGGCTGGGTACAGTGGGCTTGGATGGCAGGAAGCTGGCGCATGGAACACTGAGGACGCGGGTCCCAGAACAAAGACCACATGGGACCTGAACACAGGACACTGGAGCACAGAGCACCCAGAGGACACGGGGGCAAGGCCACTGAGTCCAGGGAGACGCTGGTTTTGCGCAGAGGAAGGGGGGGTCATGAGAATAAGAGAAAGAATGCTCTGTTGACCTTGGACAAAACCCCTCCTCTCTCTGGGCTGTGTCCTTCTCAAGAAGGAGGAGTTGAGATAGACCAGGTGACCTCAAGTCCCTTAGCTCTGGGCCATGTGTGACAGGTGCTTTGTAGGACAAATAGCTCAAAGTGAGCTCTACAGGCAGGGTGGGGCCATCTCTCCCACGCCCACTCCCAAAGTCGCCAGGGGGAGAGTGTCTAGGGACCTAGCAAGAGGCCACCCCAGGCCACAGGAGAGGGATTCCCCCAGGGGACCTCCCATCCCAGCTGGGCTCAACACCCACCCCAGAAGGGGGGCCCTCCCTCCCACAGCTGAACCACGCCCTCCCCTCCAGCTGCCAGGTTCCCAGACACCCTCCTCCCCTGAGAGCCCCGAGAAGCCTCAAGGGAGTGGGGATTTTACCGCGGAAAACCCAGCTCCCTCCGGACCCCATCAGAGGGTGGAGAGAAGTACAGGTTCAACAAGGCCCCCACCCCAGAGCACACTCTTCAAAAGGGTCTGCGGGCTCTAGGAAATTGACACCAAGAGTGTCAAGGGTCAGAGAAGAGCAAGGTGGCCGCCGTGGTGGGAGGGGGTGTAGATCCCCAAGAGGCCACTAGGCCTCCTCCAACCGCAGACCACCCAGATCTCTGGCCCAGGAACCCCTCAGGGTCTGGCCAGGGGCCTGCCTCTCCTAGGCCTGTCCCTCACTGCCCCCTCCCCCTTCCAATACTGCCCCGAAGCTGCTGCCAAATCTGGCCCGAGCTCCAGCCCCCTTGCCCTCTGGGTGACGGGTCTCGGCGCTCTCAGTCCTCCCCGGGAGCTATTCGCCCGGCCCGGGTCCGAGAGCCTCACGGCCCTCCCTGCCTCGGCCTCCTCCCCCTGCAACTTTCCGGGACGTTTTTCCACCCGAAATTCCTGGGCCGCGCCCGCTTCCTGGCGGGGCCGAGGCGGCGCCGCGAGGCCGGGAGGGACGCCCGGGACCCCCGCCCTGCTCGCCAGCCCCGCTCACCGACGCTCGGTAGCGCATCCTGCCCGGTCGGCCTGGCGCCCCGCTCCGCTGCCCGTGCTCTCGCCTCGGGGCTCGGCGGCGGCGGCGGCGTCACGAGGGAGGGGCCGACCCGCCCCCCGTTCCGCCCCCTCCGTGAGCCTCGGAGGCGTGGGACTCCCCGGGAGCCCCCGCCTCCTTCGGTGCTTGGACTCGGGGGTCCCTCCCCAGCTGGTAGGGGTGGGGCAGGAACTAAGGGGGATCTCGCGGCGTGGGTGGGTACAAGGGTGGGGGCGGGGCCGGGGCGGGGCTCCCCACCGGGCAGGGGCTCCGCCTGAGTCAGGTTTTCCAGGAGGGACTTCGTTGGTTCCAGGGTGGGGCCCGGAACCCGCGCGGCCGCCGCGTCTACACTGACCCGGAACTCACTTCCGGGCTTGTGTCTACACTACGCACTAGGCCAGGCGCGGGGCTCACTAGGCAGAGGCCCGTGGGTCCCGGAGGAAGCAGGATTTCCCTCCCCTCCCCACTCCAACCTCGAGTCCCGGGAAAGTTAAAAATAGAACGAAATGTCCAAATACGGCCGGCGCGCCCAGGCGGGCGGAGCCTCCGTGCGGGACACTGTCCGCCCCCGTACACTCTCTGGAGGGTGGATCCCGTGTCTTTAAGTCTCTAGAAAATCTCTTTAGTTTCCCGCGTCAGCACAGAGCGCGTACCCCAGGGACGAAGACAGCCAGAGCACCTTTGCCGAGCGCGGTGCGTGCCCGGCCTCCATGGAGGGCTCAGCTTTCCATCTGGGGAATCCATGTCCGACTTCCAGCATTTGGGGAAATACCTTTCTCCCCTATCGAGGACATCCCGACTAGGGCCCCCGTGCCCAGGGGCTCTTCACCTCTCTCCTTCCTCTGGAGAGAGTCTCCCTCTCTTGTCCCTCTGGATCCCTCCATACTTTCTGCCCAAGACATCCTCCCTCTACCCAAACCAGCCCCCAGCAGCCCCGCCCTCGCTGGGCTCTCGGTGGGCAGCAGCCTGGGGGGCAAACTCTAGCTCAGGTCCCAGCGCTGGTGAGGGTGTGATGGCTAGTGCTTCTTCCAAAACGCTGGGCTGCTTCTCACAAGCTGTATGACTGCCAGCAGGTCAGTTAATTTCTGGGAGCCTCTCTTTCAGCCTTAAAATGAGGCTAATACCTGTCTCAAAGGGCTGTTGAGAAGGCTAAGATAAGCCGCCAAGGCACCTCCCAGGCCTTCAGTAAACACCACTTCCCTCTCTCGGCCAGACACACTTTGCACACACGCTTCGAGCAGACTTACTAAGAACCAGGTCCTGGGCCAGACAGGTCACACTTCTTATATAGCGGGGAAAGCCCCTCAGGCGTGTCTGCCTGCCAGTTAACAAAGAGCTCTCCAACTTTACCTGTGCCCCACCTGACAGATAAGGAACCCGAGGTGCAATCGCCGGATGCTGACTTGACCTAGGGGGCAAAAGGGCAGGGCTGGGACCCAAAGCCTCAGCATGCCCCTCTCTCGGACCTGGGCTCCCCGGGGAGGGACTGAGGTTGCGGCAGGTGCGGGCTATAGCCTCGTGGGGAAGGCTCATTACCTCGAGAACAACAGCCCGGCCGGAGCCGCGGCCCTGGAGGGAGCGAGGGGACTGGGTGCCACCGCGCGCAGCTGGGAGATGGGTGGGAACGGAGGGGGTGGGGGTCTTAAATACCACCAGCTTCGGGCTGAGGGCGGGAGGAGGCCCCCTCCGCGAGGGGACTCAGCGTCCCGCTCACCCGGCGTGGGGAGGGCCTTGGAAGACTGGAGGAAGGGGGTCCAGCCGGTCCCCACCAGGAGCACGGCTCAGGGGCGGTACAAGGACTAGGCTGGCTCGGCTGGCGGCCGCCCGCGGGCCCGAGGCGAGGAGCTGGCAGAGGGGTGGGGCCTCGCGGCCGCAGTGCCCGCTCCGGCCGCCGCCGCGTCAAGCGGCAGGAATGAGGGGAATCCGCATGCGGAGGGGTCCGGCCGGCCACCCCCGCCCGCGCCCCGCCGCCGCATTCCCCGGATGCCCGCTGACTCCCTTACAGCCGCCGCCCGGCGGCGGAAGGAGGGGGTGTCTCCGCTGCCAGGCGGGCCAGAGGGCCTGCTCCCCGACCACAGTCCCTGGCCACCGCCACTGGCCGCCTCGCCTCACTGGACGGAAGCGCCTGCCCGGGAGAGGGGGTAGGGAGGCGGGGGACAGAGCGTGCGAGAGACACCGCGGCCAAGGCTGCAGCGCCGGGCGCTTCCTGCGTTCGGAGCGCTGTCTTCTGGTACTGTACTCCTTTCAATGCCCTCAGCCGAGCCATGAGGTCTGTATTATTACCCCCATTCTACAGACGGGGAAACTGAGTCTGGGCAGGCGAATGATGTGTTCAAGATCCCAGGACTAGTAAAAGGAGGGGTAGGATTGGAACCGGGAAGTCTACCACTGTCTACTCCTGCAGGGCTGCCCTGAGGGAAAGACGCCTGCCTAGTGGCTGGAGGATTTCCCAGCTTCTCTGTCAGGGTTAACATGCTACCTGCCAGGCCGTGACCTTCCTTGGCGAACCCGTGACCGCAGTGCCCAGTACCCACCCTTGGCGGTGTTGTGTGACTATTGACATGTAGGCCTTAGGAATAGCAGCTAGGGAGTGGGGCCATGACCTGTGCCCCCAGCATGGCCCTGGACCTAAGGGCTGGCTGCAGGCTGGGGTGCAGCTGTGACCCCTGAGTGACCCAGGACTTATTTCCCAAGGATGCCTCTGAGTCTCCTCCCACCTGGGGAGGTGTTTCCCATAAAGGTGGCACAGGCCCAGCAGACCTGGGTCATCCAGTTACCTAGTATGGGCCAGGTGCCCCCAAGCCCGCCCTCTGGAGGAGTGGGGAGGGCAGTGGGCAGCCTCAGGTGTTCCCCCAGCTCGGGGCGATGCGAGTCTGGAGAGGGTGTTCTGAGGACCCCCAGATTGCTGCTAGAAACTGATTTCCACTGAGGCAGCCTCATGGCCTGTTGGGGCAGTGGAAAGAACCATAGCCTATCTCACCCACAGCGCATGCTGGGCACAGAACAGGTCTTCAGCTTTTTTATTATCAAACATATCTTAGGTCTGGGCCCAGGCTGCCCCACCAAGGACTGTTCCAGACTGAAGGGAACTGTTGTGAGGGGGAATGGAAAGAAAAGGTGGGGACTTAGGGGTTCTACCTGATATCTCACTGGGCCCCAGTCAAGGGCTGTATACTCTGGCTCCAGAACCATGGGCCTTTTGCCTGCCAGACACCTCTGCCTGGGGGTCCAGCAGAAGTAAACAAAGTGCCTTGCCCACTAACCTATCCTCCTTGTTCAGTATCCTGTAAGATGAGAGGAGGCAGGCACCTCCAGCTAGTCATCACCGCCTGGCATCAAAAGGCCCGCCCGGGCTTCCCTGGTGACACAGTGGTTGAGAGTCCGCCTGCCGATGCAGGGGACATGGGTTCGTGCCCCGGTCCGGGAAGATCCCACATGCTGCAGAGCGGCTGGGCCCGTGAGCCATGGCCGCTGAGCCTGCGCGTCTGGAGCCTGTGCTCCGCAACGGGAGAGGCCACAATAGTGAGAGGCCCACGTACCGCGCAAAAAAAAAAAAAAAAAAAAAGCCCGCCCTCCTCGCTCCACTCCTCACACCAAGGAGTCACTACCTGCTAAAACCTCCCCTTGGCTCCTGCATCACTGCTCTGATCCTGGACCAAGCAAGCAGCCTCCAAACTGGCCTCCCTGCCTTCCTCCCTCCAATCCATTTTCCCACGGCCACCTGTGGTATTTACAAATGCAAATCCGATCAATTAACATCTCATGTTAATAGAGTGAAGGTTTATAGGGCACCTGTCCATATGCCAAGCACACTCACTGCTTCTTGCCAGGCCTCTGTATGTGGACTCCAGAAGCCCCCTGTATCGTCAGTTTACCCCACTGCTCCTGAGCTCCTGTGTGGCTACAGGGGCAGCCGTCTCCAGTTCCTTCTCTCCCCATGTCTCCCTCACCACCACACACAGCCAGGAGGAGCTGCTTCCGCCTTTGCCCCCAGCCGCGTGGCTCTAAGCTTCAAGCCTTTGCACCTGCAGCTTCCTTGGCCCTCGCACCCAAACCCCTCCCCACCTGACTGACTCTTAGTCATCCTTGAAGATTCGGCTCAGGTATCACTTCCTCCAGAACCCCTTCCTGACGCCCCGCAACACACAGCCCCCTCCTTATCGCATTCCGCTCTGATCGAAGGTTTCCTTATCAGTCTCTCCCAGGAGACTGCTCCCGCTCCAGGCCGGCACACAGTGGGAGCTCAATAACCCCTCGTGGACGCCTGTGTGAATGAATGAATCACAGAGCCCGGGAGTGTGAGTAGAAGGCCGAAGCGTGCCGGGCGTTGAATAGGCCGTGGGCCAGCCATTCATTCTCTCATTCATCTCGGAGCCCCCCAGCCGCCGCACTCACACGCAGGGGCCACTGGCGCGGCTGGGCCGGGGGGCGGGGAACGGGAAGGGGCGGGGCCCGGACGGCTTCTCCGGAATCCGGAGGCAGAGCCGGCAGCCGGAGGGCCCCAGAGGGCGCGCAGGGCGCCTGGGTCACGCGACCCCAGTCGCTCCTTGCCGCCCTCACGTTACCCGCAAGAAATCTAAATCTCCAACAGGCCGAGTCCCGGGGCCACCGGGTCCTGGGACCCCGCACGGGCCGGGCCGAGCCCACCCTCGGCCCCAGCGATCCCTGGGCCGGCGACCCCCGCCTCCCCAACCGTAGCTCCGGGCCTGGCTCGCCGCCCGGCCGCTTACCCTCTCCTCCATCCCGCCCGCCAGCGGAGCCCCCCCAACCCCGGGGCCACGCAGCTGCGGCCCTCCCGGAGTTCCGCGTACCCACCGGCTTGGCTTCTCGGGTGCGCGGGCGGGGGCCAGGCTAGTCGGCGTGGCCGGCTCCGGAGTCGGCGGCCCAGGCACGCTCTCCCCGCCCAGGGCCCGCCCGGGGCCGGGCCGCTCCCTGTCGTCATCCCGGGCAGGGCCCAAGCCCCGGCGCGCGCGCGCACCCTCCGGCCCCGCCCCGGCCTCCCCGGTGCCGGCCCCGGCCCCGGCCCGCGTCCGTGTCCGCGGGGGCTTGGTGCAGCACACTCCGCAGCCAGCTCCCGGGGACGAGGCGCGTCACAGTCATTCACACACACGCACACACGCACACACGCACCCTCCTCCGGCTGACGACCGGGCCCACTCGCTGTAGTGCTGGGCGGCGTGTGTCTTATGGGGTTCTCCCTTCTCATCCTAGGGCGCCTTTGCATCACCAGAGCAAACCCGACCCTGCCCTGCGTGCCAGACCAAGTCAGTTCTTCCCCTTTTCTGACTGCCTCGCTCCATTCACCCTCCTTCTCCAC
The DNA here is from genome assembly GCF_964165515.1 of Mesoplodon bidens. Classification (NCBI taxonomy): domain Eukaryota; kingdom Metazoa; phylum Chordata; class Mammalia; order Artiodactyla; family Ziphiidae; genus Mesoplodon; species Mesoplodon bidens. Next base: position 17,219,483 of record NC_138179.1, read on the forward strand.
CCACGCTACTGCTCTGAGCCGGCCAGTGTCTGTTCTTCAGGCCAGACGGGAAAGCAGCGGCATTAACTGAGCCTGTACTATATGCACCTGGAGCTTTGCATGCGCTGGTCCTTAGATCTCAGAGCGGCCCTGTCACCTCGGTGTTGTTAGCCCAGTTCATAGGCCAGCCCACTGAGGATCAGGGAGCTGGAGGAGAAGGGATTCAAACCCAGATCCCCGCTTGGAAACACTCTGCTCCTGGTGGGCTTAAACCCTACCCTGTTCCTTCCATTTACCCCTTCTTGTCCAGTCTGTTCCTGTCCCACCAAGGATCAGAATGCTTCCCCACTGCTCACCTCTTTCCCAAGGGGTTTGCCTGAGAGGAAGCTGCTGGGCCCTGGCGAGACACTGCCACCCTTCCTCCCAGCCCAGAGCATCCCAGCTTACAAGCTTGCAGGGCCTGTGGGGATGAACCACACGGATGATCTCCCCGGTGGGTATCAGCTCCACTTGCAGGGCCATTCCGTCTGTGGATAGCCAGCGTGCTGAGCACTGGGGCCTCTGAGCAAAAGCCCGTCTGCCTGCCCGCCCGCTGGTTCTGGCTGCTCCCGGAACCAGGAATCTAGTCTCACGCTGGGATGGCCGCTTGGTTCGGCTTCAACTCCAGCCCCGGGGGATGTGTCTGGTCCAGTGCCTCAGGACACAGCTGGAACAGCCCAGGTCTGATTGGGAGGCCTCTTGGCCCAGCAGGGTTGGGGCAGGAAGAGGAGGGGCTGAGGGACGGAGGAAATGCTTGTTGTCCCAGGTAACCAGAGGAGCTGATGCAGCCACCCATGGGGGACCCTGGGCTCCAGGTCAAAGGGTAGGAGGCCTTTCTCCCCAGCAGCTCCCTGGCCAGGCCTCTCCCACTGCCCTCTCGCTGGTATCAGCTGGAGAGCACAGTGACCACTCCCCAATTCAGAATGTACATCCTCCCTAAGCCAAGAGGATCCATGAATAGGCACAGTCCCCCCCCCCAAGCTTGTCCGCCTCCCACAGCAGCAGGTGAGCCCCTGGAGTTTGAGGCACCAGGCTGCTGGGGACTGGCCATGTTGGGCAGAGGGGTTAGCTGGAGAGGCAGGAGGGCATTGTGAGGAGGCCCCTGTCCCACCCTCCTCTGGAGCCTCAAATGCTTGAGGTTGGTTCCTGGGTGGCTTGGCGTTGGGGAGCCTTAATCTTGTTTGCCCCTTACTTTTCCGCAGCACCCTCAGGTGCTCCCCACCCCCAAATGTTCCTGTTTTTCTATCTGTATTGTTGCCAAATCACAGCTGACACTTTCCTGGCCTGGGACTGAGCCCTCGGGTCTCCGGCCATTCCTTATAGGAAGTGCGAAGGGGGAAGTGGATGGGGAAAGCGATCTTTCCAGAGGAAGATGCTGGCAGGGGAGGGGTGGAGTCCAGTGGGCCTGCGCCGCCGGCCCCCTCGGGCAGGCACCTTTCCCTGGGCACCCTTCCTTCCCTCCCCTCAGCTTCCCCCGCCCAGGAAAGGCCAGCAAAGCTTCCTTCCTTCCTTCCTCTGGGAAGCACATCTATCCAGGGCAGGATCATCCCCGGCAGCCACACAATGGCCCTTATCAGCCGTGGAGCCAGGCACAGAGACCCAGCGCGCACCAAGTCTCACATATTTCCTGTTTCCACCCAGCGGGTCAGGGCTGGGCCCAGAGCGGCCATATCCTGACTGGGGCCAAGAGGAGGGAGAGCACCCCCCCTTCCCCTTCCCGCCTCTCAATCATTGCTGGACTCACCCCTCCCTGCTAACAGGAGGCAGGGGTAGGGGTGTGTGAAGACTTAAGGGCAAAGGGGAGAGGTGGGCACCTACAAGACAAGCATGATCCAGAAACATGAGAAACAGGGGGACCCCTGGAGTCAGGAGCCCTGAGGTCCAGCCCCAGGGCTACATCAATCAGAACGAAGAGCTGGATAGACTGTTTTGTTTTTGTTTTTTGCGGTATGCGGGCGGGCCTCTCACTGTTGTGGCCTCTCCTGTTGTGGAGCACAAGCTCCGGACGCGCAGGCTCAGCGGCCATGGCTCACAGGCCCAGCGGCTCTGCGGCATGTGGGATCTTCCCGGACCGGGGCACGAACCCGTGTCCCCTGCATCGGCAGGCGGACTCAACCACTGCGCCACCAGGGAAGCCCTGTTTTTGTTTTGTAATTGTTCTCTCACAATAATCTTGTGAACCGGAACATTGTTTGTATTTTACAGAAACTGAGACTCCTAGAGTAGGGTAGAAGTGGAACTGTCATTCGAACCCAGGTCTTGAGCCCATTCCTGTGTTTCTGGTCTTGCATGACACCACAGCTCCCTGGCTCAGTTCGGCGGGATCACGCCACTCCTCTGGGCTTTGGCTTCCCCGTCCACACATGAAGGGTGCTCTGTAGCAGCACCCACGATGGTTGTGCGTGAGAAGGAAACAGGTGGCGAGTTCAAGGGTTCAGAGTCCCTCAGGTATGTGTGTGTTGGGGGCAGGGATAGAAGCTATCGTGGGGACCTCGGGGTACAGGGATCTGGGGCAGAGGTGGGGCAGAGAGAAGAGATGGTGACATTTTTGGAGAGCTTAACCCAGGACCAAGGCTCAAGACTAAGGTGTGAGGGAGTGCCGGGTGAGGAGGGATGAATCGGTGAGAGCAGAGTATGCACATTTTCTGAGACTTCAGTCCCAAGAAATCCATTCTACCTGCTCAGCAGCAGAGTAAATGAAGTGCCCAACAGCATAAGAGACATGCCCCACCTGGACCAGGGACTTGGAGGGCCACCATCCCAGGACCTCATCCCATTCCCATCTGGGCAACATCTGTCATCCTCAGACATGGTCTAGTCTGGATAACAGGGCCCTCGTCCTGGAGTCTAGCAAGGGCCCAGGGGCGTGTGCCCGTCCCCACCACTATCATGAAGGAGTCACAAGTGTAAAAGCCATGTTTCTAATTATCCCCCAATGCAACAGTCACAGAACACAGATGGCCATGGCCTGCTAGAAGCCAGAGGGACAGTTCCTGATGGCTCCCAGGGTGAAGTAGGAATGCAGAGCAACTGGAGTGTCCCTCAGTCTCAGGTCATAGGCTGGGCGTTAATAGTCACAGAGCAGGCTCCCTGAGGTGTCTTCTCCTCGGAAACAGGCTGTAGAGTCAACGGCGGCTGGAGGCAAATGGTGGGAGTGGGGCCGAACCGTGTCCACACAGCAGCTGGAGAATGCCCTCTGAAGACCCCCGGGCCAGATTCTCCAGAACATCTTGATTCTGACTCTCCTCTCCGCCTGGCCCCACTTCTAGGTCCCAGAGTGGTCTAGACAAAGGGCAAGTTTCTGGCCTGCGATGGCAGGCGAGGGTAGGGGAAGACGACCTGGATGGGGCAAGGACCGCCCTGGAAAAGTCTGTGGCCGTAGGTCCTCTACCACCTGCCAGCCCTTCCTAAGAGGGCAGGCTGGGGGCATGGAGCCTGATCCACTAGCAGAAGCGAACCTGAGTCCAATCCTCTGCTCAGACCCTGGAACTTCCTGAGTTGGACTCCTTGAGCTGGGGGTGGGGGTGGGGGGGTGTGCTGCTGGCAGAAGGACACACATCAGCCTGCCCACAACCCCTACAGAAGGGCCTGGGTGGAGGGCTCCTCCATCCTGCCGACTTAGTCATCTGCTTCTGCTGAAAGCAGGGATCCCAGGTCCTCTGCCCACCCCTCAGGGGGACAGGCAACGAGACGCCAAGCCTCCTGGAACCCAGTGCTACGTGGGCCAACCAGGCTCCGCAGCCTGTACAAATGGGAGCATCTCCCCCTCCCAGGCAGCCTAAGGCCCAGGGTGGCGTGACAAGAATGCAGGCCTGTGCCAGATGGGGCATGTGCCTGGCAGGCCTGCTTGGGCAGGACTGGAAGTGTGTGTGGGGGGAATCAAGAAATGAGACGCAGGCCGGAGGGTCCTTCCCACATCCAGTGGACTGTCTAGATCTTCACTGTTGACAAACTAGCTGGTTTCACTCACACCTCAGCAACAAAAACCTGTATTTAAGGGGCCGATTCCAGAGATCTGGACTGGAGAGAGCAAAGGAGTGTGGCTAGAGGTCCCCCTGGGGGGTGGAGGATACCGCTGCCTCCTCAGGGGGCCGGGCTGGGCCCTCAGCACTCCTGGCACTGGTAGGCAGAGCTGGCTGCCAGCTCCAGCCTCCGCCCTGGATTCACTCTATCCCGGCTCAGATCTGTGATTGGGCTTCATCCAGGGGGCCCTCCGCCAAGAAGGAGCGAGGATGGATCTGCAGGGGTAAAACAAGCAGTGAGCGGAAGGGGCGAGGGCAGGCTTCACCCCGTGCCTTCTGTCTCCCCCATCCCCCAAAGGCTTCGGCTCCATGGTGGAGGTCGGCTCCTCGGCCCGTGGCCTCAGGGAACTGGTGAGGGGCTCAAGTCTTCTGGGCTACCCTTCCTCTTACCCACCAGCAGCCATTACCTTGAAGGGAGTGCTTATCCCCACCACAGAATGTAGGTTGTTGCTATAGTATAAAAGGAGAAACTGATCCTCAGTCTCAGGAATGTCACTAATGTCGATGTACACCTGGAGGGAAGGACAGACGGAAGTGGATCAGCTCCACGGCCCCAGGCCCCATTCAGCTCTCTGCTCCTTCCAGAAGACAGGGGAGAGGTCAGACAAGCCCGCCTGCTGGAGATGTGGAATACCTATCTCAGGAAAGGGGGCAGGTACCTGGTTCAGCCCGTCGCTGAAGGAGACCTGGTTGTCCCTGACCCAGACATACGACACGTAGTCATTAATGTGGCGCAGCCCCACCTGCGGGAGGGGGGATCAGGCGGGTGGTCAGTGGTGTGGGAGGACACGGGACCCATGTCAAGCCCTACGGAGAGGATGGTGTCATGTCTAAGGCTGGCCGTCACACCAGCTGCCTCTTCCCCTGCACTGCTAGCCCCTCAGTGGGCAAGGACCCTTGGGGTGGATGAGGGTAGCTCTGCAGTCTCTGTGCCCAATTCCCCTGAGCACTCAGAGTAGATACACCGGTGGGGGGGTGCGACTGATGGGCTCCCTGCCCGCCTACCACGTCACCTTGTACAGGCCAATCCAGTCCCAGGGGCTGCTGAGGAAGTCTGCGGTCAGGGAGTAGCCGATCAGCATGTCGCTCTCCTTGGTGCACGGGCTCTCGGGCAGCAGGGTGACCAGTGGGGCAGATACCGATGGCTTCAGCTACGCACAGGGGCAGGAAGGGGTTGACGTCCCACAGCATCATTCCCTTCCCTGAGACAAACGTCCTTACTGTGCCCTTGCAACGGTCAGGGTCAGTGGGGAGGGATGGAGGGGCACCCACGGGTTAACTCTACTAGGCTGCCCTTAGAGTACCAGACCTTGGCTGGCCAGCTCGAAAGAAGGGCCAAAGGCTGATCGGGGATGGCTGGCCCTGCCAGGAGGACGAGACTGGGGGCCGGCTAGGTAACCAAGCAGAGAGCCAAGTGCTGAGGAACGTCGGAGTGGGGGAGATCAGGGGCGCCGCTGGCGGGTTGAAGAAAGAAGCCAGGGAGTTGCTCACAGGCCCTTCACGGTTCCTGATCCAAAGGCCCAAATCCAATTTGGGGGCCTCTGGTGAGAACAGCTACAGGCATGTGGAGGAACACAGTAGTATAAAGAGAGACAAACAGTAAGAGGGCAGCCAGCAGCTCAAAGGAGGTGAACACCACCTTGGTCATGAGATGGCAAGATACAAGGATGGAGGGGGCTTCCTTTGCAACCTGAGCCTGATAGGTGCAGGACAAATGAAAGCAAGTCCTACTTCCCATGGTAGGTAATAAGCATAATGGAACTCAGGAGCCCCAAGGGACAGTACCAAGAGGAAATGGAAACCTACTGACAAAGGGTTTGAACACATTTTTGACAGACAGAGCCATCAACAGCTCCTAAGAAGAGCTGGGATACCTGACCCGGGAGGAAAGGCAATCATGTCCTCCCACAGGTCTCCCCTGGGGCATCTGCTGACATGAGAACCCAGGGCGGGAGGGTCTGGGGATGTGGCCCAGCATGGCTGCTCCTCTGCCAAGTGCCGGGCAGCCCAGAAATTTACCTCCAAGTCAAAGGTGCTAGTGACAGGCTTATGGTCACTGATGCTGTACAGCATGTGGCTGACGTAGCTCCTCAGAAACAGGGTGAAGTGGGGGGCTGACAGTGTCGGGGTGTGGATGGCGGCCTGGGGCTGCCGCTTCAGCCTCCACAGGATGCGGTCGGTCCACGCGGGCTTGCGCTTTTTCTCACTGGGGGTGGGAGGAGAGGAAGAATGGGGAGAGAAGGGTTGGCAGGTGAGCAGGAAGGGACCCACGAGCTTGCTGGATGCCCTAACACCAGGGCCTGTCAGCAGTCACGAGACCTCCCTGGGCCAGAGCTGGAGACCAGCACGGCAGCAGGGTGTCCGATGGAACCAAAAGTATGCTGGCCTTTGTCAGACTCAGCCAAGGACCCTCAGTAGACTAGAGGGTCACAATCAAATTGTGACTCAGAAACATCCCGTTTAAAGCCTTTATTATTTCTTGAATAAAGGCAGCAGAACATCAAAGAAGCTGAGGTTTGGAATTTGGAGTGAGACAGACCTGAGCTGGAATCCGGCTTCCCCCATACTAAAGACCTGACCTTAGGGAAGGAAAGGGAAGTATTTAGGGAACGCTCACTACATGCCAGCAACCAGAACTATTTATTTCACTCTTCACAAGTGGAGAAAATGAGTCTTGGAGGGGAATTAACTTTCCCAGTCACACAGCCACTGAGTGGTAGAGCCAGGACTCAAGGCCAGCCAGCATGACCACAGAGCATGTGCCCTTAATCACCAGGCCAACCCCTCTTAGGCCTCAGCTTCCTCATCTGTAGGATGGAGATAATAGTAGTTACGTCATAGGGTTGCTGAGATGATTGAATGAGATGAAACACAAAAAATGTTTAGCACCATGCTTCGTACAACATAAACTCTCTGCATACACCGGCTACTGTGATGCTTTGTTCTCAGGAGTCAAGTGAAAGACCTCCCACCTGTTCTTTACTCACCAGCTTCCCTGACGGGCATAAAAGAGACCATATAGCTTGGTCAGATGATTCGCTGCTTTAAAACCTTTAAAGAGTCTTCACTGCTTCCAGAATAAAGCTCAAGTCTCCAAATGTGGCTTTCAAGGTGCGCAGGAGTCTGACACCCCTTGTGCTACCTTATCTCCCTCCTCTGCCCCAGACCCACCTCACCATGGTGAATGTCTCAAGCCTCTGGGCCTCTACTCTTACAGCTTTTGCTATCTATAACTCCCTTTGTCACAGGGAGAGGCCCAGTTCCAGTGCTGTTTTTGTCATAAAGCCGTCACTGACCTCTCTGCTTCCAAAGCATTCTACACAAGTACACCTATTACAGTATATTGTAGTTCACTGTTTCCCAGTCAGCCTATCAGTTAGCGTGTAAGCTTGGAAGGTAAGGACGGACTTTTGGCGTCTCCTGTGTATCCTCAGCATTAGCACAGAGCCTGGCATGCAGTAGGTACTCAAGAAGTGCTCCTGAAACCCAAAGAACTAAAAAAAAAAAAAAAAAAAAAAAACCCCAAGCTCATTCTCCTTCCTCAAAAATGCCCACCTAGGGACTTCCCTGGTGGCGCAGTGGATAAGTATCCGCCTGCCAATGCAGGGGACACAGGTTCGATCCCTGGTCCACGAAGATCCCACATGCCGCGGAGCAGCTAAGCCCGTGCGCCACAACTACTGAGCCTGTGCTCTAGAGCCCGCGAGCCACAACTACTGAAGCCCGCACGCCTAGAGCCTGTGCTCCGCAACAAGAGAAGCCACTGCGATGAGAAGCCTGCACACCACAACGAAGAGTGGCCCCCACTCGCCCCAACTACAGAAAGCCTGCACGCAGCAACAAAGACCCAACGCAGCCAAAAATAAATAAAATTAAATCTTAAATGGTTTTAAAAAAGTGAAAAATATATTTAAAAAAAATGCCCACTTATGCAAAAAAACAGCCCACTTAATCATTTTAAAAAAATAATTTATTTTATTTTATATATTTTTGGCTGCATTGGGTCTTCGTTGCTGTGCACGGGCTTTCTCTAGTTGCGGCGAGCGGGGGCTACTCTTCGTTGCGGTGCGCAGGCTTCTCATCGCGGTGGCTTCTCCTGTTGCGGAGCACAGGCTCTAGGCGCGTGGGCTTCAGTAGTTGTGGCTCGCGGGCTCTAGAGCACAGGCTCAGTAGTTGTGGGGCACGGGCTTAGCTGCTCCGCGGCATGTGGGATCTTCGCGGAGCAGGGCTCGAACCCATGTCCCCTGCACTGGCAGGCGGATTCTTAACCACTGCGCCATCAGGGAAGCCCTACCCACCTAATCTTAACATATACAGTTTCATATGCTTATAATCAGTTTGAAATTCTATTTTTGTCTTCTGCTTTATTCACTTACTATTTTAAACAAACACTTCTGGTATACTTCCATCACTTCAATAACAATATGGTTTTCCAGCAATAGAGGCAGAATGGTGCCTCGGTGGTGAACTCTGACTCTAGTATCAGAGACCAGTTGGGCAAGGTTCTGCCCCTGTTAATTAAGAGCTATGCGGTTCCAGGTTAGTGAATCTGGGGAGTGGTGCCCTTGGAGAGGGCATGGTAGCTCCTTCCCCTTCCCCATACCTTGTCCTACACATCTCTTCCATCTGCCTGCTTCTGAGTTATATCTTTTTACAACAAACCAGTAACTTAGTTTAAAAAAAAGCTCTGCCCTTGGGCAAGTGACTTCATCACTCCAAACCTCAGTTTCTTCCACTCTTAAGATGGGGTGACAACAGTGCTTACTTCAAAGAAACATTGTCGAGGGAGTGGTCAAGAAGTGGGAACTAGGGCTTCCCTGGTGGCGCAGTGGTTGAGAGTCCGCCTGCCGATGCAGGGGACGCGGGTTCGTGCCCCGGTCCGGGAGGATCCCACATGCCGCGGAGCGGCTGGGCCCGTGAGCCATGGCCGCTGAGCCTGCGCGTCCGGAGCCACAACAGTGAGAGGCCCGCGTACCGCGAAAAAAAAAAAAAAAGTGGGAACTGGCTAAACCACCTCTCCTCGGGGCTCCTGGGTTGTTTCAATCCTTCACTCTTCTGAGGAGTGTTCAGGGGATAATTGGAATGTGGTATTCCCATCCCAGAGACAACAGACACTCAATCTCCAAACCAATCTTGGACATTCAGTGCCTAGCAATTCTTAAAACTTGGTAATGAACCACATGAATGTACCACTCTCCCTTTCAAAGCATCCTCCCCACCTCCACTTCCCTATTATGGTCAAGAGCCCATACTTGCTGTCCCGTCAGGATCCTCCCCAAGTCCTGACCACAGCCTGACTCTCCTTCCCCCTCAGTACCTCAGCTTGGCTCTCCTTCCTCCTTGGGACCTCAGCCTGTCTCCCTTTCCTCCTTTTCCACACTCATCACTGGGCACCTGTATTGTTCATTCTTTCAGTGAGCTTTACTGAGCCCTTATTATACGCCAGGCAACTGGGGATCTGCTAAATGGGATTGACAAAGTCGTTGACGAGCTCGTTTAACAAACAAAAGACAAGGAACAAATAAGCAAAATAAATATGTACCAACTAAATATTATACATTTCCCTCAGTTCTCCATTCCTAATAATAACTAAACACGGGGTCCTTCTGTGCATCAGACTGTTCCAATCCTTCCAACACTGGAAGAATGCCACGGGTCACATTTTCCTTCTTCTCCAGGACACTGAAGTTGAGCGAGGTCACCCTATGCAGGTGGGAGCTGGGTGCCTGCCCACGTTGCTGACTACAGAGTCAGTGCTCCTTCCACTGCACCCGTCTCCTCCAGCTTGCCCGTGGTGACCGATTCCCAGTGTGTGTCACCAGAGCCGGGTCTCACTAATGCTTCTTTTTAAAAAAATTAATTTATTTACTTATTTATTTTATTTTTGGTCATGTTGGGTCTTCGTTGCTGCGAGCAGGGGCTACTCTTCGTTGTGGAGCATGGGCTCTAGGCATAGGCGTGCGGGCTTCAGTAGTTGTGGCTCGCGGGCTCTAGAGCACAGGCTCAGTAGTTGTGGTGCACAGGTTTAGTCACTCCGTGGCATGTGGCATCTTCCTGGACCAGGGCTTGAACCTGTGTCCCCTGCATTGGCAGGCGGATACTTAACCACTGCGCCACCAGGGAAGTCCCATCACTAATGCTTTTCTTGGCTGAATGGTCGTGACTGAGTACAAGAATTATCTCTGGAGCTTACAGGCACACCTCGTATCTTTGTGCTTCACTTTTCTTGTACTGCGCCGATATTGTGATTTTTACAAATTGAACGTTTGTGGCAACCCTGCATCGAGCAAGACCATTAGCACAATTTTTTTTTTTTTTTTTTTTTTTTTTTTTTTTTTTTGCGGTAGGCGGGCCTCTCACTGTTGTGGCCTCTCCCCTTGCGGAGCACAGGCTCCGGACACGCAGGCTCAGCAGCCACGGCTCACAGGCCCAGCCGCTCCGCGGCATGTGGGATCTTCCCAGACCGGGGCACGAACCCGTGTCCCCTGCATCGGCAGGCGGACTCTCAACCACTGCGCCACCAGGGAAGCCCAATTAGCACAATTTTTCAAACAGCATTTGCTCCCTTCATGTCTCTGAGTCACATTTTGGTAGTTCTTATAATATTTCAAGCTTTTTCATTATTGTTGTAACGGTTGACAGTGATCTGTGATCTTTGATGTTACTATTGCAAAAAAAAATTATGACTTGCTGAAGGCTCAGATGATGGTTAGCATTTTTTTTACCAATAAAGTATTTTTAAATGAAGGTATGTACATTTGTTTAGACATAATGCTATTGCACACTCAACAGACTACAGTATAGTGTAAACATAACTTTTTTATGTATCAGGAAACCAAAACATTTGTGTGACTCTCTTTATTGTGATATTCGCCTTACTGTGGTGGTCTGGAAGCAAACCCGCGATATTTCTCAGGTATGCCTGTAGTATGTCTTTACTTTCTAAAAATTAAAACCAAGTAGCTCTGCAGGATTCTCCTGGCTTAAGAGCCTAGAAAACTTGAGCCAGTGTACTGACCCAAAAGTAGTGATGTGTTCCATTTTGGGGTCTGAGAGCACTTTTCCTTTCGGCTCCCTATGGCCGAAGATGGCTTCTAAGTGTCTCGCTGAACTCTGGACTCGAGTCTTGAATAGATTGATCTTAACATCCTCTGCTCACTGCCTAGCAGAGAGGTGGACTGGGTTCCTGTCCACTGTAACAAAACCATTGCAATCCCTGACTTTAAAAGGATTTCCTGCCCTCAGCCCTTTCACCCTCCCGTGTAATGGAGCTGACCTCGTTTCTCATTACATCTTGGCTCCGGGATGCTGCCGAGGCTGGGCAAAGCTCCGTACCATGCCCTGCATGCAGCTCAGTCCCTCTGTACAGCGGGTCAACTCCACTCAAGATGCCTCTCACCAGCGCTGCTGACTGATCAGAATGCCTGCGCTCCTTTCTGCCTCCCTGACAATAACTCTCATTGACTCCTCCTGGCTTCAGCTGCCCGCCTCCTTACCATTTGCTTCACCCTCCTTCGGCACTTCCACACAGAGTTCTGGAACCTTCTATGGGCCAACTCCTGGACTTGAGAGTGTTTATTTGGCTCTCTCACTCTGGGTGGGTCCCTCTACTAGACTGGTTGCTCCTTAAATGCCTTATCTTTTCCTTTTGTCCTCTCAGGCTCCCAGTTTAAACATATGCCAGGCACTACGCTACACACCAGGGACGGTCATAAATCAGATCCGGTCTCTGTGCACTGGGCATTCATAGCACAGCAAGAAAGGCACACTGTGTTTTAAAAGCAACACTGAAAGCATGGTGTGTGCAAGGCTTGCAGGCAGCATAAGGAAAGGAGAGAACTCTCAGTGAAACGGGCAAGGGTCAGGAAAGGCTTTTCAGATGGTTCAGATGATGTCTGAACTGGGCTTTCAGGATGAATAACAGACTGAGCAGACAGGAATATTTCTGTTCACTATGTGGGGCTCAGGCCCTGCCCACCGCAGGAGCTCCCAGCTCGGAATATTTCAGTTATGAGGTCCCCCCATAAGGCCCCTGTTCCTGTCCAGACATTCCTTCATTTCCTGGGCTCCAGGCAAGGGGAACTGGATTCACACAGACTCCAGTTCAAATTCTTGCTCCGTCACTTACTCTGTTACTACCTTACTTAGATCTTCTGAGACACAGTTTCCTTATTTGTAAAAAGTCAGTATCAACAGCATTTACCTAATGAAGATACAGTATAAATGAAGTGAAGTGATGCGGGCAAAGCACTCTGCACGATGCCTGGCCCATGGTCAGCACTCAATAATGTCAGTCACAATGTGGATTATACCTATTATGTGGAAATAACAACTGCCTTCTCCTTAGCAAGGCTTTGCTATCCCAATCCTGCCCTCCTTTCTGCTGCTGCTGGCAAGACTGGCTGTGAACCCAGAGGCACTGTGGGCTAGAGGAAGGCATCGTGGGCAACACAGTCCAGAGAATTGGGTCTGAGCCCCAGCTCCGCCATCGCTAGCTGAGCCACCTGGGTAAGACCTTGAACATCTCTGAGCCTCTCTAGGCCATCTCATAACTTCCCGTCTCCTGCTGGTTTCCCTCCCATAACCAGGGGTGTGGGCCGAGGGACACCTGGCCAAACGGTCTGTCAGCGGCTCTCTTCCTGCTGGCAAGTGAGGTTTTGAAGTCAATTGGTAGAGGGTCCCAGCCCCCAAGGCCCCAGCCTGTCCCACTGAGGCCTGACAATTTCCACAGTGAGTCCATTGGACCCTCATCTCCAGTGGATGGCTGGGGAGACTGTCCGCTGTGGACCCGGCCAGCAGGCCAGCTGGAGCCTGACCTCCGCCCTTCTTCCTGGCTTGTACTGTAGCTCAGGCTGGACCCTGTTTCCAGTGTTCGTGGCCTCTTCTTGTGTGCACTGCCCTGGCTGTGACCCCACTCTGCCTTGCTCCACACACCTGAAATGGCTCATGCTCTCCCCCTTGCTTGGTGGGGACATTGCGGCTCTGCCACACGGCTTCCAGCACTGGGCCAGCAGCTCTTCCTCTCACCCCAGGCTGGCTGTGGGCATACCTACTCACCTGCTAAATCCCAGAGGCCTGGGCCGCCCTGGAGGTGCCTCCTACCTCCCTCATGAGACAGTCCTGCTACGGGAATACATGAAGGAGCTGCTCCGGCTGAAACAAAGAGCCTCATAACATGTAGGGGGTTCTTTTTCTTCAAAGAGATGAGGATTCTTGCCCTAAATTGGGCCAGGGACCTCTTGCCAGAGCTACTTTTGCCACTCTGCCTAAGCCTAAGGTTTTGGTGGTCACTTGGCCCTTTCTCAGCTTCTGAGAAAAGTTTTCAGTAAAACTGCCACCTGAAGACATGAATCTAAAAATAACAACAGGGACTTCCCTGGTGGCGCAGTGGTTAAGAATCCGCCTGCCAATGCAGGGGACACGGGTTCGAGCCCCGGTCCGGGAAGATCCTACATACCATGGAGCAACTAAGCCCGTGCACCACAACTACTGAGCCTGTGCTCTAGAGCCCACGAGCCACAGCTACTGAGCCCACGTACCACAACTACTGAAGCCCGAGCGCCTAGAGCCCGTGCTCTGCAACAAGAGATGCTACTGCAATGAGAAGCCCGCACACAGCAACGAAGAGTAGCCCCCCGCTCGCCGCAACTAGAGAAAGCCCGCGTGCAGCAACGAAGACCCAACACAGACAAAAAAAAATAATAAATTTATATTAAATAAATAAATAAATAATAAAATAAAATAAAAATAACAACAGCAGTTATCACAGTGCTTACCGGGTGACAGGCACTGGTCTGAGCACATGCAAGGTCTCATTTAATCTTCAGCCCCGTGAAATAGGTATTGTTATCATCCCCATTTTATAGATGACAAAACTGAGACTTAAATACCGTGTCCAAGGTCATACAGTTGATGAAGGGCAGAGCTGTGCTTCTAACTACCAGATGCACTATCTCCACATTGTTCCCCATTAACTGCCCCCCTGACAACTACTACTTCACCTTCCTAAATAGTACCCGACCCACTCACAGCTGGGGTAGGGCTATGTAATACCAGTAATTGGCTGAGCCAAGCTTTCTGCCCCCGTCTGGGTAGGATCAGAAAGTCCTGGGGAGCGGGGACAACGGGGACAACATTCAGGGGCAGGGGTTCCCAGAATGCTGAAGTACAGTCCCCTCAAGTCAGCAATCAACCGTCTTCCCTCCCCTTTGGCTCTACCTGCCCTGCCCCCAACCCCTATTCCTGCCAGCACTGTGTCTCCCCTTCCTGCTCTCCCTGCGGACAATCTGGGACAGCTCCCACAGGCAGCATCTCATGAGGGGGGTGGGTGGTGCCACTCCTGAGAGGTGATGGCTGGATCTATTCCTGCTTCCCCGACACTTCTATTCGGAGGCAGCTCCCACTGCCACTAGGGCCAGCATGATCTGACTTCCCAGGCCCAGACCTGCGACAGGCTGATCCTCTCCTGGTGGAGCCCCCTCACCTGGTGTCATAGTTGTTGGAGTTCTTATCAAACTTGTAGGTGGGCGGGAAGAGCAGGGGGCCCTCCTGGAACTCCCGGAGCAGCGGGTCGTGTCTCTTGGCAATGCTGAGCTGGAGGGAAAGGCACATTCCCATCTCCCAGCAGTCCTGCCCCAACGGCCCGGCACCACGCTCCAGTCAAGGGCTGGCACATGCCATCGCAGTGGGGCAAGAGTCAAACCCAGCCACTCCACCTCCTCACTGCCCCAGTGGCAGCCTCGGCACCCCAGCCCCCGGCGCCCTCACCCCCGGGAGATCAGCGGGATCCTTTTGAAAACATTACCCCATGGTCCCAGGGGAGGCAGCTGCCTGCCTTTTCCCAGTTCTTGGACTATAGGGACCAGGCTCTGAATTCCACCTCCCTGGCAACCACCAGCAAACGTGTGTCAGAAGGGAGGCTGGGGTAGCCAGGGTCCCCCAAAGGGGTGGTATCTCATCCTCTAGGAGGCAAGCCAGGCTGGGGGTGGGAAAGACAACAGGGACACAAGAGGGCTGGCGATGGTGCAGGGCCACAGCAGGCCGAAGCCCTTCTCGCTCCCTAATCTCACGCACACCCAGTGGCTGTGTCCTCGCTCCTCCAGCTGGAGACTGGGGCGGCCGGACAGGACTGGCTGCCCTACCGGCAGAGGTCAAGCCCTATTAGACCCCACCCTGCCTGGGAACAGGGACTCGGGCGGCCTGGGAAAGGAGAACAGGCACTAGAGAACCTCCCCACATCTCATGTTGACCTCCACCCACCACGGGCTCAGACCACCCTTCGCGGCCCTCCCCTCATCAGATACCTGATCCTTCTCCCACAGGTCACTGTAGCACTGATTTTTTATGGATTCCCGAACAAAGTGCAACCCAAAGTCCTCAATCCGAAAGTTCATGTCTCCAAACCAGAGAATGAGGCTTCAGAAAGAAAGGAAAGCAGACGGCCTGAAGGTTTGTGACGAGGTCAGAAAAGGCAGGACCACAGGGGTTCTGGCCACTCACTGCAGGGCTGCCGGAGAGCAGAAAGCTTGAGGGGTGGGTGAGAAGATCAGGTGAAGACAAGAGCAGGGCCCAACGGGACTGTTCTCACGGCCCCCACCCGCCACCATTTAAGCTGAAGAGATGGGCCCCAAGGGGCACGTGGCAAATATGGAGCAGGCCCTAGCCCTCCCTCCTCAACTGGGCAACAGGCAAGGCTGAGAACCAGCCCTTCCGGGGACCTCGGGAACCACGAGGTTCTTGACCTGGGATGTTCGGAAGTGCCCAGAGCTTCTAGGCAGGGCAGAGGGGCCAGGGAAAGGGAAGGTGTTCCAGACCTCAGGTAGGCAAAGCTGCAGAGGAGAGCAGATGGGCTGTCAAGAAGGAGGCTGGGAGAGGGTGGGAGATGGGGCGGACTGCCTCTGGCTGGGGAGCAGTGACCGGGCAGAGCACGCTTGCCTGGGCTGGCCTGGGGGAGAGGGCAGGGGCGGCAGTTCACAACGGCATGCTCACTCGTGGTCCAGGATGTTGGGGATATCCTGTGCCTCAAAATTCTGCATCTCCAGGATCCGGTCAAAGTGCTCCAGCCGCTGGTCATTGTTGGCCATGTGGGGGGGCAGGTGGCAGTTGATGATGCTGACATAGTAGCCGTAAAACTTCAGGAAGATGTTGACGCCCCCTTTGTTCCCCTGGTAGGTGGGCAGGAGGGTGGGAAGCCATTCTAGGGGGGACACACCTCTCTTTTCCCATCCTAGACCTGAGGGCAGATGGTCTCACCTCCTGTGGGGTCTCCCAGAGTCAGACACTCAGCTCCCAGAGTGGCCTCTCCATCCACAGAGCCCAGCTCATCCACCTGCCATCCTAGGGATGCTAAGTGTCTGACCCCCTGAGGCGGGAAGGCGGCTATGCAGGGCACTGGCCTGGACAGAGTGCCAAGATTCATTTCACCCCCTTTTTCACTTGCCCAGCTCTAAAGCCCCCAGCCCTGCCCATCCCAGTGAGACGGCCCCCCAGCTCTTGACTCAGACAACAGCTCAGTCCTTACCCAGTACCCGAAGAGGCCAGTGGGGGTGGATTTAGTAGAGAGGATCTGGATAAAGGGCAAATGCTGATACTTGGCAAAGATCAGTAAGAGGAGCCCCTGCATGCGGACACTGGAGACCTGCAGGACAGAGGGGCAACGGTCATTCGTGTCCCTCCAGGCCCTGTGCTGGGCGCTCTAGAGAGCCCTGATCCACATGGATGTCCTGCGCCAGGGGTCTATGGCATCTCAGTGCAGATGGAGTCTCAGCTGCCAAATGATGCATTCTGGAAGCTAAGCGAGTTCCAGTTTCTGCTCCTGGGCTTGGGGGTGGAGGGCAGAGAAGACAAGGCTGCCAGGGACTCCCTGCCATCAGGAAGGCCCCGACTCTTCGGCCCTGGCCCAGGCACGGTCAGGTGCTTTTCTCCTCAGTGCCTTCCTGAGTTTCCATGGGTACTGTGCACCGGGGCTCAAAGAACTTCAAAGATGCTCTATGGGACAGTGGCTAAGGGCCAGATCTGGGTTCAAATCCCAGCTCGGGCTCTAAGTATTTGATATTGGGCAAGTCTCAGCCTATTTTCTCATTAATAAAGCAGGAATCTATCTCAAAGATGCTGGATTAACTGGCAGTTATTATTTTTTTGGTTTAGGGATTCTTGAAAGTAAATGCAGGGAAGAAGCATGAGAGAGCCTTCTAGGGTGCTGAAAATGTTCTGTATCTTGATTTGACCAGTGGTAACATGTTCTGCATATACATATAAAAATCCACCTGGGGACTTCCCTGGTGGTCCAGTGGTTAAGACTCTGAGCTTCCACTGCAGGGGGCACGGGTTCCAACCCTGGTCAAGGAACTAAGATTCCACATGCTGCGTGGCGTGGCCAAGAAAAAAAAGAAAATCCATCAAACTGTACACTTAATTTCTGTATACATTATAGCTCAGTGCAAAAAAATTAAGAAAATGCTACTGAAAAATAATATAGACTGTGGGCAGTTGGTGCGTACGAAGGCCACGCAGAGGTGATGAGAGCGAGCGCAGAGGACGTGTGTTCACAGATTGGGGAGAGTAGCTACCGTCCACTGACACAGTGCCTCGCGCATTTAATCTTCTAGCCAACCCTTCAAGGCGGCTCCGTCCCTGTTCTGCACATGAAGGACCGAGGCTCAAGGAGACTACGGAACCAGTAGGACTACCTGGATATTCAAAGGACCAGGACTGCCAAAATCCCTGCTCTCTGTGGCCGCGGAGGTGGGGTGGGAATGGGCCAGTGACCCTCTCTCTCAGCTGCAGGCTGTCTACACCCACCACCCGAGTAGCTATTTCCGGAGCATGAGGTGCAGAGGCCAAGGAGGAAATCCCCGGGTGGGGAGTGTGTACTGGGGCCTTCCAGGAATTATGAAACTTGATCCCACAGGCCAGGAGCTCTGGGACGGTGGAGGAGTCAAAGCAGGGGGAACCCCAAATCCATGACCGAGGGAGGGAAGTATGAGAAACTAGGGTTCGGCAGAGGTTGCTACAGATGTGTCCCCCGCCTCACTCTCCACCCCCCCCCCCCCGTCTCGGTCTCTCCCCTTCGCATGCAAATATGACGATGGAAGTGGGTGAAGGGCTGGGCTAAGAGGGACTGATTCCCAGGGAGCTGATAAAGATTCAGGAAGAGTTTCAAGCTGAATCTGAACCCATAGAGCGGGTTGGGGCGATGGGCTCTACCACAAAGGCACCAGCCTGCTTCGTGAAGCCGCAGGGAAGGGGGTGTGGCGCAGGGAAGATGGATGTGGGGGTGGGGCTGTGGGGAAAGGCAGGAGGCTCCGAGGGGAAGTTCCAGTGGAGGAAATGAAGTAGGAGGAGCTAAGGAAGGGATTAGAGGGAGGTGGCTGGGAGCCTAGTAGCTGGCCAAGGGGGTCAGCCCCAGGCTTCTCAACCCGTGGCTGGCAACTTCTGGCTAAGGAATAGGCTGCAGGCAGGGCTCGCCCTTCACCTCCACTCTCGGCCGGGGAAGAAAGGTCATCTAATTTGGGTGCCAGGCCCTCAGGCTGCTCTCCCAACCTCAGGAGGCCGCATGGATAGAATGAGCTGTGTCCATGCCGCAAGATGAGCTCACTTCCTTGGCTCAATTCCATCCTGCCAAGCCCTTGCCAGTTAGCCAAGGTACAAGGAGGCCTCCAGTCTTGGAAAGGCAGTGGGTGGTGAGAGAGAAGCGGTTCTGCCCTCCGAGAAGGTCCAGCTCCAAGTCTGCAGCAAGAGGCCCGAGTGTGACGTGGAGGGAGCCGAGGGCTTGGGGGCTGGCATTTTTTAGCCTCAGCAGCAGGACCAAACCATGTCTGCCGTCCTCCTGGCTCTGCCCTCCTCGGGAGGACTCACAGCTCTTGCTTCAGCACCCTTAGGCAAATTAGGGTAACAGAATTAATTCTGAAGAAATCCAGTCACCCAGGGAAGGGAAGAAAGGAATTCTGGTATTTCCAGGAAGCATTGCTTCTTGGAGGCATTTTGAGTGGGAGTGTGTTTCATCCCTTGGCTGTGCAGGGCAGAAAGGTGAGATCCAGCAATCTAGAGCCTTCCTGTAGATGCTCCTATGGTCTAAAGATTCCCCAAAGAACTCTGGCCCTACAGACTGAGAACCTTTTTCCTCCACACCTGTGTCCCCTCTCCTAACCTCTTCGCCCCTAAGAATTTGAGGTGCATATCCCTTATGATCAGAGGATACCCTCTGATACCAGCAGGCGAGTCGTGGGATACGTCAGCCTTAGAGATCATCAGTACAGCAATAAAGTACAGTAGCCAAGAACATGGGTTATTAAGTTTGAAAGATCTGGATCTGAACCCCAGATATCCTGTGAAACCTCTGAGTCTTGGTTTTACCCATATAATACCCATATTTCAAAAGAGTTAAGATTTTTAAATAACGTATATAAAGAGTTTGCTTATAATGCTTAACACCAAGTAAGCACTCGATAGATGGTGGCAGTTATTATGCTCCGAGATTTCAGGCTGGGCCTGAGAGTAGAGGTTGGAGGCAGGGGGTGGGGTAGGCACTGAGGTGTTACTAAGCCCCGCTGCACCTCCCCAAGGAATTCTTCTAACCTGAAAAATATCAAGGTATTAAACTAGGGGTTCCAGCTCAGCTCCAGCTACCTCTGAACACACAAGGCAGGCAGGAGCCCCAGGGAGCCATGTGTAACTGAGGTTTGGGCCTTTAAATAAAAGGGACACAGCATGAAAGCTGGAGTGCGAGACCAAAGGACTAGGGATTAGTGATAAGAGATGAGACACATTTCCCAATTGCCCATGAACTTATAAGTTACCTTGACGAAGCTCAGAGGGGAAAGCACATCCATGAAGAAACTGCTCCATGGGTCTTCAAAGGCAGTGTCAGAAAGGAGGCTCATGATCCCACAGTTCATTTCCTGCAAACTGCCCATCTCAGGTCAGAGGCTTCCCCCTGGCCTGGAGGGCACTGCCTCTGCCGCAGACATTTAACACTGCCCTCAGCCGACTTTCCAGCCTTGGGCTCTCAGGACCATGGTCTCTCCCTCCCCTGGCTGTTGACTGCCAACCCCTTGCCATTGCTGATCCAGGACAACAGACACTGCCTGGCCCTGATGCAGGCTGAAAGCTCCTGGCCTTCAGACTCCAGAGTGAGGGTGTACAGGTTACAGCAGTTCCCCACAGGGACAACTTGGGACTGGTCAGGCTTACCTGATCTCAGATATAGGGATGCGTGACGGGCCTGCAGACACCTACCCAATGACATACACGTCCAGATTCAAGTTCAGGTTGTTCAGCTGAAGCAGATCACTGAGGTCTGGAGGGGGTGCTGCAGAGGCCACGTTCCATGTCACGACATGTATGCTGAGAAGGGAAGCCATGGAGGAAGGAGGATGAGCCCTCATCCAGGTAACAGACAGGGGGCTGCCCCTGCTAACGGCTGCACCACAATCCGCTGTAGTCAGAATGGGAAACGTGTGTTTCTGCATCCGGTGGAGGGAATAGAGCCACTGAACTACAAGCCCTTCATCTTCACCTCTGTCCCCGAAGCAGGAAATTCCCACCCTGGATTGGCTCCTCCGTGCAGGCATACAGCTCCCTACACCTGGCAGCACTGGTGCTGCTGACACTAGGAGAGCTGCCAAAGCGGGGCTGAAGGTTTCGGAGTCAGGCAAGGGAAGGGGTGTGGATGGGGTGGACTGTCAGGAATTTATTAATTCCACCAGCCCTTCATCTATGGCTCAGTCAGCAACTTTCCACCCCCACTCTTCAATCCAGGGGATCCTACAACCACCAGAAAGATTCTGGAGGTTCAGTTTTCACCTTGTGAGAGGCCTTAGTACTGCAAGACAGGGGAATTTCAAAAATAACAGAGATAACAGCACCACCTTTCCTTCTTCACTCAGCTCTGGAGCACAACCAATTCTGCCAAGCATTTCAGAAGAGCCTAAGAAGATTCTGAATAACAGGTTTCTCAACATCTCTCTCAAGACTCTACCCTCTTTTGGGAAAAGTCATCAGTTGGATAACATCCACCTCAGCTTCACATAAACCCTAGGGAAACAACAGATCTAATCAGCAGCTCAGGGGATGGAGAGACTTGCAAACCTCTTCATTTGAATAGTGACAGTAATGCTCCCAGGAAGCCCCCAGATTGTGCTGAGTACAGAACAGGCAGGGGCTACAAACCCTGCAGAGACCAAGAAGAACCACCAAGCCTCAGGTGAGTCCTAGGCACACCGTAAGGAGGAGGACCTGTAACAGTGGAAGATGTAGAATGGGGGCAGAGGGGGGAAGGAAAGGGCAGGATGTCCTCAAACATCTTTTCTCCACCAGACCCTGTTCTTAGAGGTCCATGTTCTAAAGAGCACAAATTGAAGAAATTCTTGGCCAGCTTAAAGCAACTTCCTGCCCCTCCATAGGAACATCAACAAAACAATACAATAACCACCTTCCCAGGCACTCAGCCAGAGGTTCCGTGCTTCGTTTGTTTACGGTCTCCCCCTGCTGTCCAACGGAGGATTAAGAGGCAGCTCTTTTACTCTAAGGCTCCTTGTTTCCCCAGGGACCTGCTCTAAGTGGATGGAGAGCCAAAGCCGGGATTTCTTGTTCCCACTTTTAGGTCCCACGATTAGCAGCAAATCCTTGCATCGTGACCGGCACTAAGTTGGTGATTAGCGTTGTTCCTCGTTAAAGAACAAGCATGAGACCAGGCTATTATCACTTCACTAAAGGATCTTATCTAAATCTGATTTTGGGTTTCAGGAGGGCACAACGGGGTCAGGAAGACCCCATGATGTATGTGCTGATCCAAAGTAAGAACAAGGTTTCTACTCTAGAGCTAAGGGGAGAGTGCTTCGTTATGTTTTTAACTTCTAACAGCCCAACACTGCTGCCTCCTCCAGAACCCAACTGGGCCACCTGCTTGGGGCGTCCAAGTGGGAAAGAACTTGGTGGCCCGAGTTTGGAGGGGGCGCGGGGTTCGAGCCCAACATAGCCCTCTCGATACTGGCCTGGGAGGATGTGGGAGGCCTCTGAACTAGAAGCAGCCCTGTAGGTCTGGCCCCTTCTCTCGCAGTCTGGTTCTGCCCCAGCCCCGCAGCCCGGATTGGGTCGGAGGCAGTGATCCCGCCCCGAGCAGGCCGGCCTGCCCGCAGTCGCCTTCCTCACCTGAGCGTCCTGACTCTCAGCTCGGTCTGTGGGTTCATGGCCGCCATCGTCCCCACGCGGTGGCCCGGCCGGCTCGCGTCTCCCCGCCGCAGCCTGTCCTGGCCCAATCTGCCCCCCTCGGGCAGCAGGTGCCACCGACCAGCTCCCTCTCCCGATTGTTTTTCTTCCGGATTTCGACCCTCCGCCTCGGCTTCCGTAAGAGGCGGGGTCTGAGCGCACGGATGGCTCTGGGTGGCGGGCTCGGGGGAAGAGGCGGAACTCTCCAAGGAGCGCGAAACGGTGAAAGGCTGAGGGGAAAGGGGCCTAGGGGACGGGGACGAAAGAGAGGCGTGTCCTCGTGTCACCAGACCCCGATACAACACTGCCCCGCCCAGCGGCCGGGGCGCGCCGTGGCCCAGTCACCGCCCAGGCGGCTCCCAGCGTGCCTCGCGCGAGGTCGGCCTGGAGGGGCCGTCTTCCGGCGGAAGCCGCCGCCTCGGCCCGCCCCGGCGCGTCGCGTTTCACTAGCACAGAACGTGAGGTCTCGGCCCTCGGCGCTGTCTCCCTCCAGGTTCCCAACGTCCCGAGGGGCAGAGGGCGAGGGGAGGCGGCGCAGCCACCCACTGTCCGGCCTGTAATCCAGTCTCTTTCCCAACTACAGGTAATCTCTCTCCTCTTGGTCAGTGAGCGCCTCCATTCTCCACTCTCACATTCAAGTGTTTTCCGCTCTTCAAACTCATGCAAGCTATTACACATTGGACTTTTGGGGGCTCCTGGACTCAGAAAGCTATACATCAGTGAACGAAAAATAAGTCACTGCCTCTATTTACGACCAAACATGAAATGAAGATTATTTACTGTGCCAAAGACTAACTATGATTTCCTTCAAATCACTGGTTCTTAATTTCGGGGAGGGGGGCGGGGGCAGGACAGTGCATGGGATTCCTCTGAAGAACTGATGAGAGCCATGACTCTCCCCAGAAAAATGCACCACAACTTTACAAACAAGCTTCATGAGGTTTACAGACTCAGAAGCCAGGGTTAAGAACTCCCTTAAATAAATGTTTTCCTTGGTAGGATGGGTAAAAGAGGGCGATGTGGAGAGGAGGGGAGACAAGAGCAAAAAGGAAATGCTGCCAGTAGAAGATGGCCAGATTACTTTCAGAAATGTGATATTTGCATAAGTAAAATGATAAGGGGATTGTTTTAGTTTACAGAAATCAACATGCAACAATTTTCAGAGATATCCTGTATCTTTCGAATCCTTCCCTGGTAAAACTAGGGAGATCAGCAAGAGTTTGAGGATACCTAAATTGTAAAATGGACATAAGGACATCACCAATAAGCTGGACTCCAGAAAGCTCTGTCTAGGATTTTATTAGACTGCTTTTTCCCCCAATATAAACCTATATTGGAAGATTGAGACAAAAAGGCACAAACTCACATTAAATAAACAAGGTAATCTAATCAGTTCTACAAAGTGTATTTTGTAAAAGAAGTAGCACTAGGAACCAACCAAAATACGTCAGGGAGTCCCAGCAGGGACTGTAAGAGAATTTGGGAAGATATACACATGTCCACAACACTGACCCTGTCCCCAGCCTCTCTCCATGAGAAGGCCAGAGCCCAGCACCCCTCCTACAGAGGCACTGCTGCTTCTAACTGGGACTGCGGCCCTGAAAGCAGCTGGTCTGAAGGGGCGTGGCACATCCTCAGGTACTACCCCTGGAGCTGAGCCTTGCATCATAGCCCCTCTGAGTGCTAGTCAGTTTGGGGGGTGGGTAAGGAGGGAAGGGGGATACTTAAAAGAAGCCAACACTGCTGCCCAGCAGCGACACTATCCATGGGGACGGAACAGACCAGGCACGTCCCTTCTTATGTTGATGTGGGCTGGAGCCCCAAATCCAGCTGACCTCAGGAAACACCAGTTCAGCTCTTGTGGATGCTGAACTGGGGCAACAGGTGGAGGTGGGAGGAGCCAGAGAAAAGGCCGACAAGGAGCAAGCCCCGCCCCTAGAATTGGAGTGATATGTGTGGATCTCAGAGAAGAGCTGAAGGAAGGAGACTGACAACTGCTGACCCTCAAACCACATAAACAATAGTCTGCCTAGAATATCACCGTTTGTTTCTCCCAGGCTAACCCACATCTGGACTTAACTTAGTTGATGAATGTAAGAAGGGAAAGCTTTAAGCACAAATATAATTATAGCTAATACAGAGCTTGTAGGAAAACATTTATATTTTTCTCCAGTAGGAATGTCTATTCAACTTTCCCAGTCAAATAAATGCTACCAGCAGTTGGGATGCTAATAACCAACTGAATTGCCCCAGATCCACTACTATAGACCCCACAAGGTGAGGAGACTGTGACAGGATATCTCCTGGCCCCAGAGGGGGCCTCAGTGAAGGTGGGAGCTAACCACACTGAGTCTGTCCACCCTTACCCCAGGAGGGCCACAGGGAAGCAGCCGTCAGGAAGTCACAGGTTTCATCCTGTGTGACACTCCCTTATTGCACTTAGAAATGAGTAAGGCAAAACAAACTGACAAAAACCTAAGGACAGATCATCCCATCCTACTTCTCACTCCCCCAACAGAGATTTGGTCTCGCATTAGCAGTTGCACCCAGGCTAGCATGGGCTTGAGTCACTGCACACTTGGCCAACAAACTTCACAAGGTTTGGGAAATGTCAGGTGACACCTCGGCTATCTCAGATTCTCCCACTGGGAAGGCATACTCGGGCTCTGCCAAGTCACAGGGAACCGTGAAGCACTCGGCAGCTTCTGCTCCCCTGGAGCCTGGACTTTCTCACCAGCCAGCTTTGGTAGAGCTCCGGACTACGATCGCTACTTGCTTTTGATTGTCCAGGGCAGAACTCAGCATGGGGGCAGGACGAGCTGAGTTCTTGATCCCCAAATTTCCTTTCCAGCAACGGGAGACATGGGGGAACATGTTCTGGGGAAAAGCTTTTTGCATGCTTGTTTTGTGCAGCATGAAAAGATCAAGACCCATTGTGTCCCGACCAGCCTCAGACAGAGGATAGGAATCTAAGAAAGCACAGAGAAAAGGGGATTATTGCTGAGTGGCAGCACCAGCCCAAAAGGGAAGAGGAGCGTGGACATACAGAGCTCCTCGGGGGGCAGACTCAATTCTAAGGGCCACACAGGACAGTTCCCTCCAGGTAGAGTTGACCCGGGCACATTATGGGCTCTGCGGAGATACAGAATGGGCAACAGGAGGGCCAAGAAACCATAGGTATTTCTAAGACTAGTGACCAGAGATGCAATGCCTGGGGCAGGGGTTATTTGTATTTGTTTAATGTTCAAAACAGGCTGGCTGGGCCTTGGGTACTTCCATGGTGCCTAGAGCACTAACAGTGGGTTACTGGGAGCAGAGGTCAGAGTTAGGAAGCCACATTGCTGTTCTGTGGAACTGGAGGGGAAAAAAATATGTATTTCTAACTCATCCCTTCTCCCCAGGTGAGCACTCCAAATTGCAAAGATCTGCCCAGGAAGCAAAATACCTCAAGTTTATCCCAAGGTTGAAAACTAACAAAGTAAATCATTTAAAATCACCACATCACAAAAGGCAGCTATTTTGAAAGACTAAAAATGTCACTTGGAAATAAAGGGGGCGGGGGCACACAGAAATGGGTCAAGAACACAATGGTTGGAGAGGGAGGAGCTGTAAATACAGCCACCTACACGCCACATATCTCAGAGGGGCGGGCTCCCGCACACACGGGCTTCGTAATACCAGACAGTCTATTTGTTCACAATGTTAAAGGGCATCTAGAATTAACTACAGTAAGGGATCAAAGTTGCCTGAAGAATGGGCACAGAAAGGCTGCGTCCGAAGATGGCCTGTCACTCAGGAGGGTGGAGCTGCTGGGCCTTCCTGTTGACCACTGTCTTGCAAAACTAGAAGAGAAATACAATTATTAAGGAAGCAACAGAGGAAAATAGAAACACACTGTAAATCATTGATGGGGGAATTGCAAAAGGAGGAAGGATGCCAGGCAGTGTGGTGGGGGGCTGTGGGGGGGGAGAGGAAACTAAGGTCCAAGCAGTGATGAGAAGCTGGCATCTCCTCAATCCACTTCATCCTACCGTTTTATCTCCCAGAAGTTCTCCTCAAGCACACGGGGCAGGGAGAGTGAGCAGCGGTTTGCTTCACTGCTGGTGAAAGCCCAGGCCTCCTTAGCACCGTAGTGCTAGAGGACGACCGGGCTTTATTGGATAACATAATTTTCTCTCAGAGCCTGATGGGAGCAGGACCAGGCTTCTCATTCCATGCCTAATCCCCTCTGAGCTGCTGGAATAACAGCAAGTCTGGAGGTGTGCAGGACACTGGGTAATACAATGTAGGGTCTTGGGAAAGAGTGACCACGTGAAACAAGAGACATCCCATCCTGGTCCTATGACCTGGGCAGAAACACTCTCCAAGTATCTGAAAGATGCTGCCTCTGAACTACTCTGTCTGGGATCAGAGGGTATAGAAAGAAAGGAAATGAAGCACCAGACCCAACAAGGACCACTAGGAAAAGCTGTCTGGACAGCAAATTTTCCAAGGGAGAGGCAGGGAACAGCTCTGGCACAGCGGGGTACAGGGAGCACCCAGAATGCCAGCCTCAACTTGACATGGCTCAAGTTACGAGAGGAAGAGTAATTAGGTGCAGATAAGCTTTGATTCTCATCCACTGGCCCCACCCCAGCCGCACTTCCCACCACCCTGTCCTTGTCTCTGAGTGGTTCTTTGTATAATCACATAGATCCCTGAAGTGTCTTAACAGCATAACCTCTTCCTCTTTTCGAAGCCTGAGAGCTATTAAGCATCGCAATCATCATTAATACTAGAGGGCAGGACGAGGAGAGAAGCAGGCCTTCTGCCTCCAGGGTGAGCTGCTGAGCCTTGAGGACCCAAACCGATTCTGGCATCTACGTCACGCTCAGTGAGAAATGCGGTACGTACAGTGCAGAGAGGGGGAGAGTGGCTTTAGTCATCCGCCGTCATTCCTTTCACTGGGTCCTTCTGTCTCATCTGGAACAGAAAAAACAGGAAAAATGGAAGGCTTTTGCTGTTGATGGGACTCTACAACAAACACATTCCTCCTCCTTCTCAATGCTGCCAGTGGATAGGGTAGAGCATTTTTTGTGCACAAAGCAAACCAGAAGAATAGAATTGTGTGTTCACACAGCCAAAGCCATACTATTTATAGCTCTGTCATTGGTCCCACCATCCATGATTTCCATTTCTCTCCCCTGCATCTCACCGTTGGGGTTTAGTTCTTAAGCTCCTCTCTTTCTCTCATTCATTCAACAAATATTTATGAGGCATCTTTTTTTGTGCAAGGAACTGCTCCAGGCCTGAACCAGCCTGAATTCAGCCGTGAACCAAAACAGGCCAAGTCTCTGCTCAAGGAGCTTAAGCTCTGGGACAAGGTGGGGGGAGAAGGAACAAACTATGCCGGGTGGGGCTGCGGGCTGCTGGGACGGAGAGACTGTGGGAAAGTGCTATTTTATGAGCCGGCTGTGGAGGGCCTCTCCGATAAGTGACATTTGAGTAGAGACCTGAAGGAAGTGAGGGGGGAAATCCTGTGGGCCCTCTGGGGGGTGGGGGACAGGGAGCGTTCCAGGTGGAGGGAACAGCAATTCCCTCTCCTGAGCTCTGCCTAGAGGCTTTGCCTAGTCAGCCAGGTGGGCAGAGTTTGGCACCAGAGTTCGGCATCAGAACACAGGGGTCGAGAGTGCAGGGAGTGGATCTCAGCTTGGCAGAAGTGCGAGGCTGCTGGAAAACAGCATGGGATCTTCTCTGGAAGCACTGAGTGGTCCCTTACCTGGCACCTTCCAAGCAGCAGAGGACACAACTTCTTGTTGGGGATACTGCGGTGGCCATCTCTCTCAAATCCTTTCCAACTTGAAAATTCTATTCTAATTGCAGGATGTCTATAACATGTATGTTTTAACTTCCCATTAGATATGTCTTCATTATCCGTGAGTTTTCTGCTCAACTTTCATTCTTTACTCATTCAACAGCTTTTGAGCACATAGAGCATAAGCGCTGGAATCAAACTGCCTGGATCACATTCTGGCTCCATCACTAAATTGTGTGACCTTGAACAAATGACTTCACTGCTAAGCCTCAATTACTGTAATAATAAAATAGAGATAATAGTACACATGTCATGGGGTTGTGGGGAAGATTAAGATATTCACGTGGAGTACTTAGCACAGCAGAGTGCTTGGCACTCTGTACATGTTATCTGTGTTGTTAATGTCTTTGTTCCAAACAGTGTAGTGAAGGGGATGTGTGTGTACACAGCTCTCAAGAACCTGCACTTTTAAGCTACAGCCTCCTCAGTTTTTGTTTTATTCACTTGACTTAAATACTGCCACACTGTGCAGAGATCCTATCTCAGTAGTAGTAGTTCTCCCCTGGGAAACATCTTCAAATACACTCTCTGCTATGTTTCAAACCCGTGTCTATTGTTCGCACCCCCTTGCCCCACCAACTATTATAATCAGTAAGTCCATGTGGAACCTGGACATGAGAAAAACATTCTCCTGGTCCTCCCCAGAGGTTCCCATAGTCACTCCTTACTGACAACAATTACTGTAATTACACCTAAGGTCTTAGCTTGGCCTTTTAGGCTACAGTTTCCTCAGACTTGATCAAGATAATTGCCTGGGGCATTTGTAGGTTCTTGGGCTCCAGACCTGATGAATCAGAACCTACAGGAGATGGACCCTAAATGAGTCATAAAATCAATCAGTCTCACAAGCCTCGCTTTTCACTGTCCCCAGCAAAGATCCTCTCCTCCAAACAGGAAAGTCTGTTTTCTGACACCAAGCCAGTACGTGCTTATTCCTAGCTCCCCCTGGAATGCCTCTCCCTGTAGATTTTGCTCAAAACTCACTTTCCTGAATGATATCTTTAATAGTGCTCCTATAACTTCCGTTATCCATATTAATTAATATCTGTTAATATACTATTTTATAAGGGTTCAACAAATTCAAGATTTTTCAACATAGCAAATCTGTTAAGGATAAGGGCACTGTCATATTTTTTAAAAGACAAGACGTTAACCTTGTGGTGTTAGGTTGGAATGGGAAGTATCTGTGTGATCATAATGTGTCAGCTAGATAAAGTAATAACTACAGATGTTAAAGTCCCCCAGCTCCATCCTATGAGAAAGTCTGGAAGCAGCAACGCCCCAACAGTAATGAGCATGTTCAGCACCCAAACACCGTCCTCCACTAAAGGAACCAGGGCTGCCAGGTGATGCAGCTGATTCTAGGGCTGGTCACAGAAAGAGCAAGACGAGCCTGGAACACCTTGCTGTGCTTCAGGTGAACAAAGGTAACTTCACCAGAACTGGACAGAAAGGCAGAATACAATGAAAAGAACACCGAAGTCTGTGACGTTTCAGCCTAAAATACAGAAACTGGATCTAATCACGCAGAATCACTGGACAAACCCAAATTGAAAGACATTCTACAGAATGACTAGCCTGTAACTTGCACAAATGTCAAGGTCATAGAAGTCCCAGAAAACTGAGGAGCTGCACCAGACTGAGACTAGAAGGGTGCAGTGTGTGATCCCGGGTCGTATCCTTTCCTTTAAAGGAACGGGTTCTCTGGGTTCAAGAGTATACAGGAGGGGGGCTTCCCTGGTGGCGCAGTGGTTGAGAGTCCGCCTGCCGATGCAGGGGACACGGGTTCGTGCCCCGGTCCGGGAACATCCCACATGCCACGGAGCGGCTGGGCCCGTGAGCCATGGCCACTGAGCCTGCGTGTCCGGAGCCTGTGCTCCGCAGCGGGAGAGGCCACAACAATGAGAGGCCTGCGTACCGCAAAAAAAAAAAAAAAAAAAAAAAAAAGAGTATACAGGAGTTCTCCGTATTCTCGTCACTTTTAGTAAGTTTGAAACTCTTTCAAAATAAAATTTTTTAAAAGACAGAAAAGCACTCTTTAAATGTCTGCTCACTAATGACCATTCATGTAAATTTTCAGTAATCAGGGAGGCTAAGATTTAGTATCATGGGACCAAAGCTCCTTGGGCCTCAAGCAGATCCTTGTATACCCTGAGACTCCACCACCTGGCTTTAATTTACTAACGCGAAGCCAGGTCCTGTTTTCCTACTGCTTGAAATAAGATGCAACTTCCCATCAGGAAACACGATAGCTTCCTTTACTCTTAGAGACAAGGTCCCCCCCACAGAGGGTGCCACGGAAATAAAAATGCATTATTTCATTCTTATAATGAAATGCTCTAAGAATGCTTATTTCCTGTTTCCTGGGGCCTAAATGACACAAGAGATTTTATCTGATGTTTGTAGTGTTCCTTGGATCAAACCACTGCAGGCTATATATATACATACAGTCGAGGAACATGAAAATAGAAGCTCCAGTCCTGGTCTGTTTGTTTTTAGCAGTGGTTTCCTCTAGGGAATGAGGCCGAAGGTTGGAAGAAAGGGACTTTTATTTTTTAACATTTTTCTCTATCTTTTGAAAACTGCTTTTACTATAAGTATGAAATACTCCTTTACTTAAAGAAACTTGTAAAAGTATCAATGTCAATTTCCTGGGTGTGATACTGTACTACTGTTTTGCAAGATGTCACTGGGAGAAACGGATCTCCTCTCTGTATTATTTCTTATACCTGCATGTGAATCTTATAATCATCTCAAAATAAAAAGTTCAATAAAAAAATAAAGCTAGTAAAAAACAAACAAACAAAAAAAACAATCAGTTTAAGACACTGAAAAGTAATCACAAACCTAACGTTAGTTCTGAAAGTGCACAGATATGAGGCAAATGTGGAATTGTTTTTAGAACCTCTCTAGGGACTTCCCTGGCAGTTCAATGGTTAAGACTTCGCCTTCCAATGCAGGGGGTGCGGGTCCGATCCCTCGTCTGGAAGCTAAGATCCCACCACATGCCTCATGGCCAAAGAACCAAAACATAAAACAGACACAATATTGTAACAAATTCAATAAAGACTTTAAAAATGGTCCACATCAAAAAAAATCTTAAAGAAAAAAAAAAGAACCTCTCTAGAAAGCCACTCTATAAACAGATTCAGCCTTTGGGGGAAGAAATTTGGCAATAGGTAACAAGAGTCTTAAATTCTCTAATTCCACTTGTAGGAATTTATTCTAAGTAAATAATCCTAATCACCCAAAAAACTGAGTGCATAAAAAATTTTCATCACAGCATTATTTAAAAACAGTGAGAACCTACAACAACATGAAGGAAAATCCAACACAGGGTGATGACAGAGTACAGAGCAATATGTACACTGTTGTTAGAAACATGTATGTGAAGAAACTTTTTTTTAGCAGGAAATGCTTTGTTACAATGTTCAGAGAAAAAAGTGAGAGAACCACCCAGGCACATGGAATACCATCATAGCTAAGTAAAAGTGTGTACGAATTCTTAAAATGGTTATCTTTAAATAGAGTACTTATCTTTAAATAGCGTACTTATCTTTAAATAGAGTACAAGTGTTTTTTTTCTTTCTACTTTTTACTCTTTTCCAAAAAATGTTTAATGCTTATATATTACCTTAATATTGAAAAATGAAACTATTTAAAAAGAAAAGAAAGCTGCTCCTATATTTCAAGATGCTGGTCAATGTTGCAGGTGGTCTGCCCTGGGGTCAATCACTTCTGGGCAGGGCGAAAGGAATTAAGACTCCACAGACAGGGATCCCTCGGCCTCAAAAGACCTAGCTTTGGGCTTCCCTGGTGGCGCAGTGGTTGAGAGTCCGCCTGCCGATGCAGGGGACACGGGTTTGTGCCCCAGTCTGGGAAGATCCCACATGCCGCGGAGCGGCTGGGCCCGTGAGCCATGACCGCTGAGCCTGCGCGTCTGGAGCACAGGTGCTCCGCAACAGGAGAGGCCACAACAGTGAGAGGCCCGCGTACCGAAGGAAAAAAAAAAAAAAAAAAAGACCTAGCTTTGCCCTCTGCAGGCGCTATGGGAATCTCAGATTCCAATCTCCCACAGCCCAGCAGGTGAGCTAGGCACTGAGTGGTTTCTCTCCTCAGACCTTCTGCCTACCACAAACCCAAACGGGAAACTAGGATGTAGTGTCCTGCCAGGCACTTCACTGCATAGGGACACTTATACAATTGCTGCGTAACCGGTCCAGAGTTTAAGACTTAAAATCTAAAACTGATGGTGATCCATCAGTCAAAAAGCCATAGGATGGAGCAAAGGCCCTCTTCATCAAAGTTCAGGTGATGAGAAAGGGACAGGCACATTCACACACAAGTGAACAGACAGGAAGGCCGGCTACACGGAGGCTCAGAGACAGCTCCCAGGGTGGGCCAGCAGAGCAAGAGCGCCATGTAGCCTCTCAACTCCATCCCAAAGTACAAAGTCCAGAAGGAATGGGCTATGGAGGGATCAGAGAAGCCAACAGATTTAGAGAGGAAGACCCACAAGGGAAGGCTGGGGAAGAAAATGCGGCAGGATCTTAATCGTGTGTTCTTTGCTGTTTCTCAGCAAATATTCTAGACAGTCCAGTAAGTAGGGAAACAAATTTTCTTAAAGTTTTTAAAATGAGTCCTCTTCTCCCAGTCTCATTATCTAGAGTTAATGACCAAGGCCCAGGAGGTACCTATTCTCTGAACTAGAAGGTATCCTTAACTTCTCTGAAAGTAATACCTACGGCACAGGTAGCCATGAGCATTTCATGACCATACATGTCAAATGTTTACCACACATGACAGGTACATGGTAAGACCTCAATGTTAGCTTCTCTTAATAATACAGATATGTTATTGTAAGTCAACTGTACTTCAATTAAAAAAATAATATAGATATGTTTATCACCACCATGTTCATAAGACAGTGAGTTCACCATTACAGGAGGTGATCAAGCACAAGCTGGTGGGAAAGCTGCAGAGAGGACTCAGGCACTGGCCATATAATTGGACTAAATGACCTTTAAGGTGCCCTCTTCCACTTTTTTTTTTTTTTTTTTTTGCGGTAGGCGGGCCTCTCACTGTTGTGGCCTCTCCCCTTGCAGAGCACAGGCTCCGGATGCGCAGGCTCAGCAGCCATGGCTCACGGGCCTAGCCGCTCTGCGGCATGTGGGATCTTCCCAGACCGGGGCACGAACCCGTGTCCCCTGCATCGGCAGGCGGACTCTCAACCACTGCGCCACCAGGGAAGCCCTCCTCTTCCACTTTTTTTTTTTTTTTTTTTTTTTTTTTTTTTTTTTTCGGTATGCGGGCCTCTCACTGTTGTGGCCTCTCCCGTTGCGGAGCACAGGCTCCGGATGCGCAGGCTCAGCGGCCATGGCTCACGGGCCCAGCCGCTCCGCGGCATATGGGATCCTCCCGGACCGGGGCACGAACCCGTATCCCCTGCATCGGCAGGCGGACTCTCAACCACTGCGCCACCAGGGAGGCCCTCCTCTTCCACTTTTGAGATTGAGTTTCTTAAGATCAGGAGCGAGGGAAGGAGGGAGAGCCACTGTTCCCCTACAGGCACACATTTCCTGACATTTTTGTTTTTAGGGAAAAGGACTAATCTCTCTTTTTAAAAAAATAAATAATTAATTAATTCATTAACTTTTGGCTGCGTTGGATCTTCGTTGCACGCAGGCTTTCTCTAGTTGCGGTGAGCCGGGGCAACTCTTCGTTGCAGTGCGCGGGCTTCTCATTGCAGTGGCTTCTCTTGTTGTGGAGCACAGGCTCTAGGTGCACGGGCTTCGGAAGTTGTGGCACGTGGGCTCAGTAGCTGTGGCGCACAGGCTTAGTTGCTCCATGGCATGTGGGATCTTCCCGGACCAGGGCTCGAACCCGTGTCCCCTGCATTGGCAGGCAGATTCTTAACCACTGTGCCACCAGGGAAGTCCCAGGACTAACCTCTTGATCTCATTTCTCAAATCCTTGAGCCTCAATCCAAGAATGGTGCGTCCACCCCGACAGAGGGACAAGAGTTATGGCAGTGGTGACTGTGGCCTTACAGTGACCTCTCATAACTCACAAAACAACCCACCCACGCCAGACTACTATGCATTGGTTTAAAGAATAACAGTCATAATTTCTCTGATTTTTCTTTTTTTTTTGGCCGTGCCAAGCAGCTTGCAGGATCTCAGTTCCCCGACCAGGGACTGAACCCAGGCCACGGCAGTGAAAGCCTGGAATCCTAACCACTAGGCCACCAGGGAACTCCCTAACAGTCATAATTTCTATCACAAACTTGCAGTTAATCATGGCAGATTGAATACATGCATTTGTTGCTATTCCTCCCCAAAACCCTACCACAATGACAGTAAAGGATTAAAAAAGATAGAAAACTATACAGACAACAAAAACAGAGGAGACAACTACAGATAAGAGATGGAAATGGCATTCCGGAAGATGAAAAAGGATGGATGAGCAATGACTGATCTGCAGAGCAGCAGGGGCTGCCGGTGAGGAGGGGACCCACTGGTGCTGCAGGTCACCCAGAGGCCTGGGAACTGGCAGCACCAGGTGCCTCTAAGTGCAGCTAGGGGTGAAAACGGGTGACTTCACTGAAAGTGGGAATAAAGAACCATTTGGGCCTGGCATGCCCTGGTGTTCCCTCCCCCAGTTTTCACAGTCAAGTAACGCCCCCTTCCTGCAAAGCCCAGGGATTCACTCTCTGGAGGCACTGAGGTCTTGAACTCAGGACCCCAGGCTCAGCTAGGGGTGAAGTAGGCACGATGCAGAATACAATGGGATTAAGTTAGAGCCACCCCATGGCATAGTGAGCCCACCAGGACCCTTCTTCAGCTCAGCTCGCAGAATGCTGGCCCTGACCATCTCCATGAGCAAAAGACTGGGGAGTCCTCTCAAAGCAAAGTGAGCAGCCCAAGAAAAATAGACTCAGGATCCTGAAGTGGGGGACCCCAATGGAACCACCTGATTACCCTTCAATAAGCCCAGCCACTGACTCAGAGAGCTTCCAACCACTTTCTGGAGCTTCACTCTTCACTTTGAACGGACAGCCAAGGACCCCCAAGCCCCAGTCATTTGAGGGAAGCCCCTAACAGAAAACACAGAGTCCCATAGGAAAAAGGAGCTCAGAGAAAACAAAGAATGTTCAGGTGGCAGATATCTCAAACCCAAACAAGAACCAAAACCCGGAGCTTCAGAAAAGGAAAATGATGCAAGCAGAAAAAAAGAAAAAATACTTAAAAAAAGAACACAGCACAAGAAATGCTTTAAAATGTCTTAAGTTCAACAGAGGAGAGAAAAGTTAACTTCAGAAAACCTCCCCTAGGAAGGAGACGAAAAAGGAGACACAACAAGAAAATTAGAAGATCAATTCATGAGGTCCAACTTCTAACTAAAAACAATCCAGACAGAGAACAAAGAGAACAGAGGGGAGAAAATGATGAAACAGGTAACAGGAAAACATTTCCCAGAACTAAAGAGATCTTTAGCTCAAAGTGCCCACCGGGTGGGAGCAAAATGAACGAAAGTGAACCAACGTCAACGACATTATTGTGCAAACAACCCAACCAACCACCCTGCTGAGACTCAAAAACTTAATGACACAGAGAACTAAGCTAACAAAGAGAAGGAACACGGTTCGAACTTCCTAACAAAACAAGAAAATTATCCAAGGAAGGAATGAAGATCAGAGTAGATGAAAGGGTTCAGTTGGGAAAAAGAATGACAAAGGTATAATAATGGTAAACGCTGAATGACCAGTTAATCCCAAATTGTGACACTGAAGGATGGAGAGGGAGCATGTGAGTGGTGGGTGGAGTAAAAGAGCTAAACCTTCCACAGGAAGAAGCGAGCAATTAACAGCTCAAGTTGAAAAACTGTGAATTAAGAGGATAAACCTATTATTTAGAAACTCAGAGGTAACTAACAAAAGAAACAACTGTGAGAACTGCAAGGGGCTACTTCTGGGGGCAGGACCACAGGGACAGGGCAGAGGAGGACGGCATCGTCCTCATACGCCTGGGATACTACTGCCTGAGTTTTAAAACTATAAAAATACTTGTGGAGGTGATGGATATGCTTTTGGCACTGACTGTGGTGATGGTTTCACGGATGTCTATTTATCTGCAAGCTCATCAAGATGTACACATTAAATGGGTGCAGCTCTTTGTATGTCAATCAGACTTCAATAAAGTGTTTTTTTAATTAAAAATGAAAAAAGTAAAACTCTGAAAATAAAACTTTGATACAAATATTTTTAGAAAGAGGAAAAATAAAGAAGAAAGAGAAGTGAGCTAGAGGTACAGTCAGCACACAAAGGTCCCATACAGTTGCTAAAGGGGTCAGAACATGTCCCCCAGTGGCTTTGCTTTCTCTTCCACTGCCAACTATTTAAAAAATTCCAATTCCAAAGAGGGTTTTCTGCATTTTGTAATTATCTTGGAGGACAGAGATCATCTAAGCTTTTGGCACAGTTATCCACAGAATGGAGAAACAGGCAAAGACAAGGGGTGGGGATTAAAAAAAGAACTCTCCGAGGACAAGTGCTCTCAAACTTTGGATCTGAGGGAGGCAGATCCAGTAAATGCTCAGGAGAGTTTTCCCAGCACCAAGAATTCGAATTCGACCCAAAGAGTGAAAGGCTGTCAGCAAACACTTCCATGACCCCAGTGTACTTCTGGCTGGCCTGTCAGGCAGTGGGCAGCTGAAGCTACAGGCTAAACCCCGAAAGCGCCGTGTTCTTCCATTTGGTAACCTGTTTCTTTTCTTTTTCTCAAGAATCGGGTGACCACAGGACTCAGGCCTCCCTCTTACACTGTTAGAATCGCCAGAGCCCTGGACATTAAAATCTACCACTTCCTGAAGATCCTTAGCAGAAGAATCAGGAGTTGTGTCCAAAATCCTGCCACTTCCCTGCCAAATGTACCTGAATGAATAACTAAAACATCTGCCTACAACAGGAACTAACTCAGCAAACCACTGTAACCAGTGAGTCAGCCCAGGAAGTGTCATCCTGGAGGGTAAAATCAAGGAAGAGCTCGCGGGCCCATTCTCCACCGAGACCAGCACAGCGCAGTGGGGGCACCTGTGTAGTGTGGGGCACCGTGGACCCAGGCCTGCGTCTCACCTGAGGCCCTGCTGGAGAGCCAGACGAGGCTGTGCAAAGATATGCCTGCCAGACACCCAGGCTCCGTGCCAACCCTCCCAGGGCAAGGAGGGAGCAATGGATGGCAGTTCCTATGAAACAGAGCTTCCTACCTTAATTTTAGCCCCGAGAGGCAGGAGGGAGTCCCAAATGGCATTTAGAGGGAGAAGAAGAGACGGAGTGATTGAGTGCTATGGCTCTTCCCCTGACTGTATCAACTGCAGGCTGTGTGACCCTGGGTACGGCCTTGAACTCTCAGAACCTCTACCTCCTCATCTGAGAGTGGGGGTAACAGTGGCGCGTCCTCACAGGGGTTGTGAGAATCACAGGAGATGGGACAAGACGTGGAAAGGCCCTCAGAATAGTGTCTCACACACAGCGGCTGCCTGAATGTTATTTACTGACCATCTCAGAGTGAGCCTTGCAGGGAAGCAGCCCCAAATTCCCCAAATGAGGCAAGAGGAGTGTTAGGTCTTCAGGCTTCCACGGAACAACAGATAGCTCTCCTTCTGGGATCCATGCCACAGCCAAGAAAAAAAAAAGGCAAAGGCTCCAAACTCTAAAAATAGCTCCTAACACCCTTATAGAGGGGTTAGTCCTGTGTGCCGCTGCTGTCCTCTGCGGGTGACGTGCGTGGCATTCGTGGACCAGCCCAGCCTGCCTCCTTCCGGGGCCACCTCCATCTCTGCAGCCCAGCACCATCCCCCCGCAACCAGCTCTGAAGAACCATTGCAGCAACTGTATTACTCACTTGGCATTCAGCACAGCCCGCCATATTTGTCTCTCTGGATATGCCAAGACCTCGACTAGACTGCAAGTTCAAGAGCACAGGCTGCTTTCTTCCTTGTAGTTCCCATATCGCCTGGCATTAGACCTTACCCACAGTAGACGCTGACATGTTCCTAGAACCACAGGACGGTGCCCTCAGTGAACCACCCTGGCACGACTCCGTAATGTTCACGGTTATCTAGGTGACAGTCCCAGAGTCTCGTCTGGCCTCCCACGTACCTCATCCAGCTGTCTCTTCGTCTCTTCTTCCATCCTTCGAATGTCGTCCATAGTCAGGTCAACCCACTTATCAAGCCAACAGAACAGCTGTCTGTGGAAGTTTGTAAACAGACGCCTCTCTTGCTATAAAAAGGAGGGACCCAAGTTAGAACTGGAAGGTGCAGGCCACTGCTGCAGCCCTGTGCCCCAAGACCTCTGTGCCAGTACCCACACTTTACGGGGGTGGGGGGAGTGATACCTGGCTGGCTGATCTGGATCAGCCCTCCAGTCCCTCAGGTCAGTGACCTTTGCCTCCATGTGTCTGAAGGGTATGGCCTCAAGTAGGGGAAGCCCCCAGGAGAGGGTTGGTGCCTACCTCACCGCGAGGCTCTGTGCCCAAAATGCTACCAAGACAGGCAGTCCACAAGTCAAGGTCCCAAAACAACTGTGCCAAGTTTCCTCCTTGTCTCTTGAGCCTAAAGCCAGGTTAAAACTGGCCAACAGCTATGAATGTTGCCCAATTTCACCAGACTCACACATCAGAGATAAGGCTATAGAAACTCCTTAGGTGTCATTTGGGCGAGTTGCTCAGTTTTCCTGGGTCTCCCATTTTTACATGTTATTATACTTTTGTTTGAGATTCTCTTGTTAAAAAAAGAAAAAAGGAAAAAACTCCTTAGGTCTGTCTAGTTCAGTAATTCAGGGCACTGGAGAATTTGGTTCATAGTGCTTCTTGCCTTTTGGCATCAAGAAAAGATGCTGAGGGGCTTCCCTGGTAGTGCAGTGGTTAAGACGCCGCACTCCCTATGTAGGGGGCTCGGGTTCGATCCCTGGTCAGGGAACTAGATCCCACATGCATGCCGCAACTAAGACTTCACATGCCACAACTAAGGAGCCCATGAGTCACAACTAAGGAGCCCGCAAGCCACAACTAAGGAGCCCACCTGCTGCAACTAAGACCCAGCGCAACTAAATAAATAGAAAAGATGCTGAATTTAATTTGTCATTTAATCACAACAAAGCCCCTTCCTGTTTCCTTCTTTTGCCTCAGTTTCCTTACCTTTCACATGTGGTACCCTTGGATGGACAGCATTAAACTGTAAGTTCAGTGCAAGGGGGAGTGGGGGGTCTGGGAAATGAAACCAAAATATCAAGCCACGTGGGTTGATATATGCCACGTGGGTTGTATGATCTTCTCTTGTCGGGCAAAACACCTCCCACCAACACACACTGGGAAGGCCTCCCACCCTGGTCACTTACCTTATGTATAAAGTTTTCCACTTTGTTCTGCAGGCCCCACCACTTGAACTTGACAGTAACCAGTTTGTATGCACACATGTATGGGCAGTCTTTCTGATTTACAAGTTCTTGCTGTATTAGAAACACACCCACAGGCAAGCAGTTAACTAAGAGGGCAGACCTCTGGATCCCCCTTAGCCCAGGCAGGCCATTCCCCTCCTCCATGGGGGAGATCCACACACACTGGCCCCAGTCCACCCCCACCCCCCGGTGGTGAGGGTGTGAACTGCACCTTCCAATTGGGACCCAAGGGTCCTCGGCCTGTTTTGATAGACTTAAATTTTGCTGGGTCTTCCTCTGCCTTGTAATCCTGAGAGGAGTTGGAGTTGGAGGGGGGAGGGAGAAAGAGGGGGAAGGGGAGGGAGGAGGAGGGAGAGGGAGAGAGAGAGAGAGAGAGAGAGAGAGAGAGGGAGAAACAGATCAGATTTTCCACCAGAGTACAGTTCATACCATTCTTGACATTGCTGGCTCACAGAAAATCTGGGAAGGTGTTATAAACAAGATATAGAACTGTTTACATTTGCCTCAGAGGAGAGCTCTCTGTGATTTTGTCTGCCAGGGCCTGTTTTCACTTTTACCAGACTGTGTGAGCAGGCACGTATTTCCACTGTTTAAGATGGGGCTTTGCAACCTGGAGTGAACATTCATATGACCAAGGAAGGTGTTTTCAAACTACAGTTGACCCTTGAGCAAGGCAGGGGTTAGGGGTGCTGACCCTCCACGCAGTCCAAAATCCACCTGACAGTTTGCCCTCCGTACCCGCAGTTCCTCTGCTTCCTCGGATTCAACCAAGCACAGATCGTGTGGAACTGTATTTAATACTGAAAAAAAAAACTGCTTTTAAGTAGACACCCGCAGTTCAAACCCATGTTGTTCAAGGGTCAACTGTACAGATTTCTGGGTCATTCCACCTAAAACCCAGTGAATAAGAACATCTGCAGGGGAGGGTTGCATGCTTTTTTTTTTTTTTTAACTCCCCAGGTGATTCTAAAACGGCAGCCTGAGCTGAGAACAACTGGCCGCAGTCATTCCTGAAATCTTCTAGACCCATCTCCCTCTGGCTTGTTTTGTTTTTGTTTTTAAACTGACTTGTTTTAATAAAATCATTATTGGAAATGTTCAATGTACAGACTTAATCCTCTTGTGTACTATCGTCAGTCTCCCCTCACTGATTTAAAATGCAGTCAGTGCTGTGTGTTAATTAACAGTAACAAAAGTTTACTCTTGGGCTGTTCCTCTGCATTGACTAATGTGGGCAACGAAAAGCAAACTCCTTATGGCATCTACTTAACAAAAATAATGAAGCTATCAAATCACACACACACACACACACACACACACAATCATAAAGCGTTTCCCAAAGCTAAGGAGATTATTTATTAAATCTTCCCTGCCTCTGCTTCTCTCCACTCACATGAAAGAGTCAACAAAATACTCAAAGCACCATACTTTTGGCTAGTATTTCTGTTTGAGAAATGAAATATCTGGTGATGTTCAGTTTGAGGAAATTCATCAAGCTGCACACTTATGATCTATTCACTTTGCTATATATGTTATACTTCAATAAAAATTTTTTTTTGAAAAATCCACTAATCTTTTGAGGGTAAGGGTGGGGATATTAGGCAAAGAAGCAAAGATGGCTTTCATATCTATTTGGGAATGCACAAAACAAAATATCTTAGTCACAAAGAGTGACTCCAGGAAAGAGGTATCACACCCCTGGGGTACAGAGAGCAAACACTTATTCCCTACCAACGGGCAGAGTCAAGCTCCTGTGCCCTGATTCCAACAGGCCTCTGTCAAATAGGGAGAGTACTGAATGGGGGAAACCTAGTCCTTTACTTCCCTAAACCAATACCTCCTGGGCAGTGAGCAGGACAGACCTGGTCCCCCATCTCTCCAACTTTATGGTCTAGCAGTGGACTGTCCTTTCCAGGTGGCTGCTGCCATGTCTGTTACTCTGAGAAGTGACCACCAACGTCTTGAGGGCAGGGTACTTGTCTTTTCATGTAACTGGCAACCCCCCAACCTAGAACCCACAGAACAGAGTATTCTAAACACAAAATAGGCAGGCAATATCTATTTTTAATCACAAGGTTAGAAAGAGAACTAGTTTCAGGCTAAGTGTCACTTCAGCAGGGCAAATCACCCCCAGGGCTACCGACAGTACCTGCGTCATCCAGTGACAATTTCCAGAGGGCAAACAGGACACATACATCTGGGCCACCATTTTCCTGGTGGTATCCCCGAGTCAGGGCGAGGCAATTCTTAACACTCATTTAAAAAATAAAATACCCAAGAGAGAACTTCCCTTTGAGCCAAGTTGGGTATGGTTCCTTGGTTTCTCTGACACTTAGAAGTCATTTCTGGGGCTTCCCTGGTGGCGCAGTGGTTGAGGGTCCGCCTGCTGATGCAGGGGACACGGGTTCATGCCCCGGTCCAGGAGGATCCCAAATGCCGCGGAGCGGCTGGGCCCGTGAGCCACGGCCGCTGAGCCTGTGCGTCCGGAGCCCGTGCTCCGCAACGGAAGAGGCCACAACAGTGAGAGGCCCGCGTACCGCAAAAAAAAAAAAAAAAAAAAAAAAAAGTCATTTCTGCATCTCAAAGGCCACCCATATCACTGAACAGTTCCTACCTTGCTAAGTACTTGGCTTCGATCTGCAATGTCTATATATATGGCTTCCACATGTTTCCAAGCCTCAGGCTCCAGTTTATGCACCTGCAGGAACAAGGAGGACCACTGTGTAGTTTTTATCATCTACGAAGCACCCTTTACCCAAAATGGACACCTAGCAGCAGCTGTTCCCATAGCCATAGATGTGATATTCCTACTGGCACATGCAAAACTATCCAAAGGAGTGAGAGGATGGATTTTAAGTGAACATACATTTGAGAACTAATGCTTTGATTTTTCAGGCTAAGTACAACTGCAGCAGCCCAAGACACTCTCAGGACTCCCCTAGCACCTACTTTGTTTCCATATGTTCCCCCTTTGTAAAGACTATACACTTGTCTCATGGGGATGTTGCCTGGTTAGCAATATACTGCTTATTTTGATGCTCTTAAAAATTAACTAACTCGGGGCTTCCCTGGTGGCACAGTGTTGAGAGTCTGCCTGCTGATGCAGGGGACATGGGCTCGTGCCCCGGTCCGGGAAGATCCCACATGCCGCGGAGCGGCTGGGCCCGTGAGCCATGGCCACTGAGCCTGCGCGTTCGGAGCCTGTGCTCCGCAACGGGTGAGGCCACAGCAGTGAGAGGCCCGTGTACCGCAAAAAAAAAAAAAAAAAAAAAAAAAAATTAACTAACTCAAAATAGGTGGTACCAGATACAAAATCATGCTACGAAATTCTGATAAATTCAAAATGTACAAAAGGGACTTCCCTGGTGGCACAGTGGTTGAGAATCCGCCTGCCAACGCAGGGGACACAGGTTTGAGCCCTGGTCTGG
This sequence comes from Mesoplodon bidens, assembly GCF_964165515.1. Taxonomy (NCBI): domain Eukaryota; kingdom Metazoa; phylum Chordata; class Mammalia; order Artiodactyla; family Ziphiidae; genus Mesoplodon; species Mesoplodon bidens. The sequence continues at coordinate 17,262,470 of NC_138179.1, forward strand.
GAAGATCCCACATGCTGCGGAGCAACTAAGCCTGTGTGCCACAACTACTGAGCCTGCGCCCTAGAGCCTGCAAGCCACAACTACTGAAGCCCGCACGCCTAGAGCCCGTGCGCTGCAACAGAAGCCACTGCAGTGAGAAGCCCGTGCACCACAACAAAGAGTAGCCCCTGCTCTCCGCAACTAGAGAAAAGCCCACGCGCAGCAATGAAGACCTAACGCAGCCAAAACTAAATAAATTTACAAAATGCACAAAAGGATATGATAAAGAGTAACTCTTTCTCTTGTCTTCAAGTCCACTCCCAAGTACCACCAGTGCTAAACAATGAAGTGTAGAGATTTTTCTTTTAATACAGATGGTAGTATGTATACACACTGTTTCACATTGTGCTTTTTCCACTGAACAGTGTACGTTGAAGACTGTTCCCTACTGGTTCTTTTCAATGGCTGCATAATATACCACTATGTGGCTGCACAACAATTTATTTAACAGGGTCCTACTGATGGGCTCTTACGTTGTTTTTAACCTTTGGGTACACAAAGAATGCTGAGATGAATCTCCTTGTATATAAGTTATTTCATACATGTGAAAACATAACTGTAGTATAAATTCCTAGGTGTGGAATTGATGGGGTAAAGGATAGGTGTATTTTATTTTATTTATTTATTATAAATTTATTTTATTTGTTTATTTTTGGCTGCGATGGGTCTTCGTTGCTCCAAGCGGGCTTTCTGTAGCTGCAGTGGGCAGCTACTCTTTGTTGCAGTGCGCGGGCTTCTCATTGTGGTGGCTTCTCATTGCAGAGCACGGGGTCCAGTAGTTTCGGCACGCAGGCTCAGTAGCTATGGCTTGTGGGCTCTAGAGCGCAGGCTCAGTAGTTGTGGCACATGGGCTCAGTAGTTGTGGCTCACGGGCTCTGGAGCGCAGGCTCACTAGTTGTGGCACACGGGCTTAGCTGCTCCGTGGCATGTGGGATCTTCCTGAACCAGGGCTCGAACCTGTGTCCCCTGCATTGGCAGGCGGATTCTTAATCACTGCACCACCAGGGAAGCCCGGCTTACAGGATCTTAGTTCCCCAACCAGGGATTGAACCCCGGCCCTGGCAGTGAAAGCACCAAGTCCTAACCACTGGACTGCCAGGGAATTCCCTAATTTTGATGTTTTAAAAATGCACCTCCTCTGTGCCAGGAGGTACATTTTCAGACCAATCCCAGCACTAGGAGAGGGCCTATAAAGGGTCTTGTAGATCATATTTTCAGATTAGAGACAGAGCAATCCCATCCTGGTAGGACAGATCTGGGCACAGGCTACTGCCTGCCTGGCCAGGACAAAGGGGACCACGGATCAGACCCCTTGGCATGGAGGGAGCCTCAACACCCTGTCCTGGGGCCTGGAAGTCCTTGGGGCTCCTGGGAAGTGCTACTTACATTCTCCTGGGTGCCAAGATCTGGTTTGTGCCAGGTTTCAATTTTAATCAGAAAGTCTTCTTTCATGTACTCATTCTGGAAGAGGAAAAAAAATACCTTACAGTCACCAGGCTCAAAGTTGGAGAGTAACCATCCCCCCTACTTGCTCATGGGCAGTCGAAAGACCCCAGCCTCCACCTTATAGTAACAGCTGACTGTACCAGGAGCCCACAGTACGCCAGGTGAGTGTTCTCCGTTCAATCCTCACCCCAGCCTGTGACGGCTGTAGTAATACCACCCTCATCTTACAGTCAAGGAAAGTTACGTTCAAAGGCGTGAGGGGACTTGTCCAATGGCACGGAGATAACGACACAGCTGGTCCTCAAACTCAGTTGTGTCTGGCTTCAAAATCCATGTATTTAATCCGTGTATCTCTCCTATTTGCCTCATGCACAGGGCGTAAGGGCTGACTGGCAGCGTGGGAAGAGCACGGGGAGACTTCCCAGCCAACCAAACGTGTTCCCTGCCCGCGCCCGTTCTCCCCAGCCAGCCTTTTGCTAATTTAACCCTTCATGCTAATTATCAGCTTCCTCCCTTAGTGCCTTTAAAAAGTTGGAACTGCTCAAAGGAGGATCACGTTAACCCCTAACTCCTCAGTGGGAATTAGGTTCCCAGAAACTTCTTACATTTACCAGCAGGGACAAGGCACCTGGATGAGGACGCTGAAGGGTGGAGAGGAGGGGCACTGACAGAGGGGCTGGGCCTGGAAAAGAAACCTTGCTGATTTCTCAATTTTGCCAAGGGTCAGTGCTCACTGGGGTCAACAAACGCCCCAATGGGAAAGTCACAATCGGGTCAGCTGAACTGAAGCTTCTTGTACAACCCTGGGAAGGCCAAGCCTGGGGCAAGCAGGGGAGAGCCTTGCGTCATTCTGTACACGTGAGACCCAGGGCTAGTGTGCCACAGTCCTGACTGCTGCACCTACAAAGCCACCTGCCAATGTAGCTTCAAGCAAGAGGCCATTTTGCCAATTAACAAGTTCCTCATTAGGACTGAAAGGATTAAGCCTCAAAAGATCCAAAAGTCACCCAAGAGAAAGAGGAATACCCAGGAGTCTCCGGGGCAGTTCCATTTTTATTTTTCCTTTTCTTATAAATCATCTACAGCTCCAACCCCCCTGAAAATACTTACTGTAATAACTGCTCCAAGGCAAGGACATGGAAAAAAGAAAGAAAAAGATTAATGAGGATAAATAAAATATCCACCCCTCACCCCCAGGGAGCACGGAAGCAAAGAATTCTCCACTCCCTGGGGCACTCCACAGTCACTCTCCAAGCCCCAGCGAGTACATCTGGTACCTCAAATGCAGCAACTATCAAGTTTCACTCATACAAAAGTCCTCAAAGATCAAATATGGAATTTAATTAAAGCAATGCCACTACAGGCTCCTCAGGACTCTTCCCAGTTGGGCAAAGACAGGGAGCAGTTCTGATGAGCTGAAGCGTGGAGAGCCGCTGCTCTGCCGTCGGAGTGTCACCTGGTGTCCCCCCACCCCCGCTTCCCGGGGCACAGAGCAGGGCACTGTAGGCCAGGCCCTGTCTATCTGCCCTCTGCATCCTTCCTCTCACTGTAACCAAACCTCTCACCCTCCACACTCCTGATCATTGTAATGAGACCCCCTCGGAAAGCACCGTTCAATTATTTATCAGAGAAAATGACTGCAGCTCTAATGTCACTGGGGAACAGACTAGCCCTCCTCCTGACCACAGCCCAGATCATTCTGTACCCTCTGACTTTTGCAGTTATCGCAATTTCAGATGCATGCCACACTGCCCCATCTGACAGTACATGGGGCTAACAGTCAAATTCTATAACTCCAAAACTGAAACTAAGGTTATCTCTGAGATTGAGATGAGGAGAATTTGAAATATAGGGGATAAGATCCACCTTGTACAGAAATGACCCAAGAGACTATCAGTAATTTCTCTGAATCCAACAAAAGATACTTGCAAGAAAGCATCAGATCAAGATTATAAATAAAAGGGCTATTGAAATTAACTGCCCTTATGAGTTTAACAAAAAAGGAAATGAAGGGTATAATATTCATTGAGGGCGAGTCCAAAGAGACCAGTTTGGCAGAAATTCTCCAGCACTGTCCTGGGAGCAAGAGCCCTGGGCTGTGTACGTGGCACATCTAGCAGCCCCATCCTGAGTGTCAGGTTGGCCTGGTTTGATGACACCAGCCCTCAAGGTTCTCCCACTAACCACCTGATTCTGAGTCTATGCTCTCCGAGCAAACTTCTCCTAGTTTGGCCTCTGTTGGGACAGAAAGTGCTAATCAACAGACACAAGGCGGGGCTTCCCTGGTGGCGCAGTAGTTAAGAACCCACTTGCCAATGCAGGGGACATGGGTTTGAGCCCTGGTCCAGGAAGATCCCACATGCTGCAGAGCAACTAAGCCTGTGTGCCACAACTACTGAGCCTGCGCTCTAGAGCCCATGAGCCACAATTACTGAGCTCGCGTGCCACAACTACTGAAGTCCATGCACCTAGAGCCCGTGCTCCACAAGAGAGCCACTGCAATGAAAAGCCCGTGCACCATGAGGAGTGGCCCCCGCTCAATGCAACTAGAGAAAGCCCACGCGCAGCAACGAAGACCCAATGTAGCCAAAAATAAAGAAATAAATTTGTTAAAACAAAACAAAACAGAACAAAACACAGACACGAGGGTCTGATCACTTAAGCAAGTGGACGTTTTCACTACATGTTGGCTTTCTGATTATAATTTGGTTTCCTATGCAGAAGAGTCCACAAGGAAAGAATGCCCTACTCAGCAAACAGGAATATCTGGTTTTCATTAGTAATTTTGTATTTCAATATAACTTAATATATTGGCATTTGGGGGTTTTGTATATCAGGTCTTTCTGAGATCCTAAAAAACAGATCCATTCAGTTCTGACAAACTAGGTTTGTGAACCTAGGAGGGTGACCACCCTCCTGGCCTTTAATGCCAATGTGGGTGACCAAACAATCTTTCCCAATCTTCTCTAGCCTCAAGGCCTCCAAACACCTCTGCATTTGGAGCCTTCCCTTTTCTTCAAACTGCAACCCTGTGTACACTGGAAAAGTCTCAGGAAACCCTCTGCAGTTGGAAAACAGGGCTCTCCAATGAGACCAGTAAGGTACTTTTTAAAAACTATGGCTTTGGGACTTCCCTGGTGGTCCAGTGGTTAAGACTCCGTGCTTCCAATGCAGGGGGTGAGGGTTCGATCCCTGGCTGGGAAACTAAGATTCCACATGCCGTGTGGCACTGCTATAAACAAACAAACAAACTATGGCTTTATTGAGACTGTATTCAGCCCAGGGTTAAGGTTACAGGAAGAAGAAGGAGGAGAAACATTTATTTTCCTCTTCCTACTTTCTTTCTTTTTTTTTTTATGGAACGCTTCATGAATTTGCGTGTCATCCACGCACAGGGGCCATGCTAATCTTCTCTGTATCGTTCCGGTTTTAGTACATGTGCTGCTAAAGCAAGCGTCTCTTCCTACTTTCACTCACAGACCCAGTCCCATCTTAGCCCCTCCTCATGTCCCAAGTCATGAGCATCAGGGGAAAAGAAACAGAGAGAAATAAGGTAAGAGGATAGAAAGAGCTGATAATAAGTAGAGTATTCCACAGCCAACTTCACTCCAGTGAGAACAAGGTTAGAGCCTTCCAAAAGGCATGTGGAGTTTCACTCCACACTCCTTTATCCATCTCACCTCAAACTCTGATCTACTTAGGGCAACCTAACAGTTTGAACTAATAATCTTTCTCCCACCAGCCCCCAGAGGGAACTGGACATAGCCTTCCTTGTTTATATCTCTTTTTAAAAGAGGAATGGCTAACTGAACAGATCTAAGATTCAAGACATTCATTCTGGGCTTCCCTGGTGGCGCAGTGGTTAAGAATCCCCCTGCCAATGCAGGGGACATGGGTTCGATCCCTCGTCCGGGAAGATTCCCACATGCTGCAGAGCAACTAAGCCCGTGTGCCACAACTACTGAAGCCTATGCACCTAGAGCTCGTGCTCCACAACAAGAGAGCCACAGCAATGAAAAGCCCATGCACCATGAGGAGTGGCCCCTGCTCACCGCAGCTAAAGAAAGCCCGCACACAGCAACGAAGACCCAACGCAGCCAAAAATAAAACAAATAAATTTATATTAAAAAAAGAAGACATTCATTCTGTATGGCACTGGGTTGTGACTGTAAAGTCAGCACCCATTGAAGAAGCCAACCTCCTCTCCCCTACTCCCTGCCTCTCCTCTTCAGGGAGTATTTAGAAATTACATTTTTCTTCTTTTGGCCAAGGATCAGAAGATGCGAATGAACATGTGGCGTCTAGAAAAATGCCCATGTCAGCTGCAGCACACTCCCCCCAGAATTACAGAGGACAGTGGCATCTCTCAGTTGGCACAAGCTGTGTACCCAGAGCCCCGCCCCGGGCATGCAGCCGTCCACCCTGTACGTTTGCCTCCATTATGCCAAGTTGGCTAAGGTTCTTACGACACATGCTCAATGCAACTCTCTTACACATCAAGAAATCACCTTTGGCCCTAGACCAGACACACCCAGCCACTGTTCACACTGTCTTTTAAGAAAGTGTGTATGTGCCTCTTTTCCAAGAATTGAACAGCTTCCTGCCTGATGCTTAGGGAATAGTGATGTTTGCATGTTCAGCTACAGCAATAAAACTCTAAGCATTACACATCCCAGGTCCCACCAATGACCGTGCATCTCCTGATACAAGGTTCTTGAACCTGTGTAGGACTGAAGAGAGCAATGACCCTGTGATCTGGACTTCAGTCATTCCCAAAGTCAACGGGATAAGGACCACATGTATCTTCCTCATCAGGTACAATCTAGGGAGTGCCAGGTCCCAACAAATAAGAGAAGTGTAAGCACAGGCTGGCAGGAGGACCCCACAGGCCGACTGTCTGTGCCAACAAATGTAGACTGGCTGGGGGAAAAGCCACTTAACTCACGGTCGACTTCCAGGGGACCTCTAGAGACCCCCCGCTAGAATCCCAGAATGTCTAAAATAGAAAGTTCTCTGTGAAGGTTCAAATCTTTCCTTTCTAGGAACTCTAGATAGGAGACTAGGGAAGATTAAGAGAATAATTCCACTCCTATTCCCACCTTCAACTATAGAACATGCTGGTCTAGGAAGTTCCCTGGTGGTCTGCTAATTAGGACTCCGTGCTTTCACTGCCAAGGTCTGGGTTCAATCCCTGGTCAGGGAACTGAGAACCCACAAGCAACATGGTGAAGCCAAAAAAAAAAACCAAAAACCAAACCATGCTGGTCTAGTGGAAGCCACTGATTCAGGGCTCAGACTAAAGGTGTTATATAACATACTTGGGGGCTAGCTGTTTCTAAATCCTTTGTCATCAAACATTGGGCTTATTTCAACTTTTCCCCAACAACATCAGGGTTTTCTTTGCTATGTTTTCTTGGTATCTAGGTCTGGCCCTTCTCCAGCGCAGGAAGGTCACCCTGCAAGGCCCCTTCCTATGACTGCCTCTCTCAAGAGTCCCTGGGCCTCACTGCTGCTTTTCAAGCCAAACATGAATACATCCTATTAAAACTGGAAATTTCAGTATCTAACAATAAGGGAGTAGCTTAAAAAGATCCCAGTACATTCATACAATGGAATACTATGCAACTATTAATAAATTTTAAACAATAGACTATATGTAGTAACAGAGAAAAGGTTTCCCATTTACTGAGTAAAAATTAACAATTTAATAATTAGTATGACTGACCCAAAATTTGGCTGAAAAACATGTCTGGAGACTTTATATACATGTGTATATGAAAGCATTTTAAAAAAGGATTAGAAAGACACTAAAATGTTAACAGTGACTAGAAATGGAAGGATCATGGGTGATTATTTTCTTGTTTATATGTATTCTCCAAGACAGAGGACATTACTTTTGTAATCAGTAAAAACCAAAATTATCATACCATCCCCAAATAGGAGGGATTGGTTCTATGCCGTCTTGGGCCATGGCTACTTGGTGGTTCCCACCCAGCTGGCTGCCAAATTGCACTAGACAACACTGGCACTCACCACCGGCCTGAAGGGAGGCCCCAAGCTCATCCTTCCACTGGCTTAATCTGGAAAATGAAGGTGGGACACAAAGCCCCAATTCACTGCCACCCCTGGGCCTACTTGACCACACCCTCCATCCACCGTGGGGCCCAAATTCCACCTCTGCACTCACCTGTTCTGCAATAAGGGTAGGCATTCCACGCTTTTTCATGTATATTCAGGGCTCCTTCTGGGGCCAGCATTCGAACAAACGTGGGCACTTTGCTGTAGTGAGAAAAGGGTTATGAAGAGAAACAGAGGAGAGAGTTAGAAGACAATGGGCTAGGGACTTCCCTGGTGGCACAGAGGTTAAGAATCTGCCTGCCAAGGCAGGGGACATGGGTTTGAGCCCTGGTCCGGGAAGATCCCACATGCCGCGGAGCAACTAAGCCCGTGCGCCACAACTACTGAGCCTGCGCTCTAGAGCCTGTGAGCCACAATTACTGAGCCTGCTCACCTAGAGGCCGTGCTCTGCAATAAGAGAAGCCACCGCAATGAGAAGCCTGCGCACCACGACAAAGAGTAGCCCCCACTCGCCGCAACTAGAGAAAGCCCGTGCGCAGCAACAAAGACGCAACACAGCCAAAAATAAATTAAAAAAAAAAAAAAAAAAGACGACGACAATGGCCTTCTACTGCACATTCTCCAGGCTGCAGCTCCAGCTTCTTTGTGGGGAGTTGACATGCAAGTTCCCCTGAGACCAGCAGGTTACTCTGTGTGTGAAAAGCCACCTGCCAGAGCCCGACACCCCAGCTCAGCTGGCTACTAACATCCACCTGCAACTTGGCCCCCTACCCGCCAGGAACAGGACAGCAGGTGAGGCCCCAGGCTACCAGCCACAGCTTATCACTGGGCCCAGGGCGTGGTACTACACATTGCAAGGATGAGATGTCTTCAAGAGTGGACCAGACTGACTGGCTGACTAACCTGGAATATGGGATCCAAGATGACTTGATCTGCTAGGGTCAGTTCTGGGCAGCCAGGAGGGCCTCAGGGCCATCTGCCTCCCAGGACAAAATATTTTCTTCCATTCAATTCTTATCTCAGGTTACAGAGCAGCAGGTACCGTATGAGCTCTTTTTGTTTCTTTTGTTTAAAAAAAGGTATGTGTATTCCTCTGCCTCAGCTTTTCACTGGTAATCTACGCAGTCTTAAGAGGCTCCAACAACCTCATCAGCTTAGTGCCTGAGGCCTAAGAGAAAGAGCTACCTCCAGGACACAGCTAACTCTGGACACGCAGAGCAGCCCACTGAGATCCACTCACTCTTGGCCACACTCATTCAGGTAAGTATTTCTATGGGTTAGGCACCACGATGCATGTAGAAATCACACAGACATGGCTCCTGCCCTCAGGGAGCTTCCATTCTAGTGAGGAGTGGAACTAACCAGGCAGAGCACTGTGAGAACACGGTGCACGGGGAGGCTCCCCAGGGAAAAGGAAGGTTTACACGGAGTAGCGAGTGGGTAGGACTGAGCTAGACAAGAGGGCGGGAGTGGGGTGGGAAAAGCTGGGGGGAAGAGAGAGAAGTTCAGAGTAGCTCGTGTAAGGTATGAGGTGGGGAATATAGGAGAACAAGCAGAGGCTGGGTCGTAAAAGATCTTGTAGCTGCAACAAAGAGGATGGACTTTATCCCGAGGGCAAAGGGCCATCTATAGTTTCTAAGCTAGGGAGCAACAGATCTTCTTCTGGACAGAACGCTTGGAGCTGTGCAGAGAAGTGGAAAGCATGGAGACCAGTTAGGAGCTGCTGTGGTAATCCAGACAAGAGATGATGGAAGGAAATGCAAAGGCTGGAGATAACGAAGGAGATGGACTCAAAAGGACTTGATGAAGGACTTCCCTGGTGGTCCAGTGCTAAAGAATCCGCCTTACAATGCAGGGGATGCAGGTTCGATCTGTGGTCAGGGAACTAAGATCCCACATGCCGCGGGGCAACTAAGCCCACGTACCAGAACTACTGAGCTCTTGAGCCTCAGCTAGAGAGCCCGTGTGAGGCAAACTACAGAGCCCACATGCTCTGGAACCCATGCGCCACAGCTAGAGACAGAAAAACCTGCACGCCGCAACTAGAGAGAAGCTCGTGCGCCACAGTGAAAAATCCCGCATGCCTCAACAAAGATCCTGCGTGCTCCAACTAAGACCCAATGCAGCCAAAAATAAAATAAATAAATAAATAAATAAATAATAAATCTTAAAAAAAAAAAAGGACTTGATAAGACGAACAAGGAAGAGGGTGTTGTGAACCCATGGTTTCTGATTTGGGACAACTAACGGCTTTGGTCCTCATGATGGGAGGTGGTCATGGCATTCAGCACTGTTGGTTTTCTTTTCTTTTCTTTTCTTGGCAATTGGGTGTTTTGGGGTTAAGAGTAGTGGTAGGTAGCAGTTCACAAAGTTTCCACCCTCTCCATAAGGGAAAAGGTGAGACATGTCCCACCCTCCATATGTACAGACCTCCTCTCTGCCACTTTGGTTGGACCAGCTGAGTCTTGAGGAGCCAACTGGCCCCTACTACCAGCCTCACTATCTCTTTTCAAAGTCCTCTTTAAAAAATACAAATGTGCTGTGGGGAAAGTGTGTCTTTCTTAAATTAATTAATTATTTTTGGCTGCGCTGGGTCTTTGTTTCTGCGCGCAGGCTTTCTCTAGCTGCGGTGAGCGGGGGCTACTCTTTTGTTGTGGTGCACGGGCTTCTCACTGCAGTGGCTTCTCCTGTTGCGGACCACGGGCTCTAGGTTAGCAGGCTTCAGTAGCTGTGGCACAAGGGCTTCAGTAATTGTGGCCTGCGTGTTCTAGAGCGCAGGCTCAGTAGTTGTGGCACAGGGTTTAGTTGCTCCGCGGCAATGTGGGATCTTCCCAGCCCAGGGCTCGAACCCATGTTCCCTGCAATTAGCAGGCGGATTCTTAACCACTGCACCACAGCCACAGGGGAAGCCCCAGAAGGTGTGTCTTAAGCCTTATTCTAATCAACAGTTAATGGCTCAGTAAGGATTGGTTGGCAGTCAACTCAGAGGAGGACGAGGAGAAGCCATGGAGGGAAAAGAGCACAATGTCAAGGAAATGGGATCCTGGTGAGTTGTTTTGTATTGTTTTGTTTTGTTTTTTTAACTTTCTGAGCACACCACGTGGCATGTGGGATCTTAGTTCCCCGACCAGGGATCAAACCCGTGCCCCCTGCAGTGGAAGAAGGGAGTCTTAACCGTTGGACCACCAGGAAGTCCTTTGATGAGATTTTTTCCCCACTTCAGTGTTGTTCTCTTCCTGGCTCTGGCACTCACAAAATCCTGGACCCCTCTGGGCTGGCACTTTTACATCCCTAGATCAGCAGGCTACATTAAATCAGCGATTTTACCAAATGAAAATGAAACTGCTTTGCTCAGTTTAACTGACTAGAGATTAAGGTTCAGGTTTAAGTTGCACAACAATGTGAATGTTACTTAATGCCACTGAACTTAAAAATGGTGGGACTGCCCTGGTGGCACAATGGATAAGACTCTGTGCTCCCAATGCAGGGGGCCCAGGTTCTAGCCCTGGTCAGGGAACTAAATCCCACATGCATGCCACAACTAAGGAGCCTGCCTGCCGCAACTAAGATCCAGTGCAACCAGATAAATAAATAAATATTTTTGTAAATGGTAAAAATGGTGACTTTTGTGTTACGTACATTTTACCACAATTAAAAAAAATAGCAGGTTTATTTTTTCCAGTATTGGGTAGTTTCTAAAACTAGATTGATTCAATTTCCATTCAAGCTGGTCTATGTCTACTATGGCTTTCAATGTCCTTTGGGCCAGCTTACAGTTTACTGAAATATTACTGTCTTGGTTAGGGATTCAGCAATTGTGTGGTTTGCAATGGATTTTGGTACACCAATCAGTTCAAGCTATACTCTTAAATACTTATGCCTTTGATCCAAAGAGAGGTACCAAAATTCCTCCGGTAGCTGATTTCACAATATCAGAATTTAAAATACTACCTGACCCCACAATTCTACTTGTAGGAACATTTACTACAGATTTACACACATTGAGTACATCAAAAGATTTGTGCAGAAGGAGTTTTAGTGAAGTACTGTATGTAAACATCTGGAAATGACTGTAAATATACGTCAAGAGAAGACTGGTGAAACAACTTCTAGCACATTTGTTTAAAGATACGACGTGTACTTTAAAAGAATGAGGCCAAATATGCTGACAGTTAAAGAGCCATGACAAGATAAGAAAGAAGAGATCCCATCTCTGTCAGATAACAAAGGAAATGAACAGCCATTTACACACACACACACACACACACACACACACACACACACACTCTCTCTCTCTCTCTGGTACTCTCTCTCTCTCTCTCTCTCTCTCTCTGGTACTCACAGACAATGGAAGGGCCCACACTTCCGAAGACTAGGAGCCTGGTGGGTTGAGTATTACTTTTATTTAAAAACAAACAACACTTTAAATGAGCAAAGAAGAACCACCTCTACCTACTCTCGCAGGTGAAGCAACTTGATCAACCAGCTAACAACTCAAAACACACCCCAAATGATCCGCTGTCTCCACTTTGACACCAGGACGCCTTCGCTCTGCCGTGCAGCCACCTACCTCTGTAAGTGGTAGATCTTGTGCGTGTACTGGCCTTTCTCGCCGTCCTTTTCATAGGGCTCATTCACCAGGACCTCCACGCCTTCACCACCACCCGTTTCATTTTTGCTGGCCTCAGCCACAGAATACAGCTGCCCTACTTGATACTGAAGAAACAGAGAGACGGGAGTTACTGCCAACGCAGAATCTTCTCGATGGCTGCACACAGTCCAGTTGCCAGGAACTGTCCAATTAGATCACTCTGGGACCCCCTGATCCGGGAGCTCATCCCGCAGTTTCTCACGTGGCCTTGCCCAAATCCGCCCAGAGCCTCTAAGAAAAGCTGCTCCGTGGCCTCTCTTTAGCCATCAGGTGTGTTTAATTTCATCTTTCCCATTTTCACATCCTACTTCAAGGCTTAAGGAGGCAGGTGAATATGCTTAATCTCACACCGCTATCCAGAAAATAGAGTCCAAGGTAGTTTTTGCCCTGGACCTGCCTTTGGTCCCAGATCCCCAAACAAGATCTGGGTTGGTTGTTAGAAATCTCTTTATCCCATTCATTTAAACAGGTCCTAAGACATGACTTCTTGTCAAGAAAGGTACCCAGCGCACTGTGAAATCCACAACCCCTGCTATAAAACTGGCTCATCTACTTGTTTCTTCTCCAGCGTTGGGCCCCTCCTCACCCTGCCAGCAGCTCAGAGGGCAGTCCTGCAGGCAACCAAACCTCCTGATGCTTTCCTGATTCCTGGTGGGGCTGAAGCAAGCGCCCTGCTTCCCGTATTAGATAGCACAGATTCCTATCCCACAGTGCTGGCTGGGTGCACCCTCTATGTTGGCACTTACTAGATGGCCAAAGCCTAGTTTTCCTTTATTTGGGTCACATGCCACCCTATCAAGTCACCAGTCAAGATCACTGGCCTCCTCTGATCCCTCAAGACAACTCAGTATTAGGGCCAATGACCTGGGCAGTGCTCAGACCTGGCCCTTCTGCTCCCTTCTCTCTGAGGGAAGCGGTCTAGGGGGGAAAATGAGGTGAAAAGAGAATGAACAGCAACCATTAAAGCAGGAAGTTACGCCTATACCAAAGGATGCATCTTCCCTATCACGGCCAGTGCCACCAGGCACAACACTTCAGGGAGTATGAGAAAAAGAAACTTGATTATAGTTTGGGGAGGGGTGGGGATCGATTTTCCTCACCCTCCATGCCCCCTCCCCAAGCTCCTGGTACTCTCAGGAGTGAAAGACAAAGGTCTTTCTCCCTCTGAGGCCTGCTCTACCTGGCAGCCTCCTAAGCACCACGGGGACATTTCTGGGCAAAACATGGAAGGAGGTGAAGCAGCACATCAGGACACTTCACTGTTCACCACGAAGCTGAAAGAGCCCTAACTCCCAACGCAGAAACGCAGCCCAGGATGCCAAGGAAAGGCCCAGGCAAACCGTCAAGGCTGGGGTAATCCTGTAAAGAGGAGCATCGGGGTGAGAGCCAGCCACCTTGACCTTGCTAATCCAGAGCAACATCAGGGCTGCCTCAATGCCCCCAGGGAACCCCAAGCGGTCCCTCTGCCTTTCCAAGTCCACCCCTAACAGAGGCATACATGAGAACCCCTATCACGTGGGTCAGGGTTTGGCCGAGCCAGGGGTTCCTAGGAGGGAGCAGTAATTCTGTGTCAGAGAAGAGTCATAAGAACATCTAACCACTGACTCAGCAAGCCTACAGGGGAGGGGAGGCCGGTGTTACCAGGCCGGTGGAGGGGACTGGGGGGCCGGCTGGTGGTGCTGCTTGGGGAGGGGCCCCGGCAGAGACTAATCCCCTTCATTTGGTTCCTCTTCAGCTGCAGGAATCAGAGGGCAGGCTCTAAGAGGATCAGTGTGTTGGGCTGGCATCTTCCCCTTTTAATCTCTCTTGATATTCCGATCCTTTAATCCCAATGAGACATGTAAGGCAGTTTTGTTAATCCTAAGGGGTGAATAAGACTAGCGTCCACAAGCTACAAGTGAGGGACACTTTTCATGTCAGAGGGCTCCCTTTGGCACCGTGGCTGTGCACCCTGGGAAAGCAGAAAGCAGCCAGACTCAGATGGGGTAGAGATGGGGGATGGGGATCAGAACATTAAATCAGATAAAGAGCCCCAAGGAGACGGGGCTTCCAGCCTCCTCTGGCCCAGGACAGTGCTCCCTGCCCTGGAGATCTGCTCCCTTGTTCCCAAGAAAGAAGACAGCTAAGGAAAACAGAGACTCCACCACTTTGGCAGTCTGGGAGTGGGAGCCCAGGAAGATGTAGTGGGTGGGCCTGAAACATGTCATGAAAGACAGCACAGCTGTTGGTCCCACCCCATGGACCTGCCAGCCCAGGCACCAAAGGGGCCTGGTGCCATGCATCTCTGGAAATGAGAAGTAAAACAGCCCTGCCCACGGTCGGGGGAAAAGGCAGCCCGAACTGAGCAAGGAACCACTGTTGGACACACCACGTTGAACAGCCAGGGCTCTCTTGCTTTGCTGCAGAATGTCCAGAAACCCTGCACAGTGAGTATTAGGCCAAAGGCTCTGGCCAGCCAGAAGCTGATTTTACCCCAAAACATTGATTCAAGCCATCAGGATGGTCATAAAGACAGGGGCTTCTCTATTCTCTTTTCATTCCCCTTCCAAATCAGAAAGCTCTGAGGGCCTCCAATTGGGAGGCGAATCCAACAGCCACATGACACTGGGCTGTTCCCAGGGGAACCGTTAGGATGGGTTATCGATAATGACTCTGAGAAGGTTGGTCATTACTGATTTCTTCTTTGGCTTCCGCATTCAAGATTTTCTGATCTTCTGGAAGGAAGGCTCAAGCCATCGAAAGAGCAGCTCCTGCTTCAACCCTGCACAGGCCAAGCACTGCTTTCTCATCAGTGGTTTATGGCTGAGAATGCGTTGACCATCACCAGGCTTACAGATGGATCGCAACCAGTGCTTACTTCCCAAGCTTCTGCTTTCAGGCTCAGTTCACCCCACAGTTTCCTCAATGCTCCAAAAACAAACCACCACAAACTGAAAACCGCCAATTGTGGATGCTCTCAAGGTGAGTTCCCCTTTCCCTCCATGCTTGGCTCCACCATAAGCAATCAGCCAAGAGGTGCCCCCGGACAGTGCTGGCCCTCCTGGGTCTGCCATACCTCTCAGAGACACTCCCACCTGTCATTCCATCAAGAAACTCCCTGCAGGGGCATCCCTGGCGGCGCAGTGGTTGAGAATCCGCCTGCCAATGCAGGGGACACAGGTTCGAGCCCTGGTCCGGGAAGATCCCACATGCCACGGAGCAACTAAGCCCGTGAGCCACAACTACTGAGCCCATGTGCCACAACTACTGAAGCCCACACGCCTAGAGCCCGTGCTCTGCAACAAGAGAAGCCACCACAATGAGAAGCCCGTGCACCACAACGAAGAGTAGCCCCTGCTCACCGCAACTAGAGAAAGCCAGCGCACAGCAGCGAAGACCCAACACAGCCATAAATAAATAAATAAATAAATAAATAAATTTTTTTTAAAAAAGAAACTCCCTGTAAAAATGATCCACTTCACCCCTAAACACCACTTTGAGGTACTCCTGAACTCCCGGGGGACATCTTCCTCTCTGGGGTGTTGGATCCTCCTGTACAGCAGAGAGAGAGGCATAGGACCCCCAAGTTTCAGGGCAAGTAACGTGCTGGGCCTTCCTGCTTGGCCTCCTGGTTTGGAAAATCATCACTTGCTGTTTTTTCATAAAGAGAGCAAGGACCCCAAAGGAGATGGGTTAGCAGGGCTCCCCCAAGCCAACAGCTCTCAGCCCAAGCCCGTGGTTCCCAGGCCCCATGTACATCTCAGGGGCCTCCAGGGATCGCAGCATCTACCCAGCCATCCCCTCCCCCAGCTGCCCCAGTCTCATTTCTCTTATCCTCCTTACCCAGAACTCCCACATCACGTTTGAGGCCCACCTTGACCCCTCCTCCAGGTCTCCACAGCTCTTAACAGACGTACAGCCCACCACCAGAGACAATCCTCTGGGGGGCCAATGCCTGCCCACCCTCTTTGGGCGCCAAGGGGCCATTTGTCTCATCTCAAGTGTGCTGCGGGCTCTGGTGGCCTGATCTCATTTTTCGAAGGTCCATTTCATATTTGGAACAGGGTGGAAGTTATCACAAGAGCTGACACTGCAGGAGAGAGAGCGACTGAGGGCACCATACTGGCTGAGCAGCTTCACCTAAAGTCGAGCTTAACTGAAAGCTGAGGGGCCTGTGGATTCCAAAAGGGGCAAAGAACAAGGCTGAGCTGGGAGAGGAGAGTGAAGGAAGTTCAGAGAAAGGGCGGGACAAGGAAGGCTCTGTGACAGTCTTCTGCTGTCCCAGAGACCAACTCTGAGTCAGCACGGCCTATGAACCTTCTTGTGGCAAATCCTGCCAGATCCCTATACACGTCAGGCCCAAGAACCATAAAAGGACAGAGGGCAAGCCAAGCCCATCTGTCATTCCCTGCCCTCTGTAAAAGAAGGGTTCTGGGCCTCGGTCTTCCTAGCAGTCACCTAGAGTATGGCTAGGAAGGGCCTCAGAGATTTCCAGTCCTGCTGGTTTGTCACACAACCAGAGAGAGCCAGACACTTCCCTGATGAGTCACAGAGGTCCCAGAAATGCACGTACTTAATCCCCTCAGTAACATGTCCCCAAACAGGCTGAGTTCTAGCAGGTAAGAGGGGCTGGTTTAGTGTCTATTCAAAGTTATCTTGCTGGTCAACAGCTTGAGGCAGGTTGCACATAGTTGGTCAGACACATAAGCGCCCTCCTTCAACTGAAAATTGCACCAGGAAAATTGCACATCGAGTACTGATGATCTCTGTGCTAGAACAAACATGAAAACCACAAGATGATACTAGTGTGGGCTGCCAGGAGCCCGAATGAGCTAAGGGTCACAAGCAAGTATATCCAACTATGAATAAAAAGAAGAAAAAGGACTTACCTCTTCTACAGACACAGGTAGGATGACTCGACTGCAAGAGAGGGAAAAGAGTATCAACTTCAGGCTCTGAAACCTGCTCTTAAAGCATCATCTTAGAATGGTATTAAATGTTTCGTTGCACGTGACACTACACTCACTGTCAAAAACCCAGCAGAGAATGGCCCCCGGAGTGCTTCAAGGCTACGACCCTCTCTCCCTTCTGGCACTTCATTTAAAACCCTGTGATTCAGTGCAAACCTGTCCCCTCACCAGCTACTTCCCAGGCCTCTGACTCACATTTGGAGCTGTCTTCTTCTCCCTCTCTCCCACTCATATCTTCCCCAACAAAACTCGCCCATGGGTCTACCTCTCTCCGTTAACACAGGAGGTTAACACAGGAGGACTCACCCCTGCAAATTCTGAAGCCAAGATGAGGATTCAGACCCAAAGAAGCAGGTCCTGGGGATTTACCTCTCTGTGGACCCAACCTCCCAACGACAGCCCTCAAGGTGAAAGGCTAGGAAGGGGCCAAGCTCCTTGGAGAATTAATCACCCTAAGAGCACGCACCAACCATCTCTGCTCTGGGGCCAGATATTACAATGCAAGCTACTACCACAAACCCATCAAGAGAGGACACCTAACTTACGTCCTGACCTCCAGAAGCTGTCCAAAGACACCCCAACTGATCACTTCCTTTTCCTTCTCCATTTCAATGACTACCAATTGTTGGAGGTACCACCAATCAATCACCTGATGGAGAAGCCATGGCCAGCAAAGTCCCACACTGGTCAGAACTCCACACACAGAGGTGCGAGGGCCAGCGGCCCTTCTCTCGGGGGCTTGCATTTGTAATGCAGAGCAACGGCCAACCCCCAGCTCAAAACCGTGAGGTCAGAGAGCTGAGACAAAAACGCTTGGTTGTATTCCTACGAATCAAGTCAGCTCCCAAGCTTAGATTCTCAGTTCCCAGACCCTAGGTGGAACCCCTGGAGCCTCCTGCGTCTTGCATGCTTTGTGAAGCACGTGCCGCTATGCTCTCCTTCCTATGCGGTGGTCCTGCCAATTGGGATCCTTGCTCCAGGCTGGTAAAGAGCCTGCTCACTAGTTTCTAGTCCCACAAAGGTCCCCAGATAGCAAGAGACACCCAGAGGGATCTGAGAAAAACTTCACACTCAAGGCAAGGCACAGAGCAGAAAAGTAGCAGGAAAAACAAAATGGGCTCCAAGTCTCTACTGCCTGCTAACTCCCCTTCCTCCAGAATGACTCAAATAAGGTAAATCCTGCAGGTTACTGGATGCTACCACTAATGCTGTCCTCCCATTAGAGAAAGCCAACAGTGCAGAAAAATACTTCCAACTTGGAGGCCACAATTTCTGCACCCTCAGGAGAAACTTCCTAGAAAACAATAAGCCTTTTATCTTCAAGAACAGCAGTAAAAATCACATCCAAGAATTTGCAGAAATCAAATCAAGGAGAATCCTGTTACAGGAAGTGTCAGAAAAATCAACAGGGACAAACTTCAGACCCTGGGCAGGCAGTAAGTCTCCCCCAAAAAGAGATGGGCATCAGCCAGTTCCTGACAGGATGCCCTGAGGCTGCTATAGGACAGATGCACACCCAGACATTTCTCCCTGGCTCCTTGGGAGCAAAACCACTTCAGCAGCAATAGGGTGCAATTCCAAAGGACAGGGCCACAGAGGCAGTGCGGGGCTGGGACTGGAGCCGTGTTCACTTCAGTGTGACCTTCACTTGCACTCCCCAGAGCTGCAGCGCTGCAGCCACAGCCCGGTGTGTCTGATGCCCCCTCTTGGTCCCCCGCCCAGGGATGCACACACACGCCCGAGCACACACAGGGCACAAGTTGGGCAGAAAGGAAATGCAGATGCCAGGCAGGCTCTGCATACCTGGCACCTTGGACCTTTCCCTGGCAGGCTTCAAGGGGAGGAGAACAAAGACTGAGAAGGGAGGACCTCTCTTCAAAACTCACTCATATCTCTTCTGAAGGTCCCTTCCTTTCCCTGCCTGACCCTCTTTACAAAACCTACAGGTTTCTACAGATTCTAGGATTCAACTGGGAATAGAATAAAAGAATCAGGAGAATGGGCAAAGTCTGTCATCTGTACAGTCAAGATTAAAATCCAAAGTGCACCATGCCCTCCTCTTGTTGGATTCCCAAGATTCTTCCTCCTCACCACACAAAACTCTGTACTCTGGCTGGATCAGCATCAGATTGGATGTCAAGAAATAGAGGTGGGGGGACTTCCCTGGCGGTCCAGTGGTTAAGACTCCGCGCTTCTACTGCAGGGGGCACGGGTTCGATCCCTGGTCGGGGAACTAAGATCCCGCATGCCGCTCAGTGTGGCCAAAAGAGAAAAAGAAAGAAAGAAATAGAGGTGGAGGGGCTTTGAAATAACACTCTTCAGATGAGGTGTCAAGCTGGGATGGCACCTGGGTGTGTTCCCTTTGCTATCCAAAGCTCCACACTATGTCCAAAAGTCCTAAACACCTCCAAGGAGCAAACCAGATGGGATGGGGCAAAGTCCCTTCACTGACAAAATGGAAACAGCTCTCAGCACACCTGCCTGGCTACCAAGTGAATTCCACCAGATGCTCTCTACCCGGACACCTCCCACTTCCGGACTTTCTGGGCTTCTGGCCGAATGCTGCCCACTTGCCCTCCCCTCCAGGGGAGCACAGTTTCACTGAAAGTTCTGCACGTACACATCCAATCTCTCCTCTCCCCCCACCCCCAATCTTTCCTCTTGGAAAAAGAAGAAAAAAAAGTCCTAAGATGTTTACTTGGAATCATGAGCTTCAGGAATGGGTCATCTCATATTTGAAAGATCAGCAGTCCGAACATCCCCACCTGTCATCCAGTCCCGTGGATTTCACGAGCAAGCCCATCTCCTTGCAACTCCTACCAGAAGTCACTCATCTCCACCGCCCATTAACTACTCAGAAGCTCCCTCACTCTTCACCATTTTTCCTCAGTCAATGGCTTTATGAAAATATCAATTCCTCAGAGCAATTTCCCCATCTCTTTGCACCAAGACTGAGAATCCCCCAGAGACACGCTGGCCCTGTCCCCCACCCCAACTCCAATAACATGTATATTTACTCACAAACATACTCTTTTTCTAAGCTGTTCTCCTCCCCGGTAACATCCTAGCTCTCTCCCTCACCATAACTCCCCCATATCACTTCAGCCCCTGCCCAATATTGTCTGGACTCCTCACCCAAGTGTCTCCAAGTCCCAAGCAATCTTCCTAAGGCTTTTTTCCCAAATACCTCGTCCTCTGCCCCCACCACGTGGGCACCATGTCACACCATCTGTCCCCTCTGCTATCTCCTTTTACCCTTCCCCTGTCGCTCAGCCTGACCCTGACTCCCTAGTCCTTTTCCTGTGTCTACTTATCAGGATCCTTCCCCTGATGCCTAAGGCAACCACTCCTCACACCCCAGGCTGCCCTCAACACTCGGCCCCATCATCCCAACTGCATTCTTGAAGCTGTCTTATCTGATCTCCCAGTGCCCCTTGGTATTGTTCAGCCCCAAACCCCTCTCCACTCTGGCTGGCTCCCCGGCTCCCCAGCCCTGTCTTGCCCTTGTCTAACCGCTCCTCAGCCACTCGGACAACTCCTCCCTCTCCGGTGGGTCCTCTCAGCCAGTCCTGCAGCTCTGGCTGGCGCCTTCCTCCCTTAGCCTCCAGTCTAGGACCACCGCACATCTCATCCAGCACCCTCGATCCCCTCAGCCCCTCCTCATGCCCTGTCCGGCTCTCAATGTCCCCTTGACCTCATCTCAGGCCTGCCCGGCCCTCTTTGTCCCCTCAGCCTCTCCTCAGGCCTCTTCGGCCCTCACTGCCCCTTGGGCCCCACCTCAGGTGCTGTCCCTCCCGCTTTATCCCCGTTCGGCCCACCTCGGGCCCTGTCCGGCCCTCGCTGTCCCCTCAGCCCCTGCTGGGCCGCCCATCCAGCGCTCTCCATCCCGTCGGGCCCCGTCCGTCCTCCGCCAGGCCATCACCCTCCCTGCTCGTCATCCTCGACTCTCCCTCCCTCCTCGCTTCCGCACGGCCGGCTGGACACTCACTACTCCTTGAGCAGCACCATGTCGCTTCGCGGCTCGGCGGCTGCCCGCTGCCCGCCCAGCCTCCCGCCCGCTGCCCGGCGGCCGCTCTCCCCGTGGCCCGGCCCGGCTGCCTGTGCGCCTTCGTTGTTGTCTGCTCTGTCCCCGCCGCTCTCGCTGCAGTCGCCGCACCGGCTCCTGCCGCCCCTGCCTCGCCGCCTTCCGCGTCGCTGCCGACGCCGCCCGGAGCTCCAGTTCCGCAGCGCCGCGCGGGGGCGGGGCGTCTCTGCGGCAACCAGAGCGTCACGCGCAGCGCTGCGCGCTGACCTAAGCGCGGAGGCGGAGCCTTCCCGGGCCCTCCTCTCTTGTCCTTAAGTGGGCCGCGGCGCTGACATCCGCGTCCGGGGTGGGTCCCGGGCGTGCGCAAGACCCGGGCAGTAGGTGGGGCCGACACCGAGGTGTGCAGCAGGGTCCTGGGGGTGACTGTTCATCTGCAGGCGGAACAGATCCCCCTGTACAGCTGGGCCTCCCCAGTGGTGTGGTTTGAGATCTAGGAAGAGGCTGTGTCAAAAAATAATAATAATGGCCAGGTTTACGTGCACGTGCTCTTCTAAGGGCTTGACTCCTTACAACAGCTCTACCAGCAATGTATTATTACTGTCCACAGTGACAGGTGAGGAGGAGGCAGAGCTTAACAGACTTGCTCAAGAAAAAAAAAAGAGAGAGAGAGAGAGAGAGACTTGCTCAAGTCCAAAGCTAGCATGTGATGGGGCAGAGATTTTCACCTTGCTGTCTTAGTGTAATGTCTTTTTTTTTTTAATTCATTTTATTTATTTATTTATTTATTTATTGGCTGCATGGGCTCTTCGTTGCTGCGTGCGGGCTTTCGCTAATTGCGGCGAGCAGGGGTTACTCTTCGTTGCAGTGCACTGGCTTCTCATTGCAGTGTCTTCTCTTGTTGTGGAGCTCTAGGGCTCTAGGCACACGGGCTTCAGTAGTTGTGGCATGAGGGCTCAGTAGTTGTGGCTCGTGGGCTTAGTTGCTCCGCGGCATGTGGGATCTTCCTGGACCGGGGCTCAAACCCGTGTCCCCTGCGTTGGCAGGCGAATTCTTAACCACTGTGCCACCAAGGAAGTCCTTAGTGTAATGTCTTTCATCCAAAAAGTATTTGCTAAGTGCCTGCTGTGTATCAAAATCTGTGCTTTCCTGTTGGTGGGAATGTAAATTGATACAGTCACTATGGAGAACAGTATGGAGGTTCCTTAACAAACTAAAAATAGAACTACCATACGACCCAGCAATCCCACTACTGGGCATATACCCTGAGAAAACCAGAAGAGGGAGACACAAAAGGGAGGGGATATGGGGATATATGTATACATATAGCTGATTCACTTTGTTATACAGCAGAAACTAACGCAACATTGTAAAGCAATTATACTCCAATAAAGATGTTAAAAAAAATTATCATCACAAAAAGATGAAAAAAAAAAAGGAGCTACCTATGTGAGGTAATGGATGTGTTAATTATGTTGATCTTGGTAATTGTTCCATTTTATTCCATGAGTGTGTGTGTGTATATGTATATATATATATTCATCTCATTGTAGACTTTAAATATATACAATTATATCAATATTTGTCAAATATTCATCAATAAAGTCAGAAAAAATGAAAAAAAATCTGTGCTTTTGTTGAGTGAGCAACGTATCTAGCCCTTAGGGAACTCAAGGTCAAGTGGGGGGGGGTAGGTGGAGGGACAGCTAGGCAGTTAGGATGAAAAGGACTGTGAGAGGTGAAACACAGGTTTGGTGGCATTACACCCAGGAAGTGTAGTCAGCAAAGGCATTCTGGAGGAAGAGGTTCTAAGCTGAGCTCTTCAGGGGGCTGGGAGGGGAGGAGGTACCAGGCAGAGTTAATGCAAAAGCTGGGGCCCAGAGGGCCAGCATGTGCTCTAGGGGAACTGAGAGAGGTGACTGGGACATAAAGTTTGGGGGCTGAGGAGCTGTAGGAGATGGGAGTGGGGAGAGGGTTGGGGCCAGAGTATACAGCTCCTGGGGGTGATAAGGTGTTTGTAGTCCATCCTCAGGGCATGGGCTGGCATCTACGGTTTTTTATGCAGCTCTGGCGTTTGAAGGCTCACTCTGAGAGCTGAGTGAAAAGGGGACTAAGGGAAATAGAACAGAGGCAGGGAGACTGGTGAGGAGGCCTCTGCAGAAGTCCAGGCAGAGTTGGACTAGGACAGTGGTGGGATAAGGGGGGGAGAAAAAGAGAAATGGAGGACTTCCCTCATGGCGCAGTGGTTAAGAATCCGACTGCCAATGCAGGGGACACGGGTTCAATCCCTGGTCCAGGAAGATCCCACATGCCGCAGGGCAACTAAGCTCATGCACCACAGCTACTGAAGCCCACCAACCTAGAGCCCGTGCTCCACAAGAGAAGCCACCGCAATGAGAAGCCTGCGCACCGCAACAAAGAGTAGCCCCCGCTTGTGGCAACAAGAGAAAGCCCGCGTGCAGCAACGAAGACCCAACGCAGCCAAAACTAAAATAAATAGATAAATATTTTTTAAAAAAAGAGTGAGAGAGAGAGAGAGAGATGGATTTAGAAGCAACTCAGGTAAAATCAACAAGACTTATTGACTAATTGGCTGAGAGAGTGAGAGCAAGAAGGGAAGAGCAAAAACTTCCCAGGTTTCTAGTCTGGGAGACTGGGTGGACGGCACTGCCTTCAGGAAAACACAAGGAAGGCAGATTTGCACAGGGGAAGACAATGGCTGAAAGGGAGCAGGACCCTGTGGGGCCCTCCCAGGTACAAATCCTTTCTGTGTCCCTCATTTCCAGTTTGTAAGAAATAGGTGTCAGGGCTTCCCTTGGTGGCGCAGTGGTTGAGAGTCTGCCTGCCGATGCAGGGGACACGGGTTCGTGCCCCGGTCCGGGAAGATCCCACATGCCGCGGAGCGGCTGGGCCCGGGAGCCATGGCCGCTGAGCCTGAGCATCTGGAGCCTGTGCTCCGCAATGGGAGAGGCCACAACAGTGAGAGGCCCGCGTACAGCAAAAAAAAAAAAAAAAAAAGAAAAGAAATAGGCGTCACTCAGCCTCCACGACCTTCCCTGAGTTCCGAAGGGCATATTCAAACAGTTGCTAACCAGGGAAGGGAGGGAATGCAGAAACAAAGAAGGAGCAGTATCCATAACAATATCTTTGATATTCTGCTGGAACTAAGGCCCCCACCCAGGTGGAGGATGCTAACTTCAGCCTGGGCGCAAGATTCCTGGAACACCATCCTGTTACCTCACCATCAACCAATCAAAAGAAAGTCACACACCCTGCAGCCCTCACCCCAAATTTTGCCTATAAAAAGTTTTCCCTGAAAACCATCGGGGAGTTCTGGGTTTTTGAGCATGAGCCACCTGTTCTCCTTGCTTGGTCCTGCAATAAACCTTTCTCTGCTCCAGACTCCACGGTTTGGCCTCACTGTGCGTCGGGCACATGAACTCCAGTGTTGGACTCAAGGGGCACCGAGGTGATCGCGAGTGGGCTGCACAAGATAGAAAACTGGGAAAGGAGGAGGGAGCAGGTGGCTATATTGCCGTCAAGCTATGACTGGTGCCCCAGGACAGCCCTGAATATTGCACATGCTGGCCATCAAATCCTAGAGTTGGAGTATGGATTGCCCCAGAAATCCAAGCCCAACGCCCTCGGAGAAAAACCAAGAGAGGAGACAGAGACATTAGGACCCAAAGTCCAAGATCAAGTGAGCAGCCTGGACCCTGGTCCCCTGACCTCCCAGCATAGGGTTTTTCTCCTACGTAATATCAATACAGTAAATCTTTTTTAAAAATTTATTTATTTTTGGCTGTGTTGGGTCTTCGCTGCTGTGCCTGGGCTTTCTCTAGTTGTGGTGAGCAAGGGCTACTCGTTGTTGCAACGCACATGCTTCTCATTGCAGTAGCTTCTCTTGTTGCAGAGCATGGGCTCTAAGTGCACAGGCTTCAGTAGTTGTGGCACATGGGCTTCAGTAGTTGTTGTGCATGGGCTTCAATAGTTGTGGCTCGCAGGCTCTAGAGCACAGGCTCAGTAGTTGTGGCACACGGGCTTAGTTGCTCTGCGGCATGTGGGATCTTCCTGGACCAGGGATCGAACCTGTGTCCCCTGTGTTGGCAGGTGGATTCTTAACTGCTGCGCCACCAGGGAAGTCCCAATACAGTAAATCATTATTTAACAATTGCCATGTGCTGGCTCTCTGCAGGAAGTAATCAAACCCTGCCGTCTGGAGCTTGCAGTCTAGCTGGAAAAGCTACAGCTACTCATTCACTCCATAAAATATTGATTGAACTCCTTGCCCTGTCCTGGGCCTTTCTCTAGGCACTCAGGATATAGTGGTGATCAAGAAAAACAAGGTCCTTCCCTTGTTCGGTGGGGCGAGGCAGAATATAAACAAATGCAGAAATAACTTCAAGTAGAGGTGAATGTTATGAAGGGGCTGAACAGGGTGACTGGGGGCAGTGCAGGTGGTATTAGTTGGGTGGTCAAGAAAGACTCTAAGAGGCCATGTTTTGGGAATTCCCTGGCGGTCCGGTGGTTAGGACTCGAGGCTTTCACTGCTGGGGGCCTGGGGGCCGGGTTCAGTCCCTTGTGGGGGAACTAAGATCCCACAAGCCATGAGTTTCGGCCAAAAACAAGAGGCCACGGGACTTCCCTGGTGGTTCGGTGGCTGAGACTCTGCACTCCCACCGCATGGGGGTCGGGTTCGATCCCTGGTCAGGGAACTAGATCCCACATGCCGCAACTAAGACCCAGTGCAGCCAAATAAATATTAAAAAAAAAAAAAAGAGGCCATGTTTAGACAGAGACCTGAATGAGCTGAGATGAGGGAGCTTGGAGGGCCATGCAGGGCACTGGGGGAAGTAAAAAGCCAAACAATCATTAAAATACCTGAGAAACAGCCTCCATCTGGAGGAGCTCATGGAGAGGAGGCCTTGCACTTGCAGAAAACTGTACCTAGTGACTGATGTAGCTGGCCATAAAGGTGACCATGTGTGACACAAAGAACAGTGCTGGGAAGGGTCCAAGGAGAGGCCTCCTGGGCTGAAAAGGTGTAGGAAGTATCTGGGGACAAGGGGGATTTGAGACAGATTTGGTTAGAAAAGGGAAATGGCAGCTTCGGAGGGAAAGGAACATACGCAGAGGTGCAGAGGCAGGGTTCTATGTGGGTGGAATTTGGGGGGTGGGGAGACCAGGGTAGAGCCCCTGGTCAGAGCATGAGTGGTTCATGTGGTAGACACACACACACAGGCGGGACGGAGTGTGGGAACTTGAGTGCCAAGTTCAAGATCTGGCCTTAAGGAATCCCCACTCCTCATCATCCAGAATCAACTGTTAGCGAGGTTTCCCCACACTTGCTTCATCTCTTTTCTGAAACATTTTAAAGCAGATCTCAGACATCGTGTCATCTCCACCCTCCATGTTTCCGTGTGCATTCTAGAAATATGGATATTTTCTTATGAATCCACAGGGAAGTCCCAATACAGTAAATCATTATTTAACAATTGCCATGTGCTGCACTGTCAAGAAAAAGCCCTGCATTTTTTTTTTCCTTCACATTTTATTTTCAGTTGCTCTGTTTCTTACATCTCTCACTCTAGCAAGCTTTGCTTCAGGTGTGCATAAGAGTTAGGCCTGGGGCTTCCCTGGTGGCACAGTGGTTAAGAATCTGCCTGCCAATGCAGGGGACACGGGTTCAAGCCCTGGTCCAGGAAGATTCCACATGCCACGGAGCAACTAAGCCTGAGTGCCACAACTACTGAGCCTGTGCTCTAGAGCCCACGAGTCACAACTACGGAAGCCCGTGTGCCTAGAGCCCGTGCTCCGCAGCCAGAGAAGCCATAAAGAAAGGAAGGAAGGAAGGAAGGGTTAAGGGATAGGCCTTGCATGTTGGGGCCACAGCACTCTCCAGGGTGCCCAAATGTGAGTCAACAGTCCCACTGTGAGAACAGACCCCCTGGTGCCTGATGCCCTGGAGTCCCAGCCCTACCACTTCCCACTGTGTGACCTTGTGCAGGTTCCTTAACCTCTCTGAGTCTCAGCTCCTTCATTTGTAAAATGGGGATGATGGTAGTGGCTACCATGTGGGATTGCTGGGCATCGTAGATGAGGCAATGTGCATAAAGCAATTTCATGCAGGACATGACACATTTCTGTATTATCATTCTGGAGGAAAGGATGCTGTGAGGAAGGAGGGATGGACACTACTGCCCCCGAGGCTACTTCTACGTGCTCCAGGCTGAACAGGCAAGAAGGAAGTGACTCTCCAGGGTCACAACGATCTTTCTGTCTCACATGCCTCTCTTTCTTTGTCTCTCTCCCTCTCTCCCTCTTTGTACCCACCTCCTCTCCATCTCTCTAGCTACCCCCCCCTTCTGTCTCTCCTCTCCATCTCTTGGTATCTCTGTTTCTCTTTCTCTTTATCTCACCTCTTGTGAAAACACAGCCGCCTCCTAATTTATCTCTCTTGGAAATCTGGTCTTGAAGGTACCTTCTTTCTTTTTTTTTTTTTTTTTTTTTTTTTTTTGTGGTACACGGGCCTCTCACTGCTGTGGCCTCTCCCGTTGCAGAGCACAGGCTCCGGACGCACAGGCCCAGTGGCCATGGCTCACGGGTTCAGCCGCCCTGTGGCACGTGGGATCCTCCCGGACCGGGGCACGAACCCGTGTCCCCTGCATCGGCAGGCGGACTCTCAACCACTGTGCCACCAGGGAAGCCCGAAGGTACCTTCTTTCTTAAAGCGAGGCCTATGGGAGCACCATGCGGTCAGCCTGTCCCCAAATAGGAGATCTTGGCTCCTTTCCTGTTGTTACCATTGTGTACGTGTTTGTGTGTTTTTTAATAAAATGTTGACTTGCCCCCCCCCCCAAAAAAAGAAGTCTCTCTGTATCTCTTTCTGTCTCTCCCTGTCTCTTTATTTTTGTTCTCTCTGTGCCCCTCTGTCTGTCTGTCTCTTTCTGTTCCTCTGTAACTCTGTCCTCTCGCTCTCTCTCTCTTTAATCTCTCGTTACCTCTCCTCTCTCCATCTCTCTGTGTTTGTCTGTCTCTCTTTACCTCTCTTCCTGTCTCACCTCCCTCCGTGTTTCCCTCTCTCTGTCTCTCCCCATCACTGCCGTCTGCTCTGGGTAATGACCTGCTCTCTCTGTTCTGTCTTGGACTCTCTCTCTCTCCCCTCTGTCGCGCTGTCTGCGCATCTCACTGCTCTGGACCAACCCCGCACTTGCTCCTGGCTGGCTGGCCCTTGTTACCGCCTCGTCACAGCCACACCTGTAACCCATCTCTGTGTATCTCAGAGAGACTGCATTTCACTGTTTCCATCTTCTGTTCTGTACCTTCCTGGCTGCTGAGAGCGTGCTCTTCTCCCAGCCTCTGTCTCAGTCCGTTTCAGCCTCTTTTTGGTTGATTTCTCTCTCTCTCTCTCTTTTTAAGTTTCATCCTCCAAATATTTATTGAGCAGCTGTTCCATGCCAGGCACGTTTCAAGGTACTGGAGGTATGGTGACCGAGGCAGTGCACGTACCAGCGCTCAGGGGGCATTCCTTCTAGTGGGGAGACAGACAGACAAACAGAAGAGCAGACAAAGCGTGACCCTGGCTGCCTGGCTTGTCCCCCTGGCCAGAGGAGTGCATCAGCCAGCCCGTGGGCAGGGACTCGGGCCTCTGAGGTTAGCTGGCTCTGCCCCGTGCTGGCCCTGATGATTCCCTGTCCCTAAACAGGGACTGGGGGTCACTCTAGAAGCTAGACTAGAATGAGTAACCACTTGCTCACGTAACAGCATTCATTACGCGCCAGGCTGGGGGAGACAAAGGTTGGTCTGGGGGAGACAAAAGAGAACGGTCCCAGCCTGCGTGGGGCTGCAGCTCAGACATGCATAGTGTCTGCCCGGGTGGAGGAAACAGCCGTGGGGCGGTGCTTTACCTCCACCCTCCGCTCCCCGCCTCTGGCCTGCACACCGTGAAAAGCTACTGGAGCAGCTGTGATATTTTTAAAAAAAGGCTTTTGGAGCCAGCATCTGAAAATAGGGATATTTTCTATAAAACGCAGGACTCCCAGCTTCTCTTGTAAAAATCAGATCGGGCAACACCGAGCTCGCTCACTCAGGGCCTTAATTGGTTGCAGCTGTGTCAAGGCTGTCCTTAGATGGAGCTGTGGCTTCCAGGTCCCCATGGTGCCCACCAAGTCCTCTTGTCTGGCAGAGAGCTCAAGGTCTAGCTGCCCCCGTCTCATCACAGAGCTTGTGCTGTGGCTCTACTTATATTAGAGAAGTACTTCCCCGTGGTGTCTCAGCAAAAGTGGGAAAATGAAGGACACAGCAAAGGGGTGTGGCAGCGCCCCGGCTTTGGGGCTCGCAATCCTGATGAGTAGAAGCCCTCATGCACATCCATCCAGCACCTCTGCCCTGCCTGCTACGCAGGGGGCCTGCTGCTCGCCCATCCCCACGTGGCCCCCGAGGGCATCCACCTCCCTCCCCTGGGCCTCAAGGCCCCTCTGCCCGGCAGGCTCAGGAGCCAGGCCTCAGACAAACAGGCCATCCTCTCCCCTCCCTGGCCGTGGGGATCTCCTCGGGGCTTCTCTGGGGCAAAGCCCAGTGGCTCTTCTTTCCTGCTGCCACTACCCAGGGCCCTGGTCTGGCAGGACAGTGGCCAGCTTCGCGGGAAACCTGTAGGAGGAGCAGGTGTGCCCATGACCACTGACGTAGGACAAAAGAAAAGGGGCAAGGGTGAGCGCCCACCTTAGAACCAGAATTTCCAGCAGCCTTGGGCTTCCCACCCAAGAGGCCCCTGTCCTCTCCCCAGCTCTGCTGAAAGCTGGCCCACCAGCAAAGGTGGGCTGCAGTGAGTGCAACCTAGTGGAGAGTGGGGGTCACGGAGCACGTTTCAGACAAGTGACAGGCAAGAAACAAGTGGCAAGGGGTTAAGTGACAGAAAGAGACACAGGGGCCGAGGAGGAAGCAGTTCTTAGCCATTTTCGGCAGACATTTATTAAGTGCTTACTGTGTGCCAGGAAGTAAGCCGGGTGCTAGAGAGAGCAAAGGGCCAGGAAGAGGCAGGGTCAGCTCCTGAGCTGTCAGTGACACTGCACTGACCCTCGTGGACATAGGAACGTGTTAACCCTCCAGGCACCACTCTGAGAGCCTGGGCTGGGTCCTTGGACGGGGCCTGCCTCGGCCTTTCCAGCCACCGAAAGGGATTCAGCGACCTGAGACCCTCTCCCTCTTCGTCCAGGTAGACAGGCACACAGACAAGCTCCCACACACTCCTCCAAACACAGTCACACTCGACGTGCCTGGAATACACCTCAGACTTCGACACACGTGTGCACACACGCACACACACAGAGGCACGGCCAAGCAGTTTCACGAGGAGGTGGCATGGAGGTACTGCCTACAAGCCGTGCTCTGAGTCACCTACCTCAGCATAAAACTGTCAAGAGGGCTTCCCGGGTGGCGCAGTGGTTGAAAGTCCACCTGCCGATGCAGGGGACACGGGTTCGTGCCCCGGTCCGGGAAGATCCCACATGCCGCGGAGCGGCTGGGCCCGTGAGCTATGGCCGCTGAGCCTGCGCGTCTGGAGCCTGTGCTCCGCAACAGGAGGGGCCACAACAGTGAGAGGCCCGCGTACCGCAAAAACAAAACAAAACAAAACAAAACAAAACATAAACTGTCAAGAGTGCCCGAATATCCACCAGTTAGAGGTTAGCTTGAGAAGCTTTGGCCAAGTCTCTTAACAAAATGTGAAAGACGTAAAAGTGAACAAGGGGACAACTGCTTAAGGCTTTTGCTTAGAGAGGGGGTTCTGAGAGGGGTAGGGGCCAGCAGAAACAGACCTCACTTCCTTTACTTGGCCACAAGGCTGTCCCGGTCAGAGCTGCCTAAAGTCTGTCCTGTTATCTGGGCGGGGGAGGGTGGGTGTGGGTGGTCCTCATCCCCTGTGCTCTCTGCATTCCTCCAGGGTCATAAAAATAATGCTATCGCTTGTTAAGTGCCTATTAAGTGCAAGGTGCAATAATGTGCAACTGCATGACTTCCATGTCCACCTAGCCTCCCAGGGAGAGTATTACTGCCATTTTACAGATGAGGAAACTGAGGCTCAAGACTTGCTTCAGGTCACGAGATAGTATGTGTGGTGGGGCCTCTAACCTCTGCCCTTCCCTCACAGCCTCCTCAGCACAGGGAGATGGTCTCACTCTGGGAAGGGTTGAGGGGCTGGGAGCGGCCAGAGGCCCTGGTTTGGTCTTGGATCTGCCTGGGAGGCTGAGAAAGACTAACTTCGGGGCTGGACATGCTGCCTGCAGAGACCAAGGGCCCAGGCAGTGGTTGTGTGCCAGCGGCGGGAGAGGTCTGCTCTGTGGCGGGCCACCCACGTGGAGGACACTGCACCTCCTTCCAGACACCAGGTCCTCACCCCAGGGCTTGGCATGAGTCAGGGCCTGGGTGGTACAGGCTTCCAGAGCCCTCAGGCTCACCCTGACCCCACCCCCACCCCAGGGGAGCGCTGCAGCCTGTGGAAAACCATCCCCTCGCTTTGGGGCTCCTAATCCTAACCCCACAGATAAGGCGCCTTACTGCCCCAGAGTCCACGAGAATGCACCGTATTAAACAGCCCCGGAAGCCTGACTCTGCTGAGAAGACTTCTCAGAGTTCTCCGACAGGAGCCCCTTACCATAGGGAGTCCACAGCCTCACCTGCCCCTGGTGGTGTGTATCTGTATAAATTCATGCAGGCTGATGTGCAAATGCATCAAAAACTCCACTGGGCTTTTTGTGCCGCTGTCTGGGACAGTCCTGCACATGTACCCCCAATACTGGATGGCTCCCCATTTTCAGTGTGCTTGGGGCCCAGGGCAGTGGGATGCCCTCCTCACACTGCACAGCCCAGGGCCAGGACAAGGAGGGCTTGAGGAGAAGTTTTCACCAGGCTGACACTGGGTACAAGAGGAACAAAAAGAGAAACAGAAAGGAACTCACAACCTGCAGCCCCATCTACGGCCTTTACGAGGGTGAGAATCTTCCCCAGTACAGGCCCAGGTAGCGAGAGCCACGGGCAGAGGCCAGGAGGGCTTGGAGGAAGCTAACCACAAAGGAACACCTGGACTCAAGTGCAGCGAGGCTAGAGAGGAGTGGGGCTCGGGGCCATGCTCCTGGGGCCGGCCTGGCCACGCTCTTCACTCTGATTGAGCCCGCAGGGCTGGACACGACTTCCAGCTCCTTCCCACCAGAAGCCTGGAGAATGAGGAGGAAGATGGAGGGCCGAGCCCATGTGGTCCCTGCCCCACCCCAGGGCACTCCTCTCAGGGGTTGGGGCGACCAGAGACTTGCTCCCCCAAGTACCATCAGCCTCTAGGGCCAAGATGACTCTACTAAGTAGAGCTCACCCCACTCTCTCCAAGGAAGCTCTTGGCTCCAAGAAACAGACACCTCGCCTGTGTTTGCTTCCCTTCCTCAGGTTGTTTCGCCCTGATTTCAAGGCCTGGTGGCCCCTGGGGCTGCTGCTCTGAATGGAATGTCCTGACCTAGAGGGCCTTGGCTGCTCCAACGACTTAAGAACCACATGTGAGTCCTGGCTCTCACCTTGAGCAAGTTACTCCACCTCCCTGGGCCTCAATTTTTCCAGCTGTAAAATTAGGGAGGGTAGTATGAACTCCTGGCTTGTTAGCATGATCCAGTGATGGTAATGGGAGAATACGTAACCCATCAACCCAACACAGTCAGAGCAAAATGACAGGCGAGGGAGTGGGGGGCACCTGTGGTACCCAACCCATCGGGTACCCTGCTCCCATTTTCATGCCTCTCATCTCCACGCACTGTTGGCCCTAGACTATCTCCCACCCTGAACTCTGGTTTCTTAATGCCTGCTTCTTCCCCCAGAGTGCACACACCCTGCAGGTGGGTGGGAGAGAGAGGCCGCAGCTCCCACTTCGGCTGGGCTGGGCACTGCTGGGAACAGCACAGGCCATGTCTGTACAAGCTCAACATATTCTCCCAGCTGGAAGGGCCCATGCTAGTCAGCGCTTCCCCAAACTGCACTCCTTTGTCAGTGGGTCTCAAATGTTGGGGGGCGGGGCACCAGAACCACCAGGTGGGGCTTAGCAAGGTGTAGACTTCGGTTTCCCTCTAGGTCAGAGGCAAGGCCCAGAGGCTATGTTATTAACCAGCACCCGAGAGCTGCTGCTGCACGTGGTCATTGGGTCCCATGTGGAGGATGGCTGTGACGGTTAAAGCCATTCCTTAGTCACACACCACACCCCCCTGGAGAGGCGCACAGCCCACCAGTGCCGACTCACTTTACCTCATCTCAACATTTCCCGAATCTGACTATACCGCTGTTCTAAAAAATGAGAATAACCTTAACATCTCACAGAACTAGCATGCTGAGGAATGCTTTGGGAAATGTTGATCTCAGGCTCTCTCTTTTTTTCAAAATGTCTGTTTAAGGGCTTCCCGGGTGGCGCAGTGGTTGAGAGTCCGCATGCCGAGGCAGGGGACACGGGTTCGTGCCCCTGTCCGGGAAGATCCCACATGCCGCGGAGCGGCTGGGCCCGTGAGCCATGGCCGCTGAGCCTGTGCGTCCGGAGCCTGTGCTCCGCAACGGGAGAGGCCACAACAGTGAGAGGCCTGCTTACCGCAAAAAAAAAAAAGTCTGTTTCAAACAAATATTTGCTTTTGAATATCTGAGTGGGTGAAGCCCAGGGAGATTAGGTGCGTTCAAGGGGCTCGGGCCTGGGCCCGCCCCTGCCCCTTCCTGTTGCCACCCGTTCCTCCGCCACATCCTGCCTCTGCTCTCTTTGAGCCTGCGGCTCTCCTGGGGTCACCCTGTGTCCCGAACTTAGGAGGAACCCTCAGCATGGTTGACTGGTGACAGGAAGTCTGAGCAAGGATGAAAGGGGGTCAGGATTAGCCTGTCTGGCCGGGATAAGCAGCAGAGGAGGGGATGGCCACACTTCTAAGGTGTCTGCACAAGCCCCATTTGTTTGGGGGTGGAGCGGGGGAGGAAGGTCTTTTCCTGGCCCACTGCCCCTCCCGAGACAGCAATCACACCCAGAGAGACGGTGAGCCGCTGGGTACGACTGGGGCAGAGGATCTTCTCTTGCCTTTTCTTCTCAAGCTCAAAACAGGCACATGTAAGTCATTAACTGATGTGCTCGAAGGGGCATCCCTTACCAGGAGGAAAATGGATTTATTGCTTTATAAAAAGGAGTCTGATAAAACGTAAAAGAAAAAAAAAACCACCACCACCAAAACAATTCACCTAAATATAAACCCACCCCTCTCAGAGCTCCCAGGAAGCCTCAGACACATTTCTGAGGGCAGTCAAGGTGGGTGGGTTGATAAGCCAGGCCCGCCTGGCAGAGGAAAGGGGGCCTCGCCCACATCAACAGCTCCAGGGCCCTTGGAAAGTCTGCCAGCAGGGGGCGCTGTGGCCCTGCAGCCTGGGACAAGCTCCCAAACCTGAGCGGGGCTGGCTCCTGGGCGCTGGGCTTGCTGCGGGCCTGTCGGACTCGGGGTAGCTCTGGGAGGATAAGGGTAGACCCCCAGCGCCCACATCCCACCACCATCCCACACACATCTCTCATGCACAGGACACGTGCACACAACCCACATGCACACACACCCCTAGGTCTCTCACAAATCCACCTTCCCACCCGGGCCTGGACCTCCACGTCTGTCAGCCACATCTTGACTTCCACCCCCACGAAAACAGCTGTGTCTGTGTGTGTGTGTGTGTGTGTGCATGCACACGCGTGTGTTTGTGTGGTGCCCCTTTAATTCCCTTCAGGTCACAGACTGGACAGAGGGTGGCAGTGGAAACGTGTCCCTGGCTCAGGCCCTCCGGGAGGAGGGAAGGGACTGCTGCTCGGCCTTGACCACAGCTCCTGGGCCACATGTGACCATCCAGCCCTCCATCCCCTCCCCAGGCTTTAAGCCAGGGAGGACAGGCCACAGGGGGCTGGAATCACAAAGGAGTTAGCACCAACAACAGGAAGCGGGTCCTTCCTTCCTCAGGCAGCTCAGACTGGCCGGGGGAGGAGGTGAGGGGCCAGGCGAGGCGGGTACAGACAGTGCAAGCCTTTGTCCTCAGCAGGCGTGGTTGGTGGACATGCAGCCGAGGGGCAGGTGGTGGGCAGTAGACGGCAGACTCCTCTGCTTTGGCAAGAGGCGGAATCTCGACACACTGGGGGGAGAGGGCCTGCCTGCCCGGGGTCCTCCTGGCTGCTCCTGCAGGCACCACGGAGCCCCGAGGCTCCAGGGCCCCTCGAGGGTGGCTGAGCGCAGTCCAGAGCGCCTCTGCTTCCAGCAGGAGAAGCGCCTGACCGGGCCCTCTCCCATCCTTCCACCGCAGAGCTCCGAGGCAGGACCAGGGCCCTGGGAGGGAGCGAGGACTCCAACATGGTGAAGGACAGGATCCTAGGGGTGCGTGGAGGTCCTCTGGGGTGGGGAGGACACCGTTGAGTCACTGAAGCAAGGGCGGGACGCCACAGTTCCCAGGTGGTGGGTACTACACAAAAGCCTCCCGGTTGGACGAGCCGTTGAGCTTGAGGAAAAGCTTGTCATCCTCCCTCTTCTGCTGCAGCTGCCTCTCCAGCTGGCGCCGGTAGCAGATGAGGTAGAGGGGAAGGCAGAAGCCCAGCATGCTCAGGACAAGCAGCCCCACATTCACCTGGGGAGGCAGGCACGAGAGTCGCCGTCAAGGGCGGGGAGGGGGAGGGAGGGAGCAGGCAGGGGCTGTGGTCTTTGCAGAGTCCAGCTCCAGCCCCTTCCTCGTTCTCAGGTTTGGGAATGGGGAGAAGGTCACAGGAGAGGAGAGGAAAAACAAACAAGGAGTTTCAAGAGGTCGAGGGCCCGTTGTTCCACATTCCAGCGACAGAATTCCCCAGCTGTCCACGGGCCGGGCCACCGTACTGTACTGATCTGAATCTCTAGGGGCGGGGCCGGGATTGGGACAAGCTCATAGCACCTGGTTAAGAATCTGGGCCTTTGGCAGGAGGAGCAGGGACAGCAACTTGGTTCGATTTACCCCACAATCAGGTCCAGAAGGGACACTCTTCTCCTCCTGTCTCTCCTGCCCATTCACAAGGGGTCCCTGAATTGATCCTAACCAAAGTTCCAAACTGCCTGTCCCGGGGTTCTAGGAGCCCCCGAGTGATGCCTCCCAGCTCCCAATCAGCAGAGTGGGGCGGATGCCCATAACCCTCTGCCCCGCAATCCTTCTTACCCACAGAGGGTCTCCCTGGAGGGGACCCATCATAGCCAGAAACAGGGGCTGCTGCAGGAGAGCGAAGAGTGCACTGACCAGGGACTGCAGGCCCGTGAGGCTGCCAAACTGCGTGGAGGGGTACCTGCCAGGGCAGTAGAGAACCTGTCACCACGGGGGCCATGCTCTGGCTTCCCACATGCTCGTTCTCAGCCTGGCCCCAGGTGCTGGTGCCCCCAGGCTGCACCTCCGGTGGCAGAGAAGAGGTGGGAATAGCCTCAGAGAATGGTGGGGTGTCCATCCTTGGATTGCTTTCTGCTGAGCAGTTCTGCAAAGCGAATTTGTCTTTTGGACCAGCATGAGGCCCCGGGGCCCATGCGTGTCTGGCCAAGCTGAGTGGGAAATGTGGTGCCAGCAGGAGTCTGCAGCTTGTGAACCAGGCCCAGGGTGCAGGCTGGAGGCTGGGCCTGGCTTGGCTGCACCCTCTTCCAGAGAAGCGTTGTGTAATCACGGAAACATAGCATCACAGCCCTCGGATGAGTCCCTCAGACTCTGCCAGGGCAGCCACAACTTCCTCCAGGCCTGGGGGGTAGGTGGGGGTGGAACAGGCAGACCTGGAATGACCCCCATGGGATACTGTTGAGAGGGGGAGAGAGTTCTGGCAAAATCTTAGCCAGATTTTGCCAGAACTCTGGGGCCACGTCAGGCATCG
Source organism: Mesoplodon bidens (assembly GCF_964165515.1). Taxonomy (NCBI): domain Eukaryota; kingdom Metazoa; phylum Chordata; class Mammalia; order Artiodactyla; family Ziphiidae; genus Mesoplodon; species Mesoplodon bidens. Next base: position 17,299,546 of record NC_138179.1, read on the forward strand.
TGGCCCCAGAGGTGAGAAAGGACTCCCAGCAAGGAACGGCTGGAGGAACAGGCTAGTCTTTGGTCAGAGGGAGACAGTGGATGGTGTTTGGGTTCCAGTGTTTGAGCCAAAGCCCGGCCCAAGGAGAAGGAACAACTATGGTTCCTTAGGCATGTGTGGCCTCTTGGAAAAGGAGGCAGGTTTCATTTTAGCCAAGGCCTGAGAAGGCTGTGGACAGAACCAGCCCTTTGAGGCGCTGGGTGGGATCTGTCAGGCACATACTGGGCTCAGTTATTCACGTCACTGCTGCTGCTGAAGCCCACTTGAAGGTCACCATTGAGCTGTGGGCAGCTAGAACCCGCCCCCTGCCCTTCCCATGAGCAGCCAGAGGCAGCCTCAGAACCCGGCTGAGCAGCAGTCCCCGAGGCAATAACGAGCGGCACCTTGGCTGGGGGAACTGACTTCGTGTTAACTGCCAAGGCTTGTGGGCACCCAACTGTCTGCCCACTGACCTGCTCCTGCCAGGTATGGCCTTCCCCCAACACACCCAACAGAAACCCTGGTACCTAAGGCAAGAGGATGAACCCCAAGTGGGCAAGATGGCCCCCTTCAGGCCCTCAGTCCCACCAGGAACCTCCCTCAGGTCATTCCCTTACCCTTGGCCACCAGGCCGCCCACAGCTCCCAGGACTTACACAGCGGCATACAGGCCCCCGACGGCAGAGTGGATGAATCCTCGCACAATCGTGTGCAGGATGAAGGAGAGGATCTGAGGGAGGGAGGGAGAGCAGAGCGTTGAGCAAGAGACATGGAGAGCCTCACCTTGTCCCCTTGCCCCAGAGCTCCTGGTGTCCTGAGCGGTGGGAGCATTGGCGCCCTGGAGTCAGCTTGTGCCAGCTTTCCAGGGCCAACTCCTGAACTTCCAAGAATTTTGAGCCGATTTTAAGTTAAACACAGTCACTACTAACAGTTCAACTGTAATAAACGTACAATTCAACAAATTACAGTTGACCCTTAAACAACATGGGGGGCTAGGGGTGCCGACCCTCCCCGCAGCCAACAATCCACATATAACTTAGAGTCGGCCCTCTGTATCCGCAGTTCTGTATCCTCAGATTCAACCACCCACGGATCACGTGGTACTTAGTATTTACCATTGAAAACCGTCTGAGTATGACTGGACCCGTGCAATTCAAACTTGTGTTGTTCAGGGGTCAACTGTACGTTGAAAACAAAGTTAATGAATACTCAAAACCCAGCACATCCTAATTATTTTATTCTGTTTTACCATTAGCCGTGCTCTTAAGGTGTTTTTTTTTTTTTTTTAAACTTTTTAATTTTTTTATTTTTGGCTGCGCCACACAGCTTGCAGGATCTTAGTCCCCCAACCAGGGATTGAACTTGCACCCTCAGCAGTGAAAGCATGGAGTCCTAACCACTGGACCACCAGGGAATTCCCGCTCTTAAGGTTTTTTAGTCTACTGTCAATATTGTATGATGGTGTGTTACTGTGTCTCTTTCCAACTCCACAGTTGGTGACACCGTATTGGTTGCTATCAGCCACGACGAGAGCACTTGCACCGCGGAAACTGGCAAACACTAAAACCCAGGGCTCCCCCATCCCGCCCCCATCTGGAGTCTGCTCTTAAGTGTACGTATGGACATAGCACTAAGCAGGAGGCCACTAATCACAACTCCTGCCTTTGCGGACCTGAGGACTGGGCCCAGGTCTCCCTGCCTGGTCACCCAGGCCCTACTGGTAGATGGCTGTCCCTCTCCCTTCTAGCTCTGCTTTCCTGAGGAAAGGTCACTGCTGGCAAGCTTGGCAAGCTTAGCAAGCACTTGTTAACGATTCCTGAGAGCCACGAGCTGTCTCCTTTGCTTCCAGGACCCTTTGTTTGCTCTTTGCACACAGCCCTGCCATCGGGCTCGGCAGCCAAGACCGTTTCCGGGAATATGGGCAGTGGAGGCGGCGAGGGCTGCCCTCTGCGGTGCTGCGAGAGGTCTGTGCCCGAACGTGCACCCATCCCTCTGCAGGCTCTGCTTTCCACTCCAAATGCCTTGCTGCCTTTCCACAACTTGTCTTTCAATAAGAACTGGATAAAACACAAAGCAGATGACTGTCCCCACTGAGCACTGCCCCGCAACTGGACAAGGGTGGTCAGGGCAAGGGTCTGCTGGTCTTGCAGAGAGGGCCACCACCAGGAGGCCGGGAGGGCACCAGGGATGCAGCAATACTCCCATCTGGAACTGGTAGGGCCTCCGGTGGTTTACTCTGGCTGCACACGGTGTCGGCACAAACACATGGTAGCACCTGTGGGTGGTGCACACCTGGGTGTTCAATGAACTTCTACGTGCGGCCACTTGTAGAAAGGGACTCTTGCTTTCCTCCTGGACCTGGTCCAAGACACCATCTGGACTTGGGTCACACCCATCTGGAAGCAACGCCATCACTTTTGTCCCTTCCAAGTTCATAAATCTGGGGATTAGAACTACAACACTTCTGTGGACCTAAGGGTGGAGCCAGGCTGGTAATAAAATCTACCTTTCTCAAACTCTCTGCCAAAAGTCAGGTTCCAAAGGCACTGGAAATCTTGTGAGAGGGAATTAAACTTTTGAACCCAGATGCCAAGGGATCATCGGTCTTTTTCCCGCGGCTCCCTTGTACTGGAGGAGCAGGCGTTCCCGCCAACACCACAGACTAGCCAGAATTCTTTGGACATCAGACTTCAGCTGTTTGAGCACATGCAAAAGAAGCAGCCACACAACTACACCACATGGTTCCAGAAATGGTAAGATGATGGTATTCATGGTATGCAAGATGCCTAAAGACCAAGAAGAATTTCACAGAGAAGAGTCTTCTGTGAAAGGCAATCTGAGTTTCATTTACAGCTTGCTCCCAGCATCATGCACGTACAGAGCCTGGCAGGTAGGGGGCCCTTTGGTAAATCACAGCGGGCTGGTTGATAGACTGGTTGGTTGAACTAAACAAATGCAAAGTCACTGTTCTCTGCTGAGAGAGCACTGTTCTCTCCTCCATGAGACATCATGCACCTTTCAGTCTCATCACCCCATACCCCACCTGGCTTGTCCCTCTCCCCATACCCACCTGTAGAGGCAGGTTGGGAATGAGGCAAGTCACCCCAAAGCCCACGAGCAGCAGGTTTGTGAAGGCAAAGGCCCGCATGGCGTTGGTGATCTTCTGGATCTGCCGGTCCCGCTTCTTCTTCTCACCTCTGTGGAAACGCAGAGCACACACCGGAGCTGGGGGCTCCCTGGAGGATAGGCTCTCCCAGGAAGTCAGGTCCCGGGAGTCACAGCTTGCGGACAGTGCAAGACTCAGAGACCAACCGCAAGCATGTGCTAGGGACTGTGGGGGCTAGACCAGCACGAGGGACACTCCCCACTGCATCCCCTGGACTGAGCGTGGGGTGTGAACCTCAGTGGAGAGGTCGGACGCCAGAAGACACGAGGAGATGGGCGTCAACACCCTGCGCTGCTTCAGTGAAGACTGAGGTCCGATGATGGGGAGGGAGGAGGAGACTGCACCCAGGTCAGGACGTGGCAAAGCCTCCTTCACTACTGGCTCCAACTTCACCTGAATCCTGCAGGGAGCTGACACTAAGCCAGATAATAAGCCAAAAAAGGGAGCAAGTGGATTTCTCCTTGGGCGGCAGGAAGGGGTGAAGGAGAAACGAGTATGCGGCAGATGGAACTGGAATGGGCACCAACAGCCTTCTGGCTGTAGGACCTGACCTACATAACAGAGCATTCTCTGTAATTATTTCCCTGTGAATTCACTATTACTGATTCCAGCCTCAACACCCACAAAGGTACCCCACGGACAACTGTATGACATCCAAGGGCTCAGAGGTGTGCAGGGAGGCCCAGACCCACCACTTTCTCCCTATGTGACCTCAGGCAAGCCACTCAGACGCCTAGCTTCAGTCCCCTCATCTGCAAAATGGGTCTAACTCATCGAGGTGTTGGGAGGCTTACCTGAGACGCTGTGCATTAAGGGCTTGGCACAGGGCCTGATACAGTAAAGAGGAGCTTACTGTACTAAGGTGGAGTCAGAGAAGACAGCATTTAACTCACCCTCTGATCTTAGAGCCCAACCCTTCTGTAAAGTAGGGCTCCGGTCCCTTGCTTAATTCTCAGTCATGAACAGATCTATTAACACGTATTAAGGTTATAGCCATTTACTACTCACACCCAGCGGAGCAGACCTCGCAGGCAAACAGGACCACTCTGAGGATGTCTGCGGGTGTACTACTTGTGCTAAGGATCGGAGTGCAGCCCTAAAAGCAGGATGTTGGATAGCTGTCTGCACAGACCTTCCTCTGGTTTCTCTCCTTCTCTCTTCGAGCTCCGTGTTTCCCCAAGTTTTGCATACAAAAGACTTTCCTTACAGAAGCAACAGACCAAAATGTGTGCTGAGCTGAGCGAGGCCAAGAGCAGCTTTGAGCACAGACCCCTCTCGCCTCTCCTGCTAACTTTAAAACCTAACCCACCCACCCGGATGCCGCCTAACACCTGACCGGTGGGCTTCTCCCTCTGGGGGCCGGGGCCCGGGCCATGAGCTCCGCCTACGCACTGGTTGGCGTCTTTCTCCTCAGGCTCCTCAGGGGCATCTTCACACTCCTTCAGCCTCCAGTCCATGATGTAGCCAATGACGGGGGCCGTGAGCAGACAGAGCAGCTGGAGCACACCGAAGATGGAGGTGTAGAGACCCACTGGGGATAAAGACGGGCCGGGTCACGGCGGCTGCCGGCAGAGCCTGGGGTGGGCGCTGGGCAGGCTCTGTGACCCCACAAGCCCTTCTGGGATCTTCTCCAGAACCGCCCCTTGTCACTGTGGGTCATGAGGGGAGCCCGGAGACCTTAACCTCTGAAATCAAAGCCGGAGCGAGGGGCAGGCCACCCTTTTCTTTTCTCCAAAGTCCTCGCCTACTTCCAAGAAACAGCTCATGAAATCCAGTATGTCACAGTGACTTCCCCCAGAAGCTCCAGGAAGTCTCTCTGACTTTGGGAACCACAAAATTACCAATGCCTGGGACTGAGGTTTTGTGTGTGACCGGCCGTCAGTTTTCTGCCTCTAGAAATATACCAGGAAGGCACCACTCACAAGGGCTCTGACGTAAGGGCTTCAATCTTCAAAGAGCCTTAAAATTACGATGGGATTTCTCAGACAAACAGAAGCTGAATGTGGACTGCCCCACCCCCAAACACAGGTCTGGCCGAGGGGGATGTCTGGAGTTCAAGGAGAGGTGTTTCTCAGTTGAACAGAGACCGGCTAGGAGACGATGTCATGTGTTCCCTGACAATCCCCCGTCCCCCCCGCCCCCACTGGCTTACCGGTAGCCATCACTGCATCAAGAAAGCAAAAGTGAAAAAGCAGAGAGGAGTGAGGTCAGCAGCAGAAATGTCAAAGGTTGTTACGGGGGGATGGGGCATGGAGGCAGGCTAGCTCTGGGCCCAGCTCACACGCCATTTCCCACCAAGCCCCGACCCTCAAGAGTGCCCAGCGCGGGTGTCTGCGGACGTTTTCCTGCCGGCTTGGGCCTCACTGGTGTGCAGCTGGTGCCTCGTCACAGGCGGGCTGGTGAATCAGGCCTGTAGTGTTCGCGGGGGACCGTGATGGGGAAGCGGCGTGGGTGCAGGAGACCTGGCAGAACCTGGTCCTCACTGCCCTTGTCCCCTCCGAGGGCAAAGAATCCACCCCACACCCAGCCCAAGTATCTCACGAGCCAGCGCTGGTCTCCCGTCCACCTACTGGCCCCCTGACCCTGATAGCCAGACATGTGTGTGTGCATGTGTGTGTGTGTGTGATGTCAGGCTTACTGCTCACAGGAGCAGGATGGGGAAAACCAATGCCCTGTCAGCTGCAGACCGAATTTCCTGGCCCAACTTCCTCTACTTCTTGAAATTGACTTTTTGAATGCGGGAAACAGATGGAAAAAATGCCTCTTGGGCAGCAAGAGTTCTCAGAGAGTAAAAGGCCGTGACTCAGCAGCAGGGAGATTTGCCTTCCAAGGGCCAGTGAGGGCCCTTCTCTGTACCCGTCAGAGTCTCCACCTGTCTGGGCCTCAGGGTTTACAATAGGGGGCAAATAGACACGATAGGTCATCTCTTCCCAAAGCGTGGCACACAGATTTTAATGAATGTTACATAATAAAAGGGTTCCTGTGGTAGAAATATAGGGGAATATCATTGGACGAAACCAAGCTAAACAGGTTATTTTTCTTCCTATCTTTGCATTTGCTACAAATTTTTGCAAGGGCGCATGATAGGGTTTTTCCACATTGCTTCACGTCCGAACACCCATTTTTGGAGTAGAACCTGCATTATCTGTGCCTCTTTGTCACCTTCCCCTTTTGTTAAGGCCGGGTTTCTCATCCTCTTTAAAAACTTACAGTGCCTGGCAGATCTTCCCGGGGTGGCGGGGCGGGGGGGAACCAACCCAAAAGTTGCACACCAATGAGACAGCCAATAAAAAGGATTTACCAGATGTGTTTGTCCCGCTTAGGGATAACTAAAGCTGACTCAGCTCAGGCCCTGAGGAAGTACTGACTTTCTTTGTAGACTCAAAACCTCTAATCAGCTTGTGTGTTCTTTTGGAAAAGTGGCAGGTGGGTTATCAGTTCTGTCTACCAGAAGTAACAAGCCTGGACTGGATTACCCACGAGGAAGGCTCCACCTGGCTCTGCTTCCCAGTTCAGGGCACAGATCCGGTGCAGGCCCAGGAGCCCCAGTCTCCAGCCGCAGTCGCCCAGCCCCCATCTCGGCCCCCAGCCTCTCCACGCGGCACCCCTGCGGTTTCCCGGAGAATTCTTGGCCTTGGGTTTGACTGATAGTCTTTCAACAAGCTCTCAGGTGGAGTACCACGTTCTGTGCAGTTTTCATTTACAAACACACACGTCAACCGTCCCCCTCAGGCAACAAAAAACACATCCCCCCCAAAAATAAACAAAAAACACATCCCCCACACCCCAAACACACGGAGTTATTTTAGTCCTCTCCTCCCTCCTAAACCGGGAAACTCTGACGGGGACATGAAAGGACAGTTGGGCCCGGCTGTGATGAAATGGCTCTGACACACAATCAGGCCCTTGGATTCTGCCATCACATGGCCCTGCTGGTCCAGCCCAGCCCAACACCCTCCAGCCAGCCGGGCAGCGGGCTTAACCTCAGGCGGGCAGGAGTGACCACCGCTCATGGGCTGCGCCCTGGGGCCTGGAGGCCACCTACCTACGTCCTGGTCGCCGCTGACCAGGAACTGGAGGATGTTGTTCATGGCGCCCATGTAGAAGATGAGGCGCAGCTGAGTGACGCACATGGTGACCAGGCTGAGCAGCAGGATGGGGCTGAACACGCTCTGCATGAACGAGGGGGCCGCTGCGGGGAGAAGAGGGTGCTCAGGGAGAACTGGGCGGTACCGCCGTGGCCACGGCCCACCCGCCACCCAGGGGCTGGGAGCATGGGTCTGAGAGCGCTGCTTTGCCGACCAAATCATGCTGGATGCGGTGGACGGCTGGACGCAGGAGTTAGGTCACCCAGCCGTACGAAACAAGCTGGGTGAGTCCCTCACCCTCGCTGACCCTTCGTCTGTAAGGCAGGCTGGATGGTGCCACCGGCCCTTTGGGCATGAAATGCGGATCAAGGGAGATGGTACCCACAAAGCCCTCAGCGGGCGCTGGTCCCCCCGAGGGGGCTGCAGCTTCCAAATCTGGACTGGCCGCTGGGGTGCGGGTGTGGGTTCAGAAGCTCCTGCTGACAGCTCAGGCAGGCTCAGGAGGTGGGGGCCGCACGCGGGTACCTGTGGCATCGGGCTGGCACTTGACTTCCAGGTCGACGGTGGACAGGCACAGCTTGTGGCCGTCTTGCAGTGCCGCCTGCTCCTTGGCGCTCCGCATGGAGCTGCCCACGCTGAGGCGGCGCCCGACCGTGGTCACCTGCTTGTAGAACTGCTTCCCGGTGATCTTGTGGTCAAAGCCCAGCCAGCTAAACTTGATCTTCACCCTAGAGGCCACAGGAGAGTGTCTGCCGCGCTGCCAGGGCCCCTGGCCGGCGTAGGGGTGGGAGCAGACCACACGTCCACTTACGTGTAGTCCATGTCCTCTGGGCCCGGGAAGGGCTCCAGGGGCCAGTTAAAGAAGCAGTTGAGGAAAACCAGCCCGGAGCAGCCGGCCCAGACCACGAGCATGACGATGAAGGAGGCGCCGAAGTCGTAGATGACCTGAGAGGCACAACAGGGTAGCGGTTGGAGTCAGGGCAGGGCAGAGGGCAGAGCTAGCAGAAGGAAGCCGGAGTGGGCAGTGGGTAGGGGCACCTAGCAGTCCTGCTCTGCCTGCACTCAGCTGCGAGGGGAGGCATGGCCCCAGCAGCCTGGGTGTTTGGTCGTCAGGCACCTGCATTCCGATAATCTTCGCTCGCCCTGGACCAAATGCTTCCAGCTTGGACCAGGTGTCACCTCCGGGGAGAGGCCCTCCCAGACCATCCAGCATTGTCACATCACTGGCCCACAGCCAACAGCCCTGGCGGAGAGTTTTGACCTCTTTTTTTTTTTTTTTTTTTTACAGAGCCCTGCATCTGAGTGAAGGGATGTGAATTACTGAAGCCCTGGGGACCAGGCCTCCTCTTCCCGTGCACCAGACTTGACCCAGCTGCAGCAGGGCAGGAGTGTCACTGTGAGTGTGAGTGTAAGTGAGGGTGAGTGCGGTGGAAGCACAGCTTCTCCATGCCCAGACTGCAATGCTTCCCACTGGCATCCGTGGATCTGTCTGTCACCTGTCTGTATGTAGCCCAGGCAGGGGAAGATAGGTATGAGAGGGGAAAAGAGTGTGGAATGGTGGGAAGAGGATAGGTGAATCCATTCTCCACACTTCAGCCTGAGGGGACTTTTATTTCACTCATTTCTGGTCATTCTCTCCCATACCGTCCAGCCACAAGGCTCCCTTCCCCCCTCCCCAGACCAAATAGGGCAGCTATGTCCAACCTCCCACACTGGGTTAATTGCTCTTTCTTGGCTTTGCCAAAGCACCCTCCACGGCCCCCAGCCAGTCAGCTTCGTCTATTGTAGTGATCTTATTGTCTCTTTTGATTCCCCTGCCCTGTCCAACCCAGATGACAAGTTCTCTGAGGGAAGAGTCTGTGCCTGTCTTCTCTGCTGTATCCTCATGCCCAAGCACATCACCCGGCACCTAGTAGTCACTCGATAAATATTTGTTGATTAGTGACTGCAGGAACAGAAATCACATGAAAGGAGGTCTCAGCTCAGAGAGGAAGGGCTGTGACCCTCTAACCATGAAGTGACTTGGCCAAGGCCACTCAGCCAACAAGTGTTCCCATAGCCTGGCCTGTCTAGACTGGGCCCTCTCTGGAGCCCTATTCCTCCTCTGCCCAGAATCGTACAAACAGAATGGGGCAGACAAGAAAGGTAATTGTCGGAGCAGAAGCCAGGAAGACAGAGAGGAGAGGGGATTGGCAAAACAGTACTGGACAGCGTCCCAAAGCTCTTTTCTTGCTGCCTGGTGCTGAGGTCTCCGTCTTCCCAGGGTCGAGTTTTGACCTCTTGATTCATTTCCTCATCTGTTATTAGGCCAGCTCCCTGCGAGGAACCTCCAGCCTTGTCCACTGGCTTCTCTAGTACCTTGAAGCATACACACGGTAGGTGCCAAAAACATACTCAAGGACTGAACAGCTGGAAGTCTCGCTTTGCTCCTCTGTGACATGGGTGTGACACTGGCATGCACCCTCCTGGTGTCAAGGTGGGGGTCAAGCGGGTAGAGGGCTCAGGACAGGGCCTGACAGGTGAGGAGCCTGCAAGCCCGTTAATGTCATCATTGCCATTGATTTCCAACACAAGAGTCCCCAGAGTGGACAGCAGAGCCCAGCTACCCAGGGAGGCCAGGCACGGAGAAGAGGAGGAGGGGGAACCTGTAGGCTCCCCTGCACTCCAGGAGCTCGAGGATCCCTAAAATCCACAGACGTCTGGCCCCAGCCCCTCTAAGCACCTCGATGTCCAGGTGGCCGGCCCATGTCTTCTTGTTTTGTCTTTTGGCCACACTGTGTGGCATGTAGGATCTTAGTTCCCCGACCAGGGATCAAACCCGTGCCCCCTGCAGTGGAAGCGTGGAGTCTTCACCACTGGCCCCCCAGGGAAGCCCCTGGCCCACGCCTCCTGTGACTCCTCCTCCTCTTGCCCTATGGCCTCTCCCCCTCAGACCTCTCAGGAAAGGGGATTTATTTGGTGCTGGTGCCACAGAAGGGAGAAGCCCCTTCTGAAGCCCTTTCAGGAGCAACAGGATTGGGAGCAGGAACTGGGACTGATGAACAGTGAGGTGTTTGCTCCATCCTGACCCTGTGTGACTTCCACGGGCTCAGAATCCTGCCTGGGAGGGAAACAGCTGAACCAACTTGGCTGAGAGCTGCGCTCTGGCAATGGGGAGCAATACAGCTCAACAACAACAGACCTGGGGGTGGGGGGACTAGAGTTAGACCCAGGACTGGGGACAAACACTCACCCCCTTTCTGTCCCCAGCCCTGAAACGCAAAGACAGCCTTCAGTCACACCTTGCAGTGATATGCTTGGATTTCCCAACCCCCCACCCCCCTCCCCCAACCCCGGCACAGCAGGTTTCTTTTCTTACCCCCATGGTGCCCAGGTGCATCCTCCCCCCAGACGGGGCTTGGGGGAAGGGGGGGCCCCAGCGCCCACAATGACTTCCCTCTTCTGGGAGCGCTGAAGGAGTCTTAAAAGAGGCCTCTGGGGCTTCCCTGGTGGCGCAGTGGTTGAGAGTCCGCCTGCCGATGCGGGGGACACGGGTTCGTGCCCTGGTCCGGGAGGATCCCACATGCCGCGGAGCGGCTGGGCCCGTGAGCCATGGCCGCTGGGCCTGTGCGTCCGGAGCCTGTGCTCCGCAACGGGAGAGGCCACAGCAGTGAGAGGCCCGCGTAACGCAAAAAAAAAAAAAAAAAAAAAGAGGCCTCTGCTCAGACACTAGTTCACACGCTCACCTTGACTCCTGGGAAGGTGACTGCTGAGGAGGCATAGGATCCAATCATCAAGGCAATAAACGTGGACCGAAGGTCACCAAACATGTTGGGCAGCTGAAAGATAAGAAGCAAGGGAGACTTCTTCTGAGAGAACAGACAGGGGAGGGGAAGAATCACGGCATCCTCAGGCACCATTTCTTATCTGCTCTCCACCCTGTGTAATTCACGGGGGCATCAGTCCAGGGGTAATCACAGCTAACTGAAAGTTTTTTCTTCCCAGACTGAGGTTGATAAAGGAAGGGGAGGAGAGTAATACAGAACTCAGACTCTGCACATGAGGACAGAGCAGGTAGACTTCCTGGCTGGCAAGCATCCCTCCTCTCTTCTCCGGCACAAGCCAGGTCCTCCCACCTTTGCAGGGTCACAAGGAGGTGCCAGCAAGCACAGCTGGGAGCCTGAGGCAACCCTCAAAGGGAGCAAGCCTGTTAGAAGTAAGAATCTATTTGAGGATGAGATGATTTTATAAATAAAAATATCAGTGTCCCAAAAGGACCAGATGTCAGCAAAGGCTGCTTTCGGTTCTGGGAGGAGTAGGTCTCTGGAAGGTGCCAATCACAATTCTACAGCCCCCAGGGCGGACGAGGGGGCTGGCCTGGAAGTCCTGCATCTGAATTTCTAGGTCCAAGGAGGGCTTTCCCCTTTTCCACCTGGAAAGAGCAACAGCAAGAAAGGCTCAGGCCGTCTTCCCTGTGAGGCCACTCCTCCCATCTCACAGCAGCTTGTCCTGGGCCCATCCAACGCGACTGCAAAGCTGAAACCCCCAGTGATTCCATACAAATCCAGACACGGTATAATGTGGCAACTCGGTCATGGATCCAAACAGACATGGGGCAAAGTGCATCCTCCTCAAACGGCAGTCTTGGCTGCTCTTGCTAACCTCAGGGGAGCTCGTACCGCATGGTGAAGGCTTCCCAGCCACACCCACAAGGTCCCTGGCGTTGAGAATGGCTCCCTGGATCTGCCAACCTGTTTCACTGAACTCAGGTGTTTATATGGACCTAATATATGTTCCCCTCCCCCTTTGTCTGGAATCATTTTGGGGTTTTATCAAACATGGACCATGTGATGGCTGCCCACAAGCTAATCTGCTGTTGCTGAACGGAGGCGGTTTGAACGTGTTTATCTACCTGCCCCTCATCATTTCTGCCTGTTTTGACCACAATTAAAAATGAAGAAGGGGCATCATCAAAATTTAAAATGTGCTTCAAAGACACCATCAAGAAAACAGAGGCACAGAAGAGAGAAAATTTGTACAAATCATCTGTCTGATAGGGTACCTGTATCTGCAGTATATAAAGAACTCCTACAACTCAGTAAAAAAAAAAAAAAAACATATATAACTATTTTTAAAATGGGCAAATAGGGCTTCCCTGGTGGCACAGTGGTTAAGAATCCACCTGCCAATGCAGGGGACACAGGTTCGAGCCCTGGTCCAGGAAGATCCCACATGCCGCGGAGCAACCAAGCCCGTGCGCCACAACTACTGAGCCTGCGCTCTAGAGGCCGCGAGCCACAACTACTGAAACCCGCGAGCCACAACTCCTGAAGCCCACAAGCCACAACTACTGAAACCTGCGTGCTACAGCTACTGAAGCCCGTGCTCCGCAACAAGAGAAGCCACCGCAATGAGAAGCCCGTGCACCGTAACGAAGAGTAGCCCCCGCTCGCCGCAACTAGAGAAAGCCTGCATGCAGCAATAAAGACCCAACGTGGCCAAAAAAATAATGATAATAATAAAATAAAATAAATAAATTTATTTTTAAAAATGGGCAAACAGACATTTCTGAATAGACATTTCTCCAGAGAAGACATACAAATGGCCAATAACCGTATGAAAAGATACTCAATATCATTAATCATAGGGAAATGCAAATTAAAACTACAATGAGATACCGCTTCATACCCCCCAGGGTGGTTATAATAATAAAAAAAAACAAAACACAACACATAATAACAAATGTTGGTGCTGATACAGAGGAATCAGAACCCTCCTACACTACTGGTAGGAATGTAAAATGGTACACAGCCACTTTGGAAAACACTCTGGCAGTTCCTCAATTAAACACAGAGCTACCATATGACCCAGAAATTTCACTCTTAGGTATATATATACCCAAGAGGAATGAAAATATATGCCCATGTGTACATGAATGTTTATAGCAGTGTTTTTGGGGGCTTTTTTGGCTGCACCTTGTGGCATGCAGGATCTCAGTTCCCCGACCAGGGATTGAACCCACACCCCCTGCAGTGGAAGCGCAGAGTCCTAACCACTGGCCTGCCAGGGAAGTCCCCATTCTTTATAATATACAAAAAGTGGAAACAACCTCCATGCCCATCAATGACTGAATAAGCAAAATGTGGTATATTCACACAATGGAATATTACTCAGCCACAAAAACAAATGAAGTACCGATACATGCTATCAATACAACATGGATAAACCCTGAAAACATTATGCTAAGTGAAAGAAACCAGTCATGAAAGAGCACAAAATTGTAGGATTCCATTCATATGAAATGTCCAGAATAGGCAAATCCATAGAGACAGAAACTAGATTAGGGGTTGCCTAGGGTTGGGGTAGGAGAAGCTGGGAGGAATAGGAAGAAATGCTAATGGGTACAGAGATGTGATTTGGGGTGATATGATTGATTCCGGTGATGACTGTGTAACTCTATAAATAGACTAAAAACCATTGAATTGTATACTTTAGGTAAATTGTATGGTATGTGAATTATGTCTCAATATCACTCTTAAGAAAAAAAAAACATGAATAAGAGACTTGAGATGTTTTGGGATCCCAGGATTTAAAAGGAACATGAATAAATCTACAGTGTATGGCCAACAAAGCCATCCTATGGCATGAAGCCAGGGTGGCTCTCCAGCCTACCCGAAGAATCCCCAGCACACAAAGAGCTCTTCTTCCAGCCCCCTGTGTCAACTCAGTCTTCTCAGAGAGGGTCAGAGGGAGATAAGGAGCATATGGAAACTCCCCCAGCCAAAGACAGAGGAAATGTGATGTGCTCATGGGTGCCCAGGCACATCCAAGTGAGCACTAAAGGTGCACAATCTTACTCTTTGCACACCTGCCTCCCAGGTATGCTGTGGTTCAGAGGACATGCCTCGGTTTCTGAGCTCACATATTTGGGCTGTGCCACGCTGGCTACTCCAGCAAGGCAGCCTCAGGCATTTCTGGGGCTACATCTGCCCCAGGGAGAATCCAAAGATTAGTTCTGCTTGTATGGAAAGAGGAAACTGTTCTAGCCTGGGATGCCACTCCAGCCAGGGCATGTGGAGGAAGAAAGGGGTCAAAGCGGGCTTAGAACCCAACCAGAAGAGCAGATGGAGGACAACAGCCAGTCGGTGCAGTCAAGCCAGGAAATGCTTTTGTTGAGTAGTCACCTTTGGGTAAAAAGAGTGTCCCCAACTTTTTGACAGGGCGAGGGGATACTTCTGAAGAGCAGACTGCTTGCTAGGTAGCCCTTTTCCTTCCACCCTAACCCAAGCTAGAACAGAACAACAGGGGCTTGGGGCTAGTGGGCAACTCTGACCTCATCTTCTGGAGTCTTCTCCCCAGAACTGGATCCAGGACAGGCAAGAACGGGAAGCTGGGAGAGGAGACTGACTTGACATCTGGTCCTGGATGAGACACTTGCCCTCATGCCTGGAAAAGGGCAGTAACCTTCCAGCTGCCCTCCTTGCTTCCCTGCCTCTCCCTGCCTGGAACGGTTTTTGCAACACCCTGAAAATTCTCCTCCCTAACATGTTATTTTAGTCAGCAGGGCCATTCCTAGGGTGTACAGAGCCTCAGGGCAAACCACACTATGCGGCTTTCTTACCAACATGTACATCTTGTATTTAAATTACGATTATTTTTCCTGATTAGAAGAGCAATGCGTGTCCATTGTAAAACATCTGGAACAAAGTACACATAAAGAATGAAATAAAAATTCCCCTGATATAGCCATGTTACCATTTTGATATATTTCCTTTTAATCTTTTTCCCATAAATACCTATAGCTTTGTAACCAAACTGGGATCATATGCTACATATTATTTTATAAACTTTTTCTTTTTTACTTGATATATTATAAATATTTTGTAATTTAGTATTCATCTTCAACATAATTTGTAACAACTGTCCGGTATTTCCTTTTCTGGGTGGTCTATAATTTATGCAACCATTTCTCTGATGTTCTCAGAGCCTTTTAAATTTTTATCATAAATAACATTTTAATGAACATTCTTGAAGATAAACATACAAACATATAGCTATGATTTCCTTAAGGTAAATTCCCAAAAGTAGAATCATTTGGCAAAAGGGAATGCACATTTTTAAGTTTTTGTGATACTCTGTGCCAAACTGCCTTCCAGAAAACTTACACCAATTGAAATTGAAAAAACTTACATTTATTGATTGTTAATGACTTTGAACATTTTTTCTACAGTTTTTAAAATCAGTCATTTATATTCCTCATTTATATTCCTATTGTCCTTTCTTCCTCTGAGGATGTTAATTTGTTCATATTGATTTGGCATAGGCTCTTTACATATTAAAGACCCTCACTGTTTGTCCATATACTGTAGGTATGTTTTCCTAGTTTGTCCTTTAACTTCTTAGTTCGTGGTGTTTTTTTTTTTTGTTTGTTTTTTAACCAATATAAGTGCTTAAATAGGTAGTCAAAGTCTGTTTCAGCTTTTAGGGACTACCTAACATTTGTGTCAGATGAAATCTCTCTGAAAACAGTATCAAGGATGACCTTGACCAGAGAAACCCAAAGCATAAACATCCTGGCAGTAGTCAATGTGTGGTCACAAAATAGCAAGCACAGGAGACGAGAAGGTTTCCCTGGGGGCATTAATTATTTTTCATATGTTAATACTAATTGTGTTTTATCCTTTAAGCTACTTCCTTCCCTTCCTCCCAAAGCTGTCATGCCTGCCAGAGGAAATTTCCCCCATTTGCTGTGCCCAGGAGCAGCTCAGTCAGAGGATTTTTCCTTGTTATTAAGTTATATAATAATGTAACATAGTTATGTTAATATACTAAATCATATAATAGCATTATTATTATTATAGCAACTATTATTATCCTAAAAGCCCTCAAAACATCCTTACCAGATAGGTGTCACTTAAAAAAAAAAAAACTTATTTATTTATTTATTTTTGGCTGTGTTGGGTCTTCGGTGCTGCGCTCAGGCTTTCTCTGGTTTCAGCGAGCAGGGGCTACTCTTCATTGCGGTGCGTGGGCTTCTCATTGCGATGGCTTCTCTTTGTTGCAGAGCACGAGCTCTAGGTGCGCAGGCTTTAGTAGTTGTGGCACGCGGGTTTAGCTGCTCCGCAGCATGTGGGATCTTCCCAGACCAGGGCTCGAACCCGTGTCCCCGGCATTGGCAGGCAGATTCTTAACCAATGCACCACCAGGGAAGTCCCAGGTGTCACTTATCACCCTCACTTAATGGTACAAAACTTTAGGATTAGAAAAGTCAAGGGACTCCCCCAAGCTGGTAAGGGTCAAATTTGGAATTCAAAGCAGGTCAAGCTTACGTGCATAGCCACTGCGTTACTCTGTGTCTTGGAAAACTCACATGGCCCTTGAAGGGTACACACTTGATTTGGGGGACAAAGGCAACTACCCTTACCTCTCACACCTCTCTGCGTCCCTTATTAAGCATTCTGTTTGCTCTCCCCACTAGAGATTTCTTATATCCTTTCCAATGCTCCTTTTAGACCTACCTGCCTCCTTTTCTCCCCTTGACCTTCCTTGGCTGACCTCCCCACAGTCCAGGGCCACACAGTCAGGTGGACTTGCATTTGGCTGTAGACTCTCTGTTGTTTCATCTTCTTGTCTGAGTCTCCTCCCCCACTGGTCTCCACATGACCCTCCCTCCCTCCCTCCTTCCCTCCCTCCCTCCCTCCTCTCTCCTTCTGCCTCTGCCTGACCTCAGCTGCACATAATGGCCACTCAGAAGCCCTGGTGATAGAGTGAGTGGTGGCTGAGTACTGAGCAGAGTGCCCTAGTACCGGCTTGAGGGTCGGGCGGAGGAGGAAGAACCATGTCTTCTGCCAAGTAGGAAGCTGTAGCTGAACTGCAATGACAGATGCGGGGAAAACACTCAGCAGGGGCGGCTTCCTGACCCTGGGCTCACAACTGCACTTGCAGGTGGGGGGCGCAGGCCCCCTCCCGGGCTCTGGGTGCTTCCCACCGCCACCCCTGCTGCCTTGGGGAGGACTAGGGCTGGAGGGGGCTCAGCCAGGCAGAACCGGCCCTCCGTGCTGGCCTGGCTCACATGGGGAGGCCATCCCTGCGTGAGCCCGGTGGTGACTCATTCTCTCAGCCCCTGGGCTGCACTGTAAACAGGCTGTGTGACCTTCCCAGAGGGGAAAACAGCAGCTGCAGATGGCCCCTCCCCTGGAGTGCTGGCCACAGAGCGCTGCTACTGGATGAGAATCACCAGAAGCCTAGGCTCCAGCATGGTGAGGGTGGGCTATCCTCCTCGGAGGACCCTCTTTAAGATGTCTCTCTTCCCAGGGGCCCCCAACTCAGGCCTGGGGCTTGCTGGCAGACGGGACAGAAGAGCCACTGTGTAGCCACCTGGCACCGACTTTCCAAATCAGTGATCTCCCCAGCCCACCAGCTGGGGGCTCCCCCTGGTCCTTAGGGAGCAGCCGCATGCCACGCCGGGTGGGCGAGGGGCTGGCATTCTGGCCCTCAGGCCCCTTCCAGAGGTGAGCCTTGTCCTCAGGTGGCGGCGGTACACACGCAGAGCTCTGTGCAACCTGAACAGGCCAGGATCCAGGTGCCAGTCTGGACAAGCGGACTCGGCCCAACCGGGCTCTTTTCTAACCCTTCACAGCCAACAGCTCCAGGCACACGCTACCCGGAGAAGGTCCTTTCACCTTTCCGCTCCACTGCTGAAGGGGTGAGGAGGAGGGGCTCCACACCCCCAGTCACTTCATCCGCTTTCCCAGCCAGGTCCATCCCCGATGTCCCCACTACACGTTGTCCACCCCTGAACGAGTCACGTGCTGGGGCAAGTCCGGAATGTGGAGCGCGCTGATGGGTGGATTTTTCCCAAGCCAATGGTGATCAGCTGACTGCTTTGGGTTCTCAAGGCTCAGAACAGAAACCCAGAGGCAGAGCTGGCTCTGGGCATTGGGAGGGTCCTGCTCACCTGGCACCTGGGGCACGTAGGATGCCTTGGGGACCCTCTCCTGGCCTGAGCAGGAATGCTAAACTCCCACACACACCCCCAGGGGGCATTTGCTTCACTGCTGTACCCCGAATCCTCTCCCACCCCTTCTCTCAGGTGTTTGAAGAGGGATATTTATTTCTCTTCAAACCCAGATCCCAACTCCCGTGGGATCGCTTCTTCCTCAGGTTCAAAGTAAGACTTCAATGAATCAAATAGGGAAAGCCCACAGAGAAATTTTTCATTAAGGAGCCTGGCAACATTTTGTCATCACTTTTCTGGGAGGGTCTCAGCTCAGAACTCCCCATCTCACCCACACTGACAGGGGTCAGAGGAATGAAGTGGAAATGACGTGTTCACAACACTGGCGGCATCTGGTTCCCATCTCTAAGCAACCCCGGCCCCGGATCGTCGGATGGCAGCCCAGAGATGCCGCCTCTGCCACCGGCTGGTGTTTTCCTCAAGCCAATGAAGCGAGTTAAAGACCTGTGCAAATGCGAGGCCTTGAGCAAACAGACCAGAGTGTGCTGTCCAGATGTCCAGGGGGGAGGCTGAGGCTCGGCACCTCGGGGTGTGCCCTGCACCACCAATGACCCGCACCCTCCTCCTCTGAGGGTGTCGCATTGCCCGGGGCCCTCTGCGGCAGGGACCTGGGAAAGCCAGTTCTAGCCATTAAGCAGCCCCCCTGGCATGGGATCCAGTCTCTGCTCTAGCGGACGGGATCACCTATGAGTACACACCTCTCCGGCTCTGTAGGGAGGTCTACGGGCCTGTGGAGAAAAGGCATTCTGCCAACTTGGGGCCCCCTCTTCACCAGTGGGGGTAGCAGCTCACCATCTCTGGTCATGTTTATTTATACCACAGCCCATGCAACACAAAACCCCTTGGGACTCAGAAAGTCCCCCAATTAAGGTTTCCCTGGCAACATTCCCCCCAGATTCCCAGGTTATTACGGAGTGATTACCCATGGCCCCAGAGCTGTTGTAGGAGATCTGACTTAGGAAGCTCCTAAAGGTGACCCTGAAGACGCCTCTGTCTCCCCAATTAGAACATGGGTGGGAGACCCAAACGGAAAGTTCCTGACCGTTCTGCTTTCTCAAAGGCCTGGGCTGTGTCAGAACGAGATTCAGCTCTGCTCAGCAGAAGCCTTGGCCAGCCCAGGAACATTGCCCAAGAGCTCCCGCCCTGCCCTCACTGACCTGCTTCTCATTCCCCTTTCGGGGTCTGTTCTGGAGAGGCTCCTTATCTGAGGACTCACGGGACAGAGGAATGCCCAAGGAGGTCCCTCAGGCCAGGGGCAGTGTGGGGAGGAGGAAACAGATGACATAAAAAGTGCTTAGGGGGCTTCCCTGGTGGCGCAGTGGTTAAGAATCCGCCTGCCAATGCAGGGGACACAGGTTCGAGCCCCGGTCCAGGAAGATCCCACGTGCCGCGGAGCAACTAAGTCCATGCGCCACAACTACTGAGCCTGCGCTCCAGAGCCCGCGAGCCACAACTACTGAAGCCCGGGTGCCTAGAGCTCATACTCTGCAACAAGAGAAGACACCACAATGAGAATCCTACGCACCGCAAAGAAGAGTAGCTCCCGCTCCCCACAATTAGAGAAAGCCCGCGCAGAGCAACAAAGACCCAATGCAGCCAACAACAAATAAATTAAAAAAAAAAAAAAAACTTAAAAAAAAAAAGTGCTTAGGGAGTTGGGCCATGAAACTACAAGGGGAGTGAGCAGGGGCTGGGGGTGGGTGTCAGCCCCTGCTTTCCAACAGGGAATTATGATTGAGCAGCTTCTTGGTGCCTCTAGACCAAAGGTTGTTGGACTTTTTCTGTAAAGGGACAGAGAATAACTATTTTCGCTTTTGCAGGCCATGTGGTCTCAGTACAACGACTTCACCCTGCTGCCACAGCACAAAAGAAACAAGTGGGAGTGGCTCTGTGCCAGTAAAACTTTGTTTACAGAAACCTGCAGTGGTCTGGATGTGTCCTGGGGGCAGCAGTTTGCTGACCTCTGCTCTAGATCCAAGAATGGGGACCTTAGAGGACAAGCCACCAACCTCCCTTAAACAGATGCCTGCTAACCAAACACTTCAGGTGATGATCCGATGGTTTTCTTGCCTGGTCACTCTCTGGCCTGTGCAGCCTTTACCTCCCTCTGGGAGAGCCAAGAGCTAACAGGAACACTCCTGCTGCAGTGAGTTTGGCTTCACACAGACCTACTAGAGGCTGATGAAAGCAACAGATCCTCCCCTAGAAAAATGCACCTGCACGGCATGTGTGTGCGCGTGCAGACACACACACACACGCAATTTGCTTGCTTGCTGAGAATCTCAAGGGAGTGCCTAGCCCTCCTGAAGCTTATTCATGGACCACCTAGAGGCCTAACAAAACCTAGGGTAAGACCCCTTGCTCACTCAGAAAGAGAACTAATTTTTTTGTATGTGAGAGAGTGCTCAAAAACACACACAAAAAAGAGAAACAACCCTGTAAAAAAGGACAAATGACACAAAGAAGCAATCACAGAAGAAATACAAATGATCACAAAAAAGAGGTGAAAAGATGCTCCATCTCACTAACAAAGAAAAAAATTTTAAATCATAGTATATCAGTTTTCACCAGATTAGACTGGCTAATGTTTGCAAGATTAATGACAGGGTATCGGAAGGGGTGTGGAGGAAAACCTCTCGGACATTCTGGAAGGCGAGCATCTGTGTATAACCTTTTGGGAAGACCATTTGACAATCTATATTAAAATTTAAAACATGCTGATCCTGGGGCCCAGCAATCCCACTTCCAGGAATTTATTTTACAGAAATACATGTACAGGGATGTTCACTTCGGCAGCATCATAAATCAGAAAAATTGGAAACCAACCCAAAAGTCCATTAGCAGGAAGCTGGTTACATAAATTATGGCACATCTATATTATAGAATAACATGGAACTGTTTAATAATGAGGCCAATCTCCATAGTTTAAAATAATAAGGTAGATTTCTAAGGACTGGCAGGAAAAGACATGAAAGATATACTGTTAAGTGAAAAAGGCAAGTTGTAACAGTATTCCTTTTAAAAAGAGCAACATTAGTATATCCAGATTTTCTTATTTTTTTCATAATGAAGAGTTACATTCTAAACTGATGAAGTTAGGCTTATAGGATTTTACAGTCCACATTTTATATTTCCAAAATAGTGACTTTTTACTTTTTGTTTTATAATCATAAAAAGAAAAGAAAAGAAAAAGAATCCTTATGAGCCTACTAGCCTCCCCTAAAGATTTCTTGGACAATAACTATGAACTCATTTTAAAGACTTTCTTTTTTTTTTTTTTTTTTTGAACATCTTTATTGGAGTATAATTGCTTTACAATGGTGTGTTAGTTTCTGCTTTGTAACAAAGTGAATCAGTTATACATATACATATGTCCCCATATCTCTTCCCTCTTGCATCTCCCTCCCTCCGACCCTCCCTATCCCACCCCTCTAGGTGGTCACAAAGCTCCGAGCTGATCTCCCTGCGCTATGCGGCTGTCCCACGAGCTATCTATTTTACATTTGTTAGTGTATATATGTCCATGCCACTCTCTCACTTTGTCCCAGCTTACCCTTCCCCCTCCCCGTATCCTCAAGTCCATTCTCTAGTAGGTCTCTGTCTTTATTCCCGTTAAAGACTTTCTTAAAGGGGATTCATGGTGTGGTGGTTCTTATCTATTTGTCTTAGGCTTTATTACAGTAAAGCACCTTTCTGTATTTCAGAGCGTAAACTCCTCAAGGACCATCTCTTTCTTTTATCCCGAAATTCAGAACTGCCATCACATAGGCATAGTGTGGCTCAAATAATGGGGGTGATGCCAGATTTTTACTTTTCATTTTGATGAAAGAGGTGGTCGTGTTCACACTGTCAAAAAACAAACAGAACCACGGCTCCTGCTTCACAATTTATACATCTTAGCGGAATCTGTGTACGTTTGACAGTTCTAACATAATTCTTACGATTTCAACATTTGTTTTCCCCTGGGAATTTGAGAAGGAAGGAGATATATCCATTTTTTATAAATCTACCTGGTTAAAAAGATAAAAATAGGGACTTCCCTGGTGGCGCAGTGGTTAAGAATCCGCCTGCCAATGCAGGGGACATGGGTTTGACCCCTGGTCCAGGAAGATCCCACATGCCATAGAGCAACTAAGCCCGTGCACCACAACTACTGAGCCCACGTGTCACAACTACTGAAGCCCACGCGCCTAGAGCCCGTGCTCCACAACAAGAGAAGCCACCTCGATGAGAAGCCCGCACACCACAACGAAGAGTAGCCCCCGCTCGCCTCAACTAGAGAAAGCCCACGCGCAGCAACGAAGACCCAACGCAGCCAACAAATAAATAAATAAATAAATAAATGTATGTTCCTTTAAAAAAATTAAAAAGAAAAGAAACAGTGGCTTTAAAATAAATAAATAAATAAATAAAAATGTACAAAAGAGTACAAAGTCAATCTCCTTCACACCACCAGGGGCAAGGCAACCAGAGTTCCCAGATACGTGTGTGTCCCCCACTCCTCAAGCACAGCACATATGTGGTCCTGGGCCAAGCCTCTCTCACCTAACACAGACCCCACTGAGGGTTCCATTTCCATGGACCCAGACCCAGGCACTTCATCCTTCCCACTGGGACAAAGTTAACAAAGCAAAACGCAGTAAGGGTGAACAGAAGAGGCACTGGGCCAGGCTTGGCCTCTGGCTCACAGCCTGCAGGAAGGGGTCACAGAGATGTCAATAGCTCTTCAAGCTCCTTACAAGAAGACCAGCAAGTCCCCAGAGCTCCCTCAAAGCTAAACGAGGGTCCTTCAGCAGCATGACTCCTGACTCATTAGTGGAAAGAGACAGCAGACGTGAACGCACTGCAAATAAATAGTGATGGGAGGTTATTGTTTCAGAAATACTTTCTCAAGGGGAAACTGAGACAGTCCAGACCTTCCTGTTGGACAGAGAAATCTCTGAAAGCCTAGCATTCGCACTTCTTTCCCAATGGCCAGCTCTGAAAGGCACACCTGCCTGACCAGGTGAGCCTGCAGACCGCTCCCTTCTTCGACTTTCTTGTAACCCGGACCCTCCTGCAGCCTCTCCCATTTCCAAAAGCAGCACATTCTGTGGCGTTCTGGTGCTACCATAGAGGGTGCTCAGCATCCTGAGAAACCCTCCCCAGAAGGGCTCCCTGTGCGCAGAAGGGATCCCTCCCCAGAAGGGCTCCCTGTGCCCCAGCATTTCAGAAAACCCAGCAGAGAGGCAGCCTATGTGTTCCCCAGAGTTTTTCATTCAGTTCTGAACAAAGCAACAGTTAGGGGCAGGGTGATTCCAAGAGAGGTGTGTTTTAAGGTTGCACTGTCAGCAAGAGCTGCCACAGAAAATATGAGAAAAGAAAGCAGGTGGCAGGTTTTTTCTCCCGGGTCCTGCCTTCTCTAGGCACATGGCTCCCTCGGCCCCTCAGTCACGGTCAGGAGGCAGGGGACGGGCCACTCCGCGAGTCCCGCTCTGCTGCCTTCCTTTCTGCCTGCAGGACCTCCCCAGCTTGGGAGGCCGAAGCTGGCTTTGCTGCCACAGCTTCACCACCGACGACCCTCTACTGCTTGGGATACCCAGGCAGATGCAGGCAAATGGAAAGCAAGGAAATCAAAGCCAATAAAAGCTGCCTCAGATTCACAAGAAGATGACTGAACTAGAGATCTTCCTAAAAAAATTGGTACTTACTGTTAATGAGGTGAATGTCATGCACATCCCACCAAAGCCATTCAGAGCCAGGGCGATGAAGATGAGCACAGAGAGAGCTGGAATAAAACAGAAAGCTCGTAAGCAGGGAACCACGGCTGAGCTTCAGGGAGGCTGGGGCCTGACCCAGTGCCGGGTAAGGAGCCGGCTCCGAACAAACGCAGCCGAGTGACTGACGAGCCATCAGGAGTTAGTGCCGGACACCTGGGGAGCTGGCCCAGCCTCTGCCTCATCCTCCTCTTGCCTATTTTATGGAGCTTGGGCTCTTGCAAAAGCTGCATCCCCCTCCTCCTTTCTCCACTAACCTTAGCAGCAAGGGAGAGGCCTAGAGAAGCTGCTTCACTGAAACCAAAAATACAGGTACCCAAGAATCAGGAGATGAGCCTGGGTAAGAGTTTGGTGAAACACAAATCCTATTTTGGTGTTTGTTCTAAAAGTCCCTGCAGCAACAGCTCCACCTGAGCAGGGTTAGGGACCAGGCAGCTTCTAAGCTATTTTTAAAGTGCTGGCCTGGGCTGCCCCAAGGGGCTCAGCTCATGACCTCCACACACACCCCTGCAGCTGGCCTAGTTCTCCAGTTGGCATCAATGAGGCCATCGGGGACTGGCCTGGCTCGGCAATGAGATGGGTGTTTCTCATCCCCTGGGAGCTTCTCTCAGACCTCTGTCTGGGGCCATTATTTGGTCATCCAGCCACCCATCAGAGATAAGTCACTGGGTAAAGGCCTAACAGGTGTTCCTCTAATTTGAGCAGTGAGCACCAGGCCTGGCCCAGCTTTCTAGAGCAGGTGGGCCTACAAGCACCTCTGGGCACTCTCTCCCCAGTCCCTGAAAAAAGGGTAGAGGAAAAGCTTACTCACAGCTTGGGTTACTTGCTCCGTATGCAATCAGCAAGCAGGAGACAGCAAAGCAGGCACTAAAAAGAAACAAACAGTACATTGTTATTATCGTTATTGTTAACATTGCTTATTTGGAGGTGTTTGTTATGTGTCAGATGCTTTCAGAAAATTTACATAATTCTTTCATTTAATTTAACAATTCTACGGAGTATAATTGGCTCCATTTTACTGATGAGAAAAATAAAACTCAAAAAACAAAAACAAGACAACAAGGTCCTACTGTATAGCACAGGGAACTATATTCAATATCCTGTGATAAACCATAATGGAAAAGAATATGAAAAAGAATGTATATATATGTATAATTGAATCAGTTTGCTGTACAGTACAGTAGAAATTAGCACAACATCGTAAATGAACTATACTTCAATAAAATACATTTTTTAAAAAACAGGTATTCAAATACTTAGAAAAAAACAAACACAAAAACTAAATTCTCCAAGGTCTCCTAGCTAGCAGGTGGCTAAGCTGGAATTCAAGCCCCAAAGCCAGATCTGGTAAACACCCCGCTGCACTGCCCCCTCCATAACCCAGACTGGAGCGGGCCAAGGCTGTGAAGCGAGAGAGGACACAATCCATTCCCCAGGCTCCCATATGCCCGCTCAGCAAAAGGGGATGGACAGAACCCGACCGGGCAAGGGGCGATGAATGGCAGCTTCCAAATCCCCTCTGCTTGGCTCTAACCTGGGGACCGAGTCTACTGAAGCTCCAAAGAATGAATGAAACAGGTCCCCCACTCATTCCCTTCAGGGCTACAGGCCTCTCTCGTTGCAAACCTCTGCCCTGCACGATGCTCATTTCCAATGGGACTGGCTTGGGGAGTACCTTGGCCAGAGAGGGCCAGCTGCTTGGTGGACTGACCCTGAGACTGGCAATCTGGAGCTTTATAGCCCAGGAACACATCCCAGGAGGTACATAAGATGACCCACAAAGGTACCAGAGGTAGGGAAATACTAGTTTACAATTTTATAATTTTAGAAATTTTATAATTTTCTATTTTATAATTTTATATCTCAGCCCCTTGAATTTATATTTTTTTGTATATGTATCATAAGCCACATGAAACACCGAATGAGAGGATGGATGTTCCCTAAACTTACTGTGGTCATCATTTCATGATGTATGTAAGTCTGAGCATTATGCTGTATGTACGTCTTATACAAGGCTGTACATCAATTATTACCTCAGTAGAATTGGGAGAAAAAAATAAAGCACATAGAACATTAAGAATGATATATGTGTATATTACTGACAGCTCCACGTGCTTATATTAGAGATATGTATTCAAACTCTTTCTTCTCATGGAGGTGTAAGATCAGAGAGACTGGAAACCAGTGTTCTTAATGACAAGCGATTCCAGACCCTCCCAGGCAGGCCTGAGCCCTGTGATGTTTTATGCAGATCAGCACGATGCAAGGATCCCAGCAACTATTGATTTGGTTGCACATGGGATAGGAAGCCCATCCTGGGCAGGCATTTAGGGAGCTCCACAGTGCACCGGAGAGCAGGTACCAGGATTACCCACAGTGGGGAATCTCAGCCCAGGGGTCCCACCTGCCCACCCCCACCCCTAGAACTGACCTGCCCAGCAGCCTGAGCTTCCTTGGGCCGTACTTGTCCATGACGATGCCCAGAGGCAGGGTGATGGCACTGAGCAGGAAGGAGCCCACGGTGAAGGCCAAGTTTAGCATCTCATCCTGGGCCTTGCAGCTGAGCCAGCCATTCATTCGGCTCACCTCCTCGTGCTCCGGCTCTGCTGTGCCCCCCACTGTGCCATTGGTGACATTCTCTGTGTGTAGAGGGAGGGAAACCTGACCACAGGGTCGTGGCAGCGATCTCCAAAGATCAGAGGGGCAGGTGCCCACCCAGAGTCAGCCCACTGGGAATGCCAGGGCTGAATCTGGCTATCCCCCCAGCAGGCTGGGACGTCTATCTGGCCCAAGCTTCCTGGAGCGATAATGCAGAGATTCTTAACTTCTGTGCGGGGGTCGCAGATGCTTTCAAGAATCCAATAAAGAAAGCTCTGCTCCTGCTCTTTAGAAAATGCACAAAGTCTTGTCCACAGTTTCAGGGCCTTCAGGCATCCCCTGCAGCACCCACGAGCCCCAGGTTGGGATTCCCATTCTAGAGTAACCGACACCTAGAAGAGTAGGCCTCGGGACCCCGCCCGGGCTGTGAGTGGGACCCAAGGCTGGCTAGAACCTTCTCTGCAGCTCTGTCCATGGAAACAGTCTGCAGCCAGTATACAGGAGGCCAACCCTAGACCACCTGGGAAGGACAAGCTGCTGGTCTCACTGCGCTGCCCTTGGTCAACCAAGGGGAAGGGTGAGTGGGCCTCCTTTACTGCCCAGTTCGGCAGATTTCTCAAACACACAGCCCCTGTGCTAAGTCCTCCCCGATGTTCTCACAGCATCAACCACCACATATACTGTGTCATGGAATCCCTTGGGAAGGTTTTTGTTTTGTTTTGTTTTGTTAAAAAAAAGAAAAGTCCCAAGTAATTTGCTTTCACTTGTTGAAGTGCACCTTGCTTCTTTTTCTCGCTGGGGTCATGATGTCACTGTCCCCTGTGACCACGCCTGTGCTGTAATCCCAGTCCTTAATGATACCCTCCAAAGTCCACCTGGCACCAAGACAATGAAAAGACGGAGGAAAAAGTGCTGCAGCAGCGGACTGTGGGAGGGTAGAGGATAGGCCGCCACATGGCGGAGGAACCCTCTCGTCTTGGGGACTGCTAGTTAAGAGATGCTGACTAATCCCACAGAGAGAGGAGCAGCCTCTGATTAGAGGTGAGGTCACGCTGGGAGACTCAAGGAAATACCTCTCTTCAGATAACTGCGTGCCTCCTGAATGCGGCTCTCTGGCGCCAGGGTTATAAATCTGAGGTGTGCAAGGCCTGCCCGGGTCTCTCTCGGGGGTGACCCAAGGTTACGGGAGAAGATGTACCTTGGGTGAATCATGCTATATGCCAGCCTCTGACGCAACAGGCCCTGCAGGGGGCACGTTGAGGGTGGGGTGCCGGGACCTGGCCTCTGGGTTCCAATTTTGGTTCCTCCACTTCCTATTTGTATAACCTTGGAGAAGTGATTTCATCTCTACCTCAGTTTCTTTATCTGTAAAATGGGCATAATATAAAAAAATCATCTACCTTTCTAGAGTTTTGAGGAAGATAAAAGAGAAATCCAGATAACATTCTAGAGCTCACATAGGCATAGAAAGTGCTCAATAAACAATAGCTAAAAGTTGTTATTACTACTATTACTACTCCTCTCGTTGGCTCGGAATGGGGGTAATGGCTGGCAGCAGAGCTGGACACACTAACTGGGAGCAGAGTTCCGTAACTGACCATTCATCCACAGCGTGAATTCATGTCTAGTCTCCCACTGGGCTGGGGGCCCTGAAGGACAGGGACTGTATTCTAGTCACCTGTGTCCCCAGCACCTCCCCTTGTTCCTGGTACACAGTGGTTGTTTACTGAATGAATGAAAACAGTGGCATCAGATCACATTGGCCAAAAGGATCAAGAGAGAAGAAATGAAACAGGACACATGGAACCAACTTGAAGACAGAGGGGACTGAAGGAGATTATAGCCCCAATGTTAACCTCCTGAAGCCAAAGACACAAAACCTAACAAGCCAGGTTCTCAGCGCCCCCCCCCCACTTTCTCTCAGCTTTCCAAAAGATGCCCCACCACGCTGGCAGCCAAAACACATGACAAACAAGGTCATCTGAGCCCATTAGGATCCAGCTCAGAACTGTCACACACACTGCCTTAGCCAGCAGGCCTGAGCTGCTTGTCCACAGCGAGGCCACTTCTGGAAAAGCAGAGCTGCTTCACAGGTTGGCACTGGTTTCGGGTGTCAGCTCTGCCGGCAGCAACAGGAAACTGGAATGTAAAGCGCGAGGACAGGGTGTCCGCAAAGCAATGGCCACCTCCAGGTTGGTGTGCAGGTGCAAGCAAACCAACAGAGGTGCGACAGAGTGGACGGGGGGGAAGGGGGCACCCCCAGGTCTGGGATCGCTGGCTTGTGAGGGCGCTAGAGGACACGAAATCCCTCCGGGCTGGGAGTGCTGTGGGATCTGCTGCTACAAGCAGGGAGCCATGGTTGGATGGGCAGCAGAGGAAGCGAGGCAGCCCGGGCTCTGCGTAAAGGCACAGGCTGCCCTGCTCCCAGCTTCCCCAGAGAGGAGCCACGGCTGGACCTAAAGCCACGACCGTATTCCCCCGAGACAGAGAGAAGATGAAATCCCAAGGCAACACACATATGCAAGGCAGACTCTCTGATTTGCTCTGAGTGAAGATGGGGACGAAAACATCTTGAACTGTTTAGAGATCTGGTCACCCTGTAACTAGACAGGGGGGCTCAGGGGGAGAGACGTCAGAGTGGAGGGAAGGGAATCTGTCCCTCCCATCTTTCATCCTAGAGCCACTACAACAGGAGCAGGGACCTTACACTTTTGGTCACCACCCTTCTCTGAAATCCCTGCCAACGGGGCCCCCTGGCCCTCTGCCCTCCTAGCTCCGGGCAGTGATGTCCAGCAACAAATAAGCTGGGGGTGGAGGCGCCCGGGTGGCCTCTCATCGGCCCAGGGAGCAGTGTGAGCGTGCCCCTCGCCCCAGAGGGAACTAAACCTTCTGTGAGCCCGAAGCTTTGTTGGCAGTAAACAGCCCACACGAATGATCACAGACCCAGATGCCCAAACACAGTCCCAGCCAGGCTGCTCCTGCCGCTCTGCTCCCACCTGGGCCACTGTGGGCCAGAGAGACCCAAAAACGTAAGCACCCAGGAAGTGTCAAGCCCCTGGGGTGCCCCTTTGCTCCCAGCCTAGACCTCAGCCCTCACCCCGGTCCAGGCTGCTCTGTGCCTCACCTGCACCGACTTATTACAGATGCGGCCAGAGTGGCCCGTTCCGGCCCGGCCCAGCCCAGCCAGGGAAGGTGAACCAAGAAGACAGGCAAGGAACTGGCATGTCCAGAGTGTGCAGAGAACAGGCGTAAGGCTGCTTAGGAGGAGACCCGGGGCAGGGAAGAGAGAACAATGCCTGCCCTGTTCGGCCCCACTCACAGAACTCACACACGAAATCCTTACAGAGAAAGCAGGGGAGAAAAGAGGGTGCTGTGGTCCCCCTGAGGCTCCCCTAAACCTCCCTGGATCAAGGAGGGGGCTCCCCTGACCCCAGGGAAACAAACCAGAACAGCTGACCGTAGGATGCTCAAGGGGGGAAGGGGCACCGAGTTGGAGGCCTCTGCAAACCCGAGCTGCGCCCCCAACCCCCAGAGTGCAGGCCTCTGGACCCCCTGCTATGGTCTCTGCCCCAGGATCTCCTGTCTCTCTCAAATCCTTAGTCTATCCGGCAACAGGAAGCCGCATCTCAGTCTGGCAGGGGGTATGTCGGTAAGAGGTCAGCCTCAGACACAGCAAACCGAGGCAGGACACGGTCAGAGGACCATGCCGGGTAGGCCAGGGCCCAGCCCCCGCGTGGTGATCGCAGAGTGCTGGCGTGCGCTGGCCACTGTGCTCCGCGCTAGTGGTTCCTGTGTCACCTAGCGCCATCCCACCCTCACCCCATATTCCACATCCAGATACCAGGAGTGTCAGAGCAGATAAGTTGCTTCCCCGAGGTCTCATAGACAGTATATGGGGAAGTTGGACTGGAATCCAGGTGGTCGGACCTCAAAGCTCCTGCTTTTAACCTTCAGGCTGTGCTGACGCTGTACCACCTGGGTTAGAGGCATTTCAGAGAGAAAATGCTGAGAGAATAAAGACACACAAGGCTATTGGTGTCAGGGCAATGCCAGGTGGCCCTTAATGTCACCTAGTGAGAATGGGACTGCCCCCAAGATGCTCCCATGAGGTCCCTGAAAGCCAACCAAGCTGGACAGGACCTTAATGGGACACCAAGAAGCCAGGTAAGGCCAGCAGATGTGGAGGAGGGAAATTAGGTCATGGGAAGGAGGCAGGCAGGGTGGGTGGGGAGGGCCAAGGGCACCAGCTCCTTTGTGACACGTCCCGAGGCTGGAGGCCCCAACCTCGATCCCCAAGTACCGAGTTAAAAAAAAAAAATCCAAAATAAACTGGGGGGAGTGAAAACAGTCCTATTCGCAGCAAAAAAGTGAAAGGACTTCCTTGGTGTTCCAGTGGTTAAGACTCCCTGAGCTTCCACTGCAGGGGGCATGGGTTCGATCCCCGGTCAGGGAACTAAGATCCCGCATATGCCACGTGGCGTGGCCACACACACACACACACACACACACACACACACACACACACACACACACACACACACACACACACACACACACACACACACACACACACACACACACACACACACACACACACACACACACACACACACACACACACACACACACACACACACACACACACACACACACACACAATGTGAAACGATGGGTTTTCAAAAGCTACCACCAGTGGCCTTTGAGGGTGGGAGGAGACCATAAAAAGGGAGGGCCATCAAGTGGCACGGACCATCTCCTGTCCACATCTGCAGCCTCGGTCCGGCCTGGTGGGGACCAGGCCTGGCCCTGCTCTCTCAGGGTCCCAGGGGCCAGCTTCCTGCTGTGTTTCAGTGAGGGGTGCCATCCCCCCGGCCACCACAAGCAGAGTAACTGCGGTGGTCAAGAGCACAGAACTGGGGTCTGCCTTGGGGTCCATGGCTGGGCTGGACCGTGGCTTCCTCGGGCAGAAGCCACGTCTCCCACCCAGCACCCGGAGTGTGGCAAGCCCTCAACAATTCATGAGAGGCTC
Organism: Mesoplodon bidens; assembly: GCF_964165515.1. NCBI lineage: Eukaryota > Metazoa > Chordata > Mammalia > Artiodactyla > Ziphiidae > Mesoplodon > Mesoplodon bidens. The sequence continues at coordinate 17,331,196 of NC_138179.1, forward strand.
ACAGGTGAATCTGACCATCTCTTCTGCCTCAGGAGCTTCTTCCTGCCTTGAGAATAAATTCCAGTCTCCCCAGGGGCCTGCGGGCCCTGGCCCCTTCCCAGATCTCCAGTAATCTCCTGCCCGCCTGTCCTTTCTCTCCTCTCTTTCAACACACAGCTTACCCTGGAGGCTCACTGCCCGCTCCTTTCCTGAGTCACCCCTGTGGCCCTCCACGCTTCTGCCTAAATATCACAGAGCCCCACCCCCAGCCAAGTTGAACCAGGTCCCCGCAGTGGCTCTCACCCCGGCACCCTGCTCTCTGCTGGGGTCGGACCACCACTTGGAACCATGTAGGCCTATGTGTGATGACTCTTAGATGCTGGCAGACTACAGACTCCCTAAGGGCCCGGATTGCTCTGTGTCCAGAAGAGCCCCTCAGAAAATGGTCAGGTGAAAGAGGTCAGATGAAAGAGGAGATTAAACATCCACAGGTAGCACCAGCCCCCTGAGCTGACCCTGTCAAAGTGGGCCACCGGTTGACAGAGGAAATGAAGAAAGAGTTTGGGTGTGGGTGGTGACAGCGGCCATCGGGCGGCCAAAAGGACACAGTTCTGGAAAAGCCGGGGCTGGGAACCCAGTCGGTCTCCTGTCCATTCCAGCGGGGAGTGGGGAGGCAAAGCCAAGTGCCAGCCCCAGGTCCCCAGCCCCAGCCATCCATCCTGACTGTCCGGGAGACAGGGATAAGGAGCTGAGGGGAAATGGAAAACCCAGCTCTTTCTTTCTTTCTCCCACCTCGACATGCTGGAACCCGACACCGTGTCTGTGGCCGGATTCTGGCTGGAGTCCCAAGAAAGAGTTCTGAGAACCTTTCAACAGGTTCAGGCAAATTTTCTTTCGAGAACAAACCAAAGCATCAGTCCTAAAAGCAACAAAAAGCTGACAAATTTGCATTTCAGTCAGCTGTAGACTGGTCAGCTTTTCACAAGCTTAATTCAATAAAGGTAATAAATGGCCTAACTGCTTCTCTGCAATTCAGCTGTCCCCCAAGCATGAAAATATTAGGCCTAAGCAGAAATCTTGATCCTAAATCCTCCGGGCACACCCAGCCAGGCAAGACACAGGGACTCCTAGTCCCAAAAGGCAACAGGTTACTCAGACTCCAAGAAACAAGGAGCAAGGAGGCCAGAGAGATAAGCTGTGTGGAATCAGCAGGCCTGCCCGCCACGGATGCTGGGTCAGCGGGTTTGCCAGACAGTCAGAAAAACCAAAATCAGAGGCAGGAACAAAGGCACGGGATAAGAAGTTGATGTTCAACCCACAATCCTGACCCTTCAGCTTCGCTTTGGTTTACAGGAGGGACCAGGCAAGCCTCGCAAGGGCTTAAACACCAACTCAGCACTGCGTCGGCACAATCTCTGGGACTCCTCCCACTTCAACGAAGGAAGCCAAGGCTGAGGCAGGAATGAAGTGACCAGCCCCAGCGCCGCCAAGACCATAAAATAAATTAAATCAGTGGACAATGTGGGGGAAAAAACCCTAGAATCTGACCTTCTGACACCACAGGAGGTCAAAAAAAAAAATTGACTACAATAGTCCTCCAGTCTGGATGAGATGCTAAAAGCTTCATCTGGGGATGATGCTTTTTTCTGTTTTTTAACCCCTCTGTGCAGCCTGAAAGAATCCATCAGAGGCAAGCAGGAAGGGTCATGATCTACAAGGAGAGGAGAGAGGGAGGGAGAGGAGGCGCCTAACACTCCAATCTGTTCCCTTCCAGAGTCATTAATCTCCTAACATCTCTCGGGCAAAGCAGAAAGCTTGTTTAAGGAACAAGGTCTGAGTGACTCTCCCATCTCCCCAGATTTCTTGCTGATGTGGGGAAAGGTCTGCCAAGAACCCTAAGGTTATTAGGAAATATTTCTGAGTGGCTAAAGGCTAAAGGTTATAAGTGATATACTCTCTGCCCTCAGGCAGGCTCAGCATCCCCTCCCTTTCTCCTGTCCTTAACCTCTCCCAGCTGAAGCTTCCCTAGTGACTTGGAATGCTCAGGAATCTCTAGGAAGATCAGAGTAGGAAACCAGGGAGGGTTCTGCACGGGCTGACAGGCAGCATGAGCTGGTCCAAAGCTTTCTCTTCCCTCAAAGTTAAAACTCTAAAAAAAAAAAAAAAAAAAAAAAAGGCATGCTGGGCTTCCCTAGCGGCTCACTGGTTAAGAATCCACCTGCCAATGCAGGGGACACGGGTTTGAGCCCTGGTCCGGGAAGATCCTGCATGCCGCGGAGCAACTAAGCCCTTGCGCCACAACTACTGAGCCTGCGCTCTAGAGCCTGTGAGCCACAACTACTGAGCCCGCATGCCACAACTACTGAAGCCCACGTGCCTAGAGCCCGTGCTCCACAACAAGAGAAGCCACTGCAACGAGAAGCCTGCACCACAAGGAAGAGTAGCCCCCGCACGCCGCAACTAGAGAAAGCCGCACGCAGCAATGAAGACCCAATGCAGCCAAAAATAAATAATAAATTAATTTAAAAAAATTTTAAAAAAAGGCATGCCAGTGGTGTGATTCAGGGAGTCAGACTTGGGCTATCTCCATCCAAAGGAACTTGGGCAGGGGCTGCTGACAAAAGTACTGGGGAGAGACATTACTGAGTTCAACCCTTAGGTAGTCACTGCTGGGGACAGAGAGCAGAGGAAAACATTTCCTATCAAGGTTGCCTAGGAAGGTGGGTAGCAGGGTAATGGGTGAGAGGCACTTGGGTCCCACTGATTGGCTGAACCCCACTGACCTTCAGCAATCAGGATCCTTTCACAAGGTCATCGGGTGTGAACATAGGGGTGGGGGTTAGATTTCTTGTAGACAAGCATCCTCGTCTTTCATTCAGCAACACCAATTACAGTGTAGCAGAGAGGACAGACCTAGTGTCCTTTCCATAAATATCCTCCTTACCTCTCTCCTCCCCCACCCCCCCAGCCACGGGGGTAGAAGGCCACTGAGATGTTCTCACAGCCTGTGGGAGGAAATGTCCTTTAGAAAATCATAAAGCAGCAAAAACAGACAAGAAATTGTATCCGAAAAGCCCTTTAGAGACTCCATGATGGCCTGACAGAAAAACATCTAGATTCTAGATGAACCTTCCACCGGCTGGAGGCCAAGCCACTTCCTCTCTCTTGCTGCACCCCAGCTACTGAGTCAGGAGTTCCTCTTTCTTACAGTCAGAGAGCAACATGTTTACTGCAAAGCAAGTGATGTGCCAGGCACTGGGATGAGAAGAGTCCAGTCATGTTCCCAGGTGGTGGTAAGGACACCCTGGACTTAGGGGTTCTGGATCTATTACAGTCTACAGCTGTGCGGCCTCAGACAAGTCAGAAGATCTGAGACTCAGTTTCTTCAGCCACAAAACAGGGACAGTGATGTGTACCCAGCACACACTGTGGGTGTGTGTGAACTGGGTGAGGATCAAATGGGCCTTTTGCTAACTAGGAGGTGCTGCGCAGTGAGGTGGTCTTGCTGTCTGGGTCTACACCGCCATCCCCCCTCTCCCAAAGCCCCCACTCCAGGAACCAACCCGAGTCCGAACACCCGGCTCACCTGGCTCAGTACACAGGTAGGAGTAAAAACCCTCCGACTTGAGCATGATGAGCAGCGAGCCCCAGCCCAGGAGGACTGCCGAGAAGAGGAGGTTTTCCAGCACGGCCGTGCAGGCCATCCACCAGCGGCGCCGATGGGCAGTGGCCAGGGTGGGCGCCATGGCGAGGCGAGGCGAGGCGAGGCGCGGAGGCCCGGCTCCGGCTCGGGCTCCGGCTCGGGCTCCGGCTCTGCAGCCGCCTACGCACAGACCTCGGCGTCAGCGCCCGGCACTATGCAGCCGGGTCGGCCAACCCGGGCCGCTGCCGCAGCGCGCGGAGCTTGTCACCCCTCTGCGGCCCGGGAGGCAAGTGCGCGCAGCAAGGAAGCCCCAGCCCTGCCCGTGCCCTGGGCCACCCTCTCCGCCGCTGGCTCGTCCGCCTGCCCGCAGCTCCGGGAAAGCCGTCCCGGCCAGACAGGGAGACTTCTCCCTCGGCTCACTCGGAGGGAAACTGAGGCATGGAAACAAGAAGGGACTAACGCCTGCTCAGGGACGTGGACTTAGTCCTGGCTCACAGAAGGATTGACACAGCCTGGGGGTTGGCAAGGGAGGCAGCGTGAGGTCCGGATACCTGGGCAGGTGCATACCTGAGGGCTGCCACTCCCTGGGGCCCTCACTGGCGCCCGCCCGCCGGCACTGGGGACCCTCTCCCAGACTGGGCTCCCTGAACCACAAGATCAGCGCACGGAGTTCCAGAACGGCCCGCCCACGGCCCGCTCATTGGCCTGACGGCACAGGAACTGCCGCGCCATTGGCCGCTGTCTAGGTCGCTAGGCGCTGCGGCCACGCGAGCCCCGCATGGGCGAGGAGAAGCCGGTTCAAACCGGCGGCGCGAGTCTCTCGCGCGACCCCCGTCCGGCGCCGTTTCCTCGGCAATTAGCTCGTTTCCATGGAAGTGGACCCCCGTCCCTCCATCCCCCAGCTCCCTCCTCGATTCGTCAACTCTTTCCTGGCGGGTCCTCATCCATTCAGTCTCTCTCCTTTCCTATGCACACATCTTCAACCTACGCCCTTACTCGTGCGCCTTCTGCCCCCCAGCACCCAAGCCCGGGGCCCAGGTCCCCCGGATCCAGCTCACCCGGTTCTTACTGGTGTGTATCGGGCCCGGCCGGCGCCTTTTCTGCCCCCCTTTTATTCCAGCCCTTTTATTCCGACCCCAAGATGAAAACACTGCCACACGCTGATTGGCTGAGTGGGGGCTGGAAACAGGCTTTATCCAATCAGCAGCCACCCGCCCGCCCCGCGGCGAGCAGAAGCCGGTTCCGGCCGGACTAGGAGACAAACAAGGGAGTTGTGGGGGTGCCGGGACCTGCGTTGGGCGGTGTTTTTGGTCTGGTGCTTTAAACTGGAGTCACAGCCGGGCCGGGAACCCCCAGAGGCATTGCCCCATTGCCTCTCCAGAGCCTCGCCCCGAAGCCCTGTCTCTGGATTGGGTCCCCTGCTCGGCGTTCCGGCTCCCTCGGACTTGCCCTAGCTGCACTCCGGTCCGCCTCGCGCATCTAGCCTAGCTCCCGCACTCCGCTCTCCTCCGGCCCGCTTCGTCGTCCCCAGCTTCTCCTGTGCCTTGGGCACCACGCCCGATGCTCTGGCGCCGCATGGGTCGTCCCACTCCCGCCTCTTCCATTGCCTCCCCACGCAACGCTGCCATCCTGTCTATCTTGGGCTTTGTGCCCTGAACCCTCGCTCTCCTGCCCCTAGTAACCCTCATCCAGGCGCTGTCTGCGCATTCTCGATCCCCGGACCTCTCTATCCAGGCATGGTGTGCCTCTTCCCTGCTCTCCTGATTCACCGACCCCATTTCTGGGTGCCATCTGCCCGGTCCCTGGAAGGTGTCCCTCGGGGATCCCCAAGTGGGAGTTTGGGGCTTGTCTGCCTCCTAGAACGTTGTTTCCTCGGGTGCCGCATCCAGACTCTGACCCCCCGACCCCACCCCGTTCCCTCTCTCCTTGGTCCCCTCGGGGACCTTCACCCAGACCGGTCATCTTGGTGCTCCCTGCTGGAGTTGACCACCCCATTCCCACTGCCCGGCACCACCTCCACCCCCTTACTCCCCATTCCCTGACATCTCCTTCAGGTTAGGGCTCTCCCTGCAGGTTGACGCGGTGGGCAGCGCCAAACTGCAAAGCACAAGTCAGATCTCCCGGAAAGTGCGCGGGGTCGGGAGGGCTCCAGGCTCCTGCTCTGATCAGCGACTTCGACATGCCCCGAGGAACTGCCAGGGCAGGGGGATGGAACCTAGGCTCTGGAGGTTCAGCTCCATTTGGAGGATCTCCCCCATCGAAGGCACTAGGCCAACAACCTCACAGGGCCCTCGGTCTCCCGCAGATTCAGCCTGGTCTCTCTGGCACGCTCTGGGAGCTGGCCTGTCATCCCAGGGCTGTGGGAGACCCAGCAGGCTCCTGCTCCACGTCCCTGAGTCCGAGTGCGCCCCCTGCCGCCGTGAACCCACCGTTGGCAACCTTGCTCAGACCACGCTTGACATTGTGGGCTTGGGGGATCCTGGCTGGTTACCTATCCCGTTAATCTCACCCGCTCACAGGGTTGTAACTGTCTCTTGACTAACTTCAATCTTTCCCTCCCTCCCTCCTAGAGCCACCTGCCTGAGGGCTGTCTCCAGGCAGTTGTTCCATACACATTTCTAAACTGTTTCAAACACATCTCTGAAATAGTTCACTTTCTCCACCCCCACCCCCCAAAACTGTTCCTCCCATCCTTTTTCAGATAATAGCATCACTACCTACTGAAGTCAGATACCGTGAACCATCTTTTGAACAAATATTTGCTCGGTACCTGCTGTTATTCTCCCTCTCCCTCCCACCCCGACCCCACCCAGACAATCCATATCTCCTAAGTGCTTATCTAATTTGCCCATGTATGTCCATGACTGCAACTGCTATTCATCCAGGTTCCAATCTCAGCCGCTCAAATCCATCTCTCCACCGTACTCCATCCCAGTGAGCTATGTAAATCTGACCTCTGCTAAAATGCTTCAGAAACTCTTTACCATTTGTCCTGCAGGATAAAGTTCAAGTTCTCCAACCTGACCTACACAGGCTCCTCCCCCATCCTGGCTGACTTAAGATGTTCCAGTCACATGGAATTGCTTGTAGTTCCTGCAGGTGCTGTTCTTTCACCTCTGACCCTCAAACGTAGTCCCTTCTGGAACAGCACCTCCTCCAGGAAGCCTTCCCTCACTACTCCTCACGATATTCTCCATTATCTTTGTCCACTGATTGCTTTGTTTTACAATTATCTGTTCATCTGTTTGTCTCTCCCTTTTCCCATTGACTATGAACTCTTTGGAGGCACGAACTGTGTCTCATTCAGCTTTGTATTGTATAACCAGCCCTTAATACAGAAGAAAGCACAAAGCAGACGCACAACATGAGTTTGTTGAATGAAAACATGAATAAATGAAGAGGAGAAAGGTGTCAGCTTCTAGGGACAAAGGATTCAAAGCTGGGAGAATGATGTAATGCCAATAATAACGAACCTTTATTGAGAGTCAAAAATTTACTAGGTGCTTTACACACTGTCATTTAATCCCTACCATAACTTGGGAGATAGCCACATCCGCATTTTTCAGATGAAAAACAAGCTTTAAGTAACATTTCCAAAGTCACAAAACAAGTATGTCAGAACTGAGATGTGAATCCAAGTCTAATTTGAATGAAATTCTGGGTTTTTGTTTGTTTGTTTGTTTGTTCTGGCTGAGCCTTGTGGCTTGTGGGATTTTAGTTCCCCAACCGGGGATTGAACCCGGGCCAGGACAGTGAAAGTGCCAAGTCCTAACCACTGGACCACCAGGGAATTCCCTGGGTTTGGGGTTTTTTTCAGTCTTTTTGTCAGCAGTGTTAAAGGCATCACACCAGCACTGCTGGCAAATCATAAAGAAATGAATTATTATGTATAAAATAAGCTACAAGGATATGTTGCTCAACACAGGGAATATAGCCAATATTTTATAATAACTATAAATGGAGCATAACCTTTACAAATTGTGAATCACTATATTGTACATGTGTAACATATAATATTGTACATCAACTATACTTCAATTAAAAATTCATAAATAAAAGTACTAAAAGAAAATGTAGAATATTATTTCACTGATCTTAAGGTAGAGAAAGCCTTTCCATCTTTCCATTATGCATGACATTAAACCCAGAAGTCAAAAAGAAAAAGACTTGTCTAAATTTAAACTTTTTATTTCTATGGAGAAAAAGAAGAAAGAAACTATAAACAGCATTAAAAGACCAATCACAAACTGGGCGAAGAATTAATATCCTTGAGCAGAAATAGAAACGCAGATGTAGAGAACAAACGTATAGACACCAAGTGGGGAAGTGGGGGTGGGATGAATTGGGAGACTGAGATTGACATATATACACTAAAATATATAAAATAGGTAACTAATGAGAACCTGCCTGCTGTATAGCACAGGGAACTCCACTTTGCTGTACAGTAGAAACTAACACAACATTAGAAAACAACTATATCCCAATTTTAAAAATTTTAAATAAAAATAAAAAAGAATATTCTTGATATAAAGGCACATAAATCAATGAGAAAAAAATGAACACCTCAATTGAAAATTGGGGAAAGGGCTTCCCTGGTGGTGCAGTGGTTAAGAATCCACCTGCAATGCAGTGGACACGGGTTCGAGCCCTAGTCCAGGAAGATCCCACATGCCGTGGAGCAACTAAGCCCATGCGCCACAACTACTGAGCCTGCGCTCTAGAACCCGCAAGCCACGACTACTGAGCCCACGCACCGCAACAAAGAGTAGCTCCTGCTCGCCGCAACTAGAGAAAGCCCGTGCACAGCAACGAAGACCCAAGGCAGCCAAAAATAAATAAATAAATTAATTAATTTAGAAAAAAAAAGAAAAAAAATTGGGGAAAGAATATAACCAAATCATCCAAAGGAAAAATACAAATAACTTTAAAGATATGAAAAGCTCAGTCTTAGACTAATCATAGAATTCACATTTTAATGATCTTATTTTTTCATTTTTTTAGTGATTCAATTATATATATATACATATATATATGTATATATATATATATATATATTTTTTTTTTTTGGCCGTGCATCATGGCATGTGGGATCTTATTTCCCTGACTAGGGATCGAACCCATGTGCCTGGCAGTAGAAGCATGGAGCCCTAACCAGTGGACCGCCAGAAAATTCCCAATATATATATGTATTCTTTTTCAGATTCTTTTTCACTACAGTGTATTACAAGATATTGAATATAGTTCCCTGTGTTATTCAGTAGGACCTTGTTGTTTATCTGTTTTATATATAGTAGAGTATATATGTTAATCCCATACTCCTAATTTATCCTTCCCTCTCTCCCCTTTGGTAACCTTAATCTTGTTTTTATGTCTGTGAGTCTATTTCTCTTTTGTAGATAAGTTCATTTGTATCATTTTTTTAGATTCCACATATAAGTGATCTCATTTGATATTTTTCTTTGTCTGACTTACTTCAATTACTATGATAATCTCTAGGTCCATCCATTTTGCTGCAAATGGCAATATTTCCTTCTTTCTTATGGCTGAGTAATATTCCATTGTATATAGACCATGTCTTCTTTTTTTAAAATTAATTAATTAATTAATTAATTAATTTGGCTGTGTTGGGTCTTCCTTGCTGTGCGCAGGCTTTCTCTAGTTGCTGTGAGAGGGGGCAACTCTTCGTTGCGGTGCGCGGGCTTCTCATTGCGGTGGCTTCTCTTGTTGCAGAGCACGGGCTCTAGGCACATGGGCTTCAGTAGTTGTGGCACGCAGGCTCAGTAGATGTGGCTCACGGGCTCTAGAGTGCTGGCTCAGTAGTTGTGGCGCGTGGGCTTAGTTGCTCCATGGCATTTGGGATCTTCCCGGACCAGGGCTCGAACCTGAAGTCCTAGACCACACCTTCTTTATCCATTCATCTATTGATGGATACTGACGTTGCTTCCATGTCCTGGCTATTGTAAATAGTGCTGCTGTGAACATTGGGTGCATGAATGATACCATTTTTTTTTTTTTTTTTGCGGTGCGCGGGCCTCTCACCACTGTGGCCTTTCCCGTTGCGGAGCACAGGCTCCGGACGTGCAGGCTCAGCGGGCCCGGCTCACGGGCCCAGCCGCTCCGCGGCATGTGGGATCTTCCCAGACCAGGGCACGAACCCATGTCCCCTGCATCGGCAGGCAGACTCCCAACCACTGCGCCACCAGGGAAGCCCGATGATACCATTTTTGATAGTTAAAAAACACACACAGGACTTCCCTGGTGGCGCAGTGGTCGAGAATCCGCCTGCCAATGCAGGGGACACATGTTCGATCCCCGGGCTGGGAAGATCCCACATGTCGCGGAGCAACTAAGCCCGTGTGCCACAACTACTGAGCCCACGTGTTGCAACTACTGAGCCCGCATGCTGCAACTACTGAAACCCACGTGCCTAGAGCCCATGCTCCGCAACAAGAGAAGCCACCACAGTGAGAAGCCTGCACACCACAAGGAAGAGTAGCTCCAGCTCGCCGCAACTAGAGAAAGCCCACACACAGCAATAAAAACCCAACACAGCCAAGAATAATAAAAAAAAAAAAGAAAAAAGAAAAAAATTAACATTATAAAAAAAAAAAAGAAGATACTTAACAACAACAGAAACCCCACAAACAAAAAACTTTTATCTGGGGAATTCCCTGGCTGTCCAGTGGTTAGGACTCTGCGCTCTCACTGCTGAGGGCCCAGGTTCAACCCCTGGTCGGGGAACTAAGATCCCATAAGCTGCTTGGAACAGCCAAAAAAAAAAAAAAACCCAAACTTTTATCTGTACAAAGAATTTAACTTTTTAAGAATTAAAAATGTTATTACTTTAGTTATATTTTGTGCATGCTAAAATAATGAGATATCACTTTTAACCTATCAGATTGGGTGTGGGAAAATAGATGCCAACATAATTTATGAGAACACAAAGCCATTCAACTTTTTTTGGAGGGCCAATTGGAGTAAATACTCAAATGTTTAATTTTCTTACCCCATAACCCAGCAATTCCACCTCCAGGAAGCTCTTCTACAGAAGACCTAGCACTGATGCAAAAGGAAATGTAGACCGAGTTGTCCACTGCATCATTTATTGTATCAAAACAATTAGAAACAACCCACATCCCCATAGGCAGGGGATGGTTTAAATAACCTGTGTTATTTCCACATGATGGAATCCCATGCAGCCATTTTTTATAAAAAGAGGTAGTTTTATATTTACTGACATCAAAAGATAGCCAGGTTATATCGTTAAGTAAAAAAGCAAATTGCAGAACAGTATGTTCTTTTATTTTCATGCGCACAGAAAAACATCTGAAAGGAAGCATCTAAACTGTTCATGAGATTCTCTGCACACTGGGACAGAGGGACTTGCTTTTTATTTCCTGACTGGCTAATACAAGTATGTGAGGAAAGTATTCAGAACTAGACCAACAGGCATTCCGGGAAAATTAAGTCTGGCCCCTCCCTCATCCCCCAGAATCCTCTGGGGAGAAGAGAAATCTCATTTTTACTCTAGACATGTCTATAATGTTAGTACTTTTTATTTTAACGAAGAATATTGCCTATTATAATTTTAAGTATTCAACCTAGTGAGAAAAGTAAAAAGAACGTTCACTGTAGAAAATTTGCAAATTATGCAAAAATTTAAGAAGAAAATAAATATCTGCCACAATCTCATCTCCCAGAGAAAAGTGCCATTTGATGCCTTTCCCTCAAATATCTTTTATGCACATACATCTTTTTTTTAAAAGTCTGTAAAACAGTCACAAAATAAACACAAAATGGAAGAATTCTAAACATGTATTCTGAGGCAAAAGGAATAAAATTTGTAAAAAGAAAACTTACTTTTTACACGTAGCAGGATAGTGTGAACATGCTCCCATATGAAATATTCTTACACAACCTGATTTATTAGGGTTGTTTAGGAACCTTTCATAAGGAAGAGCTCTTTAATTAATCTTTTAGCATCAAACATTTAGGTTGTTTCCCATTTCAGAAAAATGTTTTGCAAATGAAGGAAAGAATAGCCTTTGGGGGCAGACAGAGTACAGGACAACAGAGAAAAAGTCCCTGTAGCCATCTCTTTCCCCTTCCTGACCCCATCCTGTGGGGTCTCTGCCCAGGCCTTCCAGACCCACTCCCAGAGCACGGCCAGGGCCAGAGCCAACTGGCCTCCAGCTCTGACATGTCCCGGTGTAAGTGCAGGGGCTCCAGCATGTCTTTCCTGGCCCTGGGATCTTTTCCCAGCACAAAACACAATCTAATTCGGGGTAGTTCGGATGCCTAAGCACCATCCACAGTCTTCCCACTCACGAAATTCAAGGTCCTCAGGGCTCTGGTGGTCCAGAGATGAGTACGACATTCTCATACTGGGGCTCCTCCTGCCCTTCCTCGTCAGCAAGCTTCTGGGGATCCTGATCTAGGGGACCACCCTGAGGGACCAGCTCCTGGCCCCTCCCTGAGCTCTTGATGCCATCCCCGAGCCCCCTGGCCACTTCCTCTGGCCCAGGCCCTGCAGACTCTAAGGCCCCAGTCAGCTCCTCACTTGGGGCTGAGCTGGAGCTCTGATCAGCAGAGCCAGAGGCCAGCCCGGGGCTGCCCTTGTTCCGACTCAGGGCCCGGCGTGGAGGCTTGGGGATGGCACTCTTGACCTTGGGCTCTGCCTGGCCTTTCTGGAAGCTACCAAAGCGGCGGAGGACAGACCGGACAGGGCCCTCAGATCCCCGGGGTGTCCCTGCCAGCATGTAGATTGTGGTCACAGAGCCTGCAGTCTCCTGGACACTGCCCTCGATGGCTTCCACACGTTCAGCCACTGTCCGGCCACTAAGCGGGAGCCGGCGGCGGCCAATGGCTGAATCCCTGGGGCTGGCGGCACCTGGAGGGGCCCCGTTCATTTCAGCTTGCTCTGGGCCTGGGGACTCCTCGGCCTCCTGGCTTTCAGGACCTGGCTGGCCCCCCCGGGAGAGCCTCTTGGGCTTACGGAGAGGGCTGGAGAGCTCCCCGGAGCCTCGGCAACTCTGTGGTGCAAACTTGGTGCCTTCAGCAAAGGAGACCGATGGCCGCTTGGCCCGAGCTAGGCTGGAAGTGCGCGGGATGGCAAACGGCGTGGAGGCATCCTCAGGGGGAGGGAAGGGACCTCCGGCCAGGCTGGCCTCTGGTGACTCTGCTTGGGCCGCAGGGACCATCCCTGGCAAAGGAGACAGAAGAGCTTGGCCAAAGCTGGGCTGGCTACCCCAATCCATCCTGCTTACCCAGCTCAGCATCTTCTGGGAGGCCCCCCAAATGGGGCAAGGGAGAGGGTGAGGATGCAGAGAGGCAGGGGAAGGGCCTATTCAGGCAGATGCTACTGCTTCTACCTCTTTTCTCACCACCCGCCCTACTTCGCACTAATGTCACACTCTAACCATGGTAAAACTCCTTCAGTGCCACATGGCCATGTCCCTCTTACCTCTGGGCCTTTGGGTATACTGTTCACTCTTCCTGAAACATCATTCCCAACTCTCCCTAACTTTCCCAGGGCTAATTCCTACTGATTCTGCCAGGCTCAACTCCAATAACACTAACACCGAGACATCCTCCCTGACTCCAGTCATCCCTGACGTGGCTGGATTCCGAGCCCCGACTTGCATGTCCTCCATGAAAGCAAGTATCACTCTGTCCCACATGTGTCTGATGACTGCCCGCCAGACGACAGGCTTGGGGAGGAGGAATCTATCTTGTTCTTTACTGCATCCCACTGCCAGGAGCTGTGAAGGGCATGGAACGGGCGCCTGATACACGTTTGCTAAAGGAATAAAGGAGAGGCTGTGATGAGCAGGACTGCTCAGGGGCTGAGTGGGCTGTTTGGGGGCTACCTTCTTGGGGTGGCACGCAGTAGGCAGGACCCTCGTCCTCTTCTCCAGACTCAGGATCAGTAGAGAAGGAGTCGTCCGAGGCCCAGCCGGCCGAGGGCGGTTCGATGAAGCTGTGGTTGAAGGGGATCTCCGGATCATGGTGCGAGACTGAGGCGGGAGGGGGGGGCTCTGGGTCAGGCGCAGAGCCCCAGGGGAAGCCCTGTCCCCTTGCAGCCCCTGACCCTCAGCACCCACTTACCTGTCACCCAGGGAAGCTTGTGGCTGCTGAGGGAACCGCAGGGCAGCGCAGAGCCCAGGCTGGAGGTCAGTGCCCCCCAGACCTGCAGCTTCATCCTGGACATAGCGGTTCCATCTCTCGCTGGCCTGAGGGCACAGGAGAGTCGTCAGTGAGGGAGACCCCGGTTGGGGCGGGATGGGGGCAGCAGAAAAGGGCCAGGACCATTCTGGTCCCGGGATTCGTGTGACAGAGTGACTGTGTCTACTTCAGTGACTCTCTATGACTACAGAGTAAAGTCCAAACTACTGACCCTGAGATCTGGGCCTGTCGCAGAGGGCAGCGTGGCTCCAGAGTCACGAGGCAGCAACTGTGGCTCAGACTTTGCCTCTCTGGGCCTCAGCTTCCTCATCCATAAAATGGAGACAACTGCTATATATCAGAACTTTTTTCAGGACCCAGCACAGCACCAGCTACCTGGTGGGGCTGCCCCAAAATGCAGCAGTGTGTTATTATCATCGCAGCTGAGCCCGGCTCACCTATCTTTCTGGAAGTGGCACCACCTCCAGGAAGCCCACTCTTGTCCCCGCCCCGAAGCTGGAAGTGACAGCTTCAGTCATTACCATTCCTCAGACAGTCTGTGCACATGTCCTGGTCTTCCTGTGAGGGGCTTCTCCCCACCTCCAGGCTCTATGCCCCAGGGTTGCGGGGAGGCTACTGGGTCTGCTGGTCTGAGGATGCCCCACAGCACAGAGGGGGACAGGATCAAGGGGTAGTGCGTGAACTAATAAGAGCACACAGGACAAAACAAAGAGTCCAGAGAACCGGCCACGGGCTCTGCGCGTGCCAGTGACTAGCTGGGTCACCTTGGGCCTGTGTCCTCCTGGGAATTGAGAATGCTAATCCTCCTGCCCCCACGTGCCCTGCTCCAAACCTCCATGCTGCTGTGAGCCTCCAAGGAGCTGAGAAGTACGAAGAGATTTTGTAAAGGAGCAAAGCCCTGTGCAAGGAATATTCCCCGCTTCCCTACAGCAGCCCGCAAGCTCAAAGCCCTCCTCGCCTCTCCTTTTCTTGAAAAGCCACATTCTCTGCTAAACCACTGCTCAGGCTTTTATGGCACTCTCCCTTCTGAGGCCTGGTCTCTTCCCCTCCCTGCCCAGAGCTGTCCCGTTGCTTCTACCTCCTGCCATCCTGGTGCCCGGGGCCCCCTGCTCACGCGTGACTCAGAACCTCCCCCACTGAAGGCTTCTGAGGAGGGCAGATGGCTGACCTGGTGTCTCCAGGCCACAGCCACTGCCAGCTACCTCGTTACCTCTGACCTACGTGTGTGACAAGGCCAGCCCATCCCCACCCCTGAAAGGAAACCAGATGCCACCTTGCTTCCACCCATGGCCTGAACTGTGGAATCGGGAAGGAAGGGGCCAGGGTTCACCTGTCCTTGGGATCCAACCGGGCAGCCCAGCAGCAGCAGGCACAGCAGGCGATGGCCAGGAGGAGAAGCAGCAGAGGCACAAGAATGCCCGCAATGAGGGCGGCATCCTGACTATGAGATCCTAGGGAGAGCCAGGGACGGGCAACTATTCAGGGCCATGTTGTCTCCCATACATCACGTCTCATCTCTAGCTCTGAATTACCTACTCTGGGCCCCTCCCACTCTTCTAAGAGATGTAGACTCTGCTCAGCCTGGAGGCCGCCTCCTCCAGGCAGCCTCCCCACTGGTCTGTCCTCTCCCGGTGGTCCACGGCCTGTTCCGCAAACTCTTGCCCTCAGGTCTCGGGCCTGATGAGACATCCCAGTGTCCAGCCCTGTCCGCTCACTTCCTGGGTGCTAGCCTGGACAGAGGCTCTGTCACGTCTTCAGGGGGCCCCAAAGCACCCGTACAGATTTCAAGTGAAGGGAACAGCTCTGAAGGGGGCCCAGCCTCTCTGGCAAGTGATGAGGCCCCGGAGCCCATGTAAAGGGCCACTCTTTCCCCGGTTACTTCTCCCTGTACCCTCTTTCCACCTTACCCAGCTGGCAGGCCCCAGAGACAGGGTGGCAGTTTCCCTCCGGACAGTCACAGGGAACAGAGCAGTTGTTTCCATGGAAGCCAGACGGGCACGAAGTGTTGCAGCTTTGGGGTGACAGGAGAGACAGGCTGAAGGCTGGGTGAGAAGGCATGGAGATAGGCAGGGGACAGGGGAGGGTAGATTTCTGGGCACTGCTTCCCACCCCCTGCCATACAGACTTCCCTGGATGATGCCCACGCAGATTCCTCTGACCTCTCAGCCACATTCTAAGTACCCTTAGCAGTGTTTGGGAGAATCCCTTAGCCCCTAAGCCCATCTTCCAGAGAGACCACCCACAAACTGCCCCCTGGCTCCCAGGCCCCCCAGGGTGTAAGCCACAGTCAGGGCCCACCTCTCATGATCCTCATCCCTTGCCCACCTGGCACTAATGTGAAGTAAGCTAGATGCCAATGGAATCCAGAGACACTTCCTCAGGGTTTGGAGGTCTGAGCCACCCCCAGCCCTGCCCCTAACTCTCTGGGCCTCGGTCCTCTCCTCTATAACATGAGGTCTCTTCCAGTTGATACTACATTCTATCCTACAGGTGGGAAAAACGTGACATTGGAAATAGTGACACTGATTATGTTTTTACCACCTGAAGACCTTAGGGAAACAACAATGGGGTTTGGCGCCCTCCTCCTAAGTAACTTCTAGTTCAGGAGCCAGGCCTTTTAGATTAAGCGTCACTCCGACCCTCCTTTGGAAGATGCAGACCCCACAACAAGAGGAATAACTTCTTAGTTATGAGGACGCTGGGTGGGAATCTGGGAGATGGAGAAGCCCAGGGAGGGAGGTTTGGGAAGCAGATTGCACAGAGGCCTGACCTAGGCCCCTGCCTCCTTCCAGGGCCCCAGTCCTCACCTGGGCCCCCAGTAGCCAGCGTTGCAGACACACTCCCCAGTCACAGCATCGCAGGCACCCCGGACACAGGTGGGGCAGGTAGAGCCACAATCCTCCCCAAAGGTGCCAATCGGGCAGGGGTCTTCACACCTGAGGTGAGGCAAGACTCAGAATGGGGAGTAGGGCAGGCCTGGACCCCACAGAGGGGCCTCACCCATGTGCCCACACTTGTAGATTCAGAGACCCAGCTGTCTACTTTTCAGCAGTGAAGCTCAGGTGCAAACAGGGCCTTGAATTTGAGGCCAGACCCAGTAGGTGACAGACTACAGATCCCTGGACGAGAAGAGGGCAGGAAGCCTGAGTGGTGAGGGAGCTGGAGGAAAACCGTGCCCAGGGCCCCAGCAGCACCCATCTCTCGCACCTCAGTCTTCCCCAGGAGGCGGGCCCCCAGGGCTGTGTGAATGTATGCGTTGTGGGAGGAGGCAGCTCTCCCTGAGGGAGCCGCTGCGGGGAGGATCTAGAAGGAAGGTATACCCTCACCCTGAGCAGGCTGGCCCCCTCACCTGGGCCCCAGCCAGCCAGGGTCACAATGTCGACAGTGCCCGGTGTCTGGCTGGCAGGCCTCCCCAAGCCGGCAGTGGGGGCACTGCTGCCTGCAGCTCTCGCCGAAGGTGCCAGGAGGGCAGGGCTCGTGGCACTGAGTCCCATTCCAGCCCGGCTCGCAGGACTCGCAGCTGCCTGTGTCTGCAGAGCATGGCTCATTCTGCTTGCAGTGGCCGCAGCTGGGAAGAGAAGGAGGACATGCAACGCTAAGAGAGCCTCCCAGCGCCAGCTGGGCCCCTCAAGCAGGTCTGAGCCTCAGCTGCCCCATGTTGTACAACAAAGAGGCTGGGCAGACTATCTCTGTGGGCTCTAGTAGGATTCCAGCCCTTTCTTAACCCCCGGTTCTGAGCCCCACCCTTTCCTGGGTCCCAGGGTCACCAGGAGCTCCCAGCCCAGCCAGGGAAGCCAAGTTACGACCTCAGCCTCTGCTTGCCTTCTGCCCAGTGTCCCCTCCTCCCCTTTCCCCCTTCCTCCGTTCCACCCATGCCATCTCGGAGGTCTGGCATGAGCAGTCCTCAGTAGTGTACCCTCTATGCCATTTTATGCATTATGAAAACGCATAAAGTGTGTTTTCACCACTAGAATTTTATCTTACATTTTTTCCAGTTTTATTGAGTTATAATTGACATACAGCACTGTATAAGTTTCAAGTGTGCAGCATAATGACCTCCTCACTATATATTGTGACATGATTACCACAAAAAGTTTAGTTAACATCCGTCATCTCATATGGATACCAAAAAATGAAAAAAAAAGTTTTTTTCCTCGTGATGAGAACACTTAGGATCTACTCTTTTAGCAACTTTTCCAATAAGGTTTATCTGGTCTTAATATCTCATTGATCCTTACTTGAAGTTTTTCCCTCCAGAGACTTAATTATCTGGGATCACGTGCTTGGATTAGACTCATTAGTAGGGTGAGGAAGGGAGTTCATCAAATCAATTTAGCAGATCCTGACCAGTATTAAAAAAGAGAGAGAGAGAGAGAATAGAAAACATTTCGGTGTACATATGTGTGTTGTCCGGTTAAGTTTTTACTTCAGTTAATATATATCGCATCATATATTATATATGATGGGAGGTAAAACATTTCTTACTGTGGGTGGAACTGGTCAAAGTTTGAAAGCCATTGAGTTTCAGAGGGACCTTGTAATCCTTTTGCCACAATGTTGATTCTTTATCTGTTTCTACGGCTTGCTAGTAGTAGTATTTTGTTTAACAGTAAGCCGATGAAAGTGGTGGGCGAGGCTGGACTTTAGGGCGTCGAGGGACTCTTTTCCCCCTCTCACCCCATCCTTGTCTGTTTCTGCGCAGCGTTCTCCCTGCGCCGCCGGCTCATCCCCTTTCCCTCCCGTTCTCTCCCCTTCCTTCTCACGCCCTCCTCCCTCCCTTTTCTCCCGCATCCCCCGTTGCCCCGGCTCACCTGTCGCGGCACTGCAGCCCGTAGCGGCCTGCGGGGCAGGGCAGCTCGCAGCGCGCGCCGCGGAAGCCGGGCGGGCATGTGCACAGGCCGGAGGCGGCGCTGCAGCGGCCGCGCACGCACTCGCAAGGCTGCCGGCACTCGGAGCCCCACCAGCCGGGCCGGCAGGCGCAGCGGCCCGACTCCTGCGCGCACGGCGAGCCGTGGCAGGCGCAGCGGAAGCTGCAACGGCGGCCCCACCAGCCCGGCTCGCACAGGCAGGAGCCGGTGGCCTGATCGCAGCGCGCCGCCGCCGGGTTGCACTGGCACGGGCGGCGGCACGTGGGCGACCACCAGCCGGGCTCGCAGCGGCACGCGCCGGTCTCGGGGTTGCAACGCCCGTGGGGGCCGCAGGCGCACGGGAACTCGCAGCGGTCGCCCCAGCGGTCGGATTGGCAGTGGCACACGCCCGTGGCTGGCTCGCACTGGCCGTGCGGGTGGCAGGCGCAGCTCTCCCGGCAGTCGGGGCCCCAGTACTGGCCCGGGCAGCCTGCGGGGTGGGAGGAAGGGAAGGGGGTCAACGGGCTCAGGGTCAGGCACCACGGATCCTCGCCCTGCACCCCCTTCCACGAGGAAGAGGTGGGGGGCCGGGCCCGCCCTCCAAGAGCCGGGGACAGCCTGTCCTCCTGGGGCACAGCTTACTTCCTGCCCCAGACTCTGAACTACACAAATCCTTACCACTGGCCCAGCCTCCCACTTCCACATTCCAAAACACACTTAAAGATCACGAGTGGCAAAGGGCCTTGCCCAGAGTCACACAGAAGTGGGTGTGCCTTCATTCACATGCCCCTCCTCCCTCTCATTGGGTTCCCCCATTGTGTCTTCCCCCGCCTGGATGCTGCCCATCCGGGTCGAAGAAGAAGCCACATTCCCCCCAGTGTCTCCTCTCAACCCTGACTCCTAGCCAGGCTGCCCTCTGGCTAAACTGCCCACCAACCCCTCTCCCATGCCCCACTTTCTGCCAGAGAGGGAGGACATTCCAGTCACCCTCCACACGTGCATACGGTGTATGCGGGGGAGACCAAGAATGCATCCATTCTGCAGTTAACGGGGATCCACAGCATCTTTCCGGAAGTTGAAAGGGAAGATGAATGGCCCAGAACTGAACCTGTGGGAGGGCTCTGTGGATGGGATAAAAACCAGATGACTCAGGACATCCCCTTAGAGTGCGTCACTTCCTGTCTCGACCTCAGTCTCCTCAGCGAAGCTTGGAGGGATTCTGGCCCTGCTGTTCTAAGATGACGTTCCTACATGCTTTGCCTCCCCTCTCCCCCAGTCCTGCCCGGCAACCTCATCCCCCAGGAGAGACTCAGGACTCACGGGAGTTGCACCGGGCCCCGAAGAATCCAGGTTTGCATCGACAGAGGCCTGGTTTCACACATACCTCGTCTTCCCGGCAGACGTCCAGCCCCTCGCAGATGGCTGAAAAACACCCCACCCAGGTTGGAAGGACTGGGGTGCGGCCAGGGGACACTCTGCCCCTCTCACTGACTCCCGGTGGCCTGCCCCCCTCAAGAGCTGTTTCCGGGCTTCCCTGGTGGCGCAGTGGATGAGAGTCCGCCTGCCGATGCAGGGGACATGGGTTCGTGCCCCGGTCTGGGAAGATCCCACATGCTGCGGAGTGGCTAGGCCCGTGAGCCATGGCCGCTGAGCCTGCGCGTCCGGAGCCTGTGCTCCGCAACGGGAGAGGCCACAACACTGAGAGGCCCGCATACCGCAAAAAAAAAAAAAAAAAAAAGAGCTGTTTCCCCAGGGCTAGGGGGTTGGGTCACAGCATAGACCCTAGCTCTAGGGCTCAGGAGGGCAAACAGACCCCAGGAGGGTAGGAAGGAAGGGTCACTGGGCTTCCTTCTCAGGTGGGGGGTGCATCCTGGCTACTCACGGGTGGTGCATTCTCGATCTTTCTGCATCCAGCCTGGGCAGCACTGGAGCTCAGCAGAAGGGCTGTGGGGCAGAGAGGGGTCAGCCGGGGGGCAGCCTGGCTCCGCAGGTGCATCACTGTCTCCCTGAGACACGAGATACCGCCTCAGCCCCATCGGGCAGGCCTGGCCAAGGGTCACAGCCCCCGTGTCCCCGACCCCTTCCCGCTCTGTCCCTGGCCATCCCACCATCTGTCCCCACTACCCACCACCCTCCAGGCTGTCCCCGAGCCCCTCTCGCTTTAGCCCCTCTTTCCTCGTGTCCTCCTCCCTCCCATCAGACCCCCAGAAGACCCACCTGCTGGCCATGCAGACGTGCCGCCCATTGGGGTCCAGCTCAGACCCCTGGGTCCCCCGAGTCCAGAGCAGCAGCAGAGGGAACAGGAGCCCCAGCCCCATGGCGGCCAGTGCAGTGGGAGGGCTTGGGTTAGTCTGGCCCCCACAGCTCCCAACCCCCTCCCTGCTTCCTCCCAAGGCTTTTCCTGAGGAAACCAGGCCGGAGGGGCGGGCTGCCCTGAGGCACCTCCCTGAGAGGGTGGGCAGGCGCAGAGAGGACCAGACAGCAGAGTACTGAAAGGAAAAGGAAGGCCAGTGGCGAGGGCTGAGCGGGGGCTTCAGGGTCTGGTCTCAGGCTGGAGGGGGCAGGAAGATGAGGCTGAGTTACGGGTACTGGGATAGGCGAGGGGGTGAGCCACGGGTGTCCACTAGGTCACACTCCCCACTGGAGGTCCACGCTGGGAGAAGCCTCCCCAGCCAGTGACAGCCAAGGGGAACTTCCTGGCAGAGCTGGGCAGGGGCAGACCACTGACAGACAGACATGGAGCAGTTTCTGGGTGTCACGGGCAGTTGCTTTATTACATCAGCTTAGGCCATCCGTACAAACACCTGGGAGGGAGGTAGTCAACTCTCCATTGCATGGATGGGGAGACTGAAACGCACAGAAGCAGCTCTTTTATCTGGCCCCGGAGGCTTGGCACAGAGATACAGGAAGGAAGGTAGGTTGAGCTCCCCGTCACACCCCGGCTCAGGCCAGGGTTCGAAAAGAGCCTGGGGAGGGCGGGGAAGGAGGGAGCCCTGTCCTCATGTGAGGTCACACATCCACCCCCAGACAGACTCCGAAGTCAGGCAGGCCTCTGGGGCAGCTGAGACCCCAGACGAAGATATTCATCGAGAGCAGAGCAGGGCCGGTCAGGAGTTGGGGGCTGTCAGGCTGCCCACAGGCTCCACGGGGGTGGCTGTGGAGCCTCCTCTCCTCCCCGTATCTCGCTGGTGGCTGCAATGCTGGCCTCAGCCTCAGCCTCAGCCTCAGGGGCCTCTGTTCCACCCCGATGCCACAGGCCCAAGCTGGGGGGAGAGCCAAGAGGTGCTTTGAGCCTGGATGCCAGGGAGGCAGGGGGTGCGGTAAAAAGGGGACTCAAGAGGACAACAGGGCAGCATGAGGCAGGGGGAGGTAAAGGGGCCACCAGAGGAGCGGGAGGGGACGGGCATGCTCAGAGCTCAAGGTGGCTGGGTGAGCCACAGTGGAGCGCGAAAGGTGGGGTCCCTCCACTCCCACCACATTTGTCCTTCCTCTTCCCCCAACATACAAACTCTGTATTCTGGACTCAGGGGGTGGGGGCTGGAGGTGGTCTCCCTTATCCCTGGAGAGCAGGAGCCATGAGCCATCCTCATCGTCACTGAGGCAGAGGAGAGAGGAGTTGTGAGGGTCATTTGTCAAGGCCCTGAGGGACAGCGGGACTCCAGCTATGTTCAGCCTTCTGTGCAGCCCCCAGGAGCAGGCAGGGGAGGACAAAGTGACTTCAGGGCCCCCAAAGCTGGGGAGAAGGAAAAGCAGGGGAGACGGAGGACAACTAGAGGATTTTTTTCTTTTTGGCTGTGCCCCACGGCATGCGGGATCTTAGTTCCCCGACCAGGGATCGAATCCATGCCCCCTGCAGTGGAAGCACGGAGTCTTAACCACTGGACCGCCAGGGAAGCCCCCTCCTAAGGCTTTTATTTTCTAGCCTGACACACAGCAGGCCCCTGACAAGACTGCAGATACAGCCTTACCCATCTGAGGACAAACAGATGCAGCCAAGACAAGAAACCGAAAACTGACTGTGGAGAAGCAGAATTAGCAGGTTTCTTCAGCAGGATGTACGGGGAGCATGGCAGGTGGGAGCAGTGCGATCCAGAGAGAAGGGTGGTGGGCTCAAGACGGCAGGCTCAGGGGATGACCAGGCCAGGTTAGGTTCTAGAAGTGACTAAGCTAGGTGACAGGCTCGAGGTGTGACTAGATTGGGGTGACAGGTACAGTCTGAGGCAACAGGCTCAGAAGGTGACCAGGCTCAGTGGGAATGGAGGCAGGGACTTACCTGCTCTCTGCTTCCTCTGGGGTCCCTAACATCTTGGCCTTGATCTTCTTTCGTTGCTTCCTGATAGCCACCTTCATGGCTTCGAGCAGAAGCCCGGGGACCCGGTGGTCTGTGAGCAGCTCCCTACAGAGGAGGGGAAGGGGCAGAGAAAAAGCAGTGGGGATGCCAAGAGTAGGTCTTGTCCCAAGTACCTGTGCATGTTGTTCCCCCTTTTGGAAACACTCCGCCTTGCTAACCCGCCGACTTTAGATGTCACCCCTCCTAGGAATACTTCCTTGATGGCTGCTGTGACCCTTTGCAATGGCCCATCCCATGTGGAAGAAGTTCCAGGAGGGCAGGGGCTTTGTGATTCTCGTCCTTCAGTGCCCAGCACAGTGCCCGGCACACGACAGCGTGGATATATCGATGACCCAAAGAATGAGGAGGGTGAACCAAGGCCTGGGAACAGGTGCAAGTGGTGCCCCCGAGCCTCCCGACCCCTGTCCTGCGCCCTCACCGCTGGAAGTAGGCCAACTCCTCCTTCAGCAGGAACACGTTGGCTTTGAGCTCATTCCTCTCCTGAAGGATCTGTTCAACCTCCCCTCGACTGAAGCCGCACTGCCCTACCTTGGCGGGGCGTCCTGGCGGCGGCAGGGCATCCGCCTGCGGAAGGACAGGCTTGGTCAGGGGGGCGCCTCGGCTGGAGAGGGACGCTAGAGGGTGACTGGCAGGGAGACTTGGGAGGCCAGGGTGCTACAATAGATGCCAGACCGGTGCTCTGGCTGAGACTGGGGGCGGAGGCCGGCTGGGGGCGCACACTCGTGCCACCTTCCAACTTCTCGGTGGCCCTAACTACGCAGCACAGCAAACCTTTCCCGAGTGCCGGACCGGTCTCTGACCTCATCCGGCACTCACCCGGTCCTCAGGGGTCCCCGGGGCTCCTGTGCTCGCGGCTGCCGTCTCGGGCTCCTGCCTCTGCTCGCACCCGGGCGCCGCGGCCTGGCCCTGCGCCTGCTCTGGCTCGGGCTCCAAGGTCGCTTCGCGTCGCCGCTCTGATTCGCTCTCGAGGTCCCGCGCGGCGCGCAGCTGGCTTTGTACTGCGGCCAGCTTGTGCCGCAACTCCGCATTCACCAGCAGGAGGCGCTGCAGCTGCTCCTGCAACTGTGGGCGGAGCAAAGGGGGCTGGTGGGCGGGGCGCCGGAGGGCCGGGAGAGCCCCGCCCCCGCACGTCGCCCCGCCCTGCCCTCACCGCCTCCGTCTCCTGGCTGCGCTGCCGCAGGTCGCGGTTGTGAGCCCGGAGTTCATCCCGCTGGCGGTCGGTAACCTCCTTGAGTTGCCGCAGCAGAGCGCGCTCCTCTGAGGAAGGGTCGTTCTCAGCGGCGGCCCGCGGGGAGAGGCCCTGAGCCTCCCCGCCCCCGGGCCCCGGCAGGCCCGCACTCACCCTGTGGCCCAGAGCGCAACTCTCTGCAGAGGCGCTCGTTCTCCTCCCGCAGCTGCCGCAGCTCGAGTTCGGCCTGCTGCGCGGATACCTGCAGCTGGAGAGGCCGCGCCGTCAGGGCCGGGCCCCGCCAGCCCGCGGGCGGCTAAGGGAGGGCGCCGTGACTCACCGAGTCCGGGGCGGGCCCCACGGCCGCCTTTTCCAGGAGCTCCAGCGCCTGCACCACCAGCGGCACGAGCCCGGCCGCCGCCTCCGGCCCGAAGCGGCGCGCCAGCTCCTTCAGCTCATTGCCCAAGGCCCCCGCTAGGTGGTACACGAGCTCCGCAGCCGTCCCCGACCCCGCGGCCACCCGAGGCCCCCAGTAGTGCGCCCCAGGCCCCACTCTCCTGGGCTCCATGTCCCCCGAAGGCGACTAGGACTGCGACACGCTCCTCCCCGCAACTGGGGAAGGAAAAGGCCAACCAGTCCTGGCCCAGGAAGCAGTTTAGGACGGTAGAGGGCGGGGTAGAAGCGACAAGGGAGGAGCGATTAAGGGAAAAAAGCTGGGGAAGGAGAGTGTCAGTGCCCTGTTCCCTGTCCTGTTCAAGCCCCCAAGGTCACAGGAAGCAGGACAGCCAACTTCCAGCCAGGTGTCCAGGAGCTGAGGCTCAGGGCTGTAAGTGGTCACTTTCGACAAGCCCTCCCCACAGTGCCCACACCAGGCTCCACCCCTGTGTCTGGAGTCATGGGGCCTGACTTGGCTGCCAACTCTCCAGGCAAGGGGTGAGAGGTAGGAGAGCTGTCACTGGCCTCAACCAGAGGCAGCCGACTGTCCAGCCATGTGCCTGTTTCCAAGAGAGACTGAGAGTGACACAAAGCTTAAAGGGCTAGGCTGGGCACCACAGCTGCAAACTGCTCCGAGAGATGTTGGAAAGCGGTGAGTGTTTCCAAGTATTCTGGAGGGAAATTGGCAAATGTCGTCATGGCAGAAGGAGTGTGAAGGCCCAAGTCCCCTTCAGTTCTCTGAGTTTAGAGCATATTTACCCCCATAGCTCCTGAATATCAGGGGGACCTCAAGGATCAGTCCAGCAGCTTGCTGTGAACAAGTCTGGCCTCTGCCATCCTTACACCCAGAATTCGAGCTGAGGGAAAAAAAAAAAAACCTCAAAAACTCCTATTTATACAAAATTTATTATACTTTGTTCAGAATTACCAGTCACCACGAGGTCAACAACATAAGCACAAAATAGAGGAAAAAGGGGCCAAGCTGCTGAATGTCCCCAGCTTGTCTGTGAGGGTCAAAAGGCTCTAGCCTCTGGGGAGTCTGAAGCAGGAGGCGAGGAGACAACTAGGCATAGAGGTCCTCTCGGTCCGCAGAGTAGACCTCGCCCTCCTGCAGGAGAGCAAAGTTGAGGAAGTGGGAGGGTCTGTGCACCTCGTGGTAGAACTCTTTGGGGTTCGCCAGCTGCAGCTCATACTTCATGTTGGGATCATGCCGAACACCTTGGAGTAGAAGGAAAGGGCCAGTGTTGACAAGGCCCACCTGCCTCACCCTGCTGGGTCCTGGACCATCTCCACAGCAGAGTCCGGCCCCAAGTGCTACGGGTGATGGCCTAACCCCAAGGCCACCTTCGTGTGTGCGCCGCCACCTCCCCACGCCCTGCCTCACATACCCATAAAGTTGTAGTTCCACGAGGACTGGGCAGGGACCATAAAGAAGCCAAGGAAGCGGTCTGACAGTAGCATCTGGACCCTCTCGTAGTGCGAGGGTAGGTAGCCCTTGGGGTTGTTGCCCTTGTCTGTGTTCTGGCGGCCCCATTCATAGCCACTGGGGGTCAGCTTGTAGGCTGTCAGGGTGCAGGAGCCTGGCGTGAAGCTGGAAGAGGAATGAGGACAGAGTCAGCGCTCAGGCCACCGCTCCTGGGCCCTGGCCTGCAGTGCCTGCCCCATCGTACTTCCACCCAAGGCGGCCCAACCCCACCTGCAGGTGATGATAATGGTCTTCTCGCCATCCCAAGATGGGTTGTCGGCCATGATCTTGGCATGAGTGGTGACATCCTGGGGTGACAGCTGGGGGGACTCGTTGGGCTGAGTGTGGATCCAACCTAAGGGTTCCATCTCCTATGGGTAGAGCAGTGAAGCGCTATTTAGAGCCCCGTCTGCAGACAGGAATCCCACCCGTGAGAGTAACACCCCTGCCTTCCCTCTACCGCCTTGAGAGCAGAAAGCCCCGGTTCTCCCACACCCCCGCTAACCTTGAGGTACTCATGCTGGGGCAGCTGGCCAGGCAGGTGCACAGTCTGGTGAGTGCCCCACTGGGGTACCATCACGATGCAGCGGATCTCCTTCACCTGGGGGTTATCTGGTGGGCTCACCCCATAGAGGTACCCTGCAATCTGGAGACAAGGGGGTCAAGAGCCAAAGAGATTCTTAGTACCAGTCCAGATTTGGGGCTGTGAGCCCTGTGTTTAATCCCCTTCTCCAAGAACAAGGACAGAGTTTCTCAAAATGTGGCCAGAATGTCCTGCATCAAAAACGCCTGGGGGTGCTTATTCAAAATGTTAAACACGGACCTCATCTCAGACTTATCACATCAGAATCTCGAGTAGGGTCCAGGAATCGGCACTGCTCACACATTCCCCAGTTGATTATTTAAGTATTTAAGTACAGTGTCCATAAACAAATGAGCACACAGGCACAGAGCTCATGCATTTCCACAAACTGAACACATCTATAAAATCAGCACTCAGCAGTACTTTAAATTTTACATTGTCATGAACAAAGTAAGAAAACTTGTGTTACTATAAACTCACCCAACACAGGATACTAACAATCTTCAAATTCACCAAACTGAGGCCACAAGTTGGTGTTTTATAAAATATGATTCTCCCTGATAACTAGTAAAGTTGACCATCTTTTCATATATTTTCCACCTTCGGTTCCTTTTCTGAACTACCTTCATACTCCTTTGCCCATTCTTCTACAGTTATCTTTTATAAAAATCAACTTCTGAGAATTCCCTATTCTAGATCCAAACCCACTATATCTTAGAGTTACGCAAATATTTTCTTCCTGTTTTTAGTTTGTCTTTTGTGGTACCCTTTGTCACGCACAAATTATTAATTTTGTTGTTGTTTTTGTTTTTTTGGGGTACGCGGGCCTCTCACTGTTGTGGCCTCTCCCGTTGTGGAGCACAGGCTCCGGACGCGCAGGCTCAGCGGCCATGGCTCACGGGCCCAGCCGCTCCGCGGCATGTGGGATCCTCCCGGACTGGGGCACGAACCCGTGTCCCCTGCATCAGCAGGTGGACTCTCAACCACTGCGCCACCAGGGAAGCCCACAAATTATTAATTTTGATGATGGCTTTGTGTCTCGTTTAAGAAGGTTATCCTAACTTTAAGATGATAAATATTTTCTTCTAATACTCTACTACAGTTTAGTATTTTACATTCACATTTGTACTCCACCTGGATTTGACTTCGGTTAAGTGCTATGAGGCAGGGATCAAGCCTCCTTTTGCTGACTGTTTCAGTATCATAAGGCACGCTTAATCCCACAGATGAAGTGGGATCCTCAAGTGATACAACACATTTATTATATACACATGAATCTGTTTCTATATATCCTCTTCCAATAACTTCTAGGCCCCAAATACATCATTTCTCAGTTGCCATAGCTTTATGTTTGGTATCTGGTGGGGGCCGAAACCCTCCTCCCTGCTTTGGCTATCCTTGTATAATTACTCATCTATCAATTTCAAAACCAGCACCTCCAGTTCCAGGAAATCTCAGGGAAGTTTTAGGCACATAAAATGTTTGGCACACACTGTGGCCTAGTTGAACAAACATACAAACATACTTGGGCCCGAAGGTCAGATATGCAGATAAACTTCTTAAGCACATTCTTGGGAAGAATATAGGTATAACCAGTCTCCTTGATGTCATCAGATGAAACATAGATGTGATTGGTCCTTAGGTGCAGGTTGGCGGCAGAGATGGCCCTAAAAACAGGTAGGGAATGTTGGCATTTCTCAACTTAAGCACCTCAGGTAGTACCAGTAGGCCTTTCCATCCCTACCCCTCTTGCCCCTTATACTACCTGACCCTCCATTCAGTCTTAGATGAGAAAGTCTGGGTCTCATAGTTGCTGGTGGTAGAGGTGATGATTTCGTCACCATGCTTGTTGACAGTACGAGTCTGGGTTGCAGTCAGCTGTGACTGTTCCTTGGTCTGCTTCTCAATCTCAGCTATCTGCTGCCGCTGCTGTGATGGTGCCGAGATCTCCATACCCAGGATGATGTCTCGAATTTCTGATTGTGTCAGTGATGCCACATTCACACTGTGGGGACAGTGTGGGTCACACCACAAGGATCCCTTCCCCTTGGTCATTTATGCCCCAATGGCAAGGTATAACTTGGTGGGACAGGGGAGCCCATACTCTGACCCCAGATAATCTTCAATTGACACTTGAAGTGTGAAGTGGAAATACACTAATACGGACAAGATTTGTCACATCCCAGGCTGGCCCTGTGCCTGTACACCTTTGAGCCATGCTCAAACCTGCTCAGCATCCATACCTCCCACTTTTCCTCAACAAAATGTGCCCTGGAACTGGGAAAACGGAAATGCTAGAACAAGTTCTCAATCACAGTTGGTGTGTCTGCACCCGTACTGGGTGAACATTTTTGGTTGCCAAATGACAAGGAAGAAGAGAGAAGGAAGGTGTGTGTGTGTGTGTTATTAGCTGTGGTACCTAGGGGTCTGGGATGTTAGAACTTCCTGTAATGTATGGACAGTAAGGAAACGCCCTGCTCAAAATGGCAACAGTGCCTCTGCTGAGGAATAGCGCCCAAGTGTCAGCCCGAGCCCTGAGACATGGACACTTCCTATACCATCTGAAGACACTGCCTACCTACCTCTCCTCTATAGGCATCTCTAGGACAATTTCTTGAGAAACTTCTGAGCTTAAAATGTTGCAAAAAACCCAGAAGGCATATACTGAGCCACCCATTTTACCCTTTTTGGATCTCTCATCTGTATCCCCACCACTGCTCACTTGTTTTTCTTGCCATAGTCAGCCAAGATAAGGTCCTTGAGCTGCACCTCCACCTTGATCCACTCCTCGTCAGTCAGAGTGGGCCAGATGTGGTGTGGTTCTGTGATCGTAGTCTTGTCTGGCTTCAGGATCACCTTCGCCCGGTCGTTGTTCACATGCAGGGCACGCAGGATCAGGATGAGGCGGGAGAAAGCCTGGGGAGAGACGTGGCAGCATGTCCTTCCCCCCTCCTCCACCCTATCCTTTCAGGAGACCCAAGAACCCACTTCAAACCCTACGGTGCTCCCCTCACCATGAGTCAACTTGATATGCAGAGTCACTGGACCATGCACAGGCTGAAGATGTGAAAATGGCCCCATAAGAGGCCTGTGGGAAAAGCTAAGGCACAGGACCTTCTTGTGACCCCAAACCCACTCCTCTTAGAGTGACCCTCCCTCCTCGTGAGGGGGCTTCATACCGTGTAAGATGAGATAGTCTTGAGCCAGTCATCATAGAGGTTAAAGAGAACCATCTGCGGCTCAGTGGCTTTTAGGATGAGATCCCCAAACTTTTCCACCTTGAGACAAGCCTGGAAGGGGAGCTGGAGCTCTGATCCTTTGATCACAATATTGGGGAAGTCCAGCAAGTGCACCTGAGTCAAGATCAAGTCCAAGTTTAGAAACAGAACCAGCAGGTCTCAGCCCTCTTTCCTTCTACCTCATTCACCACCTCTCACCTCCAATGGATCGAGCATGCCTTTTCTGGTGACAATGATCTGCTTGGGCTGCTCCTCCACTGGCAGAGATCGGATCAGGGCAGCCACCTCCTCAGCTGTCTTCCACTTAGCCAACTAAAAAGCAAGAGAGAAGAACATGGAAACTGAGTCTCCACCCTCCCAGGTCAACTAGAACAAAAAATTCTAGTCTTAAAACAATTAGACTATGTTTCTATCACACACTGCTATTGAATGTTAGGTACTTCAGAGGTATAGAAAAAACGTCCAATGGCCTTGCCCCAAAGGGTGTCTCAACCTAGCTGGCCAGACAAAGTTCACACAATACCACAAGCTAGTATTTGATTATATACACGCTATGTCAGGGACAAAAGAAATTAAGGCTAAAGGTCATAAAAAGCTGCACAAATAAAGAAGTCTTAAGGGATGAGTAAGACAGTGATTAACAGAAGAGAAGAGTTCATTCTAGAAGCAAAGACCTATAAGCAAAGCCACAGAGGTGGAGATGCTCATCAGGGTTTGGGATATCAGGATCCTGGACTGACTGCCAGAGGAAACACGCTACAGAGGAAGAGGAACTGTGGCTGGACAGGTTACAGGCCAACCAGATATTAAGCAGATATCTAGGAAACCAAAAAGTTAATTCAGCAAAAAGAAAGGGGCTACCAAAGGCTTTGAGGAGGAGGTGAGATTTGGTGAAAATGACATTTTAAGAGTGCTTGTTCCCTTTAGAAAGATGATTTTTCATAGCCCTCTTCAAGACAGGTTAGAGATGGGAGAGTCAGGAAGCAGAGACACCAACTCCTAGGTAATGAAGGACCTCAAATATTCTTGGACCTCTTATAGAAGAACACTTCCCAAGTTAAGTAATTCAGGAAAAAAGTTTAAATGAGATGTCCTAAATCTTACAAAGAGAGAAACAGGAGATTCTCTCTCTCACGTACACGCCCCCCCCCCCACATACCAAAGAGTAAGAGGCAGCAAAGTTCTACAGCCTCTCTACCCTTTCACATGCTCACCTGCCCCAAACGCTTCTGTCCAGCCCACACAGATGTGTGAATTATCTTGAGAAACAGCTGCCCTGTGCGTGGGTTGAAGATGAAGATGGCCCCATTGATGGGCTTGGTGGTCAGGTTCCCTTCAAAGGTCTAAGGAATGATTACATCAGTTAGCACAGTCTAGACACAACCAGCCCGCCTTCCTCGCAATATGTACACACTTGCCCGGCCACCCTCCCACAGGCATATACAGAGCCCCACACCCACATGTTGCATCTAACTCTCACCTTATGGATAGTCACTCTGTAGACATTCGTGTCATCCACAAACCAGATAATCTGGTTGGAAAAGAGCTCACCATAGTTCTGAGAGGACAGATAGGGCTCAGTAGGCTCGGATGAATAAAGCTGCAGCCCTTTACGGATCCGTTCACGTAACACATACAAGGCAGGGTTTGCCTTCATGATCTTGGCCATGGCCTGCTGTATGAGGGGCTTGCTGCCAGGGAACCAGTTTCCATAGGCACTGTGAGGGTGGAAGAGGCAAGAAAGGTTAAGACCAGGCTGGCAGTCCCAGGAACAAGGCAAACTGCAACTCTACAGAGGAAGAAAAGGCTGTTGGTCAGGCTGAGAATGAGTGCCTGCTCGTGTACGTAGAGGCAGGGAAGAAAGAGTCAGTGACCCCAGTGGAGGAAACGGCCAACCTCACCTCACCTGGGCAAACTAAAAAAACACGTGTATACTAAAGTACGGGGCAGGGGGGAAGGATAAATTAGGAGGGTGAGATTAACATATACATACTACTATATATAAGATAGATAATCAACAAGGACCTACTGTATATAGCACAGGGAACTCTACTCAATACTCTGTAATAATCTATATGGGAAAAATATCCTAAAAACAATAGATATATGTATACATATAACTAAATCACTTTGCTGTACACCTGAAACTAACACAACATTGTAAATCAACTATACTCCAATGTAAAATAAAAATTAAGGGACTTCCTGGTGGTTCAGTGGTAAAGAATCCGCCTTACAATCCAGGGGACGCAGGTTCCATCCCTGATCCGGAAACTAAGATCCCACGTGCCACGGGGCATCTAAGCCCGTGCGCCACAACTACTGAGCTCTCACTCATTCCTTAGACCTGTGAAGGGAACTTGACCACCAAGCCTCTCAATGGGGCCATCTTCATCATCGAACCTCAACTAGAGAGCCTGCATGCCGCAAACTACAGAGCCCACATGCTACAACTACAGAGCCCACGCACTCTAGAACCTGCGCACTACAACTAGAGAAAACCCGCACACCACAACTAGAGAGAAGCCCATGTGCCACAACAAAAGATCCTGTATGCCTCAACAAAGATCCCGCGTGCTGTGACTAAGACCCGATGCGCCCCAAAATAAATAAGAATAAATAAAAAATAAATCTTTTAAAAATAAATAAATAAATACAATAAAGTGTGGGGCTGATGAAAAATATCAATACATGCTTCTGAGCCTCAACTTACCTATGCAGGTTATAGGCCAGGTCGATGGCAATGAGCACACCTGTGGGCGAAGGGTAGATACTCATGTTGTCTGTGGTGTAGTCCAGGAACTTGGCCCGGGCGTAGCGCTCAATGTCATGGGAATCATAGTCCCCCCAGCGCAACTGGATGTCAATCCAATACTTCTGAGTGGTGGTGCTGTCCATCACATCCCTGAGGGTGGAAAGGGGTCAGGAATCTAGGCTTCCAGGAAGACAATGGCACAACCAATATCCCCAGAACCACAAGCACTCTCAACCACTACGTCTAAATCTCAAAACCAACCCCTCTGCCTGTTCCAGATCAGCAAGACCCATCAGAGAATTAGCAGACCTGGCTGAGGGTGTTAAGAGAATCAGGGGTAGAACTTGTTTCAAGTTAAAAAGAAAGGCAGCCAGGGACAATTTCTAAAGTAGTTCTGCTAGAATAGTAAAACTAAGCTTCTCAGATGCCTAGGGCTGGGTCGTAAGGCACTTACTTAGAGTCTGCCAGCAATGAGGGCCGGGAGACATTCCACTTATAGGAGGCAAAGAGCAGGATATCTGCACAGGAAGAGTTCATCTTATAGGACTTTCGGGGGTGGATTGTCTCCTTTTGTACTGTCTCAATTTCCAGTGCATCCAGTTCCTGATCAAACACCTGGAGGCAAAGGTGGAAAGGTTATGACTAGTTATGGAAACCCACTTAGAATGAGGGCTTATAGAACTTAAGATAATGTGGCACCTGGGACCACAACAGAAGTCTCATCCTTGAAGCTCTGAGGGTGGATTTCCCATACCCAAAAGAGAGAGCTGACTTGACTTTTTGTGGCATCCTCTCCCCTCAATTCTAGCCCACCTGACACAAGTCCATAACGATGCTCTCGTGGATCTTCTGCCACAAGTGAGCTCGGAAGATCTGGATGAGTGAGATCTTCAGTGTGGGGATCTTGCCGTGCATGAAGATACCTGTCAGGTCCAGCTGCACCTGAAAGCCTACGTATACCTGACAGGAAAAAGAGAGTGACACTAGAGACCGAGACGTTCTCAGGACATAATTAAGGGAGTAGAAACTCTTGTTTTTAGCTTCCCATCTCCCATGTCTATCAATCACACTCACGTTGGCTCGGTTGATGGTTGGGGACCACCAGAGGGTGAATCTACGATTGGGAATCTGGTTCAATCCTGATCGCTGAGCATTGGTTAGTTTCTTCCACTTCATAGACTCCTCAAAACCACTGGCCTTCTCCCTGGGAAGCAGAAGAGACCAGGTAAAGTGACGTCCTGCAATCCCCCAGAGCACTGCTGACCTCCTGGGGTGGCTATGTGGGAAACACCACGGTAGAACACAAAAGCACATGGGGGATGAGCTCAGAGGGCTGTGACATGTGAGAGGTCACTGTAAGGGGAGAACAGAATCCTCACCAGAAAAGCCCCTCCCAGGTAGGGAAGTAAGTGCCCTTGAAGAGAGTGTGTTCCAGAATGCCTTCCACACCACCCAGGGCCTGGATCATGTCCGTACGGTAGTTGTTCAGGTTCCAGAGCTTTCCATCATGCCGCTGGTGTGTCCACCAAAAAGGGTTCTGCTTCAAAACCTAGATGGCAAGGTAGGTACGGTGAAGCTTCTGGGTGCCCACTGCCCCAGGTTCCCAGCATGGCCACAGACTCCCCTAATTCAGGGAAAATCTCTCCACTATCCCCTCCACGTACCTGGTACTGCTTAAAGTCAGTGCGGACGCGCCAACCCTTATCATAAGCCAGTGTGTGCCGGTCCTTCTGGAAGAGGGTGTTGATTCGAGGAATGCCACGATCCCACGAATCCTCTAGATCTTCTAGGGTCAGTCGTCTGCCAAGGAAAAAAGACCAAAGTTAAACAAATACTCATATGAAGAGTCCAGCATTCCTCCCTAGCCAAGGATAAACAGGGTCAGACACACAACCTACTTCCTTGACCCCATAAACACACGGCATGCTCTACTCCTGACCTCCAGGCAGGGCTCAAAGGTCACACCCCTCAGCAGGACTGCTATGCCCTCCTGGATGCCCACCTGTTCTGCGCAATGGCCTCTTGTCTCTTGAGTGCATACTCAGCCCAGACCCGCTGAGAATCGATGAACTCACTCTCCCAGGGCTGTATGTAGCGATACAAGTTAGGAATCAGCTGGTCTTCTTCATGGCTCATTCCTGAGCGAAAGTGTGTGATACCTACATCTGTCTGCTTGGACCACCTGTGTGGGGACACAACCAAGATTAGAGAAAAAATAAAAACTGAAAATAAAGAAACATCCCCTTCCCTCAGGGTCTAGCAAGATTTTCAGCCAAGTCCTACCTGAGGTCAGATTGGGGGATGAGCACATGGCCCATTGAGAGCATGCCAAGTCCACCCAACTCCTTAGGGGTGTAGAACACGACAGGGGGGAAGCGACTCGGCATCTTGGAGTTGAGGCCAATCTTGATTCGTGTCTGGATCT
Source organism: Mesoplodon bidens (assembly GCF_964165515.1). NCBI lineage: Eukaryota > Metazoa > Chordata > Mammalia > Artiodactyla > Ziphiidae > Mesoplodon > Mesoplodon bidens. Next base: position 17,366,271 of record NC_138179.1, read on the forward strand.
TGTTCTCACACTTCACCAGCAAGTCCAGGAGCTCCTGGGTGTTCACCACAGCCTCCCGAAAGTATGTCATAAGGCCAATAAGAGCTGTGTTCCACTTATTCACAATCTGAAGACAGTGAAAAAGAAGTAAATTATAGATAAGCCATTGCAGGGAAAGGGTGTGTGTCTAGGAACCACCAGATATAATTAGTTATATTCTCCCTAGTTCTCAAGAAAGATTTGAGCTCAATGTCATTAGGGGAGTGTGTATAAATCAAAATCACTATGAGATATTACTTAACACCCATTGCAGTGGCTATAAGATAGTTACAAGGATGTGGAGAAAATGGAACTCTCATATACTGCTGGTAGGAATATGAAATAGTGCAGCCACATTGAAACAGCCTGGCAGCTCCTCAAAAGGTTAAATAGAGTTACCATATGACCCAACAATTCTACTCCTAGGTATATACCCAAGAGAAATAAAAACATATGTCCAGGGCTTCCCTGATGGCGCAGTGGTTGAACGTCCGCCTGCCGATGCAGGGGACAGGGGTTCGTGCCCCGGTCCGGGAAGATCCCACATGCCGCGGAGCGGCTTGGCCCGTGAGTCATGGCCGCTGAGCCTGCGCGTCCGGAGCCTGTGTTCCGCAACGGGAGAGGCCCCAACAGTGAGAGGCCCGCATACCGCAAAAAAAAACAAAACAAAACAAAACATATGTCCACACAAAAATGCGTATACAAATGTTCAGAAAAGCATTATTCGTAATAGCCAAAAAGTAGAAAAAAACCAAATGTCCATCAACTGACAAATAAATAAACAAAATGGTGTATAGCCATATTATGGAATATTATTTAGCCATGAAAAGGACTGAAATACTGATGTACGCTACAACATGGATAAACCTTGAAAACATTATACTAAGTGAAAGAAACCAGACGAAAAAGGTCACATACATGATCCATTTATATGAAATGTCCAGAAGAAACAAATCCATACAGACAGGAGGTAGATTAGGGGTTGCCAGAGGACTGGGGCAGGGAGGGACATGGGGAGTGAGTGACTGCTAATGGGTATAGGGTTTCTTTGTGGGGTGATGAAAACGTTCTGGAATTAGTGGTGATGGCTGCATAATTTTATGCATATAATGAAAACCACTGAATTGTATACTTTAAAAGTGTGAATTTCATTTCAATAAGAACATAAAGTTGGGCTTCCCTGGTGGCGCAGGGAAGATCCCACATGCCATGCGGAACAGCCAAAAAAAAAAAAAAAAAGCTGAAAGAATTTCCTTTAAGATCAGAAACAAGACAAGGATGCCCACTCTCACCACTTTTATTCAACATATTATTGAAAGTCCTAGCCACAGCAACCAGACAAGAAAAAGATATTAAAGAAATCCAGGGACTGCCTTGGTGGCACAGTGGTTAAGAATCTGCCTGCCAATACAGGGGACACAGGTTTGAGCCGTGGTCTGGGAAGATCCCACATGCCGCGGAGCAACTAAGCCCATGTGCCACGACTACTGAAGCCCGCAGGCCTAGAGCCCGTGCTCCACAACAAGAGAAGCCACCGCAATGAGAAGCCCTCACACAACAACAAATAGTAGCCTCCCGCTCGCTGCAACCAGAGAAAGCCCACGTGCAGCAACGAAGACCCAATGCAGCCAAAAAATACATATATATATATATATATATATATAAAAAAAAATTCCAAATTGGAAAGAAGTGTCACTGTTTGCAGATGACATGATATTATACATAGAAAATACTAAAGACACCACCAAAAAACTATCAGAACTCATCAATGAATTCAGTAACATGGCAGGATACAAAATTAACATAGAGAAATCTATTGCATTTCTGAACACTATCAGAGAGAGAAATTATGAAAACAATCCCATTTATAATTGCATCAAAAAAACAAACCAAACCAGGGACTTCCCTGGTGGTCCAGTGGTTAAGACTCCACGCTTCCAATGCAAGGGGCACAGGTTCAATCCCTGGTTGGGGAACTAAGATCCCACACGCTGCAGGGTACAACCAAGGGAAAAAAAAATCTAAAAAACAAAAACCCCAAAAAAAAAACCCTAAACCAAACCAAACAACAACTAGGAATAACTCAATCCAAGGAGATAAAAGACCTGTACTTGGAAAACTGTAAGAACTTGGTGAGGGACTTCCCTGGCGGTCCAGTGGTTAAGACTCCGCACTTCCACTGCAGGGGACATGGGTTTGAGTCCTGGTCTGGGAAGATTCCACATGCCACGGAGTAACTAAGCCCGCGAGCCACAACTACTGAGCCCGCATGCCACAACTACAGAGGCCCATGTGCCTAGAGCCCATGCTCTGCAACAAGAGAAGTCACCACAATGAGAAGCCCATGCACCGCAATGAAGAGTAGCCCCCGCTCGCCGCAACTAGAGAAAGCCCGTGCGCAGCAACAAAGACCCAACACAGCCAAAAATAAATACATTAAAAAAAAAAGAACATTGTTAAAATGACCACACCCCCCAAGTCCATTTACAAATTTAATGGAATCCCTATCAAAATACAAAAGACATTTTTCACAGAACTAGAACCAATAATTTTAATATTTGTATGGAAACACAAAAGACCCTGAATAGCCAAAACAATCCTGATAAAGAACAAAGTAGAAAGTATCACACCTCCTGATTTCAAACTATATTACAAAGCTACGGTACTCAAACATTATAGTAGTGGCACAAAAGCAAACCCATAGGTCAATGGATCAGAATAGAGAGCCCAGAAATAAACCCATGCTTTTATGGTCAATTAATCTGCAACAAGGAAAGCAAGAATATACACTGGGGAAAAGACAGCTTCTTCAATACATGGTGCTGGGAAAACCGGACAGCTAATGCAAAGGAATCAAACTGGACTTTCTCACAACATACACAAAAAATAAAGGCAAAATGGATTAAAGACTTAAATGTAAGACCTGAAACTATAAAACGCCTAGAAGAGGGACCTCCCTGGTGGCACAGTGGTTAAGAATCCGCCTGCCAATGCAGAGCACACAGGTTCGAGCCCCAGTCCAGGAAAATCCCACATGCCACGGAGCAACTAAGCCCGTGTGCCACAACTACTCAGCCTGCACTCTAGAGCCCACGAGCCACAACTACTGAAGCCCGCATGCCTAGAGCCCGTGCTCTGCAACAAAAAGTCTGTGCACTGCGATAAAGAGTAGCCCCTGCTCACCACAACTAGAGAAAGCACGCAATGAAGACCCAACGCAGCCAAAAATAAAATAAATAAATTTATTTAAAAAAAAAACAAACTCCTAGAAGAAAACACAAGCAGCACTCTCTTTGACCTTAGTCTTAGGAATATTTTTTTGGATATATCTCCTCAGGCAAGGGAAACAAAAAATTAAGAAATGGGACTATATCAAACTAAAAAGGTTTTGCACAGGGGCTTCCCTGGTGGCGCAGTGGTTAAGAATCCGCCTGTCAATGCAGGGGACGCGGGCTCGATCCCTGGCCCGGGAGGATCCCACATGCTTTGGAGCAACTAAGCCCGTGTGCCACAACTACTGGGCCTGTGCTCTACAGCCCACGAGCCACAACTACTGAAGCCCGCACGCCTAGAGCCCGTGCTCCTCAACAAGAGAAGCCACTGCAGTGAGAAGCCTGTGCACCTCAACAAAGAGTAGCCCCCGCTGGATGCAACTAGAGAAAGCCCTCACGCAGCAACAAAGACGCAACACAGCCAAAAATAAATAAATAAATAAACAAATAAAAGCTTTTGCACAGCAAAAGAAATTATCAACAAAATGGAAAGAAAGCCCACTGAACAGGAGGTGATATTTACAAACAATATATCTGATAAGGGGTTAATACGCAAAATATTGGGTTGGCCAAAAAAGTTTGTTCAGGTTTTTCCATAATATCTTATGGGAAAACCTGAACGAACTTTTTTGGCCAGCCCAATACAAAGAACTCATACAACTCAACATAAACAAAACAAAACAAAACAAAAACCTGATTTAAAATCTCTATTCGGCAGAGGAGCTGAAGAAACATTTTTCCAAAGAAGATATAAAGATGTCCAAGAGACACATGAAAAGATGCTCAACATCACTAATCATAAAGGAAGTGCAAATCAAAACCACAATGAGCTGTCTCCTCACACTTGCCAGAATGGCTATTATCAAAAAGACAAGTAACAAGCGTTGACAAGGATGTGGACAAAAGGGAACCCTCGTGTACTACTGTACTACTGATGGGAATGTAAAGTGGTGTAGACACTATAAAAAACAGTATGGAAGTTCCTCAAAAAATTAAAAACCGAACAACCATACAATCTAGCAATTCTACTCCTGGGTATTTATCTGAAGAAAACAAAAACACTACTTCGAAAAGATATGTGCATCCTCATGTTCACTGCAGCATTATTTGCAATAGCCAATATATGGAAGCAACTTAAATGTCTATTGATAGATAAATGGATAAAGGAGATGTGGTATGTACACACACACACACACACACACACACACACACACACAGAGAGAAATATTAGTCAGCCATAAAAAAGAAGGAAATCTTGCCATCTGCAACAACACAGATACTTGGAAGGGTGGGGGAATGAGTGAAATAGTTGAGGGAGACTAAGAGGTACAAACTTCCAGTTATAAAATAAGTAAGTCACAGGGATGTATAGGGAATATTATAACTTTGTGTGGTGACAGACAGTAACTAGACTTATCCTGGTGATCATTTTGTAATGTGTAAAAAGAGCAAATCACTACATTGTTTACCTGAAACTAACATAATATTGTAAGTCAGTCATACTTCAAAAAAAAGAAAGAGATCTGCAAGTTCCCTGGTGGCCTAGTGGTTAGGCTTCTGGGCTTTCACTGCTGTGGCGCCAGTTAATTCCTGGTCAGGGAACTGAGATACTGCAAAAGCTGCACAGCGCAACAAAAAAAAAAAAAAAAAAAAGAGAGAGGGAGAGAGAGATCTCTGAAGACCCATGAAGGGATCCATTTGCAGGCTATAAAACTCCGAGGTCGTGCTTGCTTCGGCAGCACATATACTAAAACTGGAACAATACAGAGAAGATTAGCATGGCCCCCGTGCAAGGATGACAGGCAAATTCGTGAAGCATTTCATATTTTTTTGTTATACAGCAGCAACTAACACAACAATGTAAAGCAACTATACTCCAATAAAGATGTTAAAAACAAAAAACAAAAAACCTCCGAGGTCAAAGAAAGAACCACCACCAGATCAGTAAGCTGAACAAGTCCCACAGCTCACATAAGGTTGACAACAGTTTGTGTTCCCGCCAGCCATACAGAAACTTCGTAATAAATGGGAATTAGGTATAGTCCATAGAAAGTTATCAACTTAGTAGTGGAGATAAATTAGCCCCAGAAGAAAGGGTGCTCTGGATTCACTATAACCAAGAAGCTTAAAATTAAAAGCAAGCCTCAAAAGGATCAAATTAAACCACAAGTTACTTAACTGTACACCAGAACACAACCCAACACTCTTTAAAGGAATATAACAAAATCCATAAATCAATATAAATTACACAATTTCTAGCATCAAATCAAAAATTGGATGCATACAAAGAAGTAGGAATAAATTACCCATAAACAGAAGAAAAATCAATCAGTACAAACAGACCTGGAAACAACAGATGATGGAATTAGTAGACAAAGACCTTACAACAGCTATTAAACATTTTATAATTGTGCTTGAGTATATAAAGAAAAACATGAACATAATGAGGAAAGAAACAGAAGATGTTAAAGATCCAAATGAAACTTTTAGAGATAAAAATTACAGTATCTGAAACTTTAAAATGTACAGATGGGATTAACAACATTGTAAAGCTGCAGAAAAAATCATGAAGGCAAAATAAACACTTTTTCTGACAAACAAAAGCAGAGTGTATTCATTGCCAGTACACCTTTACTACAAGAAATGTTAATGCAAACTCTTTAAGCAGAAGGAAAACAATACCAGATGGAAACCTGGATCTACATAAAGTAATGGAGAACACCAGAAATAGTAAGTATGTGGGTAAAATGTAAAAGACATTTTTTTTTCATTTTGTAATTTCTGTAAAAGATAGAAAGGCTGTTTAAAGCCAAAACAGTAACAAAGTATCACTGTGTTTATAACACAGGTACAGTTAAAACATATGACAAAAACACTACAGGGACTTCCCTGGCCATCCAGTGGTTAAGACTTCTCACTTCCACTGCAGGGGGCACGGGTTTGATCCCTGGTCAGGGAACTAAGATCCTGCATGCCGTGGGGCGTGGCCAAAAAAACAAAAACAAAAAAACACAAACACTACAAAGAATGAGGAGGAAAATGAAAGTATATTATTGAAAGGTTCTCGTACAATATGTAACATGATAGTAGACTAGTGGTCACAGTAAGCCAGAGATATATACTGTAAACCCTAAGCAACCAATAAAAAACAAAGAAGTGTAGTTAATAAGCGAAGTGTGGAGATAAATTAAAATCATACCCAAACCCCACTCAATCCAAAAGGCGGCAGGAAAATGAGTTACTCAGTTTTCCTGGGTCTCTCCCACATATATATGTTATGAAACTTTCATTTGATTTTCTCCTGTTTAAAAAATAAATAAAAAAGAAGGCAGGAAAAGAGGGAAAAAGCAGAATAAAGAACAAAGGACGAGATGGCAGATTTAAACTCAACGACATTGACAGTCATATTAAACTTAATTGGAGTGTTTAGACTATTTGCAAGGCAAAGATTGTTAAACTGAATTTAAAAAGCAAGAACCAATTAAATGCAATCTATAAGAAGTTAACTTTAATTATAATGACACAGATTAAAAGTATAAGGATGGGAAAAGACATCCATGCACACACAAAACAAAGCTAGAGGGGCACTACTGATATCAGACAAAGTAGACTTCAGAACACAGAATATTACAAGGAATAAAGAGAAATATTTCATGATGATAAAGGAGCCAATTCATTAAGAAGATATAATAATTCTAAATATACTACATACTTAGGGACTTCCCTGGTGGCGCAGTGGATAAGAATCTGCCTGCCAATGCAGGGGACACGGATTTGATCCCTGGTCCGGGAAGATCCCACATGCCATGGAGCAACTAAGCCCGTGCTCCACAACTACCGAGCCCGCACGCCACAACTAAAGCCCGCAGGCCTAGAGCCCATGCTCCACAACAAGAGAAGCCACTGTGAGGAGAAGCCTGTGCACGACAACCAAGAGCAACCCCGCTCGCCACAACCAGAGAAAGCCCGCGCACAGCAACGAAGACCCAACGCAGCAAGAGATAAATAAAATTAAATCTTTAAAAAAATAATAAATATATTATATACCTGATAACAGAGCTTCAAAATATATGACACAAAAAATCATGGACCTGTTGAAGCATAAGATTCAAAAAAAAATTATACAATTATGCCCAACAGTATGAACAATACATATGTCTTGCTGGGGTGTCAACAGAGTTGCTTCTATCTATTGAAATGTCTATGTGTGCATCAGTTGTAAAGTTCATTTCTAATTCTAGCTGTATCTTCAGGTACATCATACAGCATTCCACCTGGCACAACTCCTTGGTCATCACCCATATGCAGGTTCTTGCACAAAAAGTTTGTCAGTTTGCATTTTGGTCTCAATGAGATGGCTCCCTACTCCCCTAAGCCTGCTAATCTCCTGATGACTCTTTCTTGGTTTTCCACCTGTAAGCCAAGCCAATTATACTTTGCCCAACTTTGACTAAATACTTAAAAGATACCAGAGCAGTCTGAACTTCAGACATTCTTCTGTGCTCAAAAAAGATATAAATTTCTGGAAAAATGTCACGTGTCTTCATGTTATAAGCTTGGATGTCTTTAACAAAGTGAATTGGTGTCTCTAAAGCTAAAAATAAAAAGAGGAACCTGAAAAGGGAAATAAATCCACGACTTATGACCATCTTCTCTCAGTAACTGATAGAAATAGACACAAGAAAAAAAAAAGACATAGAAGGACTTGAACAACACAATCACTTGACTAAACCTAAATGACATTTGTAAAACCCAACAAAGCAGAATACAGATTCTTTCTCAAGTACACACGAAGACAGTCACCATATATGCTAAACCATAAAACAAGTCTAAATACACTTGAGAAAACTAAGATCATAAAGAGTGTTTTCTGACCATAATGGAATTAAACTAGATACTAATAAAAGAAAAATACCTGGAAAACCCCTCAAATAATATTTGAAAATTAAACAACATACTTCTAAGTAACCTATGGGTAAAATAAGAACTCATAAGAGAGGGACTTTCCTGGTGGTCCAGTGGCTAGGACTCCACGCTCCCAGTGCAGGGGGCCTGGGTTTGATCCCTGGTCAGGGAACTAGATCTCACATTCATGCCACAACTAGGAGTTCGCATGCTGCAACTGAAAGATCCTGCATGCCATGACTGAAGACCCCACGTGCCGCAACTAAGACCTGATGCAGCCAAATAAGTAAATAAAACAAATTTTAAAAATACATATATAATTTGAGTAAAAAGAAAAAAACAAAAAACGACAAAAAAAGAACTCACAAGGGAAGTTAGAAAACATTTTTAATTGAATGAAAATGAAAACCTATCAAAATTTGAGGGATACAGGGCTTCCCTGGTGGCACAGTGGTTAAGAATTCACCTGCCAATGCAGGGGACACGGGTTTGAGCCCTGGTCCAGGAAGATCCCACATGCCACGGAGCAACTAAGCCCCTGTGCCACAACTACTGAGCCGGCGCTCTAGAACCCACGAGCCACAACTACTGAACCCCTGTACCACAACTACTGAAGCTCACGTGCCTAGATCCCGTGCTCCGCAACAAGAGAAGCCACCGCAATGAGAAACCTGGGCGCCTCAATGAAGAGTAGCCCCCCACTCGCCGCAACTAGAGAAAGCCGGCACACAACAACGAAGACCCAACACAGCCAAAAATAAATAAATAAATAATAAATTAATTTAAAAAAAACTTAAGGGATGCAGCTAAAGCAATGCTTAAAAGGAGATTTTTCAGCACTGAATATTTCTATTAAAATGAAAGGTCCAAAATTGTCATCATCTAACCTTTTACCTTAACAAACTAGAAAACTAACAGCAAATTAAACCCAAAGTAAGCAAAAGAGCAGAATCAATGAAATAGAAAAGAGAAAAATAAAAATCAATGAAACTGGGCTTCCCCGGTGGCGGTTGAGAATCCATCTGCCAATGCAGGGGACACGGGTTCGAGCCCTGGTCCAGGAAGATCCCACATGCTGCAGAGCAACTAAGCCCATGCGTCACAACTACTGAGGCCCACACACCTAGAGCCCATGGTCCACAAGAGAAACCACTGCAATGAGAAGCCCGCACACCACAATGAAGAGTAGCCCCCGCTCACTGCAACTAGAGAAAGCCCACGTGCAGCAACAAAGACCCAACGCAGCCAAAAATAAATTAATTAAATTAAAAAAAAAATCAGTGAAACCAAAAGATCAATCTTTGAAAAAGAGAGCAACCACAAAATATCAAACGATATAATCAACACTTTAAGGTAAGGAATACGTTTGCTAGGCAATTGTTGAAGTGAAAGATCACATTGGCTGGAGTTATCACAGGAATTAGCCTTGAGCAAATAATATTCAGACAGGCAGGATGAAGTGACTCCTGGATGAGGTAACACCCAGAATCAAATCACAAAAGCAAAACTGAGCATCTAGCTTGTGCTCAGGATGAGACAACCAAGGCAACAGACCTATAGCAACGAGAGCGGAGAGCTGGGGACCAGAATGGGCTAGATCTGGGAATAAAGCAAATAGACTTCAGTAAGACAACTGCGAGTCTTAGTAAGTTCTCTGACTGTATTTGGCCCCTAGAATCACATGCTGCATGGTTTGTATCACAGAACACTCCAGTTCTGCTGCAGTTACCAGTGCTTTATTCCCATTAGGGAGTTAAGTATGAATTCCCAAGGAGTATCACATTCCTTTAAGGATAGCAGAAGTTCCTGGGGATGAGGGGAGGCAAGAAAGAGAATAACACTGAGTGATTCCATGTACTAGGTACCATGGTAAGAACTTCACACATATTAAGTCTTCATAAAAAAAACAAATTCAGGGGCTTCCCTGGTGGCGCAGTGGTTGAGAGTCCGCCTGCTGATGCGGGGGACACGGGTTCGTGCCCCGGTCCAGGAAGATCCCACATGCCGCGGAGTGGCTGGGCCCGTGAGCCATGGCCACTGAGCCTGCGCGCCTGGAGCCTGTGCTCCGCAGCGGAAGACACCACAACAGTGAGAGGCCCGCGTACCACAAAAAAAAAAAAAAAAAAAATCCCAAATTCAATTCATATAACCTGCCCATCATGGCACATGACCAACTTGGACGGGAATGTGGAAAATAAAACTGATGTTAGGATGATGGGATTCTGGGTGTTTTCTGGGTTCTGTTAGTATTTAATTTCTTTTTACTGTAAGTGAAAACATAACTGGTAAAAAATTAATGGGAACTTTTACTGTGTCCTTTTGAACCATGGTACATTAGACAACAAATTTTTTCCATCTAAAACTAAACATATAGCTGGGGCAGGGGAGATGAACAGGCAGAGAACAGAGGATTTTTAGGGCAGTAAAAATACTCTCTATGATATTTTAATGATGGATATGTGTTCTTCTACATTTGCCCAAACCCACAGAATATATACCACCAAGAGTGAACCCTAAGGTAAACTAAGGACTTTAGGTGGTTATGATGTGTCGATGTAGGATCATCCTTGGTAAAAAAAAAAAAAAATGTACCACTCTGGTGAGTAATGTTGATAATGGAGGAGGCTTTGCACATGTGGGGGCAGGGGTTAATGGGAAATCTCTGTGCCTTCCTCTCAATTTTATTATAAGTCTAAAGGTGCTCTAAAAAAAACAAAGTTTTCAAAAAATAAATAATGTAAAATAAAAGTCAAAACAAGAACAGAGAAATACATCTACTGCCAGGCAAAGATGTTCTTTTCCTCTTGGCTTTAGACTTTAAGTCATCTACACATGCTTAAAGGGATTCCCTGGTGAAGGACAGAGAGAATGCTGTTTGTGGGAAGACAGGGAACTCAGCAGGAAGGTGGCCTTACAGTCCTTCATAAGCTAAAGCTAAGTAGGCTGCACCTTGTAAGTCAGATGATCTAATGTGGTACATTTCTATTTTCCTTCTGTTATTCCTGGCCCATATCAAAGTCTTGTTTAAATGTTCCAGTCTCATTTCATAGCTACTACTAGGACTGAAGGAGTCCTGGCTCGAAGCCTGGGCTACTGCACTGCATGTACATAAAGCAAGAATGGGGGTAGCACCTAAAGTGCCCCCATCAGTAATAATTACAAGTGAATCTGGGGGGAAGGACAAGAATAGCGCCATAAGGTCCAGCCACCTCTAGCCCTACTGGAGATTTCCCTTCTATTATCAACCTTGGAGGACCAAGAAATTTGATTACAAGAACTGCTTTACCTTAACACACCTCAGGAAACAAATTCCAATACCGTACTATCCAATCATAGTCTGTGAGATGCCTCTAATCAATGACAGCAAACATTTATTACAAAATCTGTTGAGTAATGTAGCTTATTATAAGCATCATTTGTCGCAAAAGCCCTCTGAGCTAGCTAGCCTATCAGTACCCCCATTTTATGGATGAGGGAACTAAGGCCCAGAGTGGGTGGGTGACTTAACCCAGATCCCAAGAGTAATGTGGTAGAGCTATGACTAAACCCAGTCTGACTCCAGAACCCGTTACTCTAAGGACTATATTAAACTGCCTACCTGACCTCTGACAGTCCTCCTTTACTCAGGCTCTTACCTCTCACACATATATTCCTTTGATCCCTGTATTTTTTCCCAAGGCCACTGGCCTCTTCTGGTCTCTTCCTTCTCTCCCTCCCAATATCCAGGGTTCCAATAGGGGCCAGCACCCTTGATTCCCCTGCATCCAACCCCTTACCACTCCACAACAGCCCTCTGGCAAAACCCTAGTCCTAAATCAGCACTACAATCTATCCACCTTCTCCAGCCCGTGGCTGAGAGCTTGAGAAGCTGAGTAGTTCTGGGAAGAGCCCACACTCACTCACAGTTGTCTTCACTCTCTTAAAACCCTCAGTGCAGTTTCTTCAACAGTCGAATCACACCCTCACCACTGTGCTCACGTCCAGCACCCCCTGCCCCTCACTCCAGCCCAGGTGAAGCTGAAAAATGCAAGGTTTGTTATAACTTCCCACTAAACTTATCTACGTTCCCAACTGTGCAGACCTCGTTCTACTAGGTTCAGAGGATGCTTCCCTCTGCTTTCCCTTTACTCTATCCCTGCAGAGCAGACACCATTCCATCACCTACCACGCTTCTCTGCTGCACTCTGAACCGCTACTGGCTCCTTACTGTACACATACTCCCATCACTCCCATTTAAAAATACCTGCCTTGACTTCTATCTTCCTCTAGGTGGCGCCTAAAGTCCCTCCTCCTCCTCCTCCTCCTCCTCCTCCTGCTTTGGCAAACTGACAGTCTTTGCTGTCTCCACTCCCTCACTTCCCATAAAGCCTCACCCACTGCAATCTGGCATTTATCCCGATATTTCTGAAACAGCTCTTGCTAAGGTCATCCATGACATCCTGACTGCCAAATCCAATGGATACTTGTCAGGCCTTATCTGACTGAAACACACTTAGGCAACTGACACTGCTAAGTGCCCATCCCGATTCCTGACAGGCTTGGCATCCATGGCCCGGCACTCTCCCAGTCTGGCCACGCTGCTCAGTGTTCCCTACGGTTCCAAACTCACCCCTCTGCTCTTCTCGCTCCTTACACTTTCCCCAGATAATTTTGCTCACTCTTGAGTTTTCAACCATCTCCTTTATATTGACAGACTCCTAAATCTGTATTTGCAACCCAGACATCTTCCCCAAGCTTCAGATCCCAAAGTTATCTCCACTTGGACATCCTATAGGAACCTCTAAGTTGCCCCTAGTCGCTCTCACTTTCTCACCTTGTTTCTCTCCCTGGAGCTTCAAACTCATAATGCTTTTCATCAAATCTAAGAGGTACCACTAAATACACACACACATATATTTATTTTGGAATTGAAGAAATACGATATAAATAAGTGCCTGCTGGAAACTCTATCTGGATGTTCTCAGGAACGTCAAACTTTTTATATCCTAAACTAAATTCATTTATCTTCTCTCCTAAACCTGCTCTTCTTCCTGTAGTCTTCCAGTTGATGGCTAGCCACCCATGCCAAAAACTGAATGTTATTTTGACTTCCTTTCCCTCTGGCATTTCACCAAAATGAAGCTCTGCTGACTGTACCTACTATTTATCCAATCTGTTCCCCTCTGTGTACGTTCACGGATCTCATCATCTCTATCTGGACTTCAGCAGTAGTCCACAAACCTCATCTTTCCTCCTCCTCTTCTGAATCCATCTTCCCCACAGCTGCACAAGTGAACCACCTAACACGGAACGGAAATCTGAAAAAGTCACTCCCATGCTCAAGACCCTTATGGGTTGTTTTTTTTTTTTTTTTTGGCCACGCCATGCAGCACGCGGGATCTTAGTTCCCCAACCAGGGATCGAACCTGTGTCCCCTGAAATGGGAGCGCAGAGTCTTAACCACTGGACTGCCAGGGAAGTCCCCCCTTATGGGATTCTTAACAAGGCAGGTGATGCCCTCCATGATCTAGCTCTGCTTACCTATCCAGCCTCCATCTCCTCCACAGTTTTACTGCTGTAAACCCAAACTTTTTATGGCCTCACATGTACCACGCTGGCTACCTCTTCATACCTCTGGCTGAAAGAATGCTCTCCCTCACCTGCCCCTCACATGTTATTTCATTCAGGAAGTCCTTCTCTCTTCCTCTCCCAGACTGGGCTAGTCATGAACCTGAGGATTCTCAGAGATTCCCAAGTAACACAAGAGCTCTATAAACACATTGTACTGTAGTTCTCTTGACTATGCATTGTCTCTCCAACTAGGTAGTGAGCTCTTGGAAGGCAGAGACTGTGTGTCACATGTAGTGTGTGTGTAGCGTCTGGAACACAGTGGCTATCAACAAACACAAATGGAATGAATGAGTTACACAATTCCTGTTATCTGACTCTTGGACGATATACACCAACCTAAAAAGACAAACACTTTTTCCCTGCACTAGACTCAAAAAGAAAAAATGTATCATGAGGGACTTTAGGTAAGGAATATTAAGATTAAAAAAATGTATCCTCAACAGAACTATTACTAAAAAATTGGAAACCTTCTTTATATGCTGCATATTTAAAGGGATATGAAGGCCAGAAGGAGAGAAAATGCTACAGCTAAGAGTTATTCTAAGAGAAACCAGGATGACGCATTTTTTAATCCACTGAGGCATTTTATTTCTATGTATGTACTACGTTCCTAGAAAAAGAATACCCCCTATGTATTTTTATGTCTTGCTTCTTTGTGGTCCACAATGCCAGCCGAGTTGTCAGTACAATGAAACCAAACTGATGGGGCAAGAGCAGAATATTCTGCCATTTTTCTAGGTCTTTGAGTTGCACAGCAAATCTGGGGCTGATCACTTCACTACACTTGTTTAACTTGCCTGTGAAATTCAGTTTTGCCCGCTCTGTGATCATCAATGATTTCAAATTCACCCGTGTAACCCTGCCTCATTATTACAGTTAGAAACTGGACAGCGACTTTGGAACACAACCTAATAATAACCTAGCACTTCCCTCTCTTTTTGGCATTACTGATGCTCTTGAGAGTATCAGCCAGGACATTCATGTGCCCCATTAGTGGAACGGAAAGGCAGCAGGAAAAGAGCAAGGCGACTTTTTAAACCTTGCAGAAACTTAAGCACACACAGTTAACAAATCCTCAGATTACTCTTTTTCAATTCCAGCTGCCTTCGGCTGGGCCTTTGGAAACAACTGAAGGGGAAATAAACACTGAGATATAGCTCATTATACTTGCTTTTTAACATGCACATTATGTGACGGGTCAAAACATGAACTGTATGACCTGGATAACAAGCCTGGGGACAATGCAAAAATGGTGATTTTTGTTCAAATTTAAAAATCCAATTTCTACCCTTACCTTAACTTAGAATCATCACAACTACACAGAAGTAGGCTGTAGAGTTCCTACAGGGAATTCTCAGGAAACAACTGTGAGGTGATGTGACACTCTAAGCTGCTGTACCATAAAGCATGGAGACTAGTACACTGGACACAGTTGGGAAGAAAGGAGAGCAAAGGAGGGAAGAGCTGAAAGGGATGTGAGACAAAGGACACTACTGCTGTACGTACCTTGGTGAAGGTGGTGGAGCCAGAGGCCATCAGAATTTGACGCACACGGTTGTGGAAGCGCTGCATTGACTCATCATCCACACGCAGGAAACACTGAGCTGTTCGCTCCTTAGTAACCTAAACCATAAGGTCAAGGTTAACTATCTCTGTAACTGCCACAGGAACAAGAAACACCACTGAGCCCTACCCTCCCAACAGAGCTCAACCGACTGACAATGAAAAGGTGCGCAGTATACCTCACCCCCACCTACGCAGGATGTACAGGCATGGTAATGCTACTCCTACTACCCCCTGGTCCCGCTCCAGGCTGTACCTCATTCTGTAGGTTCCAGACCCCATCCTTGTGGGTAAACTCCTCATAGCTGGTGCGGCATTTAGGCAGGATGCGGCACTCAAAACCACACATGTTGAACAGCAGGTTGGGGTTGTCCTTACTGTACACGGACACGAAGCTGTTCTCCCACTGAACTGTAGTCACTGAGCGTGGCAGACGGTTCTTGATGTCCCAGAACACTGCCCGACCCCTGCCCACAGAGAACACAGGGTCACATCCGTCTCCTAGAAGGAACTTCCCTTCAAAGGCCAGACTGATGATATCCCAACAGAGTACACCCTCCCACCCAGGACACCACCTTATAAATCCCCTCTAATTGTCCTCTGGGTCCCTCAGGTTGATTCCAGCTCCCACGGCCCCAACTTAGACTCACAAGTTGACATCATGCTTCATGAGGCGCATGCGGGCGTCTCGGGGCCAGCATTTCTTGTTATTATAGCCAACGATGTTTTCATTGTTGGGGTCAGGGTGCTCCGTCAGGTAACGCTGGATCAGGTCCCGAGCCTCATCTGCTGTGAACCTACACCAGACAAGGTGCGTTGCTGAGGGCCAAGTACACTGGAATCTCATGAGGTCTACAGCTCCACAGACGGGGGCCACCCCCAACCTGCACCCTACTCACAGGACTTCATCCCATTTTAGAGCCCCAACCCAGGAGCAAGTCAACTAAGGTACAAGAGCTGCTTCCAGAAGCTGGGCATATACCTCAACACCCTGCAAGGGTAAGAATCCAGGCAAGCCCTCACCTGAAAAAAATATGGATGCGATCGATGTATCTGCAGAAGAGACGGATGGGGTGGGCAGCCTCAGTGGCTATGTCTTGGAAACTGAGAAAATCGTTTGGCATCTGAGGGGGCCCAGCCATCTCACTGGCCCGGTGCAATCCCAACACAAGCAAATCCATAACCAAGCCATAGTACTGTACGATGAATGAGGCGAACTGCAGGCCTCTAATGATCCCATACGAATTTGTATGGTTCATGTCCTAGAAAGAAAGACAACTCTTAACCATGGCCAAGTCCCAGGCTTCTCGGGGCCCATCCTCTTTTGCCCTCCCCCCAGCAAATCCCAACTCAGTGGGCCAACCACCCCTCCCCCAATTCCTTGCCACCCTGCCCCCAAGACACACCTTGTAGTTGATGACGACATTGTTCTTGGCCGTCATGTAGTCGGCTATGTTGTGGTCCACGATGAGGCGCAGCAGCCGATTAAGCAGGGTCAAATCTATCTTCTCATACATCTTCTCAAATCGGGACTCCAGCATGACGTTGCACTCGCCCTCACTTGTCTCCCACACGTCCTGCAGGTTATTGATGCCTGAGGAGTGGGAAACACAGGTCTCCAGCAGGTTAGAAATTCCCTTTCAGAACTAGTGCCTGCAGGAGCTATCACATTCATAACCCGATCACACAACCACCCTATTCATTCATCTGTATTGCTAGGAGAGTCAGCTGTGCTCAACGTAACATCAACACCGTTTCCTGGGTACCATGCACCAAGAGAGTAAACTAATTATGCTGACTGGATGAGAATTTTCCCACAGAACTTAATTCATCTCCCTTCCTCAAGGGCAATCCCAGAGAAGTTTTACCTTGGCACCACTTATAAACAAGCAGAGGAGGTGGTTCTGTGTCAGCAGGCTTGATCCAGGGTGGGAAAAGGCGGCGCTTGTCAGCTTCATACCACAGGTACTGGTCCAGGTAGGCATCAGTTATCTTCTCCAGTGGCTCCACATCATACACTGGCACCAGGTGGCTATAGAGATCCATGAACTCAATGCCCACCTGTGGGACAAGGAAGCTGGCTCACACCAACCCACCTATCATCTGAGGCAACCTGCCGCCCTGGGTGCCACGAATGAATCAAAAAGCCAAAGGAAAATGTTGGGGTATCTGACTCACTTCTTTAAAGGCTCTCTGTGTGAGGAGGTGACGCTTGATGCGGGACAATGCCTCGTGGGGGTTGTCATAGGCTTGCTCGATCAGACCTAGCTCCTCCCTCTGCGACTGGTTTAACCGAGACTTCACACTAACAAGGCAAGAGTAAAGGTGAAAGGGAAAACCAAGAGGAAGCCATCCCCAGAAAGGCCTTCTTTCTTTGGACTCTGACGATGATGCCATTCTCCCCCCCTCACCTCCCCACAGGAGGCTGTCTACTCTATTTCTCACCTGTAAGCTTCCTTGAGCCGCTCCAAGGCCAAGATGAGCAACTTGGTGTCGTGCTTGTAGGAGAGTGGGGGGAATGGGATGGGTGAGAACCTACGGCTTTCCAGCCAATGCACAGTGGTGGTATACACTGCCACCGCTTCTTCTGCTGTGATGTAAGGCCCGTCCTGCAAGGTGGACATGAGAATTAGCTTCCCACCATAGCCCAATCCCACCAGGGCAAGGTATGGTCCCAACTTTGCAGTCCACCCTCCTGCCCACCCCCACACACCAAGCCCAGCCTACTCTGCCCAACCTTTAGGTAGTTGTGCTGCCGCTCTTGTTCTGCCTTCAGGTAGAGCCGAGTGAGGCGTCCCAGGTTCTTTTTGCAAACAGTCTTGTCTACAGTGGCCCCACGGCGGATCCGTTCTCGGTTGTAGTGCGCAGTGTTGGTCCACCAGTCAGCCTTGGCCTTCACGTATCGAAGGATCATATTCTCTATAGGGGTTGGCAAACCAGGGACCTAGAAGTGCAAAAGGCACAATGAGAAGGTGATGGGAGCCACATGGCCCCCAAAGACATTCCAGAAGTGGTAATCCTGAGCCCAGGAAGATGATGTCTATGCCTCCTCGGAGTTGGGGAGACGCCCACCTTCCAGGGAATATTGGCCTTCCAGCAGCGCCAGGCTTCACTGAGGTGCTGCAGGATTGTCCGGGCCTTGTTCTGTTTGATCCCCTCAGGCATCATGTCCAGAATGTCATGCATCACAGCTGCCCGAAGCTCAAGGTCAAAATGTGACTCCACTCGCTGCTTGGTTACGGTCTTTGCCACCCCCTTTGAGTGTCGGCCTAGAAGTGAAAGTGAGTAAAAGCAAGATCTGTTGCTCCTAATAAGCGTCTCTACCTTCATGCTGTTGCTTACCATGGTTATAATGAAATCAGTAAGTATAAAAAAAGCCCAGCATATGCAAGACAAGATACGCCAGATATTCAGAACTACGCTTCTGAGGAATTTCCATCCTGTAAATGCTCGATAGCCTCAAGGCCCCAAAGCGAAGCCCAAGACCCAGAATACGAGGTCAGACTCATTGGAGACTGGGTCTTAGAGGCAATCCAACAGGAAGGGATTCTCAGTCTCGAACAAGGTCAAGGAACAGAACAGGAACACACATGATCTACCCTTGGAGTGATAACGGGAGAAGCTGGACACGGAGAAAACCACTTACCTTCAAACTGCCGGGCCAGGAGGTTACCCAGCCATCGCTCCAGCAAAGGGGTGATGCCACGCATGAAGAACAGCCAGACCCGCCAGCCAGCAGCCCAGAAACCACAGCCAGGGCCCTTCCCTACAGGGCCCTAGGATTCCAAGCAGAAGTCAAGAATACAAGTTAGCAATTCATTCAGACAACAACAGAAAATTGGGCAGAGGTGGGGCAAAGAGCACATGTGTGGCAGTTAAGGGAAAAAATGGGAAAACTCTGAGGCCTCCATATCTAAAATGGAGTAAATGAAGAAACCAGTCACTGAGATTCTCTATTTAGACCTAAAAGTGGGCTTTGAGGGGAAGTGTTGAGATTCACAAGATGAGGGCAGTAATGAAACACTCAAAGCCTCTCTCCAAACAGGTGCCTGGAAAGAGTCCTGACTAGATGTAAAAATTAAGATGGATCTGAGAACATGAATATACGAGGGCAGGGTCCTACCGTGTTGAAGCGGTAATAGATGAGATGCTTCAGGTCCTTGCACATGCGAATCTGCCGCATCAGCTTATATTTGTACCGGTACATGCCCGTCAGCTGCCCCACGTGGGCAAAGATATACTGCAACCCATCTGCCAGCTGCAACACAATTGCCCCATCAGGCTTTAAGCTAGAGCCAGATCCACGATCAGCCCAGGCTTCACCCAGCTTCCCCACCTGGAGCCAGGACTGGGAATTCCTAGCCTCACCTGGAAGGCATCCACATTGCCCAACCGATACTGCACATGACTGTCCACCACCAGCTTAGTTAAGCGCAGAACCTCTCGACACAGATGGAAAGCATTCCCAAAACGAGATTTCTTTCGTTCCTGGAAAAGAGGCCAAGGACAGAAACAACATTTGTCAGCAATAGTCTGGACTGGATGTATGCCCTCCTTAGAGGCCAGAGCAAAGCCAGTCTATCCCTCAGCCCAGGAGACCCCCTCAGGTCCAACGCAGGTACCTTGGTGGTGAGCGTCTTGACAGGCTTGAGGTTGAAGTTGTAGTCCAGGTGCAGATAGTTGAGATTCTTACGGTGAATGAGAAGGTTGAGCATGTTGTAGCCCTGGCGGCAAACCTGTAGCCCCACCTCCACCCAGTCCAGCTTTGTAGACTGAAAGAATTTGGTGGCTTTGAAGGAACGGAACAGATACCTGGGGTGGGAATAAGGAGTGAGAGTTAGACTTCTGATTATCTCTGGAACAGGAAAAGTCTGAGTAGGGGGCCTAGGGCACCTCACCTCTTCTTTTGCGCTTTAGGGGGCCGGTGCTTCAGGGCATTCAGCACATAGTACTTAAGCAGCTTCTGGTAGGAAACCCTCACTTTCACAGGCTGCCCAGCAGGACAATGCTCCCGATACCTGAAAAAACAAGCCCACCAGAGCTCAGCCCATCTCTTCTTCCAGCCGCTCTGCTAAAGGCTGCACGCCCACCCAGCTGGAGTCTTTCCTCCTGTACATCCACTACTATCCCCCCAGGTAGAAGCCTTACCAGTTCTTGACAAGGGGAATGTCCAGGGCCCGGCGGGTGCGACCAGAGCGTAGGTTGAAGGGCCGTGGGGCCCAAAGCAGGGCAATGCCATTGGCTGTGTTGTCTGTGTAGAGAGGTGTATCTTTCAAGAAGGGCTCCACAAACTCTGGGAGCTCAAACTCCTCGTCGTCATCTGGCAATGGTTCCTGACTCTGAAAGAAGAACCCCCGGGGGTTTATTTAGCTCCCGCTGATCTGGGCAGACACTTGCGATCAGAGGGAAACTCTCTGGGGCCAAGTACAGTAGCTACGTCTGCCATGGAAACTGAGCTGCCTGACAAGAGAAGCCCTGAAGGGCCAAGGCAAAGGGGGCCAAGGGAGCAGAGAACAAGGCAGGGCCAACCAGGAAGGCAAGCAGCACTCCTCACACCCCAGTGGCTCACCAGCAAAAGGCCTCCTAGAGGACCCCCCAATACCAGGAAGAGGTGAATACTGCAACCACCTCCTGTCCAAGCTCCAAAAACTGGGCTTGGGGAAGGAGATCTGTTCATGGTAAGAACGTAATGGAACGTGGATCAACATCAAAAACATTATGCTAAGTGTTAAGACCCAGCCACAAAAGACCACATACTGTGTGATTCCATTTATATGAAATGTCCAAAATAGGCAAATCTACAGCGACAGAAAGCAGATTAGCAGTTACCTAGGCAAGGAAGTTTCAAGGGAAATAGAGTGACTACTAATGGGTACAGGGTTTCTCTTTGAGGAAATGAAAATGTTCTAAAATTAACTGTGGTGATGGTTGCACAAGTCTGTGAATAAACGAAAAACCACCGAATTATCCACTTTAAACGGGTGAATGTGTGGTAGTGAATTACAGCTCAATAAAGGATTAAAAATAAAAACAAGAACACATTGGAAACAGACCAGAATAAGACCACATAGAGTCCCAGAGGAGAAATGATAAAACCCAAATGGATAATCATAGAAACAAGATAATACCAATAACTTGGTCTGAGCCAAGTGCCAAACTCTCACATTAGCTTACAGCTAGAGGGGAACACTTAAGGATGGAAAACATGTCTCCCTCTAGCTGAATTTTTATCTAGTAATGCTTCTGCCCGGACAGGAAGTCTCTCTTGAAGAGCTGAGGTCAAACGTCCCTTCCTCTCACCTTGACAGAGTGCCTATGGGAAATTGGGTTGATCAAAGGATCAAAGTAGAAAGCTGGCAAATCAGGATCCTCAGTTTTGATGAACACAACATTAGGAGTGTGGTACCTAAAATGAAAGAAGAGTCAGCCAAGGTTCTCCTGCCCTGGCCCAACCTAAACGCCCACCTCTCCTTCCCCCCAGCTGGGTTCTAGCTCTCTCACCAGGTGAGGTGGACGTGGTGTGGAAGATTGTTGTACAAGTACGGAAAAGCAATCTTGTACTCAGTGCGGATGGGCTGCCGGATGATGATCTTGTTAATATCATTGAATTCATTCCAGTCTTCATCCCTAGGGTGCAAAATCAAAGATGAGCAGACTAGTTGGGCAGTTTGGAAACTACAATGGGATCTTAAGGATCAAGATGAGATTTTATGGGGCTTCCCTGGTGCTGCAATGGTTAAGAATCCGCGTGCCAAGGCAGGGGGCACAGGTTCGAGCCATGGTCCGGGAAAATCCCACATGCTGTGGAACAACTAAACCCGTGCACCACAACTACTGAGCCTGTGCTCTAGAGCCCACGAGCCACAACTACTGAGCCTGTGGGCTGCAACTACTGAAGCTCGTGAGCCTAGAGTCTGTGCTCCGCAACAAGAGAAGCCACCGCAGTGAGAAGCCTGTGCACTGCAACAAAGAGTAGCCCCCACTCGCCGCAATTAGAGAAAGCCCAGTGCAGCAACAAAGACCCAATGCAGCCAATCAATGAATGAATGAACGAATGAATGAATGAATAAGTAAATTTTTTTTTAAAAGATTAGATTTTGTTTAACCCAAGGTGCCTAAAATCTCTACTCTCTCCAACTTACTGTAGGTTGATGTCTCGGACAAGAGGCTCAAATTTGGGGCCTCCAGGAATGGCCATATTGAGTGCCTTGGAGGTAAAAAAGGCCTTCAGATCAAACAGATAGAAGTAATTGTCATCTACCAAGTCTGTCAGGAGCTGATTGGCCAGGCGGTAGAGAGTGGACATCATAGGCAGTGTAAACTGCCAGCGTTGGTAAGTGGAACCATTCACATACCTAGGGAAAAAAGAGGCCCGTGTCAGGTAGATATACTAGCTAGCCAAGCCATACTACCCATTGCTCTCCCAGGACCCCTTCTGGAGTTCCAAAGCCCTCACAGGAGTGGTAACTCCAACCATCACTCACTTCCGGCTGTCCCTCAATGGCTGGTGGTCATAGAACCAGTCCAACACAGGGGCATCTTCCTCAGGGTCCAGCTCTAGCTGAATTGCCTCCAGTGGCTCAACATCTAGGATGTTGTCAGCATAGTCCAAAGGCGGCTCCTCATCATCAAAAGGGGGGAAACGCATCCTCTTGAAATGCCTCCTGTCTCTTTTTTCTCGACGCATCATAATCCACATTGACCTGGAAGTCGACAGTGTCACATAACGGTTTCTACCCACTGCCTCCACAACCACCACCACCACACACCATGTTCCAGCCCTTCTCACCCCCACTGGGAGATGTAGACAGGTTCAATGACCCAGGGAATCTCATTGACAAAGGAAATGGCTCCAGTGATGTGGTACAGCACAGGCACATCCCGAATCTGCTCCCAAGGCATAGGCATGTTCTCCAGGAGTTTGAGGACTGCATGGGGCATGTACTTTAGGGCACTGCAACAACAGAAAGACAGATGATTAGAAGTGACCAGGTGTTCTGCTACCTGTGCCATGCAGAGAAGCCACAAGGTAGCACAGTATCACGTTCCACAGAAAACCAGTCTTACAGTCCAAACCCCCAGTTAGTACACAGGCCCTCTGTGACCAGGAACTCTGCCTCCCCACCTCCAGCTGTGCCACTCTGCTTCTTAAACATCACTGTCCCACAATACTGGGCTTCAGTCCCTCTAAATCAACAGCTGTTCCCTTAACAGACAGCCTTTAGGCTACCTCACAGTCTATTCTCTCCGTAGCTTTCCATAAAAAATAATATTTACCACACTTTACTTTAACCATTGTCTATTATGTCACTAGGCTATAAGCTCCAGAAAGGCCATTACTTCCTGTTCACTGCTATATTCCTGGCACACAGCACAGATCTCAAAAATATTTTTGAAATAAAGCTTCCACAGCTGTCTTAGACCAGTTCATTAAGTGGCTAACATTTTTAAAAATTTATTTATTTATTTTATTTTATTTTATTTTATTTTATTCTTGGCTGCATTGGGTCTTCGCTGCCGCGCGGGGGCTTTCTCTAGTTGCAGCAAGCAGGGGCTACTCTTCGTTGAGGTGCATGGGCGTCTCATTGCGGTGGCTTCTCTTGTTGCAGAGCACAGGTTCTAGGCACACAGGCTTCAGTAGTTGCGGTTCGCGGGCTCTAGAGCACAGGCTCAGTAGTTGTGGTGCACGGGTTTAGCTGTTCCATGGCATGTGGGATCTTCCCAGACGACGGATCGAACCCTTGTCCCCTGAACTGGCAGGTGGATTCTTAACCACTGCGCCACCAGGGAAGCCCAGGTGGCTAACATTTTTGTGTAAAAATGGAAAAGGGATCTGCTAAGGCATTTGTAGCTGTACTCACCCACCTTGGGAACACAGAAAAACAAGAGTACAAAGACCTCAGGAGTGAACTACCCCCGAACCTGAAGATTCTGGTCACTTAGGAATTACAGGAAACAGGAATGTATAGGTGTCCTGCTCTTGGCTTTAGCCTACTCAAAGATAGAGACATCTTATCAAAGCATCAACAGGACAAATTAAAAGCTCCAGTCCCAGATCAGGAAAAAAAATCAGGGCAATAAAGAACACAACTGAGAACTCTCCTGCACTGTTGGTGGGAATGTAAATTGGTACAGCCACTATGGAAAACAGTATGGAGGTTCCTTAAAAAACTAAAAATAGAGCTACCATATAATCCAGCAAACCCACTCCTGGGCATATATCCAAAGAAAAACATAATTCGAAAAGATACATGCACCCTGATCCTCACTGCTGCACTATTTACAATAGCCAGGACATGGAAACAACCTAAATGTCCATAGGCAGATGAATGGATAAAGATGTGATACATCTATACCATGGAATATTACTCAGCCATAAAAAAGAATGAAATAATGCCATTTGCAGCAACATGGATGGACCTAGAGATTGTCATACTGAGTGAAGTAAGTCAAAGACAAATATCATATAATATCGCTTATATGTAGAATCTTAAAAAACAGTGGTACAAATGAACTTATTTACAAAACAGAAACAGAGTTACAGATGTAGAAGACAAACTTATGCTTACCAAAGAGGAAGTGGGGGAGGGATAAACTGGGAGACTGGGATTGACATACACACACTACTATATATAAAACAGATTACTAATAAGAACCTACTGTTGGGACTCCCCTGTTGGTCCGGTGTGTAAGACACCATGCTCCCAATGCAGGGGCTCAGGTTTGACCCCTGGTCAGGGAAATAGATCCTACAGGCATGCCGCAACTAAGAGTTTGCATGCCGCAACTAAGAAGAAGTCCACGTGCTGCAACTAAAGATCCCGTGTGCTGCAACCAAGACCCGGCGCGACCAAAATAAATTAAAAAAAAAAGAACCTACTGTACAGCACAGGGAACTCTACTTAATACTCTGTAATGACCTATAAGGGAAAAGAATCTAAAAAAGAGTGGGTATATATATACGTATAACTGATTCACTTTGCTGTACAGGAGGAACACAACGTTGTAAATCAACTACACTCCAATAAAGATTAATTTACCAAAAAAAAAAAAAAAAAAAAGCAAAACTGGAAGATGTGGAAATTATGACAAAATTCTAGTGATTTTCTCCCTTCTTTGATAACCACTCAGATGGGCTGTCACAGAACATTAAAGTCCCAAAATGATAAAGCAGCTATCCAGGACTGAAATATAAGAGACAGGGAGAAGGGAAAGGGGCCAAACTCCAAATGAAATACTTCCAGCATGTTCCTTACCCCAAGTACACCCTTTTGTCATGGCGAAACTTCCTGTTGGTCATGTCTCCATGGTCTCGAATGATCTTCCTGACATGTTCTGGAGGCATGTCTTCCTTTTGAGCATCCACAAATCCAAACTTCCGCTTTTCCGCATAGCGCTTGGCCTGCAATTGCTGCCATTTTCGGGCTACAAGGACACCTCAGTTTAAAGAACTGCACACCCTTAGCCTAACCACCCCCGCCTCTTGCCCTAGGGTAATCTCCGGTCAGGATGTATGACAGAGGGCAGGCACCCGGCAGAAGCACTCCCTGACAATTCTCTTGTCTACTCGCTCTGCTTTATTTTTTTTCTTCATCACATTTATCATTTCCTAGCATTTCTGTCATAACATAATTAAAGTTTTTTTTGTTTTTTTTTGTTTTTTGCGGTACCCGGGCCTCTCACTGTTGTGGCCTCTCCCGTTGAGGAGCACAGGCTCCGGACGCGCAGGCTCAGCGGCCATGGCTCACCGGCCCAGCCGCTCCGCGGCATATGGGATCTTCCCGGACCGGGGTACGAACCGGTGTCCCCTGCATCGGCAGGCGGACTCTCAACCACTGCGCCACCAGGGAAGCCCTTAAAGTTTTTTTTTTTTTTACTGTCTATCTCCCTCACTGCAACTTAAACCCTGTAAGGGAAGGGGTTTTGTCTGTATCGCTATTGTATCCTCATTGTCTGGATCAGTGCCTGCAAATAATAGACGCTTTTACTTTTTTTAAGTACATGATTTTAGAGACTTGATTAGATGTAAAAAATAAATGGGGGCCAATAAGTGCACTAACACCTCATGTTTTGACACTTGCCAAAACGGGGAAAGGGGCCAAACCCGCTGCGCGCACGCGCACACCCGCCCCCAGGCGCCGCTCCCGCACGCTTTCTTCACCTTTCTCCTGAAGCTTCTCCTCCGACATGTAGTCTGGCAGCGGGGCTAGAGGGCCAGGCACCGGGTTACCCGGCCCTCGGTAAGGAAATACTCCGGCCATACCCGGAGAATCTGGGGAGCAGCGAAAGAAAAAAATTAACGACAGGGCCCGGGCCCGCAAGAGGGGCAGCAGGAACACGTCGAAACCCACGGCCTGCAGTCCCGCCTCGCTTAGAGTGCGTCCAGCCCGGCCCGATCCCTCCGACCGTTCAGCCCGACCCCAGCCGCGCCTCCCGCAGCCCGGCCCTTAAAGCCCGCCACGTACCCCTACAGCCCCTCACACAGATAGCCGCTTCCCTGCAGGGCAATGGCGGCAAGCCGACGTCCGCTCCGCGTTGCTAAAGCCCGGAAGTGCGCGACGCGGCTTCAGCAGGTGACCCAATAGGCGCCGGTGTGCTCAGACGGATTAGAGAGTTCACCAATTAGAATTGCGATTCTTGCCGGAGGGGGCGGATCCATGGGCGGAAATATTTGGACGCGAGGGGGTGTGGTCGTAATAGGCGCAAGCCCCGCCTTCCGCGTTTCTGGAGCTGTCTCTTGGGCCTCAGCAGCGGCTCGCGTCCGTCCGACAGAAGACCAAGCTTCCAGAGTTTTACTAAATTTGTCGAATTTTGCACATTATTCTGTGTCTATCTCATATATGTAGACTTGAGGTGCAGTACTAACTCCGAGTCAATCAGTCTTTTGTTCATGCATTCATTCATTCATTCATTCAACAATCATTTACTGAATGCCTACTATTGTATCAAGCGTTGGGTGGGGGGGTGAAGAGGGGAAGGGGGTGGGGGCGCCGGAGGCGGGGGGTGGGAGGGGGAAGCCAACCTCAAGGAGCTCCCCAAGAAACTGGGTGGTAGACGAAAACCCAGGCTCTCACAATGCCCTGTGATGGGAATTCGGGGCCAGGGTATATAACCCTGCCTATCATGTCAAGGAGGAGTTAGTCAATGAACCTACAAAAGTAAAAGAGGCCTTGGGGAACAACATTGCCAGGTGTTTTTCCGCCTCCCTCTCCATTCCTATTTTCTCTCTCTGGCAACGACTACCCTATGAAGTGTATAATGAACACCCTATAAATGCTTCTTGACTCCCTCAGGCTCTGTCTATGTCTTGCTGCTTGAATTGCCCTCCAACTCCTGCCTTGTTTTAATTTTCATGCCTCTTGCTCTATTTTCTGATAACAACTTTGAATCTGACTTAACAGATAAGTTTGTTTGAACTCACACCAAGTTTATTGTGGAGGATGCAGAGGACTTGTAACCCATACAGGTTCTTCCGTCTAGTTGGGAATTTGGGACTCAAAAGAGAAAATGAGAAATATGCAAAGGAGAGTCCAGGCAAATACCGGCTGGTGTGGAGGTTCATATAGTTCAAAGAAGAGAGAGGAGCATTATTAAAGATGTGATGGAGGTGGGGGATATGAAGGATTTGAGGAGGTAGAGAAAGAGGAAGGAAAAAGAAATCCCAGGTGGTGGTAACTACTAGGGTTAGAGTTTAGAAAGAGAAACAAGCATGGCATGTTAGGAAAACAGCCAGCCAATCAACCTGGCTGCAAAAGAAAGTGCAGCAGCCTCTTTATGATGTTCATCATTGTCACTGTAGTGAAGTCCTTACCACTTGTATAAGGTCCACTATGTGCCAGGCATTATTCTAAAACCTGGTAAAATTCTAATATTGTCTGTTTTCATTAATACTGTTGTACTAATGTCAATTTCCTAGTTTTGATTGTCCTACTATTGTTATGTAAGAAGTTCTCAGGTGTGTGAAGAGTACACAGGAACTCTCCGTACTATTTTCTAAACAGCATTATTGAGAAATAATTTGCATTCCATAAAGGTCACCTGTGTAAAGTATACAATCCAATGTTTTTTAGTATATTTACAGAATTGTGCAATTATCTCTACCTAGTTCCAGAACATTCTCATCATTCCCAAAAGAAACCTTGTACTCCTTAGCACTCACTCCCCACTTCCTCCCACCTCTTACTCCTCAGCCCTAGGCAACTACTAATCTACTTTGTGTCTCTACAGATTTGCTTGATCTGGATATTTCATGTAAAGGGTATCATAGAATAGTGACTCTTGTCACTTTGTGAGTGGCTTCTTTTACTTAGCATGTTTTTGAGGTTCATCCCTGTTGTAACACATATATATTTTCTTTGTAGAAATGTCTTTTCAGATCCTTTGCCCATTTAAAAACTGAGTTGTCTTTACATTTTTTAGATGCAAGTTCCCTGTCATATATATGATATGCAAAATTTTTCTCCTGTTTTTTGAATTATCTTTTCACTTTCTGGATGGTATTAATCGAAGCAAAAAAGTTTTTAATTTGCATAAAGTCTAACTCATCAAATCTTCTCTTCTATTGCTTATGATTTCAGTGTCAAATCTTAGAAATCATTGCCTAACCCAAGTCACAAAGATGTAATCCTATGTTTTCTTCTAAGAGTTTTATAGTTTTAGTTCTTACCTGTAGGTCTATGATTCCCTTTGAGTTTATTTTTGTGTGTGGTGTGAGATAGGAGTCAAAATTCATTCTTTTACATGTGGATATTCAGTTGTTCCAGCACCATTTGTTAAAAAGGCACTCTTTCCTCTCTGGCAAAAATCAACTGACCATTTGTTTCTGGACTCTTAGTTCTATCCCATCGATCGATATGTTTATCTTTATGCACTCTGTGCTATTTTTGCAACTTCCATATGAGCCTAAAAGGTATTTCAAAACAAAAAGTTAATAATTAGCGAATTTAACCCTCAAAACAACCTTACAAAATAGGTATTATTATCTTCATTTTACTTATGAGAAACCCAGACGCAGAAAGTTTGAGTAGGGACTTCCCTGGTGGTCCAGTGGTTAAGAATCCGCCTTCTAATGGAGGGGAAGTGGGTTTGATCCTGGGTTGGGGAACTAAGATCCCGCAAGCGGCGTGGCGAGACAAAAAAAAAAAAAAAAAAGTTGAAGTCCAACTCTCCCCTTGGCCTCTCATACACATGTACACCCTTCCACTACCCCACCCTCTCAGTATGATTACATTATTCTTTTGGTGAGACTAATACTCAATATTTACATAATTGTGCATGCAGTAATAATAGCTAGCCCTTATATAGCATTTACTCTGTATTAGGCACTATTTTTTTAAACGCTTTTTATGTTTATTTTTATTTTTTTACTGAATTATAGTTGATTAATTAATTAATATATTTATTTTTGGCTGCCTTGGGTCTTCGTTGCTTCACGTGGGCTTTCTCTAGTTGCCACAAGCAGGGGCTACATTTCCTTGCGGTACGTGGGCTTCTCATTGCGGTAGCTTCTCTTGTTGTGGAACACAGGCTCTAGGCATGCGGGCTTCGGTAGTTGTGGCACGCGGGCTCAGTAGTTGTGGCTCACGGGCTTAGTTGCTCCGTGGCATGTGGGATTTTCCTGGACCAGGGCTCGAACCTGTGTCCCCTGCATTGGCAGGCAGATTCTTAACCACTGCGCCACCAAGGAAGCCCCCCAGGCACTTTTCTAAGCACATTAACATTAATTCATTTACTTCTCATGATAATCCTATTATTATCATTCCATTATACAGGTGAGGGTACTGGGGCACAGAGAAGTCAAGTAACTTGCCTAAGACCACATAGCTAATAAGTGGAAAATCTGGGATTTAAATCCAAGTAGTCTGGCTCTAAAAGCCATGACCTAGTGTACCCTCCCCAGCTTTCTGTGAAGGACACAGTATTGGAGTATGTGCCCAGCCTCTGAGATGATCATTTATTTCCCAGGTCTTCAGATACAGCCCTACCCCTTGCTAAGGATCCAGGCTACAGGGAGGAAACCTGCACCTCCCCTCACCCTTCCCTCTAAGTTTTTTTTTGTTTGGTTGGTTTTTGTTTTTTGTTTTTTGTTTTTGTTTTTGTTTTTGGCTGCTCCGGGTCTTAGTTGTGGCCTGCAGGATCTTAGTTCCCTGACCAGGGTTCGAACCCGGGCCCTCTGCCCTGGGAGCGCGGAGTCGTAACCACTGGACCCACCAGGGAAGTCCCCACCCCCCTTAAATTATCTCTCCTACCCCTCTGTCGAGTGCCCTCACCCCCACTGCCTTCTGTCATCAGTAATTTACATGAAGTTAAAATGTAAAAAAATAAAAAAACTTTATTGCAAAAAACTTTATTATGCCTGTCTATACAGACGGTACCCACAGATTTGCAGCTTTTTCAAGTAGTAAGCTATGATTACATTTATTTTCCTATGCAACTGTTTGTTTTGCCCATAGTTAATAGCTGCATTTGCTTAGTTTTCTACGGATTCTGCCAACTTCTCCTCTGGCTCTTCATTAGTTTTTAAATCTCTTTTAAAATGTTCAGACATATAAGGTAGTCTATCAATTTCACCTTCCCCCTCAAAAAAAAGGCTTTCCCAGAGCTTTGTGACCTGCTGTAGTATATATCAGTTTCCCTCTCTGCTGGCTGTACAGCTCTCTTCCTAGGATTCCCCTTCACCAATCGAACTGTGAAGTTCTTCTCTTCTGTGTTGGATCTCCTGTTTTCTACATCTGGGTCTTCCTTTTTCTTTTTTTTACATCTTTATTGGAGTATAATTGCTTTACAATGTTGTGGTAGTTTCTGCTGTACAAAAAGTGATTCAGCTATATGTATACATATATCCCCATATCCTCTCCCTCTTGCACCTCCCTCTCACCCTCCCTATCCCACTCCTCTAGGTTGTCATAAAACATCAAGCTGATCTCCCTGTGCTATGCAGCTGCTTCCCACTAGATACCTATTTTACATTTGGTAGCGTATATATATCAATGCTACTCTCTCACTTCGTCCCAGCTTACCCTTCCCTGCCCCACCGTGTCCTCAAGTCCATTCTCTAAGTCTGCGTCTTTATTCCTGTCCTGCCCCTATGTTCTTCAGAACCATTTTTCTTTTAGATTTCATATATATGTGTTAGCATATGGTATTTGTTTTCCTCTTTCTGACTTACTTCATTCTGTATGACAGACTCTAGGTCCATTCACCTTACTACAAATAACTCATTTTCATTTATTTTTATGGCTGAGTAATATTCCATTGTACATATGTGCCACGTCTTCATTATCCATTCATCTGTCAATGGATATTTAGGTTGCTTCCATGTCCTGGTTATTGTAAATAGTGCTGCAATGAACATCGTGGTACATGTCTCTTTTTGAATTATGGTTTTCTCAGGGTATATGCCCAGTAGTGGGATAACTGGCTCATATGGTAGTTCTATTTTTAGTTTTTTAAGGAACCTCCATACTGTTCTCCATAGTGACTGTATCAATTTACTTCCCACCAACAGTACAAGAGGGTTCCCTCTTCCTTTTTCTTGATTGTCTCCCTCATTTTGATGGAGTGTATTTTCTAGCAGTTTTCTGAGAAGCGTACATGGAAGATAACGTTTTTTGGACTTTGCATGTCTGAAAATACCTTTATTCTGCCCTCATACTTGATTGATGGTTTGGCTGGGTAACAGACTCTACTTTTAAATAATTTTCTTTCCAATTTTTGGTGAAATTACTCCATTGCCTTTTAGCTTCTGGTGTGATGTTTAGAAGTTCGACGTCATTTTGATTCCCGGTGTTTATACATAACTTTTCCCTCCGCTCTGAAGCATTAATCTCAATGTTCTGAAATTTAATTCTGTTGTTGCTTGATGTGAATCTACTTTCTTTCACTATTCTGGGAATTCCATGGATCCATCAATATGGCAACTCGTGTTCTTTGGTTTTGAACTTTTTCTTTCATGATTTCACTGATGATTTCCTTTTTATTTTTATTTTATTTTATTTTTAAGAAGGAATTTCCATCTTCAGGAAACAACTTTATTTATTTATTTATAAATTTATTTATTTATTCATTTATTTTTGGCTGTGTTGGGTCTTCGTTGCTGTGTGCCGGCTTTCTCTAGTTGTGGTGAGCGGGGGCTACTCTTCGTTGCGGTGCGCAGGCTTCTCATTGTGGTGGCTTCTCTTGTTGTGAAGCACGGGCTCTAGGCACGTGGGCTCAGTAGTTGTGGCTTGCGGGCTTTAGAGCGCAGGCTCAGTAGTTGTGGTGCACGGGCTTAGTTGCTTCAAGGCATGTGGGATCTTCCCAGACCAGGGCTTGAACCCATGTCCCCTGCACTGGCAGGCAGATTCTTAACCACTGCGCCACCAGGGAAGTTCTCTTTTTTCTTTTTTTTTCTTTCTGGGACTCCCATTATTTTGATGTTGGGTTTCTTGGACTGGTACCATGATTGTCTCATTTTTGTCCCTAATATCTTCTTTCTGGGAGATTTTCTCAACTTTATCTTCCAACTCTTCCATGAATTTTTCATTTCCAATATCACACTTTTAAATTTCATATACTCTGTTTAGTTCTGTCTGAATTCTTTTTAAAATTTTGGTAGTATATTATTTCATGCTTATGATATATTCCCTTATCTCTCTGAGGAAAATAATGAGTTTTTCTGAAGTTTTATTCTCCATGAATAGTCTTTGCTTTCTCTGTGTTTTCCCATTTTTCATATTCTACATATTTCATGTTAGAGGCTCTCCTCAAGTGCTCATAATTGGTCCTTCAATTAAACTCGTAATAAATACTTCCAATGAAGACAGAAAGATTTGACCTAATTGTAGGGGGAGGGTCATGGAAATGTCTTTAGGAAAAGAAATGTTGGAAATGAGCACTGAGAAGTGAGAATGTATAAGATAAAGGGGGTGGGATAGGAGGAGGGGAGCCAGGAAGATGGAAACAGGGGAGAATGGATAGCCTACCAGGCATTGGGCATTGTCTGTGCAAGGTCCTGAGAAAGGAAGGAGCATGGCATATTTTATTTTATTTATTTATTTAGGCTGTATTGGGTCTTCGTTGCGGTACGCGGGCTTCTCATTGCAGTGGCTTCTCTTTTTGCGTGCAGAGCACAGGTTCTAGGCGCATGGGCTTCAGTAGTTGTGGCACATGGGCTCAGTAGTTGTGGCATACAGGCTTAGTTGCTCCGTGGCATATGGGATCTTCCTGGACCAGGGCTCGAACCCGTGTCCCCTGCATTGGCAGGCGGATACTTAACCACTGCACCACCAGGGAAGCCCCCATGGCATATTTTATAAACTGAATAAAGTCACACAAAGAGTGAAACAGGGAATTCCCTGGCAGTCCTGTGGTTAGGACTCAGCACTTTCACTGCCGTGGCCAGGGTTCAAACCCTGGTCGGGGAACTAAAATCCTGCAAGCCATGTGGCGTAGCACAAAAAAAAAAAAAAAAAAAAAAAAAAAGAGTGAAACGGAAATTACCATGAAATGAATCTGGAGAGTAGACAAGGGGAGACCATGAAGAAGCCTACAGGTCATATCATGAATTATGCCCCTACCTAATAAAGGAGGAGCCACTGGATGGTATTAAGCAGGGGAATGACATGATCCAATTTGTATTTTAACAATCACAGGGGCTTCCCTGGTGGTGCAGTGGTTAAGAATCCACCTGCCAGTGCAGAAGACACGGGTTTGAGCCCTGGTCCGGGGAGACCCCACATGTCGTGGAGCAACTAAGCCCGTGCACCACAACTACTGAGCCTGTGCTCTAGAGCCTGTGAGCCACAACTACTGAGCCTGCGAGCCACAACTACTGAAGCCTGTGCACCTAGAGCTGGTGCTCTGCAACAAGACAAGCCACCACAATGAGAAGCCCACACACCGCAACAAAGAGTAGTCCCGGCTTGCTGCAACTAGAGAAAGCCTGCGCGCAGCAACGAAGACCCAACGCAGCCAAAGATAAATAAATTAAGTTATTTAAAAAAAAAAAATCACAGGGCTTCCCTGGTGGCGCAGTGGTTAAGAGTCCGCCTGCCAATGCAGGGGACACAGGTTCGTGCCCTGGTCTGGGAGGATCCCACATGCCGCGGAGCAGCTGGGCCTGTGGGCCATGGCCACTGGGCCTGCACATCCGGAGCCTGTGCTCTGCAACGGGAGAGGCCTCAGCAGTGAGAGGCCCGCGTATCGCAAAAAAAAAAAAAAAAAAAAAATCACAGACTGACCGCTAAGTGGAAAATAGTCATGAGGCTATCATCATGCCACCCAGGGTAGAGATGATGGTGACTACAACCAGGGTGGGATAAAAGAAATGGAAAGGAATGACTGAATGTGAAAGCCATTCTGAACTCAGTGATTAACTGGACTTGTTGCGGGGTGGGGGAGGTGGAGTGGCATGGCTTGAGGATGATTCTTTTTTTTTTTTTTTGAGGATGATTCTTAAGTTCCTGTTTTATACAGTGAGTTTAGGGCAGTGCTGTGCACAGACCAGGAGCATACAGGAAACGGTATAGGTCTGGGAGGAAATATGCTGGACATCCCTTGGATGTCAGGATGCAACAATCCCCTCCTCTCCAGGTTGTCAGTTCATTAGTCTGTGGATCATTGGCTGACCCATTTCTACATCCCTTACCTCTGGTTTCCCTCCTTTGGATAACTCCAATTTTTCCAGTTTTCCACTTTAACAAAATCCTCATTGCAGGCTCCCTGTAGCCTGGTCCCTGACTTGTTTACTCACTATTATATCTCCTGTGTTCGAGCACATAGTAGGATGTTCATAAATACTTGTTGAAAAGAGAAATAAGGTGGAGTGTGCCAGTAATAGTTAGAGCCACAAAATAGAATGTCACATCTTCCTGGATCGTAAAACTGACAGTTTCACTTGACATTTTGTAAAATTAAAAAAAAAATTCAAGTATTATACTTTTAAGTTATTTCAAATGTTATTTTATATTAAAAGAGATAGATAGGAAAAGATTTTGAAGCAGAATGCAAAGTTCACATGAATTTTTAAAATTCAATATATGTCAAGGAAATGCAGCTGCCCTAGGCTAGGCTCCCCCCGCCATTTCCTCCATCCCCCCAGTCCCCCACCCTTGCTTGCTGCCAGGGTGGAAATATTTGGATTCTAGGAAGAGCCAGGGTTAGGGACGGAAGGGCAGGAGCTTGAGGAAAATGATGGTTGGACAAGCTGCCGAGGAGAGGGAGACAAGGGCTGACTGGCGGTGCTGCTCTGGGCCAGTGCAGCAGCAGTCATTTGTGGCATCCCTGTTCCTGGGCTTCCCTGTCCTCTAGCAGTGCCCTGACCTGGGATCCGGGACCGAGAGAGCCTCTGTGCCAGTCTCTCAGCCTCTGGGATTAGCAGTGCCAACCGGTGAAGTTCAAGGAGGTGAAGGAATCCTTCCAAAGGCACAGACAGGCAGGCCGGCCAGAGCGAGGGGGCAAAGTCTAACCCAAAGGAATCATTTACCATCCCTGGAATGTCAGTTACTACCCCAGAGCCTGTTTTGGGGGGATTTGGGTGGTGGTAGGTGGGGAAGAACCCCTGCAGGGCCCATCATTTCCACTACAAGAATGAACTCCCTTTCTTCTACTTCTAAATGCAGCCCACGTGGCCTGCATTCTTATCTCAGTTGAAAGAGTTCACTCAGTCTGAGAATCACTTCCTTGTCTGCTTCCTGTGGAAGGTGTGGCCAGGGAAGTTTTGTCCCCCACCTGGTTAGAGGCAGGGAACGAATGTGCTCTCAACACTGAATTAACACTGTTCACGTCTGCAGGGGAATGCCGAAACGGACCTCTGCCCTGCACGGTTACTGCATTCCTGAAAAGTGCAGAAATCGATACGATACTTGGTGAATAGAAGTCTGGCTTTCCAACCGAAGAAGCATCCTGACTTATAAATACCACCTCAGACACAATTTATCTGATTTGACTGATGTTCAGTTGTCAACTTTCTACCTTGAAGTTTCTCCATTCCTCAGCCTTCCCATAAAGAAAGGGGCAAAATAGTGTATAAGAAGGATCCCTGGATTCTACTTCTGGCTGTGTCACAAACTAGCTGGGTGTACTTGGATAAGTCACTTAACTTTTCTAGGCTTTAATTTTCTGTAAGGGAATTCCGTGGCGGTCCAGTGGTTAGAACTTGGCGCTTTCACTGCTGGGGCCTGGGTTCGATTCCTGGTCAGGGAACTAAGATACTGCAAGCCAAGCAGCACAACCCCCACCAAAAAAAAAGATTTAAAAAAATGAAATGGTAAGATAATCTTGAAGGTGATGTATTAGTAAAGACTCACTGTTACAAGCGAAAAAAATTAACTCATACTCAAGCAAATCTGGGAGTTGTTTATTTATTTTTGGCTGCGTTGGGTCTTTGTTGCTGCATGCGGGCTTTTCTCTAGTTGCGGCGAGTGGGAGCTACTCTTCGTTGTGGTGCGTGGGTTTCTCATTGTGGTGGCTTCTCTTGTTGTGGAGCACGGGCTCTAGGTGCACAGGCTTCAGTAGTTGTGGCTCTTGGGCTCCAGAGCGCAGGCTAGAGCTTAGTTGTGGCACATGGGCTTAGTTGCTCCGCGGCATGTGGGATCTTCCCGGACCAGGGCTCGAACCCGTGTCCTCTGCATTGGCAGGCGGATTCTTAACCGCTGAGGCACCAGGGAAGTCCAAATCTGGGAGTTGTTTGAATTGTGTAACTGAATGGTCCAGGGGAAGTTCTTGCTTCAGGCAGAGTTTGATCCAGATATTTAAATGATGCTAGAAATCTCTCTCCATATTTGAATCCTCTTTTTCTGTCTTGGCTTCATGCTCAGGGAAGCTGTCTTACATCAACCTACTGGCTTAGCAATGTTAGCACACAGTGCATCTCAGCCAAAAGTTGTAGCAGACGGCAAGGTGCTGAAACTCATAGCTTTGCTTAAGTCATGAGCTCATCTCAGGGAAAGAGGATATGGTGTTCTGATTGGCTACGCCTGAGTCACATGCCCTTTGAAGGGGGAGTGATAGAGGAGCTAGGCAGGTAAAAATAGCAGATGTTGGACACAGGTGCTATCATAGAAAATAAACATACATATGGGCTTAAGTCCAGGCCCTGTCACTAACTAGCTAGGTAATCCTGAGGAAATTACCTTGGTTTCCTCATCTGAAAAATAGGCTGCGTCTCTATTGTGTGGGATTAAATGAGAGAAGGTATCCAAAGGTACCTCGTGAGGTAGGAGCACAACACATGTTCAGCCTAGGATGCTATGACTTGAAGTTAAAGATACTAAACAAATACTTTACTTCAATAAAGGAACAGTTCTTTAAAGAATAACTTTCCTTGTGTAATCTCCTGTAGAGTGAGGGCTCCTAATCTTCAGCCAAACAAACACAGATTTGATATACAACAATGCTTTGACAATTCAGTTATGGAGATTTCTGTTTAGAAAAGAAAAAAGACTTTCTTTTTTTTTTCTGGCCACACTGCGTGGCTTGCAAGAATCTTAGTTCCCTGACCAGGCATCCAGCCCTCGCCCTTGGCATTGAAAGCGCGGAGTCCTAACCACTGGACCGCCAGGGACTTCCCTAATTTTCTTGTTAACTCAAGATAAATTTAGCTAAAAGCTTCTTTTGGGTTCAACTCTTGGCATTTGAGAATCACTATAAATTGTCTGAATCCATTCTCTTGCTCTAAATCCATTCTACTGAATACATTTGATTTGTCTTTTCATAGTAGAGGATCTTAGAACACTTAGGGCTTTTAAAAAAAAATACATTTATTTATTTATTTATTTATTTATTGCTGCATTGGGTCTTCGTTGCTGCGTGCGGCCTTTCTAGTTGCAGCGAGAAGGGGCCACACTTTGTTGTGGTGTGCGGGCTTCTCATTGCAGTGGCTTCTCTTTGTTGCAGAGCTCGGGCTCTTGGTGCACAGGCTTCAGTAGCTGTGACACGTGGGCTCAGTAGTTGTGGCTCATGGGCTCTAGAGCACAGGCTCAGTAGTTGTGGCGCACGGGCTTAGTTGCTCTGAAGCGTGTGTGATCTTCCCGGACAAGGGCTCGAACCCCTGTCTCCTGCATTGGCAGGCAGATTCTTAACCACTGTGCCATGAGGGAAGTCCCCACTTTAGGGCTTTGTAGGTCAAAGAGTTAGTGCCAAGAGATCTTCTCACAGCAAATGCTGGATCTTCCATGATCCAGCATGCATTATAAACTAGGATACGACTGGAGCCAAGAAAAGTGACTCAAAGTAACCATACTCACAAAAGACTGATGCTATTATTTGTATAGCAATTTATTAATTTTTGATCAGGATAGTGTTCTGAGACCATAAAATACCAACGTTTCCCATCCAGGAAAGCCCCTCCCCTGTGCCAGAAGACAGAATTCATTAGCCAGTAGCTCAGTAGGCATGGATGGAATCAGTCTTGAGGACCACTTCACTGGGCCATGGTGAGGTCTGACACAGCACCACCATGGTGACCCAACTCATTGTACCAAACACAGCATCTGCCAGCCTCTGCAGTTTTGAGCTTCTCTTTTCCAGGCTCCCAGTTGACGATTGCTCTTTGATTCCCATCATCTCATCTCTATCTGGTCCACCATCTATAACTGGTCCAGTTGATGAGACGTCCACTGAATTATAATCATGATCCCAGTCCTGCCTTCCTGAAGTTTCACTGGGTCTCCACGATGGAAATTTGTGTGTGATCCAAAATTCTTCAAGTGTCCACTTATGTCCTACCTGCACAGGTAGCTAATCCCTTCCTGTATGGGTTTTACTAGTTAATGCATAGAAATAGCCATATTTCCCTAATGGTCAAGTTCTTGGGCACCCTTCATAGACACTACCAAGTTTTCCCAAGAAGGGAACTCACTTGGACCATGAATTCATGGCAGTGGCAAAAGAAAAGGTGTAGGGCTGGGAATGAATCAATACTGACATGAACACATAGGGAACAGATTCCTCCCATGGGTTTGTCACATTTCTTTTTCTTCGAAAGCTGAAAACAATGTTTTCGTTAATCAAGGCATTTGGTTAAAATAGCAAATGGAGGTTTGAAGATACTACGTCCGTTAAGGACAAACTCTGACAGAATTCTGCTTCGTTTCTCTACCTCAACTTCCACACCTTTGCATCTCTGGTTTTAGTCTGATTACATTCAAGCCCTCTGCTCTTGTTTTCTGCCTGCGTTTACTTCCAACTGTCGCAGTTTCTCCTCAGTCTCTGTTCATCATTTCCCCCCTTTGTGCTTTGGTCTTAATGACTCTCTGATGGGGATATCTCACAATCCCTCTCTCTCTTTTATCCCGTCTCTACGATGCTTTTTCCTCTCTCCATCTCTGTGCTCCCTCCTTTTCCTTGTTCCTTCCTCTGGATGTTTATTTCACCATTCTGCCCTCCCTCACCCCCCGTTTTCTGTGCTTCTCTTCAGTCCCTTTGCTTATTCTTCTGTCATTTCACATCCCCGATGCTTACTTCTCATCGTCCTACCAGTCTCTGCCTCTCAGTTCCTGTCAACCCCTGTCTCTGTGTTGTGCACTGTAGCTGTTTGTCCTTTGTCTTTCTGCCTGTCTCCAACTCAACATATTGCCTGCTTTTTCTGTCAATGAATCTTTCCATTGACTGCCTCCTCCACCTTCTGTTCTTCTGCTTCTCAGCTCCCCTGACTCATCCCCCTCATCTCTATTTCCACCTCTCTCTCGTCTCCCTCTGCTAATCTACCAGCCACTATTACCTCTGTCTCCCGGGAGTCTGGTGGTTCCTCCTTGTCACTCACTCTCCCTGTTTCATTGTCTAGACTATCTGTACCTTCCACCTTTGGGATCCCTTCCTGTCAGCCTTTATTTCCATTTTGCTTGTCCTCTTTGTTTATGACCATTTAACCAATTCTATGATTTTCGTTCTTCTCCGCATCTATAACAGACTTTCTCTATTTCCGCCAAGGATTCTGTCTTGCCCTCCATCTCTCTTCGTCTCTGTGTCTTCTCTGAAGCAAATCTTTTTCTTTCTATCTGTCCTTCAATCAGTATATGTCTGATGCTTTCATTCCCTTTGTCTCTCTCGAGCTCCACTTTATGCGTTCATCTTCCTGCCTCTTGCTCTTGCTCATGTATCTTTTCTGTGGATAATTAAGGGTTATCTATTTCTGTCCATTGTTTAGTAGAATAGCAACTTTAATCTGCTTAACTTCCCATAACCTGGATGTTCTGCCTGAAGAAGGGAGGGGTCTTGTGCAACAGAAAAAAATGCAGTAGAAGCAGCAGGGGACAAAGGGGAGCTTGCAGATGAATCCCAGAAGAGTCAGATATTCCTTAATTCCTCTGCAGCCGAGTGGAAGCCTACCTCATTGGCTGCCTCTGCCCTCATTCTTCCATGAAAGCCTGGCCCTGAGAAGACCCTACACTGGGCACCCAGAATGGGTGGCTGAGTTCCTGCTATGGCTCTGGACTTCAGTATAGGACGAGGGTGAAGTACAAACAGAATAGTGTGACTTTGAGAACCAGAAATATCACCAGCAATTGTTGTGGTCCAATTTCTTCTGTCTCTTGGCAACCGTTATGTCCATCCCTACTGGCTACGCATAGCACCTGTTCACCTGTTGTGCCCTCCTCCCTCTGCCATCATTTGGTCATAGGTGAGGTCTCTCTTCTCTCCAATTCCACCCCTTTGGCACTAGATCTCTCTCTGATCCTAGTAGGACTTCATCTTTCCTCATCCATTCCTGGGCTAAAGCGAAGGGTCTCTGTTCCCATTGGCAGTTTCATCCAGCTTCATGCCTCCTGCCACCCTTTATTGGTAACACAGGCTATACCTCTGGAGTTAGTTTGCTGGAAAGGGCGGGTCAACTGATGATGGGATTCAGTGAACAATAGCCCAGGTTCCCAAGCACCCATGAATATTAGCATTTCTTCTCAGATCCTAGGAATGCAGGAGTTAGCTGGAAGAGGAACTGAGATACTGAAAACCCAGTCCAGGCCTTACCCCTGGGGGACAGTGCATTGAAGACCACCATCTCCTTGTCCTGGTTCTACCTCCCCCAGGACCGGCAGAGGAGGAGCCTGGGGCTTCTCTTCAGTCTTTCAGGCTGAGAGTAGAATCATCCCTGGTGACAGGCTCACCATCGCAACATGTCCTGGTGCCCCTGGTTTCCTTGTGCTCAGGGATGGGTGGGCGGGGCCGAGACCGCAGGACATCATTGACCAAAATGCGGACACCCAGTGTGATGCTCGTAGCACCCACAG
This sequence comes from Mesoplodon bidens, assembly GCF_964165515.1. Taxonomy (NCBI): domain Eukaryota; kingdom Metazoa; phylum Chordata; class Mammalia; order Artiodactyla; family Ziphiidae; genus Mesoplodon; species Mesoplodon bidens. The sequence continues at coordinate 17,407,846 of NC_138179.1, forward strand.
TGACCAGTCCAGTTCCACCAAGGATGACCAGAACAATAGGTACCTGGTGGCGTTGCTGGATCAGCCACAGACTCATCCATCCCAGCGGAACCAGGCGGAAGACGGCCAGGGTAGCCAGGGTGGCCCAGCTGGTCACACTGAAGGCCAGGGATGGGGCCTGGCGAGAAAGCAGCAGCAGCTTTCGTAGGTGCAGGCAGGTGGAGTTCAGCTCCAGGAGCAGAGATACCACAGAGAAGCCCACATAGTGGCCAGAGAGAATGGCGGTGCTGAGGCAGCTCACTACCTGGGGAGCCAAGGTCAGAGGTCAGAGGACTTTCCATGACCTACCACCTATCATGTTCCAATATCCCAGTCCTTGAGAGGGGTTCCCTAGCATTTTGTGGCACCCCTTCCCGAAACCCAACCTTACGCTTAACCTTATGGTAGGGGCCTGAATGGGCTTGAAACAACCCTTCCATAGAATTGAAGCAGCTTGGGCGCCTAGGCTGTCTGCCCTGGAGCTGCAGCGTCTGCACGGAACCCCACCCCCTTCATTTGCATTCCTGTGCTTTCACACCCTATCCCCACGCCCTATACTGGGGCTCCCTCTTCTCAGAAAAGCTCCATAGTCAAAGTTTCCCACACCTGTGGGAATACAGTCTCCATAGACAGTGCTCAGACTCCCAGCAGTGGCCAGCAGTCAATCCCCTCCCCCCACCAATTCAGCCTAAGGTTGGGAGGATCAAGCACCAGCAGGGCTCAGACTCTCTGGGAAGTCATAGGACAGAAAATTGCTGAGAGATTGGGGACCCCAGGCTAGGCATCCCTCCTTTCCTGTCTTGCCTCTCCCCAGGTCTCACCACCAAATGGTGACAAAGAAGTTCCCAGGCCTGGCCCAACGTCTGGTTCCACAGCATGTCAGCTCCATCGGCCAGGAAATAACCTGGGGGCAAGGAGGGGAGGGTGGTGTTAGGCTTCGCCCAAGCCAGTGTACAGTCTGGAGAGGAATCTCCACTCCCTCCTTTTCCCAGCTCTTGAGTTTCTCTCAGTAAAGCCGCCAGAAACATTTAACCCCATGGCAGGCCGGGCCGGGGAAGGAGACCCGGAATTACCGTTGGAAGGTTGTCCCCCACCCCAAACTGGTCCAGCCTTCCCTGCAGACTCACCCACAGATATAGCCACCAGCACCAGGGCCCAGGGCGGGTGGCCATGAATCGGGTCGGCGGCCATCTGAGGGTACAGCGACAGCCTGGAGGAGATGGGGGAGCCATGGTCAGCGTCTGTGCAGACCCAGATCTTATTCTCCCGCCGTGGACGTATCCACACCGCCCACCCATCTACATCCCCACCCATCTCAGACTCTCGAGGCCTCACGTTGATTCTAAAGGTGCCGCCGGGTCTTCTAATCCCAGCCTTCCAACCCTCTATCTCACCCTCACCACGGTGCCTCCCAAACCTCTAAGCCCCGCACCCGAGCAGCGCCCCGGCCCCCGTAAGCAGGCTGTGAACCAGGGAGACACAGATGTTCCGCCACTTCCAACGGTCCTGGGCAGCAGATCCCGGCGTGGGCAGAAGCTGCAGCCCCCAGTGCAGCCCCCGGAAGGCGGCGAAGGAGGCGCCGGTCACGAGGAGCCCAGAGGGCGCCATGGCCTGGCGGGCCGGCTAGGTCCGGATCCGTCCCTTGGGCTCCTGAGCTCTCAGTCCCGACACATCCAACGCCCCCTGCGGGGACTGCGAACCAGCTTCCCGGCAAGGCTGCGCCCCTGGACTCCCCCGCCCGCCCCGCCTACGGATTCCGCCTGAACTTTTCCAGGGCTCGTCCACGCCCCCAACCCCCGGCTGGGTGGTGATTGGAGCAGCCGTGGGGCCACCGCCCCTGGAGCCACAGCAATCGATCGTGTCCCGCCCCAGCCGGGGATGTCTGGTAGGGGGCTTCCCGGGACCAAACCCTGAAAACGGAGCTCAGGGAGGCTTTCCGGGATGTCGGTAGGGGTCTTCCCAAGCCCCATGTGTCCCGAAGTCCTCGCAAATCCAGAAATGGATGACTTATCTCACCTGACACTCCCAGAGGCCCAGCCCCATTAACTTTCCCGTCTCTAACCTCTCACCTGCTGCTCCTCCGGCCCATGCCACCCACGCAGCCCTTAAGTTAGAGGCCAGAGCCAACCCACTCCCACGTGCTTACACCTCGCCACCAGTCTGCCCCGCGCCCCACCCCGGTCTCTGTTGTGGGGAAGGGGGCAGATCACTTCCTTAGAGCCACCACTTCCCGAGGTTTCCAGACCTTTAACACATCCCAGCAACCCCGTAACTCCAGGAGTCCTGCCCGCTTACACAGTACCTCTCATAGGGAACAACAGCTCCCATTTTGGAGAAGCGACCCACCGGGGCTCCTCCCCTAAGCTCTTTTGGGGGCCCTCCAGAGGAGCCTCACTATTAGGAAGGGGAGGCAAAATGGAACCACTCAGCCCTATAGCCTTGAAAAGCACCCCTCCCCCAGGGCTTGGTACCTGTTACGGGGAAAGTGAGTATCTCTTCCAATCTGAGGAGGCAAGGAGAGGTCACACAGGGTCACCTCAAGATTGGGGCAGGGCTTCCCTGGTGGCGCAGTGGTTGGGAGTCCGCCTGCCGAGGCAGGGGACACGGGTTCGTGCCCCGGTCCGGGAGGATCCCACATGCCGCGGAGCGGCTGGGCCAATGAGCCATGGCCGCGGAGCCTCCGCGTCCAGAGCCTCCGCGTCCGGAGCCTGTGCTCCGCAATGGGAGAGGCCACAACAGTGAGAGGCCCGCGTACCGCAAAAAAAAAAAAAAGATTGGGGCAGAATCAAAGAGAAAAACGAAGACCCATCTTGCTTTTAGAGACAGGACTGTTAGGATTCTAGAACCTTTCGGCCTTGGGGGTGGGGAGATTTCCCTCTCCTGAAGACTGACAGGTTTTTACTTGTTTTCCTTCTGTCTTACTCCACTCCTCTTTAGATGGCTGTCACCAATTCAGAGAGCTGTTCCCTCTACAGGAGAGGGTGGATTCCAGCCACTCCCAAAGAATAAAATTCATAAACGAATAGGTGCTCCCCAAAACGTTCTCACAACCCTCCTCCTCCACCAAAACCCCATTAAACCAATGGGGCTGGGGGCATCCCTTCATTTCTTCCACACTCACCTCTCCAAAAGTTTTAAAAATTACACTGATTCTTATTTATTTATTTAGCGGTACGCGGGGCCTCTCACTGTGTGGCCTCTCCCGTTGCGGAGCACAGGCTCCGGACGTGCAGGCTCAGCGGCCATGGCTCATGGGCCCAGCCGCTCCGTGGCATGTGGGATGTGGGATCTTCCCGGACCGGGGCATGAACCCGTGTCCCCTGCATCAGCAGACGGACTCTCAACCACTGCGCCACCAGGGAAGCCCTATACTGATTCTTTTAAATTTTATTATATGAAAGTCATACACAGTTAATGTAGAAAATTTGGCAACTACAGAAAACCAAACAGGAAAATTACAACTATTTTATTCCATCATTCAAAGATAACTAATATTATTAACAATTTGGAGTATGTCGTCAGTCTTTTTCAAACTGTTTTATGTATAAAAACAAAATTGAGATCACATAATATACACCATTTTTTATAACCTTTTTAATGTTCAAGGAGCATGTTTCTTTCCAGTCAAATGTTCTTCTACGTGACTTTTAATGGCTGCGCAGCACTCCGCCCCACCATCTGGATGGATATACAATAATTTACTTAAGCAACCCCCTCTTGCAAATTTCAATTATAGCAGAAAAGAAATCAATTCCCAACCAGATAGTTGCTTCTCATTTTTCTCTACTGCAATGCTGGGATGAACATCGTTTAAACTAATCTTTAATTATTTCCTTAGGATAAATTCCCAGATGTAGAATTACTAGGTCAAAGGCCATGGGAACTTTTAGGATGTTTGATACATATTACCAAACTGACATCAGTAAGGCTGTACCAATTTGTACGCCCATATGCAATGTAGAGAGTGTTATTTTAGTACTCCTTTGCCAATAGCTGGGTCTTATTTTTTTCTGTTATAGTTTGCTACAGGAAAAATGCTTTCAGCTATATTTACCTCTCTTTAATTACTAATGAAGCACACATTTTTTCCCACACACTGAAATCCATTTGAATTTCTTTTAAGAATTTTCTGCATATGTCCTTTCACAGCTAAATGACATGGTGGGGAGAGGTGGAAGCAGCAGGATGAAGCCAAGGACGCTTTAACATGGTCCCACATCTCTGAGGGAGGCAGAACGACTGGAGAGCAACGGAGAATGAAGTAGATGGCTGGAAGCTTGTCCTCGATGGAGGCTGGCCGTCCTCCCTCCTCCTGGGGCTCTCCTGGCCTCTATGGGCCCCCCTCTGCAGATGTCCAGACAGGGCCCTGTGCTCTCCAGGCCTGGTCCTTCACTAGTCTTCTGCCTGCCTCTGTGTTCCCAGGCTGCTCTTCCTCATTTCTGCTCCATGATGGGTGAGGATGGCAGAGCCACATACCCAAGGCTAGAGGGAGACGCTGTGGCCAGTGAAGCAAGGAGGGGAAGAAAGGACGGAAGCAATGTCCAGGGACAGAGCGACCCTTGTGGCAGCCTCTGAGTGGACTCGGTCTACCCAGCCCCCTCTACCGCAGTCCCACACACATCCAGCTCAGGCTGCAGAAGGGTGGGTTCAGTGATCTACTCTGCCCTAAATCTGTTTCTCATAAATGGAGAATAGGACCCAGCTCCCTGCACAACTTCTGCCCCCGAACAGAACAAACGGCTTCCTGTAACCCCTGAACTTGGTCACCTTCAGACAGGGAGACTGGGCCAAGGCTGAACCACACCAGAGCCTGAGCCTGAGAGTGACATTAGATCAGGAGCTGGGGGTGGCAGGTTTACTCTGCCTGATGCCCCTAAAGGGATTACATCCCATAACCTACCTCTTCTGGTTGCTGGAGGGGAGAATTTCCAGCCTGCACAGGTCTGAGCAAAATCTCACACACTATCCTGGAAAAGTCAGTGGGGGAAGGGAGTGGTGGCAGCTGGAACCCCACCAGGGGCTGCAGCCCTGCTTTGGGAGGCAGGGGAAGCCTGGGCCACCTTTGCGTGGTGGGAAGTCAATGCAGAGACTGATTTCCCAGCAGCCCCTTGCATTGGTCTAACCCTAGTCCCTCCCTCCATCTGCCACCCCCAGCTCCTGGGGTTCTGGTCAGGGATGGGGGAAGGGCAATAGCTTATGTGAAAAGCTGTTTTGTTCCCACCCACTGCGGAGGAGAGCCCAGGCTCTGAGTCCACACAAGTGGGCTTCTGATTCCCTCACGCATGCTCAACTGTGCAGTTCTCCACCTCACAGGTGGAGGAGATGAGACAGGAGGTCTAAGGGTCTCACATAGAGGTAAGCATCCCTGAATCTAGAGTCTGGGCCAGACTAAGGAAATATGGGAAAAAATTAAGAGCAGGGGGATGACTACTCAGATGGGAGTCTCAGTCTGACCTTTTCCCTGAAGAGGAAACTTACTTTTGAACTTGGAAAAAGGCCAGTAGGAAAGAAGGGTGGACGAGGAAGGAAGGAGGGTCAGGAAAGACATCTAGGTAGAGGGGTAGGCAGGGTTTTCTTTGCTCCACTTCTTCCCATTGTCACACAGAGACCGACTAACCTTGGGTGTAGTCAGAGCCATCTATTCCCCAATTCAGCCAAGGTCTCTAATCTGAAATTTTCTCTCCTGCTGGCTCAATCTGGGTGAAGGTCCTCCAGCTGAATAGGGTTCCCTTTCCCAAAGGTATCATCACGCTCGCAGTTCAGACCTTCCCAGACCCAGTTCTGTCACCTTCCAGATGAGGGGAAGGCAGCTCCTTCTTCTCTTCTTCCTCCTCCTCGAAGCCAGGGGCAGAGGGCAACAGTTCTTCAACTGGCAGCTTTAGCTGGGTCAGGACATAAAGCTTGCCACTGAAGAACTACTGCGGCTCAGCCAGGTGAGGATGTGGGAGGTACAGGTTCCTAAAGGGAAAGGAAAGAAAAATGGGAAAGATCTGAGCAGGGCCATCTCACAGGGACACTGTCGCCCTGGCCATCAAAGTGCAGCCCCAGAAGATGGTCAACCTTCTGATGAAGGGTTCTTGGCTCTGACCTGAGCCCCTCAGTGAGAGACAAGAGGCAGCTCTAAACCTATTTCCTTGCTCCTCTTTCCAGAACTGAAGGCTGTAGAAACCCATATCTGCTCTCACCGCGCCCCCTCCCCTGCCGCCTTGCCCCAGCTACCCACAGGGGCCTCCAGCCTCCTCAGCACTGAGAGGGCAGGACTCGGGAGCCTGGACACACCTCACCAGTCACCCAGGTATTAGGTGAGAAGTTGTACCTGAGATCCAGAAATGCGAGTTCAGGGATCAGCCCAACTGACTTGGTCCCAGGGAGTTCAGCTGGAAGAAGAGTTCTGGGGGGCTTACATCTGGGGAAGAGTGAGGAAGGGAGGAGGTCTAGGGTTTGGAAGAAGGTCAGCAGAGGCTCCTGGGACTGTGAGGAGAGGACAGGGGACCAGAGGCTGGAGGGGAGGGAGGTAGGGCAGGGTGGTTGGGCAGCTTCCCCAGGACTCTTAAATGCCAGGCATTCCGCTTGCACATTCCGGGTACATCTGGTATGAATTCCAGGCTGTCTGCCGTCCCCTCCATGTCTGAACTTTGTTCCAAGTTCCAAGCCCCGCCCCCACAGTTCCAACGCATGAATCAGCAGGAAAAGCCGGGCCCTGCAGCATGGCCCAGGGAGGGGGCTGGGGGTGTGGCAGGCTTGAGGGTTGTGAGCTGGGGAGGGTGGGTCTGTGCTGACACTTAGTCCGAGGGCATGGCCCATGCCAGTTTAAGGAGCCAAGGCGGGTCCTGCCTTGAGATTTCTATACTCCGAGGGTAAGAAAGATTAGGGTGGGAGGTTTTCAAATTACAAAACCCTCTTGGGAGGCATGAACTTTGTGGTATCTTCCTTCTCCCAGGTGACCAGTCCAACTCCTTCTCACTCCTCTCTGCCTGAGCAGGCTCTGTTCAGCCCATAGGACTCAGCTGCTGCTGAGAGTCTGTGCCAAGCAGGTGCCCTTGGCTGCAGGGCGGGGTGGGCCCAGGTCACTGACCCTCTGACCAGCTGCTCCATCAGCCCTTTGGCACCCTGACAGCTCCTAGCCCAGTCTGACAGCCAGGATGACAGGCCAAATGAGTTGGAGGCTGGAACTACAGCCGAAGGGAGGTGGGGGCAATAGCCTAGCCAGAGGCCACGGGGAGGGGCCAAGAGTTGGCCGAGAGGTGGGGAGAGAGGGAGCCCAGTGATGACTAACCCAGGCGCCCCACCCAGCCAGCCGGCTTCCCAGGCGGTCAGGGCCAGGCCTGGGCTAGGGGCCCCACAACCGGACAAGCTGGGGGGAGGTGCAGAGGTGACCTTCTCTCGGCCCAAGACGGCCAGTTAGGCTGGGGAGGGGGGGCGGTTAGAGTTTCCAGGCTCTCCTCCTGCCTTCTCCCCCCACCAACCCGCGGTGAAACCCTAACCTTTGGGTTGCATAAGGCCGCCCCTCGCACCGCCGCCCCCTACTCTTCTCCCCTCCCCCCTTACATAACATTCCCTGGAGGGAACGAGAGGAGGGGCCGGCCCGCCCAGAGACCCCTTCCCTGCCAGGGCGCTCAACTGGCCCTAACCCAATGAGTGCCGGTAGAGGCAAAGCACCTCCCCGCTACCCGCCCAGTCCAAATCCTCCCCAAGCTGGGAGGCCGGCTCCCGTATCCTCGACCAGAGGGCGCCGAGGTTAGCCGCCCCCAGCCCTCCGGCCCCTCGTCTTTCTCCCAGCTACTCCGCAAAACCCTCCGCACGACTACTGTCCCGGACTCCTTCTTTAAACCTCCTGACACACTACTCCAGCCGGTCCAGGCCCCTCTCCCCCGGAGCTACCGAGCCTCCGCCGCCCCCTCTCCCCTCCCCCGGAAGGGCAGGGTGTGGCCGTCAGGACCCTACTTTCCCCCATTACCCCGTTAGCATGGTTCCCTCCTGTGCGGCCGGGACCCCATCTCACACCCACCTGGTGCTGGGTGGGGGGGTGCTGAGGGTAGGGGAGCAAATCAGTGCGTCCGATCCCCACGGCCGGCGGCGCTGTCTCTTCCCAGCGCCCAGCACACACCGGCTACAGTCTGCGATCAGCTGGCGGCGTCGTGACGCACAAGCTGCGATTGCACCGCCCAGGGCCAATCACCGCCCACTGCTGGGCAGCGTGACCACACCCACTCGAGGGCGCCAGCGCTTAGCCCTGGTCCCGCCTCCCCGACCGTCTTAGCTCTGACTGGCAAGGAAGCCAACCCTTTGCCTAGTGGAGTAGCGCTAGGCCACGCCCACCAAGTCGCGAGCTGGCCAATAGGTGAAAAGGTGTGGCTCAGCCCTCCGCCTAGGCTAACGTGCTTAGAGGGTCGCTACGTCAAACCCGAGTCCTAAAAAGCAGAAGGAAGTAAAGGCGTGTGTGTTTGCAGTGCGTACTGGTCAATGTAGTTCTCGGTCTGACACCTCGTTCCCAGAATCCAGCGCGCTCTGTGAGTTGGCATTTTTAAACCCATCTCTGAATCCATCCCGGCGAGGTCCTTAAAGGGCTACAGCCCCTCCTTTTTGGAGCCGTGAGTGGTTCTTTTAGACAGCCCCCAAACGGATTCACTGAACTCTTGCAGGAGGCGATAGATCTGTCAGGAAAGGTGGAGGAGGAGAGGCAGCAGGAGTGAGAACTGAGGGTGGAAATCAGCCCCCAGGGCAGCCAGACTCTTCCTTTGGAATGAGGACTCCTGGGGGCTTTTGGGGGAGGGAGGACTGCCCACCTCGGCTGGCCCCAGCTTTCAATGGAGAGATCTACTCCACCTCTCCTGGAGCCTTCCTAATCAGAGGAGACTTCTGGTAGAAGATGTCTCGCCCCAGTCACAGAGAGACAAAGGCTCTCAAGCAGCGGCTTCCTAACGAAAGATTTATAGCAGAGTCTTCACCTGAGGGTAGAAGGAAGGCTTGTGGTCAGCAACTAGGGGCAGGGCCGGGCCAAAGTGCAACTGGCTAGCAACCCCGTCCTCTGCCCAATACCCCCATTCTGTCCCGCCCCCTAGAAGCTTTTCACCGACTCAGGCCTACTTAGGGAAGAGCTTTCAAAGGTGGAGACCAATGAGGAGGCTGCTCCTTCCCCAAAGGCCAATCAGAGCATAGAGGGGCGGGAGGATGGGCCAAAGGGGGGGAAAAAAACACAAAAAACGGAAAGGAACCCAATGACTTGGCAAAAGCTGCAGAACCTCTTAGTTAAAGCGGCAAGTCTGAGACCCACCCCACCTCAATCACTCGCATCTCTCCACCACCACCAAAGAGGAACGTGTGGAGAGGGATCCACGACTTTTCCATAAGCTCCCAATTGGCGGGGTGAAGATAACAGCCTGGAGTGTGAGATAGTTCCTTCCGTATTAAAGAGGGGCTGCACCAAGTGATTGCTATGGCTCCTAGGAGCTCCTAAATGCCGAACCTGTGTTCAGAACATTGTGCCTTTAAGGAAACTTCCTGCCTTCCACCCCAGTAACAGCTGATTGTTGGGAAGTGTGACCTCAGGGGACGAATCAGCTGTTACCACATCCTACTCCAGTTCTGCCCTCCTTTATCCCTTTATCCCCACCCCACCATGGGTGGTGAGGGAAGGAAGGAGATGAAACCCCAAATATGGGGGACCTGCTTGAGTGTTCTTTCCTCTTTCCTCTCACTCCAAGACTCTCTCCCTCCCCTGCCCCCTCTTCTCCCTCCCTCTTCTCTCCCCCCTCTCCCTCCCCCAGTCTGCTGGTTAGTTCTTCAGAGGCTCTGAGCCTGGAACGAGAGGTATTTCCTGTCGGCACTGTCTGCTCAGACCCGCCCTCCCCTGGTCTAGTTGGGAGGCCAGTACTGGGGAGGCCCAGAATGGTGGCTGCCTGGCTCTGTGGGTGCTCTAGGAATGGGTACTGGGGAAGGTCCAGTGAAGCTGAGGACTAAACCTAGAGAAGAGGAATGGCTGTGGAAACAAGCCTCCTCGGGGTCAGAACCCTGCTCCCCAGGCCAGCTGCCCCCTACTTCCTGCTCAAGAGAGAGGCTCCTGCTAAGGGAATCCTCCTGGCTTTGCCCATTACTCCACTTCTAACTGTTCATAGATACCTCCTGGACCTCCACGGCTCCATGTTTTACACTTTCACCCCCCACTGCAAAGGTGTTAATGTGAGGCCTCCCAGGGGCTACAGGTGGAGCACAAGGGCCCCAGGAACCAGGCGCTTTGGCTGGGAAGTCCTGTGCCAGAAGACCCAGGTAAACATTCTGCCCCAGCCCTGAGCTGGGAGTCGGGGTCACTCCAGGACAAGCTTAGTGTGAAGTCCCAGGACTGACTTGGCAAGGTTGGGAGAAACTGAGCAGGGTCTTGGCCAAGCTTGGAAGAAAGAGAAATCTCACCAGCTGCCCCCATTCTCCATTATCCTTAGCATAAAAGTCCCATTTCCTTCTCACCCAAGGCCCTGGGGTAGGTCCTTTCCCATTTTGTTCTAACTTTCCATGTCCCCACCCTCCCACCCTATAGGGCAAAAGCACAGGCTTTGAGTCCAGGGTTTCTCAATCACAGCACTATTGACATTTGGGGCTGGCTAATTTCTTGTGGCAGCTGTCCTGTACATAGTTGCTTGTTTAGCGGTAGCCCTGGGCCACTAGATGCCTTTAGCACCCCCCCACGACAATCAAAATTGTCACCAGACATGACCAAATGTCCCCTGGGGGCCAAAATCACCCTCAATTGAGAACCACTGAGTTAGACAAACTTGGATTCACATTCCAACTCTTACCAGCTGAGAGCTTGATGAAGATACTTAACATCTCTGAGCCTCAATTTCCTCATCTACAAAATTGAATGAATAATAAACTCATGGCTTATTGTAGGGTTTTAGAAAGGAATATGTTTGAAAACACCTAGCACAGTACGTGGCCCACGGTTGGTGCACTAAACACTACTTTCCTTCACTTTTCTCCTTGCCAGATCAGCAAGAGCTAACCTCACTCAGCATGGGCTGACTGCTGGGGCTGCTGCAGTTTCCCTCCCTGACCCTCCAAGCCATGACTTCCCAGAAACTCAATACCGAGTTTGGCGAAGGAGAGTGACTAATTTGGTACCAGATTCCCTAAAGCCCAAGTGTGCTTGGGTTGGGATTCATGGAGCACTTGGGAATAGAGCTGTTACAGAACATTATATCTCAAGATGTGGACTGCATATTGCCTGCATCAGAATTATCTAGTGCTTGTTAAAAATTCAGATTAAAAAAAAAATTCAGATTCCAGCGTCTCAATCAGAAGTACATAATAAAGTTTGAAAAACCATAGCTTGGGCCTCCCTGGTGGCGCAGTGGTTGGGAGTCCGCCTGCCGATGCAGGGGATACGGGTTTGTGCCCCGGTCTGGGAGGATCCCATGTGCCGCGGAGCGGCTGGGCCCGTGAGCCGTGGCCTCTGGGCCTGCGCGTCCGGAGCCTGTGCTCCGCAACGGGAGAGGCCACAGCAGTGAGAGGCCCGCATACCGCAAAAAGAAAAAAAAAAAAAAAAAAAAAAAAAAAAAAAAAAAAAAGAAAAACCATAGCTTTAGGGCTCAGACTGGGGAAGGTGTCAGTACCCCAGAAATCTTAGGGCACCAGTGCCCAGTATTGCAAGGACATCCCTGTTTAAGGGATGGAAAGAACTGTAAGACATAAGGTTAGTTACACTCAAGGTCATTGCTGCATTGCAAGTCAAAACCACTAGAGGGCAGGGCACACACAAACTTGCAGAAAGAAAAAGTAACTCCTGTTCAGTCTAGGTAAACTGAGAGAAGAGCAAAGATCATGCGGACCAAAATTTTATTGGTACTAAGAAGCTCGCACAAAGGAACTTCCCTGGTGGTCCAGTGGTTAAGACTCCGTGCTCCCAATTCAGGGGGCCCGGGTTCGATTCCTGCTCAGGGAAATACATCCGCATGCCGCAACTAAAAGATCCCACGTACCGCAACTAAAGATCCTGCATGCCACAGCTAAAAAAAAAAAAAAAAAAAAAAAATTCCACATGCCAAAACGAAGATCCTACATGCCGCAACTAAGACCCGGCACAGCTAAATAAATAAATAAGTATTAAAAAAAAAAAAAAAAAAGAAGCAGGCACTACCTCCAGACCATCCTTTGGTCTCAGGTACTCAGACCAATGTTGGGGATAGAAGATTGTCAAGAAACACCTAATTTCCCTGGTGAAAAAACAATAGTACATGACGATTACCAAAGGGGAAATGTCGGGGAGGGGAGGGGAGGGATAAATTAGGAGCTTGGGATTATACATATATATTACATATATAAAATAGATAACCAACAAAGACCTACTGTATAGCACATGGAACTCTACTCAGTATTCTGTAATTACCTATATGGGAAAAGAATCTGAAAGAGAATGAATATATGTATGTGTATAACTGAACCACTTTGCTGTACACCTGAAACTAAAACAACATTGTAAATCAACTGTACTGCAATAAAATTTTTAAAACAAAACAAATACTGCATGGCCAAGGAGTATGAAGAACATTGGTTTTAGAATGAGATAGGCCTGGGTTTGAATCCTGGTCTACCACTTCTTAGCTATGTGACCTAAGCAAGCTACCTAAGGTAGTCAGCTTCCTCATCCTAAAAGGGATCTAAGCTATCTTCTTAAAAGGGGTTGTGGTGAGAACTAAACAAATCAAAGTACGCAAAGTGCTTAGCACGATGCCTGGCTCCTAATCAGTGCTCATAAGTGGTGGTTGTGGGACTTCCCTGGTGGCTCAGTGGTTGGGAACCTGCCTGCCACTGCAGGGGACACGGTTTCGATCCCTGGTCCGGGAAGATCCCACGTGCTGTGGAGCAACTAAGCCCGTGCGCCACAACTACTGAGCCTGTGCTCTAGAGCCTGCGTGCCACAACTACTGAAGCCCGCGCGCCTAGAGCCCCGTGCTCCGTACGTAACAAGAGAAGCCACAGCAAAGAGAAGCCCACACACCACAACAAAGAGTAGCCCCCGCTCGCCGCAACTAGAAAAAGCCCATGTGCAGCAAGGAAGACCCAATGCAGCCAAAAATGAAAAATACATTTTTTTAAAAAACGGTGGTTTTAAGTTATTACTGCCCAAGGTCACGTGACCAAGCACATCAGGGGCTCTGGCTGCCCCTTCAAGAAAGATGGATGGAATTAGATCATGGCTGAGCCATTCCAGTCTCCTCTCTAATTAGGACTTTATTTTTTTCTTAAGTGCCTTTATGGAGCTCCCACATCTCCACACCAGACTCCTACATGAGGCAAACTCTCCTTCTAGGAGTGGGACTCAAAAAACAGACAGTGGGTTCGCCGTAGACAATGGCCTATCTATCCTGCAAATGAGTCACAACTGAGACCCCTTGAAGGAGTCCTGTAGTTTTGGTGCCAGCTCACTGGTTTCCGCTCCCTGTCCGTGCTGCACCCTCCCCCGAGCCACCGTGGCATCTGCAAGGCTCTGACCACAGCAGGCAGGCTCTGCAGCAAAGCAGAGGCAGCTCTTCAACAGGAAGTCTTGGGGGAACATTTCCTCCCACGAACTCCAGGCCTTTGAGCCTGGGCCTCTTCTCTCCCCCAGATTGCCCAGAATTAAAAAAAAAAAAAAAAAAAGGCGTTAAGAGGTCTGTCAGTGGGGAGGACTCCAGGTTAAAGGATCTGTGCACCACCTTCTAAGTCTCCATTCTGCCCCTTGGACAAGCCTCTTTGGAGGCTCTTGGTTTTCACCTGTAAAATATAAATAGTAACCGTCCCTCCTACCTCACTGAGTGTTGTGAGGGCCAAATGGAATGGTACTGATGAAATATTTTGTAAAACTAAAAGCTCTTTTTTTTTGGTAGGCAGCATGGAGGCGGTGAAGTGACTTATGTCAAAAGTCCCCCAAAGTCCCAAAAGTCCCCAAAAACCGGCTTCGGGTTTCTTCTCTGTAAAACCAGAGGGAGGTGGGGTGGTGGCAGGGATGATGAGCCACTTAAAGTCTGCCATCTCTAGGGAAAGCCTCCCTAGGTCCGCGACCCAGCACATGAAGGAGGAAGTAGGGAGGGGAGGGGAAATCCCGTGGGTCGCTCAGTATTCTCCTCTCCTGCCCCTTTCACCCCGAGCAAGCGAAGCCGCCACCGGGCCCAGCAGAGCGCTGGGAGGGAGGGCGCCGAGGCCGGCCGGGCGGTGGCGCGGGCGGGAGGCGGGGTCCCCCGGACCAGTCGAGCCACGTGCGGTTGTTTCCGTGCCGGGGCGATCACGTGAGCAGCATCAGCTGACCCGTCACGGTGGAGCCCGGCGGTGGCGCCCCGCATCCCCCGCCCTGCCGCTCTCGGAGTGCAGGACCTTGCTGAGGGGTAAGTGCGCCCCCGCGCCCCCTCTGTCCCCGGCCCACCCCCGCCTCCTCCGCCCCAGCCCCTGTCCCTCTCCCATCCCCACCCACCCGGCTTGGCACTCCGGAAGCTGTGGCGAGGAGGGCCGTGGCCGGGCTCAGCCCCGCGCCGCCCCCAGGCAGCCAGGAGGGGATGGCCCTGGGGAGCAGGGGGCGGGAAGTCGCTCTTACCACCGAGGCCGAGGGCTGGTCACCGCCCCCGAGCCCCGACATGGAGGAGCTGCTCCGGAGCGTGGAGAGAGACCTGAACATCGATGCCCGGCAGCTGGCTCCAGCCCCGGGGGGCACCCACGTGGTGGCCCTAGTGCCTGCGCGCTGGCTGGCCAGCCTCCGCGAGCGCCGGCTGCCCCCGGGACCGTGTCCCCGCGCTGAAGGCCTGGGCGAAGCGGAAGTCAGAACTCTCCTGCAACGCTCCGTGCAGAGGCTGCCCCCCGGTTGGACGCGAGTGGAGGTCCACGGGCTGCGGAAACAGAGGCTCTCTTACCCGCTGGGCTCCCTGCCTTTTGAGGAGGGGTCCGGCAGCCCGGAGACCCTCACTCGCTTCATGCAGGACGTGGCTGCCCAGAATTATCGCAACCTGTGGCGCCACGCATATCACACTTATGGGCAGCCCTATAGTCATAGCCCTGCTCCTGCAGCTGTCCCTGCCCTGGACTCAGTACGACAAGCTCTGCAGAGGGTCTATGGTTGCCCCTTCCTGCCAGTGGGCGAAGCTACCCAGTGCCCATCACATGCCAGAGATGGCCCCTGTCCTCCTCGGGGCAACCCTGCCTCTCCCAGTCTTCTGAGAGCTGAGGCTCTGTTGGAGTCACCAGAGATGTTGTACGTGGTGCACCCCTATGTGCAGTTCTCCCTGCATGATGTGGTCACCTTCAGCCCTGCCAAGCTGACCAACAGCCAAGCCAAGGTGCTCTTCATTCTCTTCCGCGTGCTGAGGGCCATGGATGCCTGTCACCGCCAGGGACTGGCCTGTGGGGCCCTATCTTTGCACCACATCGCTGTGGATGAGAAGCTTTGCAGTGAGCTACGGCTGGACCTGAGTGCTTACGAGAAGCTCAGAGAGGATGAGAATGAGGAGATGTCTGTAGCAAGAAATGGAGCAGGCACTGAGCCTGGAGAGGAGGGAGGGAGGGGACCTGGGTGTCCCACCTGCCAGGAGGAACTTAGGGACCTCGTGCTAGACTGGGTCCATGGCCGCATCAGCAACTTCCACTACCTCATGCAGCTGAATCGGTTGGCAGGTCGGCGGCAGGGGGACCCCAACTACCACCCAGTACTGCCCTGGGTGGTGGACTTCACCACGCCCCGGGGGCGCTTCCGAGACCTGCGCAAGTCCAAGTTCCGCCTCAACAAGGGGGATAAACAGCTGGACTTCACGTATGAGATGACGCGGCAGGCGTTCGTGGCAGGTGGCGCGGGGGGCGGGGAGCCACCGCACGTTCCCCACCACATCTCTGACGTGCTTTCTGACATCACATACTATGTGTACAAGGCTCGGCGCACACCCCGGTCGGTGCTCTGTGGACACGTGCGGGCGCAGTGGGAGCCCCATGAGTATCCTGCAAGCATGGAGCGTATGCAGAGCTGGACACCTGATGAGTGCATCCCCGAGTTCTACACCGATCCCTCCATCTTCTGCTCCATCCACCCTGACATGCCTGACCTGGACGTGCCGGCCTGGTGCAGCTCCAGCCAGGAGTTCGTGGCTGCCCACCGGGCGCTGCTGGAGAGCCGAGAGGTGTCCCAGGACCTACACCACTGGATTGACCTCACCTTTGGCTACAAACTCCAGGGCAAGGAGGCCGTGAAGGAGAAGAACGTGTGTCTGCACCTGGTGGACGCCCATACGCACCTGACCAGCTACGGCGTGGTGCAGCTCTTCGATCAGCCGCACCCCCGGCGCCTGGCCGGGGCCCCTGCCCTTGCCCCTGAACCTCCACTCATCCCCAGGCTGTTGTTCCAGACCATCCAGGAGAGCACAGGCCGGGAGGACTTCCCAGCACAGCTTGCGAATGGAACAGGCAGGCCGGTTTTGGAGGCCACTCCCCGTGAGGCTGCCTGGGCCAGGGACAGGCCCGTGGTGGGGGAGGATGACTTGGAGCAGGCCACAGAAGCTCTGGATTCCATCTCCCTGACTGGGAAGGCAGGTGACCAGCTGGGCCCCTCCTCCTCCTCCTCTTCCTCCTCCTCCTCCTCCTCCTCCTCTTCTAGTCAAGCCCCTCCAGGCCTCCTGCCTTTCTCAGGGGCCTCAGCCTCTCGACCAGGCCGCCGGAACAAAGCTGCTGGGGTAGACCCCGGGGAAGGTGAGGAGGGCAAGATTCTTCTTCCGGAGGGCTTCGGTCCTCTGCAGGCTCTGGAAGAGTTGGAGAAACTGGGCAACTTCTTGACCAAAGGCCTGGGGGGCCGCTTGGAGGTGCCTCAGCAGCCCCAGGTCCAGCGAGCCGTGCAGCTGCGGGACCTCTTCCATCGGGACATGCAGGCGCTGGGTGTCCTGTTGGCTGAGATGGTGTTTGCCACCAGGGTCCGGACACTGCAGCCTGATGCGCCTTTGTGGGTACGATTCGAGGCTGTTCGGGGGCTCTGCACACGCCATCCCAAGGAGGTCCCTGTGTCTCTGCAGCCCGTGCTGGACACGCTCCTGCAGCTCAGTGGCCGTCAAGGCCCCGTGGTTGCAGGGAGGGGCAAGCTGGACCCGCTGTTCGAGTACAGGCCCGTCTCCCAGGGCTTGCCCCCGCCCTGCCCGGCCCAGCTCCTCAGCCTCTTCAGCTCCGTGGTTCCCTTCCCTCCGTACTTCCCCGCGCTGCACAAGTTCATCCTCTTGTACCAGGCAAGGCGCGTGGAGGACGAGGCCCAGGGGCGGGAGCTGGTCTTTGCTCTGTGGCAGCAACTGGGTGCAGTTTTGGGTGACATCACCCCCGAGGGCCTGGAGATCTTGCTGCCTTTCGTGCTGTCACTCATGTCTGAGGAGCACACAGCCGTGTATACGGCCTGGTACCTATTTGAACCTGTCGCCAAGGCACTGGGCCCCAAGAATGCTAACAAGTACCTACTGAAGCCTCTCATTGGTGCCTACGAGAGCCCCAGCCGGCTACACGGCCGCTTCTACCTGTACACCGACTGCTTCGTGGCCCAGCTCATGGTGCGGCTGGGCCTGCAGGCCTTTCTCGTCCACCTGCTGCCCCACGTCCTGCAGGTGCTGGCGGGTGTGGAGACCTCCCAGGAGGAAAGCAAGGGCCTGGCGGGGGCTGCAGAGGATGAGGAAAGTGGGCTCCTGGGGGCCAGGCCTAGCTCCTGTGCCTTTGGGGAGGAGATCCAGATGGATGGGGAGCCGGCTGCCTCCTCGGGCCTGGGGCTCCTGGACTACACGTCTGGCGTCAGCTTCCATGACCAGGCCGACCTCCCTGAGACGGAGGACTTCCAGGCCGGGCTCTACGTGGCCGAGGCCCCTCAGCCCCAGGAGGCTGAGGCTGTGAGCCTGGGCCGGCTGAGTGACAAGAGCAGCACCAGCGAGACCTCCCTGGGCGACGAGCGGGTGGCAGACGAGGGGGGCGCCCCGGTGGACAAGAGCAGCCTCAAGTCAGGTGACAGCAGCCAGGACTTGAAGCAAAGCGAGGGCTCCGAGGAGGAAGAGGAGGAGGAGGAAGGCTGTGTGGTGTTGGAGGAGGGGGAGGGGGAGCAAGATGAGGTCCCCGAGGCGTCTGAGCTCACGCTGTCCAACACGGTGCTGTCCATGGATACGGTTGTGGCCAGTGACGGCGGGGCTGACGGGGAGGAAGAAGAGGAACCACTGACCGAGCAGTCGGAGGGCAAAGAGCGGAAGATCCTTCTTGGTGAGTTCTCAGGCCTGGAGGTGTTGGTCTAACAGTCATCATGTGCGGAGCCCTTGCCCCGTGCCAAGCAGTGGGTCGAGCAGATCCACACGCAGCAGAGCCGTGGGCCTGCCCTCCTGGAGCTCACGTCCATGCTGTAGGCAGTCTTCCGTAAGCATGAGTTCTGTTAGTGCTACAAACAGCATGGCTGGCTACCACGAGGGAATAGAACATGGGCTTAGATCTCATTTTCAGGGGTCAGAGAAGGCTTTCTTGGAAGTAGGGCCCGCTGAGGTTGAATGAGGAGGCGGTAGCTGGGCAAAAATGGCAGGTTCTGCGGTGGGAAGAGCGTTCCAGGCAGAGGGAACAGCATGTGCAAGGCTCTGAGGCTGTCACGGTTCCATTAAAGAATCTGTGAAAGGCCAGTGCGGTTAGACCGAGAGGGTGAAGAGAAGCGGAACGGGAAGAGGCCAGAGGGGGTGGTAGCCAGGGCCTCATTTCGGAGCTGGGGGAGATTCACTGAAAGGGTCACCTTCCTGCTGGGTATGCCCGAGTAGAGGTGCCTGGAGCAGCCCCAAAGCCAGACTCCCATGGGCCAGCTCTGCAGCTGCTAAAGGGAGGGTGGTGGCGTGGGGTGGCCAGGCGCTGGCTGGGCTCCTGGGCAGAGTTGGAGTCCACGTCGGCTAGGCGGGGTCCGTGGGGTGGGGTGGGGGAGTAGTGAGCCGCCGTTATCTGATGAGCTCAGGGCCTGCTCCCGCCCTGCAGATACGGCCTGCAAGATGGTCCGCTGGCTGTCCGCCAAGCTCGGCCCCACCGTGGCCTCTCGCCACGTGGCCCGGAACCTGCTCCGCCTGCTGACGTCGTGTTACGTGGGTAAGGCCGGGGATGGGGCTTCCTCCAGCCCTTTGCCCATCTTCGTCCCCCTGTAGCGGATCCTTCCTACTTTCACCTCTGACCACCTCCTGGCCCGGTCCTGGGTCCCAGTCTGTAAGCTCCTTCCTTCCTTGGGTGAGGCACGGGGAGACCCCAAGCTAGAGTGAGCAGGAGTGGCCGCCACAGTCCCTGAAGGCCCACCTCCCTCCTGCCCTCCACTGGCTACTCAAGGCTGCTGGCCCTTCCTTGGCAGGGCCCACCCGGCAGCAGTTCACCGTGAGCAGTGACGACAGCCCCCCTCTGAGCGTGGGCACTGTCTACCAGAAGAGACCAGTACTGGGCGATATAGTGTCAGGCCCCGTGCTCAGCTGCCTCCTCCACGTCGCCCACCTGTACGGGGAGCCCGTCCTCACCTACCAGTACCTGCCCTACATCAGCTACCTGGTCAGTCACCATTTGGCAGCCGGGGTCTGGGCGGCTGAGGGCCGACCCAGGACCTCTTTGGGTTCCCGGTGGTCTGTGAGGCAACCTGGCCCTCATCTGCTCTGTGGCCCTAGGTGGCCCCGGGTAGTACCTCAGGCCCCAGTCGACTGAACAGCCGCAAGGAGGCGGGGCTGCTGGCAGCGGTGACTCTGACCCAGAAGATCATCGTGTACCTCTCAGACACCACCCTCATGGACATCCTGCCCCGTATCAGCCACGAGGTCTTGCTGCCCGTGCTCAGCTTCCTCACTTCCCTCGTCACGGGGTAGGGCCCTGCACCACCGCACAGGGGAGCAGCCCAGCTGAGGGGGCGACCTGGGGTGCGGGGCGTCAGGAGTCCTGGTTCTCATCCCAGCTGGGTGACCCTGAGCAAGCCACACCTGTCTGTGCCTTCGTTTCCTCATCTGGTCTGGACCACTTGGTCTTAGAGCTCCTTTCGTTTACAGCTTTGGATAGATCTGGGAAAGCCCTGCAGAGTCAGTGGGGGCCGGAGCTTATAAGCTCTATTTCCAGGTTCCCAAGTGGAGCCCAGGCCCGGACTGTCCTGTGTATGAAAACCATTAGCCTCATCGCCCTCATCTGCCTGCGCATCGGACAGGAGATGGTCCAGCAGCACCTGAGCGAGCCTGTGGCCACCTTCTTTCAAATCTTCTCTCAGCTGCATGAGCTTCGGCACCAGGTGGGCAGACCTACCTGTCTGGGGTGGGCTGGCCAGGGGCCGTGGCCTCCGCTGACTCCCCGGGCTTCCTGCCCACAGGATCTGAAGCTGGAGTCCGTGGGCCGCAGTGAGGGCCAGCTGCCAAAGGTGGCCTTCTCCGATGGGCAGCTGCGGCTGGTGGACCCCACCCTGCTGGACGAGCTGCAGAAGGTGTTCACCTTGGAGATGGCGTATACAATCTACGTGCCCTTCTCCTGCCTGTTGGGTACTGGCCCATCCCTTCCCCTCCCAGCCTCTGTGGCCACAACTCTTCCCCTGGGAGGGCCCCATGCTCCCCCAGCCCCTAGAGTCAGGAGTGGGTGTTAAGCACAGTTCTCTGGGTCAGAGCAAAGGGATTTGGCCTTAGGCCCCCGAGTCCCAGTGACATATAAACAGGGATTGAGCTTTGGCCAGCAAGGAGGCACGGGAGCAGCCTGGCCTGTCCCTGGGGCAGGCATGGCAGTCAGCCTGCCGGACTGACGTCTTAGCAGCCGTCTGAGAGGAATGAGCAGCCCACTGTTCACGTAGCTTCCCGTATAGGCCTGGCCCTGTGCCAAGCGTCTACGTGTGTCATCGCCCTGAATAGGATGAACAGCCCTGGTCAGATATGTTGTCATCCCACCACTGAAATCTAGGCTGTGGGAGGGAGAGCATGACCTGTCCTGTTCACCGTTCTGTTTCTGATGCCCAGCATGGCACGCAGCACATGTGGAAGATGCTCACATGTCCATACTGAAGGAATGAATCCACATTTTCCTGGGGAGGAAATAGGCTCAGAGATGAAGAGTTACTTGCTTAGAGTTGCACAGACAGTACCTGCCCTGCCTTCTGTGGTTCCCGAGCCCTTGGGTGGGTGGTGGCAGTCGCTTGCCATCTCCCCTAATCTCAGGACCTCTCCCGCTCCCATTTAGGTGACATCATCAGGAAAATCGTCCCCAACCATGAGCTGGTGGGGGAGCTGGCGGGGCTGTATCTGGAGAGCGTGAGCCCAAGCAATCGCAACCCTGCCAGCATGGAGCCCACCGCGCCCAGCACCGGCCCTGAGTGGGACCCCCAGGGTGGGAGCTGCCCCCAGGACGACGGCCACTCGGGGACCTTTGGGAGCGTCCTGGTCGGGAACCGCATCCAGATCCCCGATGACTCCCAGCCTGAGAGCCCCGGCCCGCTGGGCCCCATTTCCGGGGTGGGTGGCGGGGACCTCAGCAACCAGAGTGAGGACAACGCGCTGAAGCTGGAGCTGCCGCGGAGCGCGCACGGGCTGAGTGGGAACTGGCTGGCGTACTGGCAGTACGAGATCGGCGTGAACCAGCAGGATGCCCACTTTCACTTCCACCAGATCCGCCTGCAGAGCTTCCCCGGCCACTCAGGGGCCGTCAAGTGTGTGGTGCCCCTGAGCAGCGAGGACTTCTTCCTGAGTGGCAGCAAGGACCGCACTGTGCGCCTCTGGCCCCTCTACAACTCTGGGGACGGAACCAGTGAGACAGCCTCGCGCCTCGTCTATGCCCAGCACCGCAAGAGTGTCTTCTTTGTGGGCCAGCTTGAGGCCCCGCAGTGTGTGGTGAGCTGTGACGGGGCTGTGCACGTCTGGGACCCCTTCACAGGTGAGCGGGCCCAGGTGAGGTCTGTTGTGTTGCTGCTGTCCTGTACTCCACCAAGGGTGGTGGGTTGGGGTATAATGGTATGTGGTTTAGGGTGACCCAGTGAGGCCACAGAGAGGAGCATCTAAGACTCAGAATCCGTCATACCCAAGTTTGAATCGGCTCTGCCAACTTACTTGCCGAGTGACCTTGAGCAAGTCACTGCTGCTGGAAGTATCAGTTTTCCTATCTGCAAAATGGGAATCAGAACAGCTGCTTTAGAAGATAATGCATAGGGGTTTGGCTTAACGTGGAGCACATAGTACCTGGTTGGTAATCAGTTGCTCACTTATTTTTTGTCATCATTGTAGGCAGAAATAAGGTTAAAAAGCAGCGGGTGAGGAGGTAGAGTAGCACTGAGGTAGGTGGTGGGGAGGTAGCTTTCGGCGGGGGTGCTGTGTGAAGAGAGGGGCCTGGCTTGGCCGTGGAAGTAGGAAGGTGGGAGGGTCAAGAAACATCTTTAGGGCTTCCCTGGTGGCGCAGTGGTTGAGAGTCTGCCTGCTAATGCGGGGGACACGGGTTCGAGCCCTGGTCTGGGAGGATCCCACATGCCGCGGAGCGACTAGGCCCGTGAGCCACAACTACTGAGCCTGCGCGTCTGGAGCCTGTGCTCCTGCAACAAGAGAGGCCGCAATAGTGAGAGGCCTGTGCACCGTGATGAAGAGTGGCCCCCACTTGCCACAACTAGAGAAAGCCCTCGCACAGAAACGAAGACCCAACACAGCAAAAATAAATAAATAAATAAATAAATAAACTCCTACCGACAACATCTTCAAAAAAAAAAAAAAAAAAAGAAACATCTTTAGCAGCATTTATTGAGGTTTCCTGGGATGTGGGAGGCACGTACGGGGTGCGTTGGGGGGATAGGAGGAGTCGAGGCTCTTCCATCAGTGGCCGGGACCCAGATCCACCGTGCCTTTCCTTCCCAGGGAAGACCCTTCGCATGGTGGAGCCGTCGGACAGCCGGGTGCCCCTGACCGCCGTGGCTGTCATGCCCGCCCCCCACACCAGCATCACCATGGCCAGCTCTGACTCGACCCTGCGCTTTGTAGACTGCCGGAAGCCTGGCCTGCAGGTCAGGGGCATCCTGTTCCCTGAGCCCTGGCCTGGGTGCCTGGCAGGGAGGAGGGAGGAGAGACCCCTGCAGAGAGGAGGCCAGGGCAGAGTTTCTCTTTGGTGACAGATCATCCGCAAACCCTGGGGGGTGGGGGGTGGGACTCTGGCTCTGGGATTTGGGGAGCCCCCCCTTGATGGGGGACGAGGCTCAGGCCTTCCAGCTGTGTGGGTTGGGGGGTGAACTGGACCTCGGGGAGATGCGGGTTGGAGCAGGCGGTGGCCCCTCATCTTGTCTTCCTCTGCCCGCAGCATGAGTTCCGCCTGAGCGGCGGGCTGAACCCTGGGCTTGTCCGCTCCCTGGCTGTCAGCCCCAGCGGCCGGAGCGTGGTGGCCGGCTTCTCCTCGGGCTTCATGGTGCTCCTGGACACCCGTACGGGCCTGGTTCTGCGTGGCTGGCCTGCCCATGAAGGGGACATCCTGCAGATCAAGGTGACAGACCAGGTTCCCTTCCCCTCCTGGCTGAGTGCTCCAGCCCTCACCTCTGCTTAGAGCCCACCCAGGACAGGCTCCAGCTGACCTCCCTTATACCTGCCCGAGGGCTGATGGGCAGGGAGGGTCAGGAGGCAGCTGCACCACGGGGGCCTCGGCAGGAGGCTGGCCGCTGGGAGGAACCGGGGGGCCGAGCTGACCCTGCTGCTTCCTGGCGATGTTCTAATGAGTAACCCTTGTCCATATTTGTCTTGCTTGGAGGATCAGGGGTCGGGCCCTGTCCATGACCCAGTCAGGTTAAATAAAGCTCAGCTGGGAGGCTGTTTACTGCCCCCAGACCACTGAGCAGAGTCCATGCCCCCAGCTGGGCTGTCCCTGGTGCGGGCAGGGGCGGATTGGGCATGGGAATCCTGCCCCCACCTCCACCCCCAGCCCATTTTCAGTCACAGACCTCCAGGAACTGCTCAGGGAGGTGCAGGAGGGGAGGAACAGGGCTCTTTGTGGGAGGGTTTTTCCAGGCAACTGGGACTCCCTCCCCATCCTCAGTGGCAGCCAGGGCACATGCACTGCCACTGCTGGGGGCAGGCAGCCCCTGGTTCCCTCCAGGGCCCCCCAGGGGATCCTGGGTTCTGGGTGCCTCTAAATTCTGACTTTCCAAGAAAGCATCAGGAGGTCTCTGGGGTCAGCCTGGGTGTTAATCCTGGCTCTGCCACTTATTGGTTCTGTGACCTTGTATGATTACTTAACTTTCCTGAGCCTTAGTGTTTTCCTCTGTAAAATGGGAACAATGACAACACCTTCCTCATAGAGTTGTTATGAAGATTAACCACGGTAAGACGTTTAATGTACCTAATACAATGCTTGACATAGTAAGTGCCCAAATTATAATGATGACTAGGTTGATGACACTTAATATATTCCTGTTAACTAACATTAATATAACGTGGGAGGGTGGCAGCCCGTCCCCGGCTCAGGACGCCCTGTCTTCCTGGGAGATCCTATGGGAGGAAACAGGAAGACCCTGGGCCCTGCTGAGGCTCTGCTCTCCCCGGGCAGGCGGTGGAGGGCAGTGTCCTGGTCAGCTCCTCCTCGGACCACTCCTTGACTGTCTGGAAGGAGCTGGAGCAGAAGCCCACGCATCACTACAAGTCAACCTCCGACCCTATCCACACCTTCGACTTGTACGGCAGCGAGGTGGTAACCGGCACCGTGGCCAACAAGATCGGCGTCTGCTCCCTGCTTGAGCCGCCTTCCCAGGCCACCACCAAGCTCAGCTCCGAGAACTTCCGTGGCACGCTCACCAGCCTGGCCTTGCTGCCCACCAAACGCCACCTCCTGCTGGGCTCAGACAACGGGGTCATCCGCCTCCTGGCGTAGTCCGAGGCAAGAGCTGGCCAGGCGGAGGTGGGCACACGTCCTCCGGGAGTCCATCCCTCACCTTTGTTTCCCCAGCAGCATCCCTCCTGGCAAGCCTCAGGCCCCATGCCCTGGGTACCCACATGGCCTGCCAGCTAAGGTGGCATGGAGGTCTGGGCTCCTGTGCCCCCAGAGCCACTGAGGCTGCCAGAAGGGATCTCGTTCATGGCTTGGGGCGATGCTGCTCCACCGAGCCAGCAGGAAGCAAGAGGCAGAGCCTGGAGAAAGCATCGCTGCCCTCTCTTCTCCCCGGCTCCACCCTCTGCATCCACATGGGGACCGGAAGCTCTGGAAAGGGGAAGGGAGACTCTCCCTGCCTAGCCGGTCTCCAGCCACAGCACCCCTCGCTGGGCTCTCTCTGCCCCTGTCCTGCAAGGACGGGGATGCCACCCCAGTCCAGGACACTGATGGTGCTTGGACTCCAGCCTCTAAGGGCTGGCCATGGTCCAGGAGTTAGGGGCCTTGGGCGGGGGTTTAAGTGTCCTCCCAGCCAGGCCCTGCCCAGTGTGGGACCAGTAGGGGAAGAAAGAGGGCGGGACCAAAGGAGAGAAGATGGACTGGGCCCGGTGGTGGCTGCCAGGAGCGACCCCATGCCTTGCCTGCCCACCCGTCACTACAGTGTTTGTGCCTTGAGCTGAGGAGACAGCCCCTGGGTCCAGAGCCCCTGGGGGAGCAGGTCCAAGACCCTGAAAGAAGGGGCAAGAAGGATCATCTCTGCATCTCAGGTCTCCCTCCCCCAGGGGACAGGAAGACCCAGGCATCCCCGGGTCCTCACGTTCTGGAGCAGATGAGGTCTGAGGCGGGGCCTCTGCTGCCTTCTCACTATTTGCAATAGATGCAAATATGATCAATAAATTCTTTGGAAGAGCCATGGAACCGAGTGAGGCTTCTCTTTTTTTTCGGCCGTGCAGTGGAAGCGCGGAGCCCCAACCCCTGGACCACTGGGGAGGTCCCCGAGTGAGGCTTTTCCTGACGACGGTGCCAGGGTGGGGAAAAGTTGAAACCCTGCAGCTTCCAGGACAGCGAGGAGAGAGTGAGGAGGTGCGGAGGCAGCCTGATCACTGTTCTTCAGGCGGTACTGGGTACAGGGCTTCTGGTTCGTGCAGCCCCAGGCCAGTTTCTAGAACCCTCACCCTTGAGGAGGGTAAGGAGGTATTGCTCCTGATGAAGTAGGGTGCTGGGAGAGGCTGTGTCCCTCTGCATCTTTTCTCTCCCCACCCCTGCCTTCTGGATCCAGGCTGGAGGCATCCAACCAGGAGCCTGGGCATGTGAGGGTTGAGGATGGGCATCATCCTATCCTGGGTTCCCTGCGTCGTCTCTTGCAGCTTCCGCTTCCCTCCTCTTGGGAGGAGGAGGCAGTTCTGGGGGAGAGGAAAGGACATTGGAAGGAGGAACCTGGATGTAACTCTGAGCCCAGCTCTGTGTCCTTGGGCAGGTCACATAGCTTCTCTGAGCCTGACTAAGACAGGGATAGCCTCTCACTTCACGGGGTCACTGGAAGGCCCCTGTCCTTCCTGGATCTGCCCTCCGGCTGAGGACAGCCTCTTCGACCGTCTCCTGAACCTCCTTTCTCCAGGCTCAAGTGGGACCCACATCTACGGGGGTTCCAGGTAGCTGTCCCAGTATTAGATGCTTTGGTGGGAAAGGGGTTTTTGGTCCCAGTATCAATGTTTAACCGGATGTGCAGGTCAATATTTACCAGAAGAGAAAGCCATTGGAACAGGGGTTGGCTGAGAGCAAAGGTCCTGGTGGCAGGGGAGGGCTCAGCTGGGCTGGCTGGAACCCGGGCAGAGCGTGGGGAGCACCCAAGTGGGGCCAGAGGGACATCGTGTGCAGCAGCGAGAAGCCTGCCGAGGTAAGATGGGTGGCTTGGCCTGGAGCTGCCCACCTAGCCGAGGGGGTCTGGGCTGAGTTTATTCAGGAGACCTGTCACTTCTCCGTCTCCTGGGGTAATGAGGAACCAAGGCGGAGGTTCTGGGGGTAGTCCCTCTGGGAAGTGAAAGACTGGAAGCCTTTTCTTCCCAGGAAGATTCAGAAGCCCAGGTTGGAGATCAGGGCCCTGGCCAAGGGTCCTTGTGTGGGATGGGGATGGGGCCAGGGGTGATAGAAGGATGCTTGAGATGGGGGCGGGGTGGGTGTGTGTGAGACCTGCTCCGAGGCCGGACCAAGACCTGCCCATCCCCACCCGCCAGCCTAGCTTCCCGGAGCCAGCCTGGGGCAGAGAGGGGGCCAGGTCCTGTGTTTTCCGTAAGTCCAAAGGTGGCTCTGGCCAGAGTCATTCACTGGGCTCTGCTGTTGGGTCAACAAGGCCAGTCTCTGGCCCAGCCCACCACCCCTGCTGAGACCACAGTCCCGTCCACCCTTGTGGGCAAGAGCAGACCAGCCAGCAAAGGTGGGCCGATGGGCAGCCAGTGGGTAGGAGCTCCGGGGTGGGAGCCCCAGTGCGGAGGAGGCTGCAGCTCAGTCCTCCCAGAAGAGGGCCCTTGGGCTGGACTGACAACAGCCATTGCTGAGTGCCAGGCCGTGTAGCCAGGGCTCACGAAGACTGACTTAGGTTGGTCCCCGCAGTACACACGAGTAGAGGTAGGGACTTTCGCCACCATTTTACAAGATGAGGCAAAGCCCAGAGGGGTTAAGGGAGATGTCCTACGTCCTCTGCCAAGAGGCGCAGCCTGGATTCAAACCCAGGTCTGACTCACAACACCAGGCCTTGAAGAATGGGGACATTTTTTTGTTTGGGTAATATTTTCCCCCTATGAACAAAAACATTTTCAGTGCATGAAAAGTGAACAACCAGAAAACACAAAGGGGAAAAAGCAATTCAGGGGGGAGTTCAAGCAATTCACCGCTCAGAGTGCTGTGCTTTGGGCGTGTGTGCTGCCGCTGTCGCTGTCCCCTCCTTGGTGATGGCTCAGGGCTTCGGCTGCCCGTGAGCGTGAGGGTGGGATTCCACGGCGGGTGTGGGCGCGAGGAAGGAACGGAGGCTTCCCATCCCGCACAGGAACATGGCGCTGCTCTGGGGGCTCCTGGTGCTCAGCGTGTCCTGCCTGCAAAGCCCCTGCTCAGCGGTGAGCCTGGGCCGCGGTCTGGGTGGGGCGGGGAGGTGGCAGCGGGAGAGGCCAGGGGTCCCGGGCAAAGAGGAGGGGGGCAGGGTCGAGGGAGGTCTTGGCTTTAGGGGTTCCCTCGCCTCTCCTCGTTCCTTTCTCAACAGTTCTCTCCTGTGAGCACCATGGAGCCCTTGGGCCTGCAGGTACTGGGGAGAGAGAGGCACGGCAGGGAGGAAGGCCCCAGGGGGGCCTCGCCTGTGGCTGGTGCAGGGTGGGGAGACCTGTGGGAAGGGCTGCTCTCCATCTGCTTCCTCCTTTCTTCAGCTGATGAGCGGGCAGACCCAGCAGAAGCTACCCCCACTTTCCCTCCTCAAGTTGGCCAACCAGGTACAACCAGGTGGGGCTGGGGAAGAGTGGGCAGGGCCTGAGGGAGGAGGGCCATCAGCAGGGGCAAGGAAATGGGGGGCGGGTGGCAGTGAGGCTGAGGCCTGAAGGGAGAGGGTGGGAGGGACCAGAGGAAGGGACCTAGTCCCCTGAATGCCATTGCCCATGTCTGGACTGGGACAAGGCCCTGCTGTCCCCAGCACAGGGGCTTTGAAGGAGATCTTCAACACAGAACCTGGAGCTGACCCTTTGACCCCACTGACCCCTAATCTGTCCCTGCAGGAGCCTGGTGGCCAGACTGCCCCAAAGAAGGGCCCAGGAGACTGTAAGGGGTCCCCAAACCCGGAGCAGACCCGCAGGCTGGCCCAGGCCATGATGGCCTTCACCACAGATCTCTTCTCCCTGGTGGCCCGAAGCTCCACCAGGCCCAACCTGATCCTGTCGCCTCTGAGTGTGGCCCTGGCACTGTCTCACCTGGCACTAGGTACTGTGGGAGCACCTGTCCAGACGAGCAGAGCTGGGAGGCCAGTAGGAACTCATTACCTACCCCAGAGTTTACGAGCAGGTGCATTTGGTAAAAATGCAGACTCGTCTCTGTGAATGAGAATCCCAGGGATTGGGCCCAGGATGTGCTTCTGGTGATTTTTGTGCAAGAATATGATAGGTACAATGTCTCCGTTGGACTGGAGGGTCTCACTGTGGGACCTTCCCCAGAGAGGGAAGGCAAGAGGCTGAGGCTGCCCAGATTGGCAGCAACAGAGATGAAAGTAAACTTGGGAGTCCTGTCCCTCAGACCAGTTCAGGATATGGGAGGAGAAAGTGCGGTCTCGTGGGCATGCTCACTGTAGGTATTCAAGAGGGACAGGAGAGGGCAGTGGGGCGGGAAGGGCCACAGCTGCTGTGTCCCCTCCAGGTGCTCAGAACCAAACGCTGCAGAGGCTGCAGCAGGTGCTGCACGTGGACTCAGGGACCTGCCTCCCCCACCTGCTCAGCCGCCTCTGCCAGGACCTGGGCCCTGGGGCTTTCCGATTGGCTGCCAGAATGTACCTTCAGAAAGGTAGGTGCTGGTGGCAGACACTCCCTAGGTTGTGCCCTGGGGTGGACAGGGGTGAGGGAGATGGGTGTGGGCTCAGGCGGCCAGTCGGAGCACAGGTGGTTGTGGGGCCCAAGTCCTGGCAACAGCCTGTGGGCAATTCTGTGCAGGATTTCCCATCAGAGAGGACTTCTTGGAACAATCAGAACAGCTCTTTGGTGCAAAGCCCATGAGCCTGACGGGAAGGAAGAGGGATGACCTGGCAAACATCAACCAATGGGTGAAGAAGGCCACAGAGGGCAAGATTGAGGATTTCCTCTCAGATCTGCCAGATGACACAGTGTTGCTTCTCCTCAATGCCATCCACTTCCAGGGTGCGCTCCTCCCCTTCTCGGGTCCCTGCCCGCAGACCCTACCCCTGCCCCGTAGGCACGCTTTTTTCTGAGGGTCCCTCTTCCTCCCCAGGCCTGGGCCGAGAGGGTAGGAGACAGGTAATGGTGTGGCAGGACGGAGGCCCAGGAACTGGATGGGGCTGATGTGGAGAGAGTTCCCTAGGAGGAAACCGAGTCTTAAAAGACCCAGGGGAGGTTCCTGGGAACATGGCAGGGCAGGGGAGAACGCAAGTCCAGGTTCTGCAATTGCTCCAGGGAACAGACCTCAGATTACCTGG
Source organism: Mesoplodon bidens (assembly GCF_964165515.1). NCBI lineage: Eukaryota > Metazoa > Chordata > Mammalia > Artiodactyla > Ziphiidae > Mesoplodon > Mesoplodon bidens. Next base: position 17,437,847 of record NC_138179.1, read on the forward strand.
GTATCACCTGGCACAGCACCCCCTGGCGCCTCAGCCTCCACCTTTCATCCCTTAAATGGGTTCTGGGTGGGATGGGGAAGAGACTGGTGGGGTAGAATCTACCTTGATCCCAGTCTATATGGCCCCTGCCCTCTGCTGGATTCAGGCTTCTGGAGGAGGAAGTTCGACCCGAATCTCACGCGGAGAGACACTTTCCACCTGGACGAGCAGTTCACGGTGCCGGTGGACATGATGCAAGCCCGCACGTACCCGCTGCGCTGGTATCTGCTGGAGCAGCCTGAGATCCAGGTCACCCTTGACTCCCCAGCCTGGGCTTGGGTGCTGGGAGGTGGAGAAGGGAGTGGGCACCTGTGGAGCAGGCACAGGGGTCAGGGGTGTGCCCCACCTTCCTTGCAGTCACGTCACCGGGGCAGGTGGCTCTGAAAGGTCTCGTTGTGCCCCCATCCAGGGAAACTGAGGCTCCAGGCACTGCGGGTTTAGTGGAGCACAAGGAAACCAGATCCCTGCTCTGGGGAGGGAAGACACACACAGTGCACGAGCAAACATAAATCAACAGGATAATTTCAGATAGTGGGGGGAAAGGTATTTTAGCTAGAGTGGTCAGGGAACCTTCTTTGAGGAAGGGACACTGAGTTGAGTCCCAGGTGATCTTTGGTTATGGGGGTTTATTACAAGGACCCATGGGTCGTGGGGCAGCACAGGGCCTCAGCACCCTGAAGCCTGGGAGATGCGACCTGAGCGCTCACACGGTGCTCCTTGGAAGGGAGGATCTGATTGGGATGGCTTTGTCAGCATCCTGATGGAACATTCTGATTAGAGAGAGTGCTATGTCAAGCTATCTCAGGTGCAGCCTCCCTTGCTTCCAGCCTAAACATGGTCCCCTTGGCCTAAGCGGCTGCTCCCTGGGCCGGTCGGCTGTGGCTGAGACGGCAGTGTTGGTTAGTTTCACAAGGCCTCTTCTGAGAGGGGCTGTGGGCGAGGCAGGCCCTTGGAGCAGTGTCTCAGCTTCTCTCCGGTTCCCCCTGACACGTGGTCCATCTGGTTCTCCTTCCCGCCAGGCTGGGTCCTGCCCACACTTCCTTCACCCTTCCGTCTCCATCCTTGGCCCTCCTTGGTCTTCCTCTTGTCTTGCCCGCCCTCTGCGGGCTGGCCCGGGTAGCCAGACACTGGCACTCCCCCTCCCGCCGCAGGGGTCCTGCCCCCTGGGTGCTCTGCCTGGAGCCCGAGGAGTGACATCCACCAGGGCCCATGGAGCCCAGTGGTTTTCACGCTTCTTTAGCTGCGGAAACTCTGTTCACATGAACTCTTACCCCAAATCACAGTATAAATACACAGCCAGGCAAAGTCACTGATGGAGGAGAGAGGAGTGGATAGGGTACCACCCTTGGCAGCGGCTCCTCTGCTAGGGCAACCTGGTCCATTGTATGCGTGGAAGTGAGAGGCGGACACAGGGGGTTCCTCACCCTGAGTCACGGGCTAGCTGGTAGCAGAGGGGGAGAGAGAAAACTACCAGTTACTGAGTGAGCACCGCCTATGTGCAGACACTCGGCCAGAAGCTTTAAAAGCTTCTCTTTCCGTCACATGTCAGCCGGCAGTGTGTGCAGGTAGTGTTACTCCACAGGTGAGGAAGTGGAGGCTCAGGGAGACCCCACACACACCTGTGAAGGATGGACTGTCTCATAAGCGATGCTGGCCCAGTCCCCACCTCGGCCTGGGTGCTTTCTGGTCCTCATGCTATCTCCTTGCCTTGTCTGTAGGTGGCTCATTTCCCCTTTAAGAACAACATGAGCTTTGTGGTCATCGTGCCCACCCATTTTGAGTGGAACGTGTCCCAGGTGCTGGCTAACCTGAGCTGGGGCATCCTGCACCAGCCCTTGCTGCGGGAGAGGCCCACCACAGTCCAGCTGCCTAAGCTGCATCTGAAATACCAAATGGACTTGGTGGCCATCCTCAGCCAGCTGGGTAAGGAGGCCGGGCGTGGGACAGCTCCCGGCTCAGCCGGACGGGGTGGGTAAGGAGGAAGCCCCCAGCCGGCAGGTCTGAGTCAGAGCTAGACTTGTGTCCTGGCCTTTTCTGGGGCTTAGGGAGGTGAGAGGATTTGATATGCACCCTCGGACTCTCTGTCCTGGGCAGGGGGTGGGGCAAGGGAATGAGGACCTGCTCTGCCCAAGACTGAGCATCGCAAAGAATCCTGGGTGGAGGGCCAGGGGTGGCATGTGAGCCTCGCTGACTCTGCTGCAAGAGGCACGAGGAACCCACCACGTACGAAGAGCTGAGTCTCACGGGGTCGGCAGAGGAGGAATCAGGTACTTACAATTCAGCGCTAAGTGATAAGACAGAGGGCTTCTCTCTAGTCCACCCAGGGAGCTATTGGAAAGGCATCTGTCTGGACTTCAGGGCAGGGGCTCGGGGAAGGCTTCCCGGAGGAAGGAACCTTTAAGCTGATACATGCAGGTTAAATAGGAGTTAACCAGCAGTCTGTGGGTTCAAGGTGTTCCCTGGCCGGGATGCCAGACACCCTCCCAGGCAGGTCCATGCAGTGTACGGGGCAGAAGGCAGCTCTGACCAGCCATCTCCTGGCCTGGGCAGGCCTGCAGGAACTGTTCCAGGCCCCGGACCTGCGTGGGATCTCAGACCAGAGCCTGGTGGTGTCCAGCGTGCAGCATCAGTCCACTCTGGAGCTCGGAGAGGCCGGCGTGGAGGCGGCCGCGACAACCAGCACGGCCATGTCCCGCATGTCCCTCTCCTCCTTCAGCGTGAACCGCCCCTTCCTCTTCTTCATCCTCGAGGACAGCACGAGCCTGCCCCTCTTTGTGGGCAGCGTGAGGAACCCCAATCCTGGCGCGCAGCCGGAGCTTAAGGAGCAGCAGGACTCCCCTGACAACAGGGACTTTTTCCAGCACCAGAAAGTCTTCCCCAGCGGAGACAAGCCCTTCGACCCTGACTTAAAACTTGCGCCCCCCTCGGAGGAGGATTACCCCCAACCTAGCAGCCCCAAGTGAGGGGCTGTGGCCGCCAGCAGCCCGAGTCCCTGCTTGGACCAGCCTCTCAACTCATGTGACTCTTTCCAAACAGCTTTGTGGGATTGCGGGCGGGGGCCTGGGGCGCAGTCTGGGAGAGGGGAGGAGGGGAGCCACTCTCTCGTCTCCTCTTGGGGAGTTTGGGGAGGGGCGGTGCTGGGAGGAGGGCGGGCATCCGGGAACCATGGGCCTTGATCCCACGTCATTTCTTCCAAAGGGGCTCAGGGGGTGTCCTCATCTGGGGCTTGGGCGGGAGGGCAGCTGTGGATTCATTTTTGTCAGGAAGGTAGGTAGGTTATTCCCTAAGTTGGCTGGGTCGCCTCCACGCCTGTTTACCAGAGACGGAGGGCCGGGGAGCAGTGGACACCAGGCTGGGGAGACGGGGTGGCCCGGGGGTGCCGAGCACTGTCGTGGGGTTAAATGTGTGGGTGGAGGTCGAGCACCCCGTGCAGCTGCCTCTGCCCTGAGCTGCCCAAGGCCCACCAGCCTCCAGCCCACCCCGTCGCCTCAGTCTCCCCGCTGGTCCTCGGAGGTACCAACACTGCCGGGACTCCCCTTTTGTCCTCTCCCCTCTGTCCCCCCTGCCTGGTGTCTCAGTGGCCGAGGGGTGGGGGGCATTAGCTCCCGAAGGCTCTTTTGTAAAGTTTTTGTAGTGATTTTTATGCCACCTGAATAAAGAATGAATGGGCCTGTCTGCTGTGATGTCACTGTTTGGGGCATGGGTGGGAGCAGGGGGGCTGGAGGAAGGCGGGAGGAGGCCACGGGCTGGGCCCCCAGGAGCAGCAGCCCTCTCTGTGCCACGTTTGGCCTCTGGCCACTCGCCAGCCCTTCTCCACCATTCCATCCCTCTGACTTCACCAGCCCTGCCCAGGGCCACCCCCTTGCCAGCCTGGCTCTGCTCTCAGCCTGTTCCTCTCTACAGACCTCAGGCAGCCGGCAACAAAGGCGACTCAAAATAGCACCAGCCTCCTGGTTTGGGAGAAGAACTGGCAATTACGGAGCTTGAGGAGTTTCTAATTACATGCCAGCCCTTCTGCCTGGAGCTGGCGCCCGCCAGACGGGGGCGGGCAGGCTGCCGGGAGCACCGGCTCCAGCTGGAGGCTGTCAGCGCCTGAGGATTTGGGGGAAGCAATTGGGGGCATCTTGGCACAGGGCTGGGGGCAGCCCTTGTCTGTGAGTGCAGGGTGTCCATGTGGCAGCAGCCACCTGCGGCCCTGTAGTGCGGTGGTTAAGAGCAAGTCCCTAGGATGGGATCTCGCTTCTTACAGACCAGCAGTGTGTGGAGATGGGAAATAAATCAACAGTGAAATACATGGTATGTCAGAGGGTGGTGAGAGCTCTGGTGAGAAATAAAGCAAGGAGGGCCTCCCGGAGGAGGTGACTTTTGGAGCAGAGACTAGAAGGAGGCAAGGGTGGGTACTATGGGGACGTCCTGGGGAAGAGTGTCCTGGGCAGAGGAGTGGGAGCTGCTCAAAAGGTTCAGGATGAGCAGGAGATCCGTGGGGCTGGAGTGGAGGGGGTGAGGGGGGAGATGTAGGAAGGAATCAGAGAGGAGCTGAGGACAGACCGCTGAGGGATTTAGGGCCACTGTAAAGACTGTTGTTATCTTAGGAGAGGTAAGAGACTACTGGAAAGTTAAATCAGCAAGCCCACCAGCTTAATTTTACCTCCTGTGTTTTTCTCAGCTCTCTCTTCCTCTCCATTTGGGCTCTAGCCACGGTTTGGATCTCGTCATCACTCCCGAGGGTCACGGCTGTCACCTCCCGGGTTCTCCGTGCTGCTGGTCTGGCTGCCTTAACTGCATCCTCTGTCCTGTAAATACTAGTCAAGTGCTTTCTGTGTGCCCAGCAGCTCCCCAGGCTCTGGGGCTGCAGCAATGAAAAAGACAACAAGACCTCTAACCCCCAGAGCCTAAATCTGGTGGTAGAATGGTCTAGACAATAAACAAGTTAAAATTTGGGGTTGAAGTATAGTATGCCAAGTACACAAGTCATAAATGTACCTAAGCATAATGAATTTGTTTCACGAACAAAGTGAAACCAGTACTCAGATCAACAAACAGTACTCAGTCTCCTGGCTTCTGATAACAGACTAGTTTTCTCTGGTTTTGAACTTTATGTAAAGGAATCGTGCAGTCTGTTCTCCCTGGTGCCTGGCTTCTTTCATTCAACCTCCTGTTTGTGAGATTCATCCGTGTCGTTGGGGATGGCAATTATTCATTCACTGTGGAAGGCTTTTTTTTTTTTTAATTTATTTGTTTGGTTGCACGGGGTCTTAGTCGTGGCAGGTGGACTCCTTAGTTGCGGCAGGTGGACTCCTTATTTGCAGCAGGTGAACTCTTAGTTGCGGCATGCATGTGGGATCTAGTTCCCTGACCAGGGATCAAACCCTGGCCCCCCGCATTGGGAGCATGAAGTCTTTACCACTGTGCCACCAGGGAAGTCCCTGTGGAAGGCTTTAACTGAGGGGCACCATGGTCTGAGGTAAGCTCTGGAAGGCTCATTTGGCTTCTGTGAGGAGAACAGACTTAGAGGCACAAATGCAGGAGGAGGGAGGCTGGTTAGCCAGCAAGAGACATGGGTGGCTTGGCCCAGGCTGCTGGCTCTGGAAATGCAGGAAAATGGTCAGACTTCAGGTATATTTTGCAGGTAGATGTTATAGAATTTGTGCATAGACTGTATGGCAGATGAGGGAGAGGAAAGAGTCAAGGATGGTGGGGCTCATCATTCAAATCCCCGGATTTTTGTGTTGAGAAAAATGGGTTTTACTGAGATGGGAATCAGAGTGAGGGACAGATTTTAGGATTGCAGATTTTAGGATTGCAGATTGTTTGATTGGAGATTTCCATTTTGAACATGACTGAAATGCCACACTAATATAGGGTGACCATATGTCCCAGTCTTCCCTGGGATGGTTTGAGTTATGTCTGTGGTTCCAGCTTAATTCACAGCACCCGCTTTTGTGCTTAGAAGTGTTTGGATGATGAATTGTATGTTCCTCTTACATGCTGGGCATCCATGTGGCTATGTCAAATTAGGCTGGAAGTATATATTTGGGAGCTCACAGATGCATTGAAAGTTATGGAACTGGCAGAAATCACCTAAGAGGAGATGTAGATGGAGAGAGAAGAAAAGGTGTCCCAGAATCAAGCCAGCAAGGAAGATGGAGAAGATGGGGCTTTTGAGGTGCAAGAAAAATGAGAGGGTGTGGAGAGTCGGGGTTTCAAGGAGGGACAGTTTGCCGCCTGCTGGCGAGGGCAGAGATGTCCATTTGGTGGTCAACACAGACGTCACCCGTGAACTTGGCGACAGCAATTTCAAAGGAGAACTGGGCACAGAAGCAAGTTGGAGAGTGAGGAAGGAAAGGCGCTAAGAGTAAATAGCTCTTTCCCGCATGTCTGGGAGGGAGGAAGGCGAAATGGACGGTAGCTTTAGGCGACGCGGCAATAAAGGAAGAGTCTTTGAAGAAGGGAGTAGCACATGCTGTTTAAAGGCTGTGGAATGGTCCTTCAGAGAAGGATTACATTGATTAGGCAGGAGAGGGGCTGCCTGCAGGAGCCTAGTCCTTGAAAAGCACCAGTGCAGGCCCTCTCCTTTGGCAGGCGTGGGACACACTGCTTTCACGCTACTCGGAAGAAAGAGAAATCTTCTTTCTTTATAAGTCATTATAAATAATTAGGACATACAAAGGGTATAATAAATCATATAAGGCCACTGTCCAGCTTAAAAATTATTCTCAGTATAGTGATAGTCCTACATTCCCTTCCTCAACCCTTCCCCTGCCCCCAAAACCATCATCCTGAATTAGTTTTTTATTATTTTCATGCATTTCTTTTACATTCACCACATGAGTTTTAATCCCTGAGTGGTATATATTAATAGTATCATTCTGTGTGTCTTTAAACCTTCCACAAATGTATCATCCTGCAACTTGGCATCACTTCATATTGTGAGATGAATCTGTGTTAAGTGGCTTCCCTTTAGTATTTCTCATCGCTGTAGGCTTTTTTTTTTTTTTTTTTCCCACCCCTTATCTAATCTCCTGTTGCTGGACATTGAGGGAGCTTTCTTTTTTTTTTTTTTTTTTTTTTGCCATTACACAGTGCTGCTGTAACATTCTTGCTACATCCTTGTGCACTTGTGCAGAGTCTTTTCGGCTCACGTTTAGGAGTGGAATTGCTGAGCTGTGGGTTTGGGTTTTCCATCTTTCACTGCCAGGGCTGCCACATAAGGTTATGCACCACCTTGCCATTGGTTGCCAGATTGTTCTTCAAAGGGGTTGTATCAATTTATGTTCTCATAAGGAGGGCCTAAGAGATCCTGGCCGTCCACATGCTCACCAATACTTGGTATTGTCAGGTGTTTCAATTTCGCCCATCTGATGAGTGTGAAATACACTTATCAAAGTATTTAATCTGCATTCCCCTGATTACGGGTGAAAAACATCTTTTCGTAAATTTATTGGCCACTCAGGAGTCTTCATCTGTGAATTACCTGGGCCTATTTTTCTGCTGCATTGTTTTCTTCTTTCTTTTTTTTTTAAATTGATTTGTAGTTCTTTCTGTATTATAGTTAGTAATCTTTTTTTGTCAGTTATCTGTGTTACAAATATTTTCTCTTAGTGTGAGGCTTGTCTTTTCATTTTGTTTTATGGTATCTGTTCATGAAAACAAGTTTTTGATTTTAGTGACAAATTTATCAATCTTTTATAATTTGTGCTTTCTTTGGTGTCTTGTCTAAAAAAACTTTCCTACTGAGAGATCACAGAGAAATCCATCTATACATTTTTCTAAAATATTTACATTTTTTCCTGTTGTGTATCTGTGTTTACATTTGTTTTTTAAGCAATTAAAATTATCTCTGAAAGGATACATATGAAAGAGATTAACATCAGCTGTCTCCAGGGAGTGGAATCAGGTGACTGGAGATCAGAGTGAAAAGGAGTCATTCACTGTATATCTTTAGTTGCTTTTGAGTTTTGAACCATATTAAAAAAATACCTATTCAAAAATAAGTGAATAATTTAAATAAAAAGTCATTAAAGGGGCTTCCCTGGTGGCGCAGTGGTTGAGAGTCCGCCTGCCGATGCAGGGGATGCGGGTTCATGCCCCGCGGTCCGGGAAGATCCCACTTGCCGCGGAGCAGCTGGGCCCGTGAGCCATGGCCGCTGAGCCTGCGCGTCCGGAGCCTGTGCTCCACAACGGGAGAGGCCACAACAGTGAGAGGCCCGCGTACCGCAAAAAAAAAAGTCATTAAAAAGGTTCTGCAGGGAACCTACACTGTTGGTGGGAATGTAAACTGGTACAGCTACTATGGAGAACAGTATGGAGGTTCCTTAAAAAACTAAAAATAGAGCTACTGTATGATCCAGCAACCCCACTCCTGGGCATATATTCAGGGAAAACCATAATTCGAACAGAATTATTATTATAATAATTATTATTATATATAGAATAATTATTATTCCAATATTCATTGCAGCACTATTTACCATAGCCAGGACACGGAAGCAACCTAAATGTCTATCGACAGAGGAATGGATAAAGAAGATGTGGTACATATATGCAATGGAATATTACTCAGCCATAAAAAAGAATGAAATAATGCCATTTGCAGCAACATGGATGGACCTAGAGATTGTCATACTGAGTGAAGTAAGTCAGACAAAGACAAATATCATATGATATCGCTTATATGTGGAATCTAAAAAAGTGTTACAAATGAACTTATTTACAAAACAGAAATAGAGTCACAGATGTAGAAAACAATCTTATGGTTACCAGGGGGGAAAGGGGCTGAGGGATAAATTGGGAGATTGGGATTGACATATACACACTACCATATATAAAATAGATAACAAATAAGGACCTACTGTATAGCACAGGGAACTCTATTCAGTACTCTGTAATGACCTATATGCGAAAAGAATCTCAAAAAAGTGGATGTATGTATATGTATAACTGATGTACTTTGCTGTACAGCAGAAACTAACACAACATTGTAAATCAACTATACTTGAATAAAAAAAATTAAAAAATTAAAATGTTAAAAAAAGGTTCTGCAAAAACAGAAGTTGTTTTTCAGAAACATTTAAACCTCGAATGCACCTACAGTTAAACTTTGTGCATGGTGTGAGAAAGGGATCCAGTTTTAAATTGTCCACAGGATAGTCACACCTTCCCACCTTTCTATGCTTAGCTCATTCTTATTCAAGACTCAGCTTAGATTCATATATTCCAGCTGTGCTGCCATGATACCCTATAGAGCAGTGCTGTTCAGTAGAAATACAATGCAAACTGCATATGTAATTTAAGATTTCCTAGCAGCCACATTAAAAAAGAAATAGGTGAAATTAATGTTAACAATATATTTATTTAACCTAATATATGTAATCAGGGTCAAAATTATTGAGATAGTTCACATTCTTTTTCATACTAAATATTCAAAATCTAGTGTGTACTTTATACTTATAGCAGACCACAACTCAGACTGGCCACATTTCAGTTGCTCCATGGCCACATGTGGTTAGTGGCTATCATATTGGATGGCATGGCTGTAGAGACTGCTATCACAGAATGTGCTGAATTATATGATCTGTCCTCACATCATCCTCTGTTATTAGCCAGTGAGCTTCTGAAGGGTGGGCACTGAGTCTTAGTCATCTATGTACTCCTTCTCTGTGTACCTAGTGAGTGCTTTGAGTAGAGGTCCTCAATTTTTGGTTGAATGGATTGAACTCTGGAGACTTCCCAGGTGGTCCAGTGGCTAAGACTCCGAGCTCCCAATGTAGGGGGCCTGGGTTCGATCCCTGGTCAGGGAACTAGATCCCACATACCGCAACTAAGAGCCTGCATGCTGTAACTAAAGATCCCGCAGGCAGCAAGATCCCTCATGTCACAACTAAGACCTGGTGCAGCCAAATTAATTAATTAATTAATTTTAAAAAAGAAATGATTGAACTGTGTTTTTTTTGGCTGCACCACGCAGCCTGTGGGATCCTAGTTTCCTGACCAGGGATCGAACCCGGACCCCGTGCAGTGGAAACGTAGAGTTCTAATCACTGGACCGCCAGGGATGAACTCTAGACTGTTGATACACTCTTCCTTATATAAAGCTGAATCTGGTTCACTGGAAATTTCCAGGGGCCCTAGCTCTGCACCCTGAAGCCTCACAGGAGGTGAAGTTCCCCTAAATTTTCTCTTCCTCTAAATATCCCAGAGGCTCTCCCTTCCTTTTCTTTTTTTTTTTTTTTTGCAGTACGCGGGCCTCTCACTGTTGTGGCCTCTCCCGTTGCGGAGCACAGGCTCCGGACGTGCAGGCTCAGTGGCCACGGCACACGAGCCCAGCCGCTCTGCAGCACGTGGGATCTTCAGCCGCTCTGCAGCACGTGGGATCTTCAGCCGCTCTGCAGCACGTGGGATCTTCCCGGACCGGGGCACGAACCCGTGTCTCCTGTATCGGCAGGGGGACTCTCAACCACTGTGACACCAGGGAAGCCCCTCTCCCTTCCTTTTCTGATCCCTCCTTGTCTGAATGACCACTGGGCTTCTGACCAGGATCCACACATGCCTAGAAAACGTTTTGGTACATTCTCCAATTACTTCCCATGTCAGTGTTTTAGTTTCACAACTGCATTGCAAGTTCCTAAACGCCCCAAGGTGAGCAAGGCCTCGGTGGTCTCCTCCCAGGTGATCTCCGCGGTGCCCAGGTGGGTGGCAGGCACACACGCTCAGCTTCCTCTCAGGACTAATGTTTACAGTTCATCTCATTCTTCCTCTGCTCAGATATGTCCCCACTGCCTTTTCTGATCTTCAGAAATCAGAGCATTTCAGGGCTAAAAAAGCACACAGACATCCCCGTACCAACCCCTCGTTTTCCAGCTGAGGAAAGGTAGGAGCCATGAGTGATGTCTTGCCCCAAATCCGAGTGCCAGAACCAAGGACCAGGAAAAACCCAGAGTCCCAGTTCTGGGCCCCTGTTTCCTCTATTCTGGCCTTCTCCTGGGCCTCCTCTTGCGAGACTCTTCCTCAGTCCTGGCTCCCACCCAGGCGGGCCAGGCTGCCCGGTCGGGTGGGAAGGCCAGGACCCCAAAGAAGGTCTGGTGGAGCAGTAGGGTGTGTGAATGTGTCTGTCTGGGGGTGTGTGGTGGAAGGGCACCAGCGGGTTAAAGTGAACACCGGACAATGATGCAATCACAGACTCCAAATTGAGTGCAGGTCGCTTTAAGAAAGGAGTAGCTGTAATCTGAAGCCTGCTGGACGCTGGATTAGGAGGCAGCAGAAGAAGCTCTGGGGCTTAACAGCAGCCCCTCAGTGTGCAGACCTAGGCTGGGGCGCGGAGCTGCGGCGCACTCACAGGTAAAGAGCTCCCTGTCTGGTCTGCATGTGTGTCTGGGGAAGACGGGAGGCTCCTCTGGGCTGGAGGGACGGGGGTGAAGCAGGGTACTTCAGGGAGCAGAAAAGAGGGGTGTAAGGGAGAGGAGGTGGGGAGACATTAGTTCCTGCAGCTTGGGCACCAGGGTGAGTAGGTTAGAGAGGGCAGAGGGAGTTGGGGGCCAGAGCCCACTTATCCCCCAACCCTACTGCACCACTAGGAGAAGAGGCCGGAAAGACTCCTGAATGAAATGGGTGGGAAACAATGGGGGGGGGTGGCGGGGAAGAAGCAGAGAGCTTGGCTGCTGGGTCAGGTCTGAGCATCACTTCAGGGGGCTCTGCAGCCTTGGGGGAAGGAGGCTGTCGGGGAGCTGTACCTCCACTGGGGCAGTCAGGGAAGCAGCCCATCCTGCAGCCCGGCCATGGCTTGGGCTCAGCTCCCTCCCCGCTGCCTTTTCAGAGTCAATTGGTGCTGATTTCAAAGGTAACTTCCCGACACTGCCAAGCAGCTGGCCTGTGGGGAGGCTTCCGGGCAGGCCTGGGATGGAGGACAGCTGGGTCCTTCTATCCAGTGCCCACCCTTTTTCTTTGGCCAAATCAGCTGCCAGTAAAAGCTGGGCGACCAGTGGGGGTTTGGCCTCTCACCAACAATGACCGCTATTTAGCCCAGCCGGTGTATGGGATTTGGGGGCTCAGCGGCCGGAGCTGGAGAGGAGGGCTGCCCGCACACTTGGTGCTCCCTGGGACAAGCCACAGCAAGGAGCGGGTCTGGGCCAGAGAAAAACTTCAGGCTTCCCAGAAACCCCATCATTGTCTGGCCCAGGCGGGTCCACCAAGAGTTCAGCCCTCAGGCAGCGGGCCAGGCAATTCTGTCCCTAAGGCTGGTCCTTCTGGGGTGTGGGGAGGTGACACTCATGGGCGCCCTGGCCCCGCTCATTCAGGCTCCAAAACTTCAGAAAAAAAGTCGCCTGCGCACTGATGGGGTCACCACGGTGGGGTGGGCCTGGAGGGACCCCTCAGAATCTCCCTCCCAGAGCCAGGGCAGAGGGTGGTGCCCTTCCATGAACTGCCCATGAGGTCCACTGCCATGTGGCTTGGAGGCTGTGCGGTCCTGGGAGGAGGAGGAGGGATGGTGTTCGTCTCACAGCTGGGTTTAATCTGAAACACATGTACTGGCTCAAATTTATCCTCCCAGCTTGAAGGCAAGATCACAAAATCAGTTCCTTGTGTTTCTTGATTTGGGCAATGTGGCCGGAAGGCAGGCCTGAGCTTGGCCCAACTGGGAGGATATCTACCTCCTCTCCCTGCCCTCCCCCGCCTGGTAGGACAGGAATCTGGCTTGGACACTGCCCCTTGGACAGGATGGCACCATTGTCCCTGTGCCCCTGGCCAGGCGATGGAGGCCTGGACAAGCCCACGGAACAGTCATCTTGGACAGGGCACCGAGTGTGCTCAGAGGGGCCCCCGTGCAGACCCTTACTCTCTACCCTCTCACTGCCCTTGCAGGGGGTTTTCGATCATCTCTCCGCTTCCCTCATCCCCAGGGCTTCAGGTGGAGGATTCAAAGAGGGGCCATAAACACTATGCGTCCTGGAGACTGGCTCTGGGCCAGCTGTGGACCCAGGTGCCTTTCCCTGCCAGGGTGGCTCACCTCATCTTTAGTCCTCAGCCCACTCACGTGGTGACAAGTGATCACATGACCTGAGGTTTGGGCTCACACTCTGTAGGGACTCCTACAGAGAAGATCCATCTTCAAGTGCATTTGAACTTGGTTTCCTTAAACACCACGCCAGGATGACATCTCCCACCTCCTCCCTCCTATCTCAGTTCCCTACCCTGGCCCAGGAACTAGAGCTAACAGCTTTCCCTCTAGCCCTGCATCTCACTGAATTTCCAGTCTCCGCTAAGCCAGTCTGCTGAGGCTCAGGCAGGGAAGGCCCCTGCCAGCTCTGGGTGGGGCTGGCCGGGTGGAAAGAGCAGCTGTGAGCCTGGATGGCCTTAAGGGCTCTATCTTGCACTGCAGAAAGCTTTTCCCGTTGTCTCAATGGAAGATATCTCCCTGAGTGGCAGGGGCAGCCGTGGGGAAGAGCAGCTGGCTGAGAACACAAGGGTCTGTGGAACTCACTGAGAGACACGTGCTCGAGATCAGGGTTTAGAGAGAAAGCCGGGCTGGGGCCCACAGGCCGTCCGGCCGTAAGCCGAGCAAACTCAGAGGCCATCTTTTCTTTTGCGTCCTTTCATGCTCTACAATGTTGTCCAGTGGCTTATTAGACTTAATTTTAAGGACTTTGACCAAAAATCACACACTGCATTCTCAATTTTCCTATTTGTTCTGAGAAGTCAGGAAAGCGTGTGTGTGTGTGTGTGTGTGTGTGTGTGTGTTTATGGGTATATGAAAGGAAGAAAGAGCTTGAGACCCTTGGCCTGTGTGTGTTTGTGCACACAAGGGTGTATTTGTGCTGCAGGGGAGGGGAGGGGCAGGGGAGACAGGTGATAAGTTCTTGTTTTTTTAAAATAAATTTGTTTGTTTATTTATTTATTTTTGGCTGCGTTGGGTCTTCGTTGCTGCGCGGGCTTTCTCTAGTTGCGGCGAGCCGGAGCTACTCTTCGCTGCAGTGTGTGGGCTTCCCATTGCAGTGGCTTCTCTTGTTGCAGAGCATGGGCTCTAGGCACACGGGCTTCAGTAGTTGTGGCTTGTGGGCTCTGGAGCACAGGCTCAGTAGTTGTGGCACACAGGCTTAGTTGCTCCGCGGCATGTGGGATCTTCCCGGACCAGGGCTCGAACCTGTGTCCCCTGCATTGGCAGATGGATTCTCAACCACTGCGCCACCAGGGAAGCCCAGGTGATAAGTTCTTGACATGGCAGTATGGATGGAGGGAGAGCAGAGGTCCTGGTTGCTGAGACCTTGTCCCACTTTCTAACCAGAAGGCCTCTCAGAAGATCTTGTTTATGAACACCCCCAGCTGCCTTCATCCCCTCCCACCTCCGCATCCTGATTCCAGGGGTGAGCTCATAGAGGCAGTGAATGTAGGAGGGCAAGGAATGCGGGAGCCCTAGACCCAGAGTTCCCTTTTCCCTTGTGGTCCAGGGGTCAGACCAGAGTCCTGTCCAAAGAGGCTACTGCTCAGGAGGTAAAGGGACTTGGGTGGTCTTACTAAGAAGTGGGGTTACTTAACCTGAAGGAAAGAATTCTTGGAGGTTTCAGAGCTAGATCCGAGCTAGTGGGGGGAAGAGGACATGGCTACCTCCAGGGAGAAGGGGGGTCCTGGGGTTCCAGGAGTAGGGAGACACATTTTGACTCAGGGATCATTGGAGAACTCACCTGTCTCTGGTGTCACTCACTAAGTGCTATGAAGGCATCATCTAATTTAATTCTCATCACAATAGGTAAGTACTATTTGATTTCCATTTTACAAGAGAAGACACTGGGATTTAGAGAGGTATTAAGACACAGAATTGAGGGGAATTCCCTGGCGGTCCAGTGGTTAGGACTCCACACTTTCACTGCTGGAGCCCGGGTTCGATCCCTTGTTGGGGAACTAAGATCCCGCAAGCCGCACAAAGAAGATACAGAATTGAGATTTGAACCCAGGCTGTCTGACACTAGACCCAGCACTCCTAACCATGAGAGTAAGAGCTTTTTTTTTTTTTTTTTTTTGCGGTACATGGGCCTCTCACTGTTGTGGCCTCTCCAGTTGCGGAGCACAGGCTCTGGACACGCAGGCTCAGCAGCCATGGCTCACGGGCCCAGCCGCTCTGCGGCATGTGGGATCCTCCCGAACCAGGGCACAAACCCACATCCCCTGCATCAGCAGGTGGAGTCCCAACCACTGCGCCACCAGGGAAGCCCCGAGAGTAAGAGCTTTTGACACAGAACTGTCCAAGAAGGGAACGAGTTGCTTATGAGGCCACAGGTTCCAGGGCAGAGGAATTCAAGGAGAGACTTTGAGAACTTGGGGGTAGCAGGGGCTGGACCAGATGCCCCCATTCTCTATATTCTGTGATTCTACATCTGAGACCTAGGTTCTGCCCCCATGCTTTTACATTGACCCAAATCCTGTATCAAGAGCTGGTCAGTGTGCCCGCAGGGAAAAGCCCATGTCCACACAGAGGAGCCCACTGCTGGGTCTTCACTACCCTGGAAGTTTAGGCACAAAGGTGGGTCTCCTGGCACAGACAATGGATGAAAGCACAAGCTCGCCATAGGACCGTGGGCTGTGAGGCAGGGGGAGGGCTGGGGAGGTGCTGAGAGGGAGGGAACAGCAAGCTGAGGGTCCACTTCCAGCCCGGGGAGGCTGGAGGGAAGGTGCCTAGCCCTGCCAAGGCCCTGCTACCTGCCCAGGGTGGCCGGGTGTTGCAGGGTGGTGGGTGAGGGAAGCAGCCTGCCACCTCTTTTGCTTTCTTGCAGGCCCCAGGATGCAGGCCTTTGTGCTACTTCTCTGGACTGGAGCCCTCCTCGGGCACGGCAGCTGCCAGAACCCCGGCCTGGAGGAGGTCAGAGGCGGGGTGTGTGTGGTGGGGGCCTGGCGGGGCATCAGCAATTCCAGCCCCTCCTCAGTAGGCAGCATGGGAGACAGGACAACACCCAGGTTGCAGGCCAGGCTCTGGCCTTTCTGTCTAGACAGGGCCTTGGTTTTTCCATCAGCAAAACATAAAGTGTCTCACCCTGCCTTTCACAGAACAGAGTGGGGACAAACGTTAAGATCCAACAAGGTGAAAGGCAAAAACGCTCTAACAAGTCCAGGGCTGTCCCTTCAGTGAAGACTTTTTCTCATTACCTTGCATTACTTGTGGGTCTCACTGAGTGGGTGGTGGCCTTGGATATTTGTTCCAGTCCTGATCAGGGTGCAGCAGAGGTGTAAGAGTGTGGAAAGGCCTCTTTCCTGTCCAGAGAGAGCACAGTCGGGTTGCAAAGGCAGATGCTGAGAAGCCTATGCTATGTGACAGTGGGGGTGGGGGAGTGACTGTCACACAAGGGACCAGGGCACTTCTGGACCAGTCCCTTGTCTTTTAAAAAATTAATTAATTAATTTTTGGTTGTCTTGGGTTTTCACTGCTGCATGCAGGCTTTCTCTAGTTGGGGCGAGCGGGGGCTACTCTCTGCTGCGGTGCGTGGGCTTCTCATTCGGTGGCTTCTCTTGTTGTGGAGCACAGGCTCTAGGCACGCGGGCTTCAGTAGTCGTGGCATGTGGGCTCAGTAGTTGTGGTTCGTGGGCTCTACAGAGCAGGCTCAGTAGCTGTGGTGCACGTGCTTAGTTGCTCCGCGGCATGTGGGATCTTCCCGGACCAGGACTCGAACCTGTGTCCCCTGCATTGGCAGGCGGATTCTCAACCACTGCGCCACCAGGGAAGTCCCTGGACTTTGTCTTGAGTTCCAAGTTTGAATTCTGGTTCACCCTCTCACTAGCTTTATCATCTTGGACAAGTCACTGTTACTTGAGTCTGTTTTCTTATCTATAAAATGGGATTAAAAATATCCTTACAGGGCCATCACAGACAGTCACTTATTTTTTTATCTACTGAACACCTACTCTGTAGGTGTGCTGGGGATGGGTGGAAATATGAAAGACTCAGTTCTGGCTTTCAAGGAACTCAGTGTTTTGGGATAGTGGTCTTTGGTGGTATCATCTACATTGACTAGTATGAAATGAAGTAAGTCAAATAAAAAGAACTAGCACAGAGGCAGGCACATGGTAGGCAGTTAATACAGAAGTGGTAGTTGACTCTGAAAAAATGGTCAGAAAACCAAAAGGTGCCTTCAGATTGGGGCCATCAGGGAAAGTCTGTGGTGGAGGAGGTGATATCTAATCAGAGCCATGAAAGACAGGAAGGGTTTGATAGGAGGGTCCAGGTGGAGACCTGCGAGCAGTGAGCAAGGGTGAGCAGACAGGGAGCCTGTCTGGCCTGAGAACAGAATTTCTTGGGAAGGGGAACTCCTCTCCTTTTATTTATTTATTTTTAATGTGTTACAGGCCTGAGGCTCACAGGTCACTGGCGCTTAAAGCTGGCCAGCTAACTTCTCCCCAGCAGAGCGCCCCTACAGGAGCAGGGGCACAGACTCATTCCAACGTTAGGCTAAGCGTACCATCCTCAGGCAGGACAGCCCCCAGGGACCAGAAGGACAGTCCCACACAAAGCGATGAGACCAGTCATCCCGTGCTCATTTGCACTGGTCCTTGTGCTCAAATGCAGGGCTCCCTGGCCCCTGAGACCACAGGGCTGCCAGTGGAGGAGGAGGATCCCTTCTTCAAGGTCCCTGTGAACAAGCTGGCGGCCGCCGTCTCCAACTTTGGCTACGACTTGTACCGCGTGAGATCCAGGGAGAGCCCCGCTGCTAACGTGCTCCTGTCTCCGCTCAGCGTGGCCACGGCGCTCTCTGCCCTTTCGCTGGGTGAGTTCCTGGATGCAGAAAGCCCTGCATCCTAGAGCTGCCCTCCGGCCTCTGCACATATCTGACTCTAAGCCCTGGAGACACTTCGCTCAGGGAGGGTGAAGAGTGCCGAGAGGCTGGGCCTGGGGGTCCCGGCGTGTGCAGAGTGGGAGCTCGGGGGGCAGGGCACTGCTGACACGGGTGTGTGGCCTCGGGACCACTTACTGACATTCCTTACGCGAGCTTCTCCTACGTGCCAGCCTCGTCGGTGTGGCTAGGCTCTGGGGACATAACTGCACACAAACAGGCACGGTCTGTGCCCTCGCTTGGGTCACACAGCTGAGCTCACGGGGGAAACAAATAAACAGGAAACTGCAGAACAGTCTGGTAAGTGTTGTGATGGGAGAAGCACAGGGACTTGAACCCTCACTCCACCCTTCTATCTCCCTAGGCCTGATGCCTTTAGCCTACCTCCAGGAAAATCTATTTTTCCTCCATTGCCTTCAGATTCCTTTCCACCTAGAACGTCCCCAGTACCAGCAGACGAGAAGACTTAGGGTGCGGTGTCCCTGCCCCGTTCCAGGAGCTGGCCCGACTTGGGCCCCAGTGGGCAGTTACAGAGGTTTACACGCCCATCCCTCTGGCAGGAGCGGAGCAGCGGACAGAATCCAGCATTCACCGGGCTCTCTACTATGACCTGATCAGCAAGCCAGACATTCACAATACCTATAAGGAACTCCTTGCCTCCGTCACCGCCCCGGAGAAGAACCTCAAGAGCGCTTCCCGTATCGTCTTTGAGAGGAGTGAGTCACCCGGGATGCCTGAGGCGCGTGGGGCTCTGTGCTGCACGTGGGGGTTTCCTTCTAACCACCAGAGCACATCTGCTCTGGCCAGGCCTGGCCCTGGGGGGCAGGAAGGGGCCCTGTGAGCCCAGAGAGGATCGGAAAGAGGAAATGGGCTGAGGGAGGCAGCGGGAGGGTCGGGTGAGGGCAGTAGTGTGAAGAGAAACAGTAATGAGTGAGGTCTGTTGTTCCCCGTCCAGTGCCAGGGGAAGCCGGCACAGAGTCCTGGCGTGTCCCGGGAAGATGCCAGGCAGGAAGTCGGGGCCTGCTGAGGGTCAACCAGAACCTCTCAGAGAGGATGCTGGGTTAGCTCTCAGCGCACACTAACCTCTGCCCCGTCTCTTCGCAGAGCTGCGGATAAAAGCCAGCTTTGTCGCACCCCTGGAAAAGTCGTATGGGACCAGGCCCAGAATCTTGACCGGCAACACTCACTTGGACCTTCAGGAGATTAACAACTGGGTGCAGGCCCGGATGAAAGGGAAAGTCGCTAGGTCCACGAGGCAAATGCCCAGTGGAATCAGCATTCTCCTTCTTGGTGTGGCTTACTTCAAGGGTGAGGGCTTCTCCACTTGGCTTTTGGCCAAGGGCGGACAATGAGTGTCAGATGGGGCCAGGAAAGAGGGGAAGTCAAAGAAGGCAGAGGAGGACCCAGGAAAGGCACCTGCCTGAGGGCTGCCTGCTTGTCGTCAAACCCAAGGCAAACATTGGATAAGTGCCTACAAAGTGTACGGGGCCGTAGAGAAAGACTAGCAGAGATAAGGGGGCACTCCCACTCCCACACCTGTTTGGGGCAGGCACTGGTAGATTTCTGGCTGGAGCCAGGTGAGGGTCCAGGCCCAGCTCTGCCTGTACTGGCTGGAGAGCCCTGCACAAGCTTCATAGCCTTTTGGGGCCTGTTTTCTTATCTCTCACTCGGGGACGATACACTGACTTCAGGGACACTCTGTCTGTGTCATCTCCCATCATTTTTTTTTTTTTAACATCTTTATTGGAGTATAACACACAGTGGTGTGTTAGTCTCTGCCTTACAACAAAGTGAGTCAGCCATACATATACATATATCCCCAATATCTCCTCCCTCTTGCGTCTCCCTCCCTCCTACCCTCCCT
Organism: Mesoplodon bidens; assembly: GCF_964165515.1. NCBI lineage: Eukaryota > Metazoa > Chordata > Mammalia > Artiodactyla > Ziphiidae > Mesoplodon > Mesoplodon bidens. Next base: position 17,457,560 of record NC_138179.1, read on the forward strand.
ATCCTACACCTCTAGGTGGTCACAAAGCACCGAGCTGATCTCCCTGTGCGATGCAGCTGCTTCCCACGAGCTATCTATTTGACATTGGGTAGTGTATATATGTCCATGCCACTCTCTCACTTCATCCCAGCTTCCCCTTCTCCTTCCCCCATCTCCCATCTTCACATGGACCCTAGCATCATGCCCGGGGCACACAGCAGGTCGTTGATAAACCGTTGTTAGTTTTCTAACAACATTCTTCTAGGCTGTGTTGATGTGCCCAAGTCTATTCCACGGGCCCAGTGTGAGGCCAGCCCTATTCACATGAGCCTTGGGTAAGATGTGCCTCCCCTTAAAGTGTCTATCAGGCAGAGTGGACCCCTAAACTCCTAGAGGAAAGTCCTCCCTGAAGCACTGAGCTCCAGGACATGAAAGAAGCTGTCACAGACCAGCATGTTAAAGGCCACGTCAAACTATCGGCTTGCTGTGTGAGCGCTGGCAATCACTTCACCTCTCTGGGGTTCTGGGCTTTTTCAGCTATGAGAGGGTTGATGACATGATGTCGAGGTCCCTTCCAGCTCTAGCCTCCCTGGGTTGTCTTCCGGACACAACACTGTAAAAGTGTACACCAGTTTACCTTTCTCCTAGGCTATCACAGAACTTGAATAAACCCCGACAATCAACCTATTTCCTCCTGAGTTTACGTATGGAAGGTATTCAGGACCCTAGAAATTCTGTGGTCCAGACTGCACATTCTGAGATAGAGCTATTCCCTGATGTATCAGGGCCTCTGACGACTAAGATTCCTGTAGCCAGGCAATGTTCAGCAATATGCTTTGGCCTCAGCACGGTCCCAATGCCTTTCTGGTCTCCTGGGGCTCAGGGCACGCCATCTGTTTCATTCCAGGGCAGTGGGTAACAAAATTTGACTCCAGAAAGACTTCCCTAAATGATTTCCACTTGGATGAGGAGAGGACCGTGAAAGTCCCCACGATGTCAGACCCTAAGGCCATTTTACGCTACGGCTTCGATTCTGATCTCAACTGCAAGGTCTGTAGGGGTAGAGTGGGTAGTGGGTGCGGGGACAGGCAGGATGGTGTAGTGGGAATAGAAGGACTTTTTTTTTTTTTTGTGGTACGCAGGCCTCTCACTGTTGTGGCCTCTCCCGTTGCGGAGCACAGGCTCCAGATGTGCAGGCTCAGCGGCCATGGCTCACGGGCCCAGCCGCTCCGCAGCATGTGGGATCCTCCCGGACCAGGGCACGAACCCGTGTCCCCTGCATCGGCAGGCGGACTCCCAACCACTGCGCCACCAGGGAGGCCCTAGAATGACTTTTGAGATGACAGCTGTCTAAATTTTACTTGCTGTGTGACTTTCAGTAAGTTAATAGTTTCTCTGAGGCTTTTTTCCTCAAAATAAAGGGGCATAGTTATCTAAACTTCTCCTCTCACTCAGGGTTTCCTGTAAGGGTTGATAAGGTAATGTGAAATGGGCCCTCAAGATACTTCCCTGCTGGTCCAGCGGTTAAGACTCTGCGCTTCCAATGCAGGGGATGTGGGTTTAGGGAACTAAGATCCCACATGCTGTGCAGCCCAAAAAAAAGTATGCAGGGGAGTGTCATGATCAACGTATACTGTACGTCTGAATAAATCTGAAAAAAATGTTAATAAGCATGAAATTAAAAAATTAAAAAAAAAGATTGGGCACTCAAATGCTGGTGTTAATTCTTGTCTTTTCTTTCCTTCTTTTCCCCTTTTTTTGGGGGGAGAACTTGTATTTCTAGAAGTCAAAGTTAAACTTTCAAAAATTGTCACAAACTCCAAACCGCTGGCATTCTAAGTCTTTCATACCTGACTTTTGAACGTTCGAAGTCAGTAGTTCCTTTTTCTTTGCAAATCGGACAAAACACCTGAAGCACTGGAGAGAAATGCCATGTATGCATTTCTGTAGATGATTTCAGGGGCTCTTGGGACCTCTGATGCCATCTGTCCTGTGGACCTGAGGTTAAGGACCGCTGCTCAAAGGACCATTGTATTGCTGCTTCTGTGTGCTCTGCCTGGAGTCCCTATTTCTAGTCCAGGGCTCTGTACATAACAGATGATCAGTAACTGTTGGCAGACAAACCTTGGGAGAAAACACAGACCTGGAATTCAATTCTAGCTCTTTAGAACCACAGGAGAAAATTCTTTCAGCAGATAACTTCAGTTGGTATTAGGCCCAGGTAAGAAAAGACAATGGCCTACTTTTTGAAGAAACATCAGTAGACATCTTGCTGTCGGAAAGCAATAGCTTCGAGGGACAACTGTTACATAGATGAGGGGCTGGGAAAGCGTGGCAGGGCCTGGTTACAGGAGAGGAGAAGGCGGCTTGGGGGGCTGTACCTATCTCTAGGCTCCTGGGCTCCAAAGGACTAACGCCTGTGCTTCCTCCCTGTCGTTTCAGATTGCCCAGCTGCCCTTGACCGGGAGCATGAGTATCATTTTCTTCCTGCCTCTGAAAGTGACCCAGAACTTGACCATTATAGAAGAGAGCCTCACCTCTGAGTTCATTCACGACATAGACCGAGAACTGAAGACTGTTCAAGCGGTCCTGACCATCCCCAAGCTGAAGCTGAATTATGAAGGCGAACTCACAAAGTCCGTGCAGGAGATGAGTATGTTTCTGCAAGACCTCTTTGCTCCTGGGGTGGGTGGGGTAGAGTCTTTGAGCCTTCCACCTTGCTAAGCGGAACGCAAAGGCTCCACGGCATTGTACCGAGGCCAGGGATGATTCCTTAATTCTAATAGTGCTGGAGAGGAAGACTGAACTTCCTTATCAGACTCACTCCTCAGCCCCAAGAGCATACGTCTTGTAACAGCAACTCAGAACACTGCCTCTCAAGATAGGTCTCTTGACCTGGTTTCTAATCTTAACTTCACTTGCTGTGTGCTCCTGGGCAAGTCACTTAACCCTTAACCAGCCCAGAGCTCTACATACCTCACAGAAGGTCAAAAGTGGTGTTCCACTCCCAGCCTGCTTGCCTTCTTGAGAATCAGAATTTAAGAATCAGGACTGTACTCTTCCTTGGGGTGTTGATGAGGCAAGGTTTTAACGGAAATCTCTCTCAATCTCTGCAGAGTTGCAGTCCTTGTTTGATTCACCAGACTTTAGCAAGATCACGGGCAAACCTATCAAACTTACTCAAGTGGAACATCGCACTGGCTTTGAGTGGAATGAAGATGGGGCGGGTACCACCCCCAGCCCAGGGCTCCAGCCTGCCCACCTCACCTTCTCCCTGGACTATCACCTTAACCAACCTTTCATCTTTGTACTGAGGGACACAGACACAGGGGCCCTTCTCTTCATAGGCAAAATTCTGGACCCCAGGGGCACTTAATACTCCAATTTAATGTTCAAATACCCCAGAAGAAGAAAACGCTAGAGGGATGGCAGATTATATATTACATGAAGGCTGCCCCTATGTTTCAATGTATACTTTGCAATAAAAGTGCTTTATCCTTAACTTTTGTTACCCTGTTCCTCCTCCTATTTTGAGTTATGTTAAATTTAATATGAAGATAAATAACCCTTTAGGAATTTGCTGGTCCCGTATTTATAGCCTGGTCTAACTAAACTCTGCAGAAAGTCACCAGGTGAGATAAGAACTGTAGTGCAAACAACTACAGTTTGCATTCTACAGTTTGCATTGATTGCAATGCAAACTACAGTTTGCATTGATTCTCTGCTCTGTGGGGTTTACACTCTAGGTCACTAATCCCCCGGGAAGGAATTTCCTGTCTCCACAATCAGTGGACCATGCTCTTAAATACACCGGACTTTAGGTTTTAATGCAAGCACGGATATCCCCCAGTCAAGCTAATGCCACCTGACAACACAGGATAACATGCAGACAGATAAGGGAGGAAGTTTGTAACTTCAGGAAATAATTCTTTATTTTATAGAGCATTTAAAGAAAGCTCTCAAGTTCACATAAAATGAGGTCTGCTATGTAAAATTCTACACATATTCTTTTTAAGGAAGGGGGCGTTTTACAAAGTACAACAGAACCTCCTTTTTCAGGAACATGAAACATGCCAAGTGTTTGGAAAAGAACTACAGAATTGGTCAAGACTAAATTTTTCTTCCTGAAAGAGTTAGCTCTACCAAAACATCTCACTGGCCACAGCCCTTGCCAAAGTGAGTTAGTGGAAAGGAAGATAAAGGCGATTCTGCCTGCCCTTCATTCAAGTATTTGAGTGTGAACCATGTTCTGAACACTCAGCTTCCTGCAAAGCTACTGCCAGGCAGCGTCAGGGCTATTCAGTTCCTGATTATAATGCCGGGGCAACCACTGGGCACTTCTTGGGCATGGCCGGGGTGGGCAAACTCTCAAAGCAGTGTGTATGCTTTTCCACCAACTCATCTGAACCACTTGGTCCCCAGTGATGATAAAGCACCCAGGGTTCTGGCCTTCTGACTGGGATGGGGTTTAGACTATTGCTATACATCCAGGTAGACAACAGCTACCATTACTACTTTTTGTCTCTTAAGTGTGAAACCGCTAGCAGCAATGCCCACACCCTCAGCACCTTCTGAAGTTGTTGTTTTTTTTCCCTTCTCAGTAATTATGCAGTCTGTATTTCACTTGCCTGCTTGGGGAGGTAGAAAAAAGCGGTCTCTTTTCAGGCTTGCTAATAAACAGAACTCAGAAACGATGTGTTATAAAGTCATTGCTACAAGCTTGATTTTATTAGTGTTTGGTCAGTGAGTCTGCCTAGAGTATACAATGAAAACCACAGAATAAGGACTCGAAAACTGGTAGAAAACAAATTTAGAGTTGCCATCCTAGGAAGAAATTCCCCAACAATAAAATGGCCCCATATTTATTTCTCTATTCACAATTTATACTCCACCAGTTTTAACAAAGGATTCAAGGAAGCTAGGTACCATAAATGAAACTATATCTCCAGAGGTAAGGAGCCTCACTAATTTCTTGCTTATAATTATTCTTCAATTACAATACAACTATTAAGAGTTTAAGTTCCCACTGGAGTGGTACACAACATTACTACTAGAAACCAAAGGAATGTTCCAGGGAAACAGACTATCATCATTTAGTGAGGTGGCGTCTAGCCAAAACCCCAGGCTAACATCCAGATGCCTGCAGATCAGCTAAAATCCTTTTAAAGGGCTTAGGCTCTCCCTCCAGATACCAGTTTTAAGTTTTTTCTGTAAACCAGGAGTTTTTGTTGCAGAGCAGTTAACTACTTCAAGAAACATCATCAAAATAGGTGAGCATGTCTCCAACTGCAAAGCTTTCTAAGCCCTCCCCTCCCCTCATACACTAAGCTTGTGACTGTCAGGCAAGTCCTGTATTGTTTGGCGACAGCTCAGCAGCAACAGACCCTCTTTAACTCCTCCCACACAGGCTCCTTTCCTGTTGGTCAAGGTCCCCTTGGGACCCTATTCGTTGGGTCCCACAGGGATGGGCAGCAAGTCCAACAAACAGGATCTCATCTGTTGTAGCTCCTGGATCTCATCATTCCAAGGGCCACAGTGCACCAGCAGAACCTTTTCTGCCTGTTGTATTGTGTTCAGAGCTTCGGGTATTGCAAACCTGAAGCAAAGGAGGTAAGGGGAGTGAATCCACCCATTCAATCAGGCAAACATTAACTGAGGGCCTACTCATACCCTGTGGAGAATGTAAAGTAGAACATTTCTGTCTTCAAGGATCTTACAATCTAGAAGGGCAGATAAGACTCTCAGAAACACACTGAAAGGCAGAGTTTGAGATGAAAGTTATGAAAAAAAGGTATAAAGATTCCAGGATTCTGAGAAACAGGCAGATATCAAAGCACTAATCTGATATTTACCCCAAGGTTTACTCAGGAGTCTCTGCCTTAGAGTCACGGAGTCCGCCTATGGCCTGACTCTGCAGCCCTTTCCCTCTCTCTGACGGGGTGGACTGCCTCTATGTCTTGGGTATCAGGTCCACCCACCTCCTAATCCTAGGACCGAGCTTCAAACACTTTCCCACACAGCAGCTTTACCAAGGTTGGACATATTCCGTCTAGAAAGACTGACAGCAGGGCCTCCTAGTGATCCCAGTTACAAAAGCGGATGAGGCATCAACTCATCAACCCTCTTTTTTCCTTTTAACCTTTAAAGCTGGGTTTCTCAACCCTGACACTGTTGACATTTGGGGCCGGATAATTCTCAGCTGTGTGTGTGCGGGGGCTGGCTCGTGCCCTGTCGGATGTTTAACAGCATCTCTGGCCTCCACCCTGAGTCATGACAATCAAAAATGTCTCCAGACATTGCCAGATGTCCCCGGGGGAGCCAGATGACTCGTGCTTGATTACAGCTGCTTTAAAAGGAATAGGACCAGGGGGAAGGAAGAGGCCCTGGAGCTGAGAGTGCTGAGAATGAGTGCTGAGGGGGGGAGGTGTGAATAACTGCCGAGGGGGGTGGGGGGGTGGGGGGGTGGGGGGCGGGACAGGGGAGGGGGCTGAGAAGAACCGCTATGACGGTAGTGGTGGCGGGTTGGGGGGGGCGGGGGCCTGGGCAAGTTCTCCCTGGGAAACTCCCTTCAGAGCTAAGAGCTTCCCCATATCTCCCAGGAGGAAATTCTAAAGTTTCAAGTTTGTCAGCAAAACAGAAGGAAGAATCTCTCCTAAACGGGAAATAAAGACGTGTCAACATGCTTAAAAGCACTGTAGAAAAGAAAAGGAATACACAGAAGAGCCTAATAAAAGAACAGTATGTGGCCCGGTGAAGTGCTGGGAAACAAGAGAAAGACTCACCCATTGAAGAAGATTTGGGCCAGTTTGAAGAGTTCATGGCCCATCTCAACACTGGATGGGCCGTGGCGAACCTCAACCACTCGGAGACTCTTCTGTAGATGGGTGGCTGACTTCTCCCAGTCCCCTTCAACGAAAGGAAAATCTGGTTTCAGAAAAGAACCACAGTCAACTGTGGATGAACATTTTCAGGGTAAGGAATGCTAAATGGAAGGGAGAGCAGCCTCAGTTGAAAGACTCAGAGAGAACCAACCAGACGAGGCCAAGATCATGACCAAACACCCAAGGCAGGCTCATCCTTGGAGCGGAAGGTGAAGACACACCTTACCTAAGGCAGCATAGGCCTGGGCCAGGCCATCCTCGATTTCTCCCACCACGCTGTGTTCCGCCAACAGGAAGCTCTCAGCATCATGCCGGCATCCCAACAACAGCTGAATGGCTCGCTCTATCAATTCAAAGGAAAGTGGCCTCATTACAGACACAAACCCCGTCTTAGAAATGAGAACCCAGCCCTTAAATTCTCTATGGGCTGGGCTGAATGTGGAAACCCCACTTTGTCTCCTTGGGCTGTGATCAACCCACAATTTTTGTTCCAATAAAGCTGTTCTCTTATGTTTTCTCTTTCAATAGCAGAAGGTGCTGGGTGAGGCCTCCCCACATTTACTGTGGGTTTCCAACTTCAGTTTGAAGTGGAATGACTACATTCCATTTATGGTCATTATTTCTCTTGACTCAAAAATCTAAGCTAAAGGTCAACTTTCATAAAAATAGGGTAAATAAATTCCCACGATGTCAAACTCTAAGGCAGAGTTTTCCAAGGTAACGAGGGGTTCCATCACTCCCTTTCTGGAAAAAGCAGGATACTTACATCCATTGGGCACATGGCCCAATGCCCTTTATTTTTAAAAATATTTATTTATTTATTTAATTTATTTTTGGCTGCCTCAGGTCTTAGTTGCCACACGTGGGATCTTTGGTTGTGGTGCGTGGGCTCCAGTGCATGGGCTCAGTAGTTGTGGCGCTCGGGCTCTCTAGTTGTGGCGCATGGGCTCCAGAGTGCTTGGGCTCTGTAGCTGTGGCACGTGGGCTCTCTAGTTGTGGTGCGTGGGCTCAGTAGTTGTGGTGCACAAGCTTAGTTGCCCCGCGGCATGTGGGATCTTAGTTCCAGGGATCAAACCTGCCTCCCCTGTGTTGGAAGGCGGATTCTTAACCACTGGACCACCAGGGAAGTCCCCCCACTGCTCTTTAGAAGAGGGATGATGCTCTGATGAGGGCAGAACAATTTCTCTAGGAAATTAGGTCATGAGGCCCTCGGATTAAAATAAATGGCACTGAACTTCTGGATATGCACAAAGATCACGGATGTCAGAGATAACCTGTTAGTCTTTAACTAACTCTCTGATGCCTAAGAGAACAACAGCTTAAATCAGTTGGCCCTTTTTCAAGGACACCATGCAAACTGAGCTGGTAAGGGTTTGGTCTCACTGGCCCACAAAGCCATCTTGTGGCTGGCATGGGGATAATTAAATTCAATTCTTCAGTCTTCACCGAGTATCCCTGAATTCAAGGTGATCTCAAAATAAATAAAAGGGAAGGGGCTGGAGGACCAAAGCAGGGAGCCAGTCTCACCTAGTTTGCCATTTCTGAGAAGCTTCCGGGCCATCCCCACCTGCTGCCGAAGGTCCTGTAGCTGAGAGACTAGGTGATCTCTGCTGACTGATTCCGTACAAGATGTGCTGCCACAGCTCAGAACATCATCTCCCTGTGGAAGTCAGTTTTGTCTTTTTTCCTGTACCAGACACTGCATGTGCTTACATTATAGGATTGCTCCAGAGCTTCTGACCCTATGGGGGAAGGACTCCTGCAGTAACACACCATGACCAAGGGCAGACTGGATTTGGTTCGATGGCGGCAACTGCAGTGAAAGCAGGAGCCGATCCCTGCTTGAGATTTACTTTTTGCAACCAAATTAAACTGGTACAGACCACAATTTCTTTCCATCTTGATAGCCCCTATCTTATTTCTCTTTGGGGCTGGGACTTTGGATGACAGACACATTTCTAGTGGTTATGAAAAAGCCATAAGGAAACCAATAGAAAAAAAGTGCTGGGTGAGGCCTCCCCACATTCGTCCTCGGGCTTGTGACTTCAGCTTTCCAACACAACCAGCTCCATGTTCTACTTACAGTTCTAAGACATTTGCTGTTTTTCAGATGCCAGAATCTGTGGCCCCATTTGGCAATAGCAACCTGACTTCTCCGGAGGATCCTTTCCCACCCTCCTGAAGTCAGGGCCTGGGGGCTGAGTGGGGAGCATGTGGCTCCGATCTGGCCCATGCCTCTGGCCCAAATGGCTGGGGGGAAACTGTGACTCTGATTTTCCTCCAGACGCAGGTATCAGGTTGATAAAACACAGTAAGATTTTTGCCTAGATCTCTGTTAGAGTTCATATGTTTTTATCCTTCTGGACCGGGGGGATCTGATGCTGGAGCTGCTAGCGGCCATCTGGTCACCACAGGAGGGAAGTCTGCCTGAGGTTGGGCTCAATAATACAGAAAATGGAGCTGAGGGAGGTAGAAAGAAAAATGAGGCCTTGGTGACATTATCTGAGCCCCTGGATCACATTGTATTTGAAGTACCCCTACGCTGGGACTTCTTAGTGATGTACTTGAGCAAATAAATTCCCGGTCTCCCTGAACCCCCAATCAGTTTAGGTGGGATTTTCTGTTCTTTGCAAGAAGGAGATCACTAAATCCAACCTTTCCCTGTAGTTCCTGCAGGGGGGTAATCAATGTGCAGGGAAGACGGGCAAAAGGGAAGAGAGAGTACTGCTATTAGCACCTCTGAGTCCCAGTGGCCTCCTCCTAAAGATTTAAGGCCTTTAGGCTGGATAACTGACCGCCAGGAAAAGCAAAGAGAAGGGAGGGGAGAAAGAGATTCACCTGCAGGAGTGCGCTGCAACGGTGACAACAGAAGGCTTCCCGCCCGGGCCCCTGCGAGGGTCTCTGCTTCTCACGTTCACAAGCGGGACAGGTGCAGTCAAAGAAATACTGAGACCTCAGCTTCTGGCACCTCTCGGCAACACCCATCCTGCTCTCGTGGGGCCCTGCAGAGACACCACGCTTGGCCAGGATTTAAAGCAAGAGAACATCAAGCACTACTTAAAAAACTTCAGCTTAGCGGAGGGTCTGATCAATCACTCATCATGCGACAGGTACATTTCACTCAAACATTTGTGGAACTAGATACAGAAACAGGCTTCCAAGTTGCGGGGACAGGAAGAAAAAGAAACCAAGAAGTTGTTCCTGGCCTATTTTCAGAATAGGACATTTACAGGGATCAAACACGATAGTGCAGATACAACAGGGCCTAGCGAGGAGGCTTTTCTTCCCCGTAAGTATGCACTGCCTCTGCCAGGATGCAGACTCTGCACAGGTGAGGCACCTGCCCTGTGGCTTGCTCAGGCGAATTCACCCCGTCCTTTTCTGCTGGAGAAAAGTGGCCAGGAGGGAGGATGGATGGCTCACCATAGCAGTGGAGAATCTCTTGCCCTTTTCTAATCTGCTGAGATGCCCGAACGGTGGCGACGGTGCTAATAAAGGACACGCTGGTATTGGGGCTGCAGGAATGGTTCAGGAGGCTGATGACGGGGAACAGCCCCGTGGCAAGGCGCACCTGCCTGCTGTCGGTAATGAGGTTCTCTTCAGATCCTGAGAGTGCAAGAGGAAAAAGGGAAAAATGTGTCAGGACACTCGTCCTGGCCTCGCCCTCCATTCCTCAGAAGATGAGCTGGGCAATCGGGCCTGAAGCGCGGCTGAGTCAGAGCTCAGCTCCACAAGCTGGATCCGAGATAAATCAGATGGAGCATGACTCAGAGCAAACTCCGGTTCCTGGGAAGCAAAGCGAACGAGCACATGAAACGTCCACCAGAATCTTGGAACCTAACCACCGTGTCTCAATACCACAAAAAAATCCAAAGATTAGAATTTATAGAGAGTAATAAAAAAAGAATGATCAGTAGGGAGCCTTCCAGATAGACAGTTCCCTCATGTTCATGACAACATGGAAACCAGAGCACCAGATGAGGTTATTTCCTAAAGACTTTTATAGTCCAAGTGCTTCTGTTTAACTGGTCTTTGGTTGGTTAATAGAACAAGTAACCTAATTATACCCTACACTAAATAGGCCTATCATATATTTTAAAAAATCAATATTTCTTATGCTCACCTCTTCATTCTGCCCTTTGTCCCAACTTGATGGGAAATCAGTCAAGCAGTAGTTCTCACTGAAAAAACTCTTTGGACCACTTCTATTCCAGACAGTCTCATGTCCCTAACCATCTCTTCTTTGAAGCACAATTAAACCAGCAATTTAACCACGTGATTGAAAATGAGGAAGGAAGGAAGAAGAAAAAAGCCTCTAAGCAGTGAGGCTACATCTGCACCAAGGCCCATGCACTTACATTCATATATGAATTCTCTGTATTCTGCTGCAGGCCCACTCCCTCTTATTTTAGCCATAGTTCGAACTGGCGTGGTTATTCAGTTTCTCAGCCCACCACAGTCCAGAAACAGAGAACTACTAAGAGGCAGGTTTTCTGACAATGGCAAAGGAGATGGGGACAGACTGGAGGAGGAGGCAGAAAACTTATACAAGAATAACAGCCTCAGGCAAACAAAAACACTAGCACCAAAAAAAAAACAACAAAAAAAACCAAACCACTAGCACTACTCCGAGCTTAACCAGAGGTTCTCAGACTGATACCATACTTGCATGGGTTTTTGTCATATGTCTATGTCTCAGGAGGATGCATGTACAGATAACCTTGGGCATACAGAAAGGCTTGTGTTCAGCAGCCTTGGTGTAAGCATGAGGAGATAGCGTTTCCGACAAAGCTGGTTGAAATACGAAAGATACTGGTACTTAGAGGGGAATGTTCAGTTTTCTGGAAAACTGCTAAGCCATCAGATAATTGTGGTATCACCATATACGCCAGGAATCTCAATGCACCAATCACCAAATAATGCGGTCTAGGTACATATGAAATGAATAAAGAAAATACAAACCATCATGTGAAAATGTTCTAGAAAGGAAAACATTAACTATCAGGAATAATACTGTCTCTCTGCAGATGATTCTATTGCCTGCTGCCGTGGAAGACAAGAATTAGAACAAGTAAATAAAATTCGCAGGGAATCAAATGACTCAATTTTAGTCAACAATTCTACAAATTGTATTGAAATCTTTCATTAGAGCTTCTCCTAAAAGCTTAACTGATTTTAGTGTCCCCTCCCCCCACCCTTGTCCAATGCCTACCTTCTGGTACATGTACTAATGAGCAGTAGAAATGCTAAAAGGTAAGGAAGCAGCAGGAAGGAGCAGCGCAGGGCACAAAGAGTTTGTCGTCTGAATAATCAGCCTCTGCGTAATGAACAGTGGACTTGCATTCCCAACTACTGATAACTGGCAATCTATATTGGAACAGCTGCTAAAATTTTCCCAGAGAAAATTATCACAATACACATGAGTAATGTCAGCTTCGTGAATTATTTATGGATTATCCTCTAACAGAAGTAGGCCCAGGAACAGAGTGGGGTGAGTATTTATGTCAGAGTTGAATTCCTCTCTAATTATCTCTACAAAATTAAGTATTGATTTTAAAAATTATTCAATATTTTGCATTAGTCATCTGTTGGCAGAGATCGTAGAAAGTGAGAATGTGTATGTACCTTAACTACCAAATTTAATATGTGACATTTTGTGCACAAAACAAACAAAAAACAGAGGGCCTGAATATTTTACGTAAAGTGTACCTCGCTAATATCCTTAAGTACATTTAGTAAAGAAAAAAAGATTCATTCACAATACTTTCAGAATATACCTATTCTGGTAGATATTTTACAAAACAAGAAATTTTTGTGTCAAAAAAGTAATCAAGGACCCACAGTGAAGGTAGATTCCTCGGTTGCTAAAGAGTTGAAAGCAAATGGCAGTGAACTGATCTGAACCTCCATAGAACCTCATTAAGCCTCCTTACGACGTGAACCTAGATATATCACGAATATGCCATTCCCACCGAGAGAGATCCACACACACCAAGGTCTGGAATACCATCAGTGGCCAGTTCTATCCCTTAAAATAAGTACCAAAGAGAGATTTCTGAGGAAATTTGATTAAATAGGATTTATACAAAGATAATAACATACATTTTTATAGATTTTTGTCAAAGTCTATCCAAGTTAACACTTTAATCCTTCTTCTGTGCTACTAATGAAACAGCTGCTAATGAAATTCAATGAGAACACTAAACTGGGAGGTGTTGGAACCCCAAAGAAATAATAAAAAGGGATGAAACAAGATTAGAAATATTAGCAGATTGAGACAAAATTAGACTGAATTAAAAAGTGAAAGTGAACATTGCTGGTGGGTGTGTAACTGGTACAACTTTCCTAGAGGGCAATTTTGCAATATGTATCAAGTGCCTTAAAAATGTTCATGTAAAAAATGTTATCATTTGAACTATTTTATTGTTTAAAGAAACTAGTTAAAGAAGAAATACATGGCAGTGAAAAAAAATTTAAAAACTGACAATTATAGAGAAAATAACAGTCATTTATAATCCTCTCAGTCAGCTATAAGATTTTGGTGCATTTTCTTACAGTCTTCTTTCTAGCCTTATATATGGATTTTTAACATAATTGGCAACAAGGTGCACATGGCGATTTGTAAGTTCTTTCTTTTTTTTTTTTTTTTTGCGGTACGCAGGCCTCTCACTGTTGTGGCCTCTCCTGTTGCGGAGCACAGGCTCCGGACGCGCAGGCTCAACGGCCATGGCTCACGGGCCCAGCCGCTCTGCGGCATGTGGGATCCTCCCGGACCGGGGCACAAACCCGTGTCCCCTGCATCGGCAGGCGGACTCCCAACCACTGCACCACCAGGGAAGCCCATCTTTTTAAAAATTATTATTTTAAAAATACATTTATTTATTTATTTATTTATTTATGGCTGTGTTGGGTCTTTGTTGCTGTGCGTGGGCTTTCTCTAGTTGCGGCGAGCGGGGGCTACTCTTCATTGTAGTGCGCTGGCTTCTCATTGCGGTGGCTTCTCTTGGTGTGGAGCACAGGCTCTAGGCACGTGGGTTTCAGTAGTTGCAGCATGTGGGCCCAGTAGCTGTGGCTCACGGGCTCTAGAGCACAGGCTCGGCATTTGTGGCGCACGGGTTTAGTTGCTCCGCGGCATGTGGGATCTTTCTGGACCAGGGCTCGAACCCATGTCCCCTGCATTGCCAGGCAGATTCTTAACCACTGTGCCACCAGGGAAGCCCTGTAAGTTATTTCTTTTTCACTTAATATATCATGGCCCTTTCTTTATACCCTAACCTGAAATGTATATTAAAATTAAAAAAAGGACTTCCCTGGTGGCGCAGTGGTTAAGAATCTGCCTGCCAATGCAAGGGGCACAAGTTCGATCCCTGCTCTGGGAAGATCCCAAATGCCCCGGAGCAACTAAGTGGCGAGCCACAACTACTGAGCACACATGCCACAACTACTGAAGTCCACACACCTAGAGCCTGTGTTCTGCGAAGAGAAGCCACTGCAATGAGAAGCCTGCGTACCACAACGAAGAGTAGCCCCCGTTCGCCACAACTAGAGAAAGCCCGTGTGCAGCAACGAAGACCCAACACAGTCAAAAATTTAAAAAAAATTCAAAAATAAAAATGAGCTGCATAGTTGCTAGAAATGTCCTCTCATTTTGTCACTCACATTTTAATTTTTGTTTATGGGTGTTTGGAGGTGGGGAGTGTTAAAACAACAACTATTTCATTTGCTTACAATGCTGTGTGCCAGCAACTTTGCTTGGGCTCAGCTGAACATTTTTTCTGCTAGTGTTGCCTGGGATTACCCATATGATTGCAGTCATCTGGCACGTGGTCTTTTGTCCTCAGGGAGGCTAGCCCAGGCTTGTTCACAGTCCACACCATCGTTTTGAGAAGGTAACAAAGGCAGCTGCAAGGTCTCTTTTAAGGCTTAGACTCATTAAGTCACATAACATCACTTGTACTGCATTCCATTGGTCAAAGCAAGATTCAGCAGGGGAAATAAGACTCTACCCCTTGATGGGAGAAAAATCAATGTCAAGTTGCAAAGGGGCAAACATACAGAGATGGGAGGAACTGTTGTGGTCATTTTTGCAGAGTCTTCCCTAGAGGCCTGGAGGTTCATCTAGTCCTCTTATTATCCATATGAGAATACTGACCCACACAAAGGTTCAGTACCCTGAGCTAAGAGTAAGTGGTTAGACTGAGTGGAACAGGAACTCAGGTCTGTTGCCTCCTAGTCCAATGTTTTCATTCCTTCAAGGACCTCTTTCACCCACATTCTCTGTCTTCTTTTCTGATTATAGTGTTTTTGAAATTTGGTATTTAAGTTAAATCTAGCTATCTTCTAATTACCTAAATTTGGTATTATATACTTTAGAAAGCTTCTCTTACCACCTTAAAACTACATAAAAGTTCACTTATCTTTTTCTAGATATTTTATGGTTTAATTTTAATTTATTAATTATTATTATTATTATTTGGCTGAGCTGCGTGGCTTGTGGGATCTTAGTTCCCCAACCAGAGATTGAACCTGGACCCTTGGCAGTGAAACCTCGGAGAACCACCACTGGACTGCCAGGGAATTTCCTGAATTTTTAAATATGTAACTTTTTAATGGCTTGAAGAAAGAATCTAATACTTTTGGGGGGCTATCATATTAGTGCCATACTGTTTTTAATTACTGTAGCTCAATGCTGATATGAAATCTGATAGTACCAAGCCCCTTCAGTACTCTTTAAAACAAAAAGGCTACTTTTTTTTTTTAATGTTTATTTATTTACTTACTTACTGATTTTGGCTGTACCAGGTCTTAGCTGCGGCATGTGGGATCTTTAGTTGTGGCATGTAGGCTCTTAGTTGTGGCAGGCGGGCTTCTCAGTTGCAGCATGCAAACTCAGCTGTGGCATGCATGTGGGATCTAGTTCCCCGACCAGGGATCGAACCTGGGGCCCCTGCACTGGGAGTGCAGAGTCTTGCCCACTGGACCACCAGGGAAGTCTCACAAAAAGGCTATTCTTACACATTTATTCAAGATGAACTTTAGAATCAGTGTCAAATTTTAAGAAAAATACAACTGTGATTTTGTTGGAAACTGCATTAGACTGATTAGGTTAATGTGGGGAAACTGCCATTTTTACAGTGTTCCGTGTTTCCTTCTAAGGATCTGGCATGTCTCTGCATTTATCCAAGCCTTCTTTTATATCCCTCCAAATTAAAATATCCTTGCATTTCTGGAAGAAATCCTACTTGGTCATGTATGATTGTTTCTTTAATAAACTGCTGGATGTGACATAGCAGTGATTTTTTTTTCAGGGTTTCTACATCCACATTCACATGTGAGACTGGTCTATAGCTTTTCCTCTGGGCTTTGTAAAATGAGTGGGAAAGGGTTCTCGGTTCCTCCATGCCCTGGAACAGTTTATACTGTATAAAAACGATCTGTTCCTTGATATTTTTTCCTTTTATCTTTAAAAAAATGTGGCTGAATATGTTCCTTAAAAGTTTTAAAGAACTCACATGAAAAACAGTGGGTCTGGCTTTTTTTATGGAACTATTTTGATAACTTTTTCAATTTCTTCCACAATTACTAGATTTTTAAAGTATTTTCCTCCTTCTGGAAAAATTTAGGCAATTTATATTTTTCCACAAAGTTGTTTATTTACTGTTTTCAAATTCAATAATCTAAAATTGTATTAAATATTTGCTATAAATTTTAGAATGAATTTATATTATTGGCTATATCCCCTTTATAATTTTGTGGCGTTTTCCCCTAGATTTCTTAATTAGATTTGCCAAATCTTTGTCTCTATCAGGAGTCTGTAAACTGTAGCCTGTGTGCCAAATCCTGCCTGGTGCCTCTTTTTGTACATATGTGGTCTAAGAATGGTTTTTACTTTTTTTTTTGGCCACACCATGAGGCTTGTGGAATCTTAGTTCCCCAATCAGGGACTGAACCTGGGCCCTTGGCAGTGAGAGCGTGGAGTCCTAACCACTGGACCACCAGGGAATTCCTGTTTTTAAGTGTTTAAGTTGTTGACAAAAGGTGAAAGGAATAATTCTCATGACATGAAAAATTTTAGGAAATTCAACTTTCAGTGTCAATAATAAACTTCTTTTGGAGTCCAACCAGGCTCATTCATATGTATACTTTCTATGGTCGCTTTCATGCTACAAGGGCAGTTGAGTAGTTGCAAAAGAGACCATACGGCCTGCAAAGCCCC
The DNA here is from genome assembly GCF_964165515.1 of Mesoplodon bidens. Taxonomy (NCBI): domain Eukaryota; kingdom Metazoa; phylum Chordata; class Mammalia; order Artiodactyla; family Ziphiidae; genus Mesoplodon; species Mesoplodon bidens. The sequence continues at coordinate 17,474,636 of NC_138179.1, forward strand.
AAATATTTACTCTGTGGTGCTTTACAGAAAAAGTTGGCCAAACCCTGATCTATAGGACACAAGCTTTGGTGGATATACCTCTGAATCCCCTATTTTATTATGTTATCTTGGTTTCCAGATCCTTATTATTAATATATTTGATCAAAGTCAGAGTAGTATATTAAAGTTTCTTATAACTATGGAGTTTTTGCCAGTTTCTCCTTGTATACTCAGTCATTTTTGTTTTATAGACACAATCTCTATGTTCCTGAGAGCTAAGGTTGATGATATATTGCAGAAGAGTCTCCTTTACAAAAATAAAATGCCTTCTTTGTTTTACTATATATCGTACCTTGAGCCCTACTGTTTCATATTAATACCCCGATTTACTTGTGATTCCTGACATGTCTTGCCCACTTTGTGTTAAGTGTCACTTTTGTAAACAGAATATACTTGGATTTTAATCTTTTTGACCCATTCTGAAAGATGAATTTAAGAGTTTAGCTCATTTTTATTTACTATTATAGACTCATTTTTATCATCTCCCTATCTTTTGCTCTGTGAACTATTTTTTTTAATGTTCTTTGTTTTTTCCTTAGAATGAAGAGAAAGGTTTACAACCAATTTAAAATTTACTAAAGTTACCACCATGTGAATAACTGTTTTTAATTTTTAAAATATAGAACAGTTCAAAGAAAAAAGTAGCAATCACCCATATTTCCACTATCAGAATTCATCACTGTTAATTAAGATTTTGGTATTTTTACTTCTAGTGTTATTTTTTTCTATGTATATATATATATATATATATATATATATATATTTAAAACATCATATAAATAAGAATAAATCATGCATAAAATATTAGAACCTCATAGATGAAGACAGAGTCTCCAATCCTCTTTCCGTCACTCCAGGTCTCCAGTATTATGCTACGTATCTATTTTTCTAGTCCTTTTTAGCCACAGAAAATACACGTATTTCTGGCTATACACAGTCTTCCTACCAAAATTCACTCTTAACAACTTGTGAAAAATTTTACTCAACACCTGCTATGCAAATAAAAATTGACTGTAATGAAATCTCAAGCACAGGGAGCAACAAATTTTAGGCTAAGATTCTCTGACTGTAAGAGGGAGGCCAATGAAGGAAGGTGGATGGAAAACACTTTCGTTTGTCCCTAGCGCTCTGCCATCCTGCCTCAGGGATTCAGCCTGAGTTAGTGGTCACTGCTATTGTTTACCCAGAAAATAGTTCCCATAGTTTTTAGAGCTACTGACATTTACATCTTTTTTGTATGTTCTACTAAGTATTTTAGAGGCAAGACACAACAGAATCAAGAGTTGGCAGCTTTCTGCCATATTATCTGGAAGCTCCATATACTATTTTTTATATTCAGAAAAACAAAAAATGAAAACAGTAGTTTTTAAAATGCCAGTGAATGTACCCTAGGGGAAACATAATTCTGGAAAAACACTCAACAGATACATATTTTAGAAGGTAGCAATGGCTCAAAGCAGCAAAAGCAGAGAAGAAAATGGAGACTAGCTTGTTGTATCATGGGATGAGGCCAGTGCTATTTTTGGATGTTCCATGCACTTCAGGATACGGAATTGAGTCCTGCCCCAAAATACCTCTAGTGAAATACCATACACTATATAACTTGGCAGCTGAATTAAAATTAAAGATAAAAATATATAAACAAAAGGTTGACAGAATTCTAGATTACCTAATATGACACGATCAGAAGAGTTAAGCATGTATATAGTTTAGTGAAGCCACATTTAATATTAATCTGCCTATAAATCCTAGGTGTAGATATGACCTAATTCCTCCCCTCCACAGGGTTAATTAGGAAATTGAGAAAAGTATAATGAGCTGATTGAATTGAAACACATTATCCGCTAAAATGGAGATCACACAATAGAAATACTGGAAACACCATTTCTTTTCTAATAATAGTACCCATTGTCAGTACAGTCATATTAGAGATGGCACTCATGATGCTGGGCACGTGCAACCTCCCCATCTACCTTAACAGCCTCTTCTATAGGGTCTGGTTCAGGAAAGCAGGGCTAGGGATGGTCTGTGTCTAGAGGTGGCCTCCAGATTGCTGGCCCCCTGACCAGAAGCCTGCCCAAACACAGGCTGGCCAACAGCTTACAGCAGCATTGTGTGAAAAGCTGTGATGGGCCAGATTCCTCTTTCGGAAAGTTAAAACAGAAGAATGGGAGAAAACCTGGCAATTGAAAATAGAAGAGAGTAGTTGAGTCAAAGGAGTGAGTTAAGATTCTGATAACTTAACTACAGACCCTGCTCCTTCTGCAGTCTTGTTTATCCATTGTTTCAGCTTTCCTCCACAATCAGAAATTAATAGTGTAATAGGTTTTTTTTTAAACAATGTAGTTTTTTTTAAAGATTTTTTTAAAGTCTTTATTGAATTTGTTACAATATTGTTTCTGTTTTATGTTTTGGTTCCTTGGTCATGAGGCCCGTGGGGTCTTAGCTCCCCGACCAGGGATTGAACTTGCACCCCCTGCATTGGAAGGCGAAGTCTCAACTGCTGGACTGCCAGGGAAGTACCCCCCAACATTTTTTTTTTTTTTTGGTAATAGGGTTTTAAAGTATTTTTACAAACAAACACATCAGCTTCACAACTCTGTAAAGTTAGGTGCGATTAAACTATCCATTTTACAAATGAGAAAGCTGAGGCACAGTAGGATCAAAACAAGTTGAGGTCACATAGCTTCTCAATGGCATAATCATAAGACAGCTGTGTTTTCCTTTAGGCCACTGATCTGTTTGAATGCTACTGTTCTCCTTTATAGTCCTTTCTCCGCAAACATTAGCTACATCAAGAAGAATACTGTAAGGCAGAAAAAAGAGTTTCCCTCTTACCTGTTTGCTGTATGGTTGTTATTGCCTGAGCATTACACTGTAGCTGTAACATGTGTCTCAGCATGGCCGCTCCCCAAATATTCAACTCTGGATACAACACAGGAACCGCTGCTGCTTTCAGCTTAGACGATTTCAGACCTGTTGTGAAGGCCTGTAAACTGACTGCTTCGAGCTGCCTGCAGAGTGCAGAAACACTCAGAGCACAGAGGAATTTGTGCACAGGGCTATGGTTTCCTGTATGGGGTAAAAGGCTGAAGACAGCATTATAATTACTTTCATACTTCCCATTAATATCACACCCAGGAATCAGGGTCTCAACTGTTTTGCCCTTTTTTTTACTCTCCCCTCCCAAGTCATAACTGAGTGTTTGTGCCAGATTCTTGCTTTCAGGTAAACAGATATCCCTGTTAGTAATCTCACCACAAAGCTTATTTATGACTTTGCCAGCCTCCTCAAATCTAGCTAAAAGAGTCGACCTCAGGGCAATGTGGCAAAAAACACCCAGTGTGAGAAGCAGCCCCCCTAGAGAACACTCTATACTATGGTAGAGATCCCAGGCCTGCTGCAAACACTCTTGGCTGCAATACTTGGCATAGCTGCATCCATCACAGGGAACTGGGGCCAAAGTGTGCTTCAAACATCGGTGACAGTAGAGGTCCCCGTTGGTAGCTCTGGTATCCCACTTGCTCTCGAGGCCATGATGCCATGGTGGCATTTCTCCTGGGTTAAGGACACTCACAAAAGCATCCTCTTTCACCAGAAGCTCTCCTGGGAGAATATCTTTTGTGGCAACCAGATAGCGGCCTTTTAAAGGGTCCATACATAAGCCGACAGATGATGATGTGTTGGAAATTTGTTCATTCTCTTCCCTTAGGTCCATATCCTCAAAGGCTTTGGTTAGAGCTGCTGGGGAGGTTTCTGTGAGATTCTCCTTTTCTTGTACCTTTACTTTCAGACGACAGAGGGTTCTCTGCAGAATCTGAAATTGGGAAGCTGCTAGGGTTGGTTTGGCAGCAAAGTTACTTTCAAGATCACTGATGGTCTGGCTTGCCTCATTTGGTCTCCCCAGGGTCACCAGACACTCCGCCTTACGCAACAGCAACTTGGGTTGCAACCTTTCTGGATATCCATGCATCTGTGCTCTGACGATGTCTTTAAGGCATGTCTGCAAACAGAAAGAAAATCCCAAAATGACCCTTGGTCCCTACTCTTAAATGTCCATTTGAAAGTCTTAACAAAAATCTACAAGTTAAAGATTATTAAAAATGGAGCAGGGCTTCCCTGGTGGTACAGTGGTTGAGAGTCTGCCTGCCGATGCGGGGGACACGGGTTCGTGCCCCGGTCCGGGAAGATCCCACATGCCGCGGAGCGGCTAGGCCCGTGAGCCATGTCCAATAAGCCTGCACGTCCGGAGCCTGTGCTCCGCAGCGGGAGAGGCCACAACAGTGAGAGGCCCGTGTACTGCAAAAAAAAAAAAAAAAAAAAAAGGAGCAACTACAATCATGTGCTTATTTCTTTAAATCATATTCTACTGTGATCTTTTAATTAAATGATTAGAAACAGATGCTGAAGATATTATGTTTAACTGTCATTAAATATTTCTGATTCTAAGGAAAAAAGTCTTACAGATAGAAGCATAGTATGATGATTAAGAGGGCATCCCAGTACGGACTCTGCCTCTTGCTAGCTGTATGGCCTTGTGCAAATGAATTAATTTCTCAGTGTCTTAGTTTTCTCATCTGAAAAACAGGGATAATAATACCTCACAGGATAGAAATAAAAATGAAAATAAGGTAATATATCTAAAGTGTTAAAAAGATGCCTGGAACATAGTATGTGCTCAATACATGGGAATTATTATTGTAAGAAGTAACAATATAGGGAAGTTAAAAAGGGCTAAATGTTTCACAAGGTCTTCCCAATGCTGTCTATAGTAGCCCAGGCCTTTCTTGCTTAGGGCCGTGCCTTAGATTCTTGCTCTTCTCTCTTAGTCCAAAGGGCTTAAGTGTGAACTTGCGGTGACTCAAATAGTTCTTAACTCTAGGGTATACTTTAAATTTTTGTAGAATTCCAAAATGGATGTGCCCAAGTGGCATTTTAGAGTTTGTCCTTAGACCTCAATTTGGGGATGAGGAGGAAGCCACTCATCTGAAGTCCCCCCACCCAACAGGCATTTCAGTGCAACTTTTACTTTCCCACTCAAAATTTATATTGAGGGTGAGACTTATTATTGCAGGGATATTCTTTTTTTTTTTTTTTTTTTTTTGCGGTATGCGGGCCTCTCACTGTTGTGGCCTCTCCCATTGTGGAGCATAGGCTCCAGACGCGCAGGCTCAGCAGCCGTGGCTCACGGGCCCAGCCGCTCTGCGGCACGTGGGATCTTCCTAGACTGGGGCACGAACCCGTGTCCCCTGCATTGGCAGGGGGACTCTCAACCACTGCGCCACCAGGGAAGCCCTGCAGGGATATTCTTGAGCATGCTCATCTACTTATTAAAAAAAAAAAAAACCACCCTGAGCAAGTAACTAGTTTGCAAACACTTGGAACCTGAAGTATTATTAGCAACGTATCTCATAGCTGATCTTGACACTGAGCACTGCTGACCCACTGGATAGAATCCACGGCCCTGGGGAATGTGCATGTCTCTTTCCTGCCAACCCACACTACCCCATGTAATCACCTGAGACAGGTGAAGTGAATCAGGAGAAAGAAAAAGTTCGGGAGGTATCAATTTGCTTCCAATTCAACCAGTTCCAATTTTAGCTTTCTAATGTAGAAGCAGGGATGAAGGTCTAGTCCTCCAGGGAACCCCCCTGCCGATCCTCTCCAATCACACCAGGCATCCTGATACTCACCTCATACTGACCCAGGTGGAAGAGGGCTGCAGAGCGATTGGCGTAACACAGTGAAATGTCCTCAGAGTTGGGGCTTGAATGCGATACTCCCTGCAGAACAATGAACCGGTTAAAGGTATACATGGAAACTAGCATCTTTAGAGTTTTTTTTTTTTTTCCAGATAATAGGGGCTCTGCTACTAAAGACTGTATGAAATTGGTTAAGTTACTGGATCTCTTTGTGCTTCATCTGCTTCATTTTTAACTACCTTAGAGCAGAGGTGTGAAGATCAAGTGAGGAAATAAATAGGTAAAGCACTTTGAAGACAGTAGCTTCAGACACGCAGCTTCAGACACAGCTTCAGCCACAAACAGTATTAAAGGTAAATGAAAACTGAGGAGCATAATCCGGCACATAACGAAGTGTGAGTGGAACAAATAGAAACTCACAAATGAAGAAACATGAATGATACGTGGGAAACAGTTCATATACAGATAGTCAAATACATGAAAATGAAAGCAGAAAAGGGCTACTTTTTTCTACCACCAAATTGGCAAGGATTAATAATAATCATAAAGGTGGGACTTCCCTGGTGGCCCAGTGGTTAAGAATCCGCCTGCCAATGCAGGGGACACGGGTTTGAGCCCTGGTCCAGGAAGAGCCCACATGCTATGGAGCAACTAAGCCCGTGCACCACAACTACTGAGCCTGCGCTCTAGAGCCCACGAGCCACAACTACTGAAGCCCGCACGCCTAGAACCCGTGCTCTGGAACAAGAGAAGCCACCACAGTGAGAAGCCTGTGCACCCACCGAACAGTAGCCCCCACTCGCTGCAGCTAGAGAAAGCCCGGGCGTAGCAACGAAGACCCAAACACAGCCAAAAAAAATTAAAAAAAATAAAAATAAAGGTGGCATCTCCAATCACTGGAGAAAAGACAGGGATTATTCAATAAAAGTATTGGGACAAGTAGCCACTGAGGAAAAATAAAGTTGGTTCTCGATATATGATAATAAAACTTTCATTAGGATAAATAACAAATGGATCAAAATCTTAATATAAAAATTGAAACTAGGGCTTCCCTGGTGGCGCAGTGGTTGAGAGTCCACCTGCTGATGCAGGGGACACGGGTTCGTGCCCCAGTCCGGGAAGATCCCACATGCCGCGGAGCGGCTAGGCCCGTGAGCCATGGCCGCTGAGCCTGTGCGTCCAGAGCCTGTGCTCCGCAACTGGAGAGGCCACAACAGTGAGAGGCCCGCGTACCGCAAAAAAAAAAAAAAAAAAAAAAAAAAAAAAAAAAAAATTGAAACTATAAGAGCACCAGAAGAAACTATATAAATAATCTAAAGTGATGTTGGAGTCAGAAATACCTTTCTAATTATGACACAAAACCCAGAAGTCATAAAAGGTTAATGAATTTGACCACATAAAAATAAAAAATCTATTTGTAGCAACAAACCAATAAAAGCAATATCAAAAGACAAACGAACTGGAAAAAATATTTGCAACTCCTATTACAGGCAAAGGGCTCATTTCTTTACTTTATGAACAGTTCCTACAGATCAATACGATGGCAACCAATAATTCAGTAGGAAAATAAGCAAATGATATGAACGATTCTAATGGGAAATATAAATGGCTCTTAAACAAATGAAAAGATGCTCAACCTCGTTCATAATCAGCAAAATGCAAATTAAAACTCTACTGAGATGCTAGGTTTTTTTTTTTTTTTTTTGTGGTGTGTGGGCCTCTCCCTGTTGTGACCTCTCCCGTTGCGGAGCACAGGCTCCGGACGCGCAGGCTCAGCGACCATGACTCACGGGCCCAGCCGCTCCGCGGCATGTGGGATCTTCCCAGACCGGGGCACGAACCCGTGTCCCCTGCATCGGCAGGCGGACTCTCCACCACTGCGCCACCAGGGAAGCCCGAGATGCTAGTTTTTACTTAGCAGATTTGCAAAGAGGTAAAATTGATAGCATACTGAGTTGGCATAGGAGTGGGATAATGGTCATTCTCATACATTGCTAGTGGGAGTGTAAACTGGTCTCACAATTCCGGAGGCAATTTAGCAATATATATCTCCTAATACATATATCTATATCTCCATTGACCCAGCAATTCCTCTTCTAGGGATTTATCCTACAGATATAATCCTTTATCCTATAGATATGTGCAAAATAACATATATGCAAAGTTTCTTATCACAGAATTGTCTGAAGTAACAAAAGATAGGAAAAAAGGTAAATAGTGATCTAAAGGACTCTAATTAAATAAATTACTACTATATCCATATAACAGAATATAAGTGGAAAACACAGTGCTGAACTGTGTGTATAGAATGTTATTTATATAAAAAGAGTATGTGTGTGCAGGAGTGGGAGATTATTTGTATTTATTTATATACGCTGGAGTACCTTTGGAAAGATTGCTTTAACTGTGCTAGCTTCTGAGGATGGGAAATGAGTGGCTGGAGGACAGAGGAAGTAGACTGCACTCTATACTCTTGCACCTTAAAAATTCTAACTATGTAAACACATTTCCTATTCCAAAATAAAAAGATAAAATAATGTTAATAATACCAAATAACCAATATTGCTTAGGATATAGAGAAATGAACATTCCCATACTCTGCTAGAAGGGATGTAACTAGTTTTTTCCTGGAGAATGATTCAGCAACAAGTGCCAAAGGCCTTAAAAAAAAATACATTCAGTTGACCAAGCAATTGCCCTTCTAGGAATTTATCCTTGGGAAATAGTCAGGTGTGTACAAATATTTACATAGAAAGATGCTCCTTGCAGCTTTATGATACCAAACACTCTGCGAACACTAGGTGTTAAATCAAGTATAGTTCTCTGTAATGGAACACTAAGCCAGCTGTACAAAAATCATGTTTTAGTGGAAAATTTAATAACATGAGAAAACGGTCACAATAAATTGTTGAGGGGAAAAAAAGCAGGTTATAAAACAGTAAGTACAGTATTATCGCCATTTTGTACAAGAAAAACATATTTTCAGAGGAAAAAGTGGCTGGCTGGATATAAGCAAAAATGTTAACAGTGCTTATCACTGGTTATGGGATTTTTTCTTACTTTTTTATGCCTCTCTATATTTTCCAAGCAAACATATATGACATTTACAATCAGACAAAAACAAATATTATTTTAAAAAAGAAAGAAAACAGCAGCTCTATGGAAAACTGCAAAGTACCACAATCAACAAAATACTAGTTTCATGAAATAGGAAGGTTCAATTTTTTTGTCTGATTTCACTTTTTAGTTTACTTATTTTCCTTGAACAGCTTCCCCTGTGATCACATTTATGACACACATGCATACAGTTGCAAAAAGATTAGCTCTGAAAAAGAACTACTATTAAGCCATTTACCAGTGATCATTCCATCTAATGGATTTTAGTTCTTCAGCAATCACTGATGCTTACATTTGTCAGCATTACAAAGCAGGGCTTTTATCAATTTTAGAAGGTGCTGTTGTAGGTCTGATAGTTTTTGGAAAACTAATTCCAAACTTTAAGCATAGCCCTGTTAAAGATGCAGAGTAGGGGGTACACTCTTCAAATTCACACTCATTCTTTCAATATACAGGATTCACAGACCTGGTTTAAGAGGTTGATATATTCTTGCTTTAAACCCATATTTATCTCTAAAAAATTATGGAAGGAAATCTCTCAGGGATCTTGTTCCAGTTTCTACTCTGGAAGCAGGACAAGAGCAACAGATTGTTAAAAGCCACTATTCCTCCTTGAAACCTAGTTCACTGATGGTTAGTGTAATAATGTTAAATATTTGTTGACAACCTTCAAAATGCAGTTCAGGGCCTCCCTGGTGGCGCAGTGGTTGAGAGTCCGCCTGCCGATGCAGGGGATACGGGTTCGTGCCCCGGTCTGGGAGGATCCCATATGCCGCGGAGCGGCTGGGCCCGTGAGCCATGGCCGCTGGGCCTGCGCATCCGGAGCCTGTGCTCCGCAACGGGAGAGGCCACAACAGTGAGAGGCCCGCATACCGCAAAAAAAAAAAAAAAAAAAAAAAAAAAAAAAAAAATGCAGTTCAACTGGGCTGTGGCAATTGAGCTTATTTTCCTTCGTAACTTTACCTAAGTCATACTGGCTATGAGCTAACAGGGTGGCACCAAAAATCCAGCCGTTCTCTAAATTGGGACTATCAGAGCAACAGCCTCATCAGTTATTCAGACAAAAAAGGCACACAATTCAGGAAGAGCTGACAGACAGGGAGGAGGGAGGCCAAGGCATCCAACGAGACTTGCTACACTGTGTCTGAAGGAATATGAGAATAGAAGCTTCTTGATGGAATTCAGGACGTATAATACAACCTATCCTTTGTTTCAGAATATGACCAAAAGCTGAGTTGTGCCAGTTTTCTTTTGCAAATCCAATCCAAAATTAATAGGCAAAGCTACTAGTGGCTACACAATACACAATTCACAATTCAGCAGTAACGGTTCTCTCTTTTGAAGAAATATGAATTGTTAAATTGTTGAGACAGCCCCTCCTGCTGAGCTGGGCCGGGCGTCGGGGGGTGGCCCGGTCCTCTTACCTTAGAGTACAGCACTGTGGCTCCCATATAATCCTTCTTCTGAAATTTTTTGTTTCCTTCTTCTCTGTAGAAAAGGGGAGCGTTGGAGTCCTTTCCAACAAGGTAACCTCTAGAAAGCCTTTTTAAAAACATCTCATCCTCTGGTCTTCATGAAGAAAGAACAACCACAACAACAAAAAAGCACAAATTTGTTACTTCTAGGAAAACTCCTAACCATTGCACTTGAAACAGGAGTGACTGCCTACAAAATACTGGGACAAAAGAGGTTGGATGTGTTATATAATGTGACTGGGGGGAAAAATCTTTGGTCTCAGAGACATAGGGACTGGAATTTCTATTGGGACAGAATATAAAGTTTTTATTCAGTTACTGGCCAATAAACCATTCCTTGGATAATGCATTATACAGAAGTTTGGGTGTGGAGAAGGACACAATACACAAGTCTTTGCACCAAGGTATACTCGCCACCTAAACTTTGTTGAAAATACCTGAGTGAACGGCTGACAGAGGGGAGGGAGGGAGAGAAGGGGGAGGGAGAGACAAGAGGGAGGGGGAGGGAAGGAGGAGGAGGAAGAGGAGGAGGAGAAGGAAGAAGAGGAAGAGACAGGATGAATCATAAAGTAAATGTAGTGAAATGTTAACATTTGGGGAATCTGAAAGGGCATTGCACAACAATATCCTATTTTTGCAAGTAAATCTGAAATTATTTCAACCTGCAAAGTTTTTAAAAACAAGTATACGAATTCTCTAATGTATAAATACACAAACATACACCTTTTTTTTCTTTTTTTCCAATAAAAAGAAATAGTATAGAATAACCTAGACTATACTCTTTGACTATACAATGCAATGAAGCAAAATATGAATAACATGGGAACTAAAAATTCTCTTAAGCAACTCCTGGGTCAAAGTGGAAATCAAAGACAAAACTGCAGAATGTTTAGAAAAGTGTTTTTCAAATTTTTGTTTACAAAGACCCACAATAAGAAATACCTTTCATGGGCTTCCCTGGTGGCGCAGTGGTTAAGAATCCGCCTGCCAATGCAGGGGACACGGGTTCGAGCCCTGGTCCGGGAAGATCCCACATGCCGCAGAGCAACTAAGCCCGTGTGCCACAACTACTGAAGCCCACGCACCTAGAGCCCGTGCTCAGCAACAAGAGAAGCCACCGCGATGAGAAACCAGCGTGCCACAAGGAAGAGTAGCCCCAGGTCGCAGCAAATAGAGAAAGCCCGCGCGCAGCAACAAAGGTCCAACGCAGTCAAAAATAAAAAATTAAAAACAAAAAAACCAGAAAGGCAGTAATGGAACAACAACAACAACCAAAAAAAGAAATACCTTTCACATTGTGATTCAGTAAGCTGCATCTGTGTATGTATATATGGAAATTTCACAAAACACTATTGATCTTTAAGTTAATATCAAATATTTTATTAATATTTAAACACAATACAGAAAAAATCTCAAAGTAAATAACACAAAAAGAAAAATAAGGAAAGATCTAATTCAGAAGGTGTGCTTGCCTGTTCAAAATTTATTCCAGTCCAGAAAATATGAGGACAATACCCCATGAATATCTGGTACACCATAGATCCTATTCTTTGTTCTGTTTGTTTTTATGTTGTTGTAAATTAGGTTAAACCTGAAAACCCTATTCAAACAAAGAAGTTGTGGTGAACAGTAATAATAGTAAAATTCTTCTTGCCTAACAATGGATATTCCTTAATCTTAATCCAAAATGATGACAAACTCAATGTTTTTGTAATTGTTCTTCAGTGTAATTAAGAACTAAGCTGCAATAATTCATTCTTCTAGTACCAGGTTTAACTCAGTAATTAAAGTTTTGAAAAGCTTTCTTTTTTTAATATTTCAAATTTTCTTCTGGAATGTTATGATAAAAAATTTGTGGAAGTGAGATGGAACAATTTTCTAATTAATTTTTTTATTGTGCTAAAATATTTTAAAACTTTTCATTTTAACTAAAGTATATAGTTCAGTGGCATTAAGTACATTCACAATATTGTGCGATTGTCACCGCTATCCATTTCCAGAACTTTTTCACCAGCCCAAACTAGAACTCTGCGCTCATTAAATGATAACTCTCTATTCCTCCCTCTCCCCAGCCCCTGATAACCTCTATTTCACTTCCTGTTTCTATGAATTTGCCTGCTCTAGGTACTTCATGTAAGTGGAATGGTAAAGTATTCATCCTTTTATGGCTGGCTTGTTTCACTTAACATAATGTTTCCGAGGTTCATTCCTTTTTATAGCTGAGTAATATTCCATTATATGTATATATCACAGTTTATCCATTCATCTGTTAATGGACATTTGGGCTATTTTCACTCTTGGCTATTATGAATACTGCTCTGAACATTGGTGTGCAAATAAATCTGTTCAAGTCCCGTTTTCAATTCTTTTGAGTATAAAACCAGAAGTAGGATTGCTGGATTATATAGTAATTCTATTTTTTTTTAAATTGGTGCCTTACTTGTCTTTTTAAAAAATTAATTAATTAATTAATTAAATTTTTGGCAGCACTGGGTCTTCGTTGCTGCGTGCAGGCTTTCTCTGGTTGCAGCGAGCAGGGGCTACTCTTCGTTCCAGTGCTCGGGCTTCTCATTGCAGTGGCTTCTCTTGTTGCAGAGCATAGGCTTTAGGCTTGCAGGCTTCAGTAGTTGCAGCACACAGGCTCAGTAGTTGTGGCTAACAGGCTCTAGAGCTCAGGCTCAGTAGTTGTGGCACACAGGCTTAGGTGCTCCGCTGCATGTGGGATCTTCCTGGACCAGGGCTCGAATCTCTGTCCCCTGCCTTGGCAGACGGATTCTCAACCACTGCGCCACCAGGGCGGCCCCAGTAATTCTATTTCTAATTATTTGAAGAACTGCCATACTGTTTTTCATAGTGGCTATACCATTTTATGTTCCCAACAACAGTGCACAAGGGCTCCAATTTCTCCACATCCTCATCAACACTTTGTTATTTTCTGTTTTATTTTTTTGGATAGTAGCCATCTAATAAGTATGAGGATAATAAGGTATCTTGTAGTTTGATTTGCATCTCCCTAATGATTAGTGATGTTAAGAGCATCTTTTCATATGCTTATTTCATGTGCTTATCTTCTTTGAAGAAGTATCTATGCAAGTCCTTTGCCCATTTTTAAAGAAAATTTACTTATTTATTTTGGGCTGTGTTGGGTCTTTGTTGCTACCCATGGGCTTTCTCTAGTTGCGGTGAGTGGGGGCTCTTTGCCCATTTTTAAACTGGGTTTTTTGTTGTCGTTGAGTCTTAGGAGTTGTTTATATGGTCTGGATATTAATTCCTTAGCAGATGTATGATTTGCAATATTTTCTCCCATTCTGAGGGTTGCCTATTTAACTCTGTTGATAGTCACTTGATGCACTAAATATTTTACTTTTCATGAAGTCTGATTTGCCTATTTTTGTTGTTGTTGTTGCCTGTGCCTTTGGTATCATAGCCAAGAAAAAGATGCCAAATCCAATGTCATAAGCTTTTGGCTTATGTTTTCTTCTAAGAGTTTTATGGTTTTAGCTCTTAAGTTTAGGTCTTTGAGTTATTTTGAGTTAGCTTTTGCATATGGTGTAAGGTAAAGGTCCAACTTCATTCTTTGGCATGTAGAGTCTAACTAGGAAGCAGATAGAAGGAACCAAGTTCCTTCTTCTAGCCATGCCTTCTCTTTCTAGAGCCCTAGAGAGGTAAAGCCTCTTATAAGGTCAATTGGCAAAGCAGAAAGTCCCAGCCCCAGCAAAGAGTACAGAAGATCAGAGCTGAGAAACTGCAGCTTAATAACTCGCACACATTCACACATACACATTTTTTTTCCTGAAAGTAAGTGCACTCATCATGGAAGTTCACCTCTAAATATTTCAGCATGCCTCTGCTAAGAATAAGGACATTCTCCTATATCTTGATATCACAATATCATTATCATGCCTAAAAAATTAACACTAGGGACTTCCCTGGTGGCACAGTGGTTGAGAATCCGTCTGTCAAGGCAGGGGACACAGGTTCGATCCCTGGTCCAGGAAGATCCCACATGCAGTGGAGCAACTAAGCCTGTGCGCCACAACTACTGAGCCTGAGCTCTAGAGCCCGCGAGCCACAACTACTGAGCCCACGTGCCAAAACTACTGGAGCCCACGCGCCTAAAGCCCGAGCTCCGTAACAAGAGAAACCACTGCAGTGAGAAGTCCGAGCACTGCAACAAAGAGTAGCCCCCGCTCGATGCAACTAGAGAAAGCCCACATGCAGCAACGAAGACCCGATGCAACCAAATAAATAAATTAAATTAAAAAAATAACACTAATTCAAATATCATTTAAAATTTCTCCATTATTCCTAAAATGTCTTTTCTTTCTTTTTCTTACCCCAACCTGATGCCAGATCAAAGTTCTAACATACTGCATTTAGTTATTTCTCATTAGTTTCTTTTGAGACAGTCCCATAATTTTTTTGTTTTTCATGATTAAGTTTTTTTGAAGACTCAAGACCAGGAAAACGTTACACATTCTGGTTTTGTCTCATTGTTTCCTCATGATTAGATTCAGATCAAACAGTTTTTGTCAAGAATATTAGTCCATCACTAAATCTGTATACTTGTTGTTGTTTCAAACCAGGAGACACATGTCAGGCAGTCCCATCACTACTGGTGATGTTGTTTGGTCACCTGGTTAAAGTGGTGACTGTTAGATTTCTCTAATATAAAGATAACTTTCCCCTTGTAATAAGTAACATTAATAAGTAATCTATGGGGCCATACTTTGAGACCATGTGAATAACCTGTTTCTCAGTGATCTTTCTTCTAATGTTTTGAGCATCCATTGACGATTATTGCCAGAATCACTTATTACACTGGGAGTTACAAAATGGTGATTTTCTAATTCTATCATTATTTCTAAACTTATTCATTAGCATTCTTCTGTAAAGACAAATGTTTCCCCCTTTTCTTCTTTTACTTATTTATGTATTTTTTTGAGTATCACCATGGACTCAAAAAATTCATTCTTATAAACCATTATCATCATTATACTTTTTTATTATTTAAAAAAATTTTTTTTTGTTTTTGCGGTACACGGGCCTCTCACTGCCGTGGCCTCTCGTGTTGCGGAGCACAGGCTCTGGACGCGCAGGCTCAGCGGCCATGGCTCACGGGCCCAGCTGCTCCGCGGCATGTGGGATCTTCCCGGACCGGGGCACAAACCCGTGTCCCCTGCATCGGCAGGCAGACTCTCAACCACTGCGCCACCAGGGAAGCCCTCATCATTATACTTTTTGATGCTCAGATTGTTCTAAATTTGGCCAATGGAAACCTCTTCAGACTGGCTCCTATGTTCTTTTTTTACTTAAATCCGTTAGTCTTTGAGCATTTCCTTGATTGCTGGCAAAACAAAGTATTCCATTTGAATCAGTGTAAAATCAAAACAAATAGGAAGGCAGTGAGTGTGGATAGTGAGTCTGTTAAGGATTCCCTAGGACACTAGATTATCAATGCGAGAGGTCCATGTGTCTCAAAAGGTCTTTGATACTAACAAAACGCATCTAATTTGGTAAAACATTCCTCAAAGACTGTAAATGGCAAGAAAGAAGAGTGTATGCCTGGCTTTAAGCTTTGAAGGCCCAATTCATACTTTCATTTACTGGGCAAACATATGGAGATTAGAAATTTAAATCTTTTTTGGTCATTTTAGATTATGATTGAATAGTTTTACAAACAGCTCTTTGGAACTAACTTGTTAAGTAGAGAAGATTGGGGATGAAGCAGTGAGAGATACACAGAACAAATAAAAATAGAGGCAATTTTTAACTTCAGGGAAAATAAGAGTTGTACAAGAAAGGAAATGTAATTCAAAGTATACTTTGTGGTTCATATGATATTTACACAGACATAATGATATACATGTTGAAAACTGATTTAACCAGTATCATATCCTACTGGTTATATACTATAATATAGTTATGATGATAGAATGAGGGAAAAACAAAGTATATACATGTGAGTTGGGGGTAAGAGAGCTAGATTTGGCATCTAAAACTGAAAATTCAAAAATAGCAATATTAGCATACTGTTTAGTAATATGAAATTAAATTCTGGAAGAAACAGAATGATTTTAAATATCAGTCTTTGCAGAATAGAAATGGGGAAGAGTAAGCGAGAGTTGCTGTTTTTCTTTATAAGTTTTGAAGTACTATTTGACTTCTTATACTATGTGCATATTATTCTGATAAAAAATAAACTAAAAAAGGAAAATATTTCCATGTAATAAGGTACCAGGTCTAGGGACTTCCCTGGTGGTCCAGTGGGTAAGACTCTGTGCTCCCAATGCAAGGGGGCCCGGGTTCGATCCCTGGTCAGGGAACTAGATCCCACATGCATGATGGAACTAAGAGTTCGCATGCCACAACTAAGATCTGGTGCAGCCAAAATAAATAAATAAATAAAATATAAATAAATATTTTTTAAAAAATAAGGGGGGCTTCCCTGGTGGCACAGTGGTTGAGAGTCCGCCTGCTGATGCTGGGGACACGGGTTCGTGCCCCGGTCCGGGAGGATCCCACATGCCGCGGAGCGGCTGGGCCCGTGAGCCATGGCCACTGGGCCTGCGCGTCCGGAGCCTGTGCTCCGCAATGGGAGAGGCCACAGCAGTGAGAGGCCCGCGTACTGCCAAAAATAAATAAATAAAAATAAGGTACCAGGTCTACATAGTTTTACAGGATTTTCTACCAGCTTTAAAGAATCAAATAATCCTTACATTATATAAATTATTTCAGAGCATAGAGAAATATGGGAAGCTCTCCAATTCATGCCATGAGGCTATCATAACCCTGATACCAAGAGCTGATGAACAGAGCACACACACACAAAATCCTAAAAATAACCTCAGCAAATTGAATCTAGCCCTGTGTTAAAAAAAAAAAAAGTTAGATGATAACCAGAGTTATTCTCCAAAACAGTTCAACTTCAGTAAATCTACTGATGTCAATTCTGCCTTAACAGATTAAAGTAGAATAAGAAAATGATCATTCCTCCCAAAATATATAAAAAATAGGACTGATAAAATTCAACACTTATTTATGATACAAGATAGCACAACTTCCTTAAACTGATAAAGGGTATATACTACAAACCTACAGCAATGTCCTAAATGCCTCTTACTATTCAACATTGCACCAGAGGTCTAAATAATGCTATAATTAAAAAGTAAGAGAAGAGGTACAAATATTTGAAAGGAGGATTGCTGTTTGCAGATATACTTACTAAAAATTCTAAGTGGATTGGCATAAAAAATGATGAAATAATGTGAAAGTACAGTGAGGTGGCCTATTATAAGATGATTCCTAGCTTATATTTATACCACCAATCATCAGTCAGAGAATGTAATTGGGGGGAAAAAGTCTTATTCACGAGAACAACAAAAACCTTGTAAGAAGTAGAATAAATCTAAGAGGAAATGTGCAAGACCTATATAAAGAAAATGATAAAACTTTATTTAAGTACATAAAAGAAGCCCTAAACAAGTGGCAAGACATACCCTTTACGTGAATGAGGAAATTTAATATTGTAAAGGTGTCAAGTCTCCCTAAATGAATCTATAAATTCCCAATCAAAAACCCAACGATACTTTTTATTGAACGTGACAGTCAATTCTGAAGTTCACATGGGGGAAATATACACAGAATAGCCAAGATATTCTTGAAAAAGAATAATGACTGTGCATATGTGTGTGGGAACTTGGCTTAACAGATAGCAAAGACACATTTGTACCAGACTTCCCTGCTTTCAACTGCTCCTTCTCACCACGTCTGGTAACAAAATCTCAGTGCGGAAACCATTCCTTGTGGTTGAAGTAGGACTGACCCCAATTTTGCAAGACGGTTGGGCATGTGTTACAGGCCTGGCCAATCAGAGGAGCCCACATCTTTGGTTAAAGGGGTGTGCATGCCATCAAAGTTAGGTTGATCAGAGTCCAACCCAGACCTTTTTTGCCAAAACTCTTAGGAAAGATGACCTCTTTTCTTGTGGTTATTAAGCTATTATCAGCATGTGCTCAAGGTTACCAATGGTTATACTGCCCACCAGGTGGAGACAGTCTGTCTGACAGATGAAGAGATAGAGTCTGATGACATCTTCTGAGCTCCTGGATACAACTCTGCTTAAAAATAGATCTGCCTTTGCACATCCTAGTTTCCATAGCCTATAGATTTCCTAATTTGAGCTGGGTTTCTGTCACTTGAAACTGAAAAAATTCTAGTATGATACTATAAAGTCACAGTAATTAAAACTCTTTGGTTTTGGCACAGACGTAGAGTCTAGAAACTCATTTATAGAAAAGTGGGAATTTAATTTTAATAAATGTGGCATTTTGAAGAACTGAGGAAAGGATGGACTATTCAGTAACTGACGTGGGAAAACTATCTGGAATAAAACTTAGACTATTCCCTCACATCACACACAAAAATAAATTCCAGATGGATTAGAGAGCTAAAACTAAAAGACAAAACTACCAAAAAAGTCAGAAGAAAATAAAGAATATTTTTATAATCTTGGGGAAGAGTAGACTATCCTAAGACACATAACCCAGAAACCATAAAAGAAAAAGACAGAAATGGCTGT
Organism: Mesoplodon bidens; assembly: GCF_964165515.1. NCBI lineage: Eukaryota > Metazoa > Chordata > Mammalia > Artiodactyla > Ziphiidae > Mesoplodon > Mesoplodon bidens. The sequence goes on from NC_138179.1 coordinate 17,493,550, forward strand.
AAAAAAGTTAAAATATATGCATGCAATTTATATATAATGAGACACAATAAGTAAAATAAAAACAGATAAATAATAGACTAGGAGAAAAATTAGTAACATATATAGCAAAGAAATATATAGTCAGATTCATGAAGACCCCTTAAAAATTATTAAGAGAAAGATAGACAACCCTCTAGAGAAATGGGGAAAGGACACAAACAAAAATTCACAGAACAAATATTAATGAGTAACATCAGAAATGGTGCATTACTTCACTAGCAATCAGAAAAATGCAAATTAAAACAAGACTATTTTGTCCTTAAGGTTGCCAAAATTAAAGACTGTTGCCTTCTGGGACTTCCCTGGTGGCGCACTGGTTAAGAATCCGCCTGCCGGGGCTTCCCTGGTGGCGCAGTGGTTGAGAATCTGCCCGCTAATGCAGGGGACACGGGTTCGAGCCCTGGTCTGGGAGGATCCCACGTGCTGTGGAGCAACTGGGCCCGTGAGCCCAGAAGCCACCTCAATTAGAAGCCCGCGCACCACAAAGAAGAGTATCCCCCACTTGCTGCAACTAGAGAAAGCCTGTGCGCAGCAATGAAGACCCAATGCAGCCAAAAATAAATAAATAAATATATAAATTAAAAAAAAAAGAAAAAAAAAGACTCCGTGCTTCTACCGTAGGGGGCACAGGTTCAACCCCTGGTAGGGGAACTAAGATCCCTCACGTGGTGCGGTGTGGCGAAAAAAAAAAAAAAAAGACTGTTGTTTTCTAATGTTGGTGAGGATATGTTCATGGTAAGCGGGTAAAGCCTTCTTGGAAGACAATTTGGCAGTATTTATTAAATTTAAATTGCTCACAACCACTGATGCAACAAATCCTCTTCTAAGAATCTATCTTAAATTCTAAACATATGTACAACATATATAAAAGTTGTTCATTGCAGCATTGTTTGTAACAGTAAAAAAACAAAAACAATCACCTGGAAAGAACATAACTGCCCATCAATAGGGAAACAAATAAGTAAGTTGCGGCAATAATATACTAGCAATCTCCTTTGGTTGCTAAAAAGATTAAGGTGTGATGCTGCAAAAAACTTCAAAGAACAAAACACATAATATAATCTAATAGAGGAGAAAAAGATACGCACACATTTATGTATGAATGTACGAGAATACATAAAAAAGAAATAGAAAGTTCCAATAACTTGTGGTAATCTCTGAAAGAGAATGAGAAGGCTAAGGGGGAAATTTTCATGTTTTAGTTTATTAAATATTGTATCAATCTTTTGCGATGAGAATGTACTTGTATCTTACTAACATTAATAAAAAAGAAAAACAACAAGCCAAAGAAAAAAAAAGTATAACCCGGGCTTCCCTGGTGGCGCAGTGGTTGAGAGTCCGCCTGCCGATGCAGGGGACACGGGTTCGTGCCCCTATCCCGGAAGATCCCACATGCCGTGCAGCGGCTGGGCCCGCGAGCCATGGCCGCGGAGCCTGTGTGTCCGGAGCCTGTGCTCCGCAACGGGAGAGGCCACAGCAGTGAGAGGCCCGCGTACAGCAAAAAAAAAAAAAAAAAAAAAAAAAAGTATAACCCTAATGGTACCTAGTACCTGAACTGGCAAGGCTCCCATGAGGCAAACGGGCTTTAAATTTGGGCCTTGAGTTTGGCCATCTTGTAGTTTCCAATCCATCACATCAGCCCCAAATGACCGCCAAAAGGTCTGCTGGTTTCAGTTTCCCCCAGGACAGTCCCTGTGCTTGGGGCCAGCCTGATCCTCAGCCTTTAATTACCCCCAGGAAAGACCATGGATAGCAAACGCCTAGGAAGGAGTCTTCGCTCTCTGGAATTTTAGTCCATCTGGTCCTTGTTGCTCTCTGGTGTCTTTAAAAATATGATTATTGTAGTATCAATATTTTTTAGTTTCAAAAGTACTGCCTGTTGTGACCTATTATATCCTATCCAGAAGCAGAAGTCTTATTTGCCAAATTTGAAAGAAATTTAGCGTTCACAGTCCTACAATGGACAAAATTTGGCAATGGATTTAATACGGGGTATGAAGAAGAAGGAAAAATCAGGCATGACTCCTAGGTTTCTGGGTAGCAACTGGATGGATGGTGGTGTAATTCACTAAGGGATCATGATGATCTGAAGTAAAAAGGGGGAATGATCATGAGTTATTTTAAAATATAAAATGGGGGACTTCCCTGGTGGCACAGTGGTTAAGAATCCGCCTGCCAATGCAGGGGACATGAGTTCAAGCCCTGGTCCGGGAAGATTCCACGTGCCACAGAGCAACTAAGCTTGTGCACCACAACTACTGAGCCTGCGCTCTAGAGCCTGCAAGCCACAACTACCGAAGCCCATGCACCTAGCGCCCATGCTCTGCAACAAGAGGAGCCACCTCAATAAGAAACCCATGCACCGCAATGAGGAGTAGCCCCCACTTGCCGTAACTAGAGAAAGCCCGCACGCAGTGAAGACCCAATGCAGCCAAAAATAAATAAATAAATATACATACATATATATATATATATATACACACACATATACACACATACATAAATACATACATATATATATATATATAAAATGGTTCACAGGTTTCTAGTTTTAGGGACTGAAATAAGGCAGTGCAGTTCATTAAGATAGACACCACTGGGGCTTCCCTGGTGGCGCAGTGGTTGAGAGTCCGCCTGCCGATGCAGGGGACACGGGTTCGTGCCCCGGTCTGGGAAGATCCCACATGCCGCGGAGCGGCTGGGCCCGTGAGCCATGGCCGCTGGGCCTGCGCAGCCGGAGCCTGTGCTCCGCAACGGGAGAGGCCACAACAGTGAGAGGCCCACGTACAGCAAAAAAAAAAAAAAAAAAAAAAAAAAAAAAAAAAGATAGACACCACTGGAAGGTAATCTAATTTCGAAGACAAGATGGTGAGTTTGGTTTTGGATATGTTGAATTTTAAGTATCTTTGAGGCTTTAAGTAGTCATCTGTATTAGACATTTGTGTCTCAGAGAAGAAGTGAGGGCTGGAGATATAATTTTAAGGGTAATCGGCATATAGGAGGTAATTGATGTCATGGGTGTGAATGAGGCTGAACTGGTTGAGAATAGACAGTGACTAGGAAAGAGAGCCTAGGCAGGAGTCTTGAGGAACTCCAACATTAAACAAACAGACAAATCCTCTTCTTTGATTTATATTCCTTTCTGTGCTCCAAAACTTCAAATTTGGATTCTTACTGATACTCCTTTTTGCTGTTAGTAAGCTATACCAATTTATCTTGGTATCAACCAGAGTTTTCATCAGCAGTTCTCCATCATTTTTGGAAATTTTTAAAAGGGAATCCACAAATCCCATAGAGTTTTAACATTATTTTTCAAACTGTAGGTCATGACTCAGTAGGTCACGAAATCAGTTTAGAGGGTCCTGATTAGTACTTTAAAAATTAGATCAATAGAAGGGAAAATATCAAGAAGTACATCACATGCAGTAAGCATCTACACTTTCTTCCTTGGTGAAATTTTCCAGTCTCATGGCTCAAAATGCCATGTAATTCCCAAATTTGTATCTCTAGCCCGAGCCTCATAAATTCCATGCTCATTAAGACATCTCCACTTGAATGTCTACTAGACATTTCCAACTGAAATACGAACCCCTAAATTTCTTTCCCAAGACACTTCCACCTGCAGCTTTCCCAGGTGATGGCAATTTCATCCTACTACCTTTGGCCCTGTAGGTCTACATCCCAGGAGTCACTTTTTACTTCTCTCATTCTCTAACATACCATATCCCATCTGTCAGGAAATGCTATTAAGTACACCATCAGAATCCAACCACTTCTCATCATCCCCACCACTACCACCCTGGCCCAAATTACTACCACTTCCTCTCTCACCTGGATTAAAGCAACAGCCTTCCAACAATTCTATTTCCACTCTTACTCCTGCTATACTCAACACAGTGGTCAGAGCAATCCTTTAAAACAGGGATCAGGGCTTCCCTGGTGGCGCAGTGGTTGAGAGTCCGCCTGCCGATGCAGGGGACACGGGTTCGTGCCCCGGTCCGGGAAGATCCCACATGCCGCGGAGCGGCTGGGCCCGTGAGCCATGGCCGCTGAGCCTGCACGTCCGGAGCCTGTGCTCCGCAACGGGAGAGGCCACAACAGTGAGAGGCCCGCGTACCTCAAAAAAAAAAACCAAAGAAAAACAGGGATCAGCAAACTTTCTCTAGAAAACCAGAGACATTTAGCCTGCTTGGGCCAAGAGGTAAAATCGAGGCTATTACATAGGTGCTTATATAACAAAAGAAAAAACACGCTTGTAAAAATCATTTACTGACAAAATTCAAGGTATAATAATTGAGTACAATTCTTTTGTAACACAGGTCTACTAATGAGAAGAATGAAAGAAAATTTTTTTAATGGATACCATTTTGCTAAACTGGAGTTCAAAGCCAATGTTCCCCATCATCAAATCGACTACAAATATTTATCTGTAAAAACCATTCTTAGCTGATGGCCACACAAACAGGCAGTGGGATGGATGTACCCTGTGGGTTGTTGTTTGCTGACATCTGTTTAAAATATAATCAGATTGTATCACTCTTATCTCAAAACCCTGTGAATTAGTTTTCTATTGTAGTGTAAAAACTACCACACATTCAGCAGGTTAAAACAATACCCATTTATTATTCTCAGTTCTGTAGATCAGAAGTCCAGGTGGGCTTGCCTGGGCTCTCTGCTTAGGGTCTCACAAGGCTGAAATCAAGGTGACCTCTTATAGAGAGGATCTGGGAAAGAATCTATATCTAAACTCATCCAGGATATTGAGTTTAGAACTGACAGAAGCCAGTTCCTTGCAATTGTAGGTCTGAGGTCCCCAGTTCCTTGCTGGCTGTTAGCCAGGAAGCACTCTCAGCTTCTAGAAGCTTCCTGCATTCCTTGTCATGTGTCATGTAGCTCCATCTTCAAAGTCAGCCAAATCGCATTCAAACCTCATGCTTTGAATCTCTCTGATTTCCCTTTCTGCTACCAGCTGGGAAGAACTCTCTGCTTTTAAAGGTCTGGTCTGATTGGGTTACACCCACCCAGTAATTATATCTCAAAGTCAGGGGGCTTGGGACTTTCATTACATCAGCCAAGTCCGTTCCCAGCAGTGCTTAGGTTAATGTTAGATTGAGTAACGAGGGGACCAGGATTGAGTAACCAGGGGACCAGAATGCTGGCGTGGGGGCAGGGGGAGCATCTTTAGAATTCTGCCTACTATACCCTGCAATAACTTCCTACTCAGGGTAAAAAGATAAGGCACTAAGAAAGGGTCAACTCGATTTGTGCCACCTGCTCTTCCCCAACTCCCATGCGTGTCCCATTACCTCTCTGATGGTACTTCCTACCACTCTCCCTCTGGCTTACTCTGTTCATCCACCACTAGCTGTTCATCCAACTTGCTGTTGCTTAAACATGCCAGACACTCTCCCACCTTAGGATCTCTGCCTGGAATGCTCTTCTCTCAGATATCTCTTTAGTTAACTCCTGTATCTCCAAGACTTTGCTCCACTTTCACTCTTTCAATGAGGCATATCTGATTATACTACTTAATACTACAATCTGTACTCTCGCTCCTGGCACTGCCTATTTCCCCTACCCTGTTCAATTTTTCCTTTTTTTTTACTGTATTTCTCACCTTTAACATACTATATATTTTAACTTATTTATGATGTTTATTGTCTGTCCTTCCTTGCTAGAATTAAGCTCCTCAAAGGTAAGGATCTTTGTCTATTTTTTTTCAAATGATGTATTTTTTGCTTACTAAGCACTTAGCACAGTGGCTGGCACAAAATAGATGTTCAATAAAAATTCACTGAACGAAGTTTGGGAAATTCCTGCTTCAGTTTTTTATTTACTTAACTTTTATTTTTTTGGCCACGCCGCAGCATGCAGGATCTTGGTTTCCCAACCAAGGATGGATGCCATGCACCCCGTGGTGGAAGCAGAGTCTTAACCACCGGACCACCAGGGAAGTCCCCTGTTTCAGTTTTTTATATACGTATAAAAAACTAGTATACATACTAGGTTGTGATGTAAAATATATTTCTTATTGAAGAGTGTAGTCAAGACTGTTTGAAAACTACTGGGGTTAGACTGTATGACCTCTATGGTTCTTTCCAAATATGAGCATTTATGAATTTCTATGTGCAGCTAGTAAATGTCCACTGTATCCTTTGGGATACAGCAAGGTGCACAGCCTAGTGACAACAGCAAGGCACTGATTACTGAAACATAATATTGACACCGAAAAAGCTAAATAGCATCCCTACCTGTTGTATAATAGTAGGTTAGAAAGAACTGTGGAAACAGCAAGAAGTGTTGAATGCCCCAAAATATAAAAACCTAAAGGTAACTCTTCCATCAAAAAGAGGTATAATTTGACGGGCTTCCCTGGTGGCATAGTAGTTAAGAATCCACGTACCAACACAAGGGACACGGGTTCGAGCCCTGGTCCGGGAAGATCCCACATGCCACAGAGCAGCTAAGCCTGTGTGCCACAACTACTGAGCCTGCGCTCTAGAGCCCGTGTGCCACAAATAATAAGCCAGTGTGCTGCAACTACTGAAGCCTGCGTGCCTAGAGCCCGTGCCCCACAACAGGAGGAAGCACTGCAATGAGAAGCCCGCACACTGCAAGGAAGAGTAACCCCCACTCGACGCAACTAAAGAAAGCCCGGGCGCAGCAACGAAGACCCAACGCAATACCCAACGAAGAAAATAAATAAATAAATTTATATTTTAAAAAAAGAGATATAATTTGAGAGCAAATCACAAAAGACAACGTTTTCTGCTTCAAAATTTCCCTGGTTAAAGCTTCCATTCACTTACTGAAGAAGCGAAGATGAGAAGAGAAAGATATCGCTTAAAGTCTCTGCTGTAGAAATTGTAACCTGAATGGACTTGGGGAGCAAAGACCACTTCTGAAGTATGTACGATTTCCACTCATCCACGGGCAGATCCATGCTACTTTAAATCTAAAAAATGAATAAGAAAATAAGGAATTCGGATTTCTACAAATGCACAATTCTAGAAAGTCAAGATTCCATTCAAGCATGCATGAAGCAACAAAATCAATTCTTGTGGTCTCTTCCTATAGTTGTTTACACGCTGAGGAAGCATCTATTGTTTCTCACCCCAATTCACTCAACATCCCTTCATTCAGAAATATTTATTGAAAGCTTACTTTGTTCCAGGCATCATACTAGGTACTGGTTATACAATGATGAATCAGAACTCTTACCCAGTTCAGTTTTTTCTTTTCAATCCCCAGGTCACTCCTTTAGTTCAAGCCCGCACCATTTCCTGTCCGGCATTCTTTCTGGAGTGTTATAACTAGTCTCCACACCCTCAGACCCCCCACTTCCCCATTCCAAATTCAGTCCATCTTCCACATTGAGACAGATGTCAGTACTCCGCCTTAAATTCATCAATGCTCCTCCTAGCATTTAGGGAAGTCCAGTACAAACCCTTCATTATTTGACTCTTGGCTTACTTTCTAATGCTCAAGTCTCACTTCTTCCTCTGTACCCTACTATTCTAGCTACTCAAAGCTATCCCCAGTTTGCCAGGCTATTCATCTCCCTAGGTGTTACAAAGACTGTTCATTGGCCCTACCCTCACTTGGAGTCCACCTGGCAAATTTCCAAACATTCAAGGCCCAGTTCAAATGGTACCTCCTCCGGGAAGCCTTCCCTGATTTTTCCACCTGTGATAGCACACTTTGTGTCTCTCCTGGGGCCCAAACCATGTCTACCTTGAGTTAGTGCTCCTCACAGCAGCAATTCCCTCGACAGACTGTGCTCTCCTCTGAGGGTAGGGACCAGGTCTTATTTACCTTGAGAGATCCCCACTGTGCCAAGCTCAGGGTCTGGAGCCTGCGGGAGCTCAGCTCTGGGTTGCTGAAGGAAGCAAGTCAATGCTTTGACTATATCCAGTAGCAGAGTTACTAGGGCAACAGCTCTACCACTCCTCTGGGCTACCAGTCAGTGTCTGCCCACCAAAGGCCGAGTTGGGTACGTTTCCGAGAGTTTGCTCGGAATGCTAACGTAACTCGTCCACTCCGCGCCCTTCGCTGCGTCCGCGTCACGCTTCGCGCATCACGCATCACGCTTCGCGCGCTCCGCGGTCCCGCGCCCCGCCCCCAGGCCAGGCAATCCAGCGACTAGGCCCCGGACCTGGGCTCCGGTGAGTCATGTGGGCCACCCGCCGCGCTTCGGCCAATGAGGTGGCTGCTCGGCTCCTAAACCCGCCCCCGTGCCGTGCGCGCGTCAGGAGGCCTTCGCGGTGCACGCAAGTCCTCGGGCCAATCGCTTTGGAGCGCGCGGGTTCCCTGGAGTAAAGCCAGGGCTGCGGGGGAGCGGGAGCGTTGGAGCTGTTGCGGCGGAACCATGGTGGGCCACCTGAGCGAGGGGGCCATTGCGGTGAGGAGACGCCTGCGAGCCGGGCGCGGGCCGGGGTGGCTGTGGGCCTTGGGGCTGTGCGGGGTGGAGAAGGGGGAGAGAACACGGGAGGAGGAGACAGCGGGGGCCGGGGACGAACCGCCGGGTGACTCCCTAGAATCATCACTCCTCAAAGCATTTTTCCCATCGTCTTTTAAACACGTTCATGTTTTTCCTGCTTAAGGAAATGAAACAAAATAAATTGTTGATTTTCGCCCATCTCTCTCCCGCAGCCACTCTCTTTCTCCTCCCCTTCCCCCATCCGCAGCCTAACTTTCCTAGAGTTGTCAGTTTTCAGTTCTTTTTCTCCCCTCCCATTAACCCTTCAACAGACTCCAATCAGTCACTCCCCTGATCACTATAGAAGTAACCCTGGCTGAAGTCAGCAGTGCCTCCAGGTCGTTAAATCCAACAGACACTTTTGAGAGTTAAATTTACCCGAGTTCTCAGCAGCGTTTGACTATTGAGCCTCGCTTTCTTTTGGTAACACCCTCTTCTTTCGGTTTCTGTGGCTCAGCTTGGCTTGTCTTTCCCCGTCTTATTTGGAGATCTCTCTGTAAATTTTTGTTGACTCTTCTCGCGAGACAAATTACCATCTGTATGTCAATTGCTCATAAATTTCTGTGTCCGGAGCCACCTTTACACTCAAAGACAAACCTGTATCAGCTGCGTACTTGATATCTCAAAAACATTTTAAATTCAGCATGTCCCAAAGCAAATCCATTATCTTTCTAAATTTGGGCCTCTACCGTTCCCTGTCTGGATGAATGGCACCATTATTCATTGAGTTATAACAGCCAGAAATTGTGGAATCATTCTTGCTACACATTCCGTCACCCTGGATGTCCAGTCCCTCCCCAAGTCTGGTGTGTTTTACCTCCACATATATCTCTTAAATGCATCTACTTCTCTCCATCCACACTGGCACCATTGTTTCTGCCTGGCCTTCTCACTTCTACCCAGCATAACCCTCCTCCCGCCATTCCCATCATAGCGTATTCCCACCAGTTCTTTCCTCCTTTCCAGCCTTTCCTTTTTTTTTTTTTTTTTAATTTAAATCCGGGTATATTTCATACTCCTGCCTTCCACAGGGGCTTTGAACATTCTTTAACCTGTGCCTACTGCCTGGGTGGTTCTTCATTCTCCCCTGGCTGACTAATGTAACCTTCAAGTCTCTGCTCAGTTACTTCCTCAGAGAAGCCGTCCTTGACTCCCCTTGCTAGGCTAAATCCCTTTATTTTCAGCCCCTAATTCCTGTTTGTTCACGATATTAAACTCTGCCTTTCCTCTCTGTCAAATGAGGTTAATCATACCTAGTACCTATTGCCTAAGGTTAGTGGGACGATTAAATGAGCTATTAATTTAAAGTGCTTAGTCCATGCCTGATACATAATAAATGCTCATTATATGTTACCTATTATTAATAATCACAGATGTGATCTTACATTTATATGTTGTTTATTTGATTCATATCAGTTACTTTCTGTCTCCCTCCACTGGATTGTAAATTCTTTGAGGCCTGAAATTATGTCTGTTTTTTTGCTCAACATAGTCTCCCCAATACCGGAAGGACTGCTGGCAAGTTTTAGGTGCCCAGTAAATGTTTGCTAATTGCGCGTGAGGCAGGGAAAAGAAAGGGACAGAGATGGATGGGGAAGAACAGTTGGCAGAGTTGAGTGAATATTTTAATAAATTAGAAATAACCCCGAGAAGTGATTGCAAATTGTAGTCCTTGTTTACTTTATAGCTGCTACCTTGCATCCTTAAGACAAATTAGAATTGTTCTTCACTTTCAAGGAAAGTGACTGGTATTTTTCAAGTAATTTGAGTTAGTTTTTGCCATATTCAAAATTTAGGAAACATATTTCCAGTGTTAGGTGAAGTATTACTTAGGTTTTGTTCATAAATGATAAGGAAAATTTGTGTGTGTGTGTGTTTGTGGTGATGGAGTGTAGAGTACCTTTGTCAAGTTTGTTTATCACCTAAAGCAGGTAATATCATTTTAGTTCAAAAGACATAGACCCCAAAGAGTAAGCACTAACACACAAATAGTGCATTTTCGGCAAGAGCTAACATAAAATAAGAGATTATGCGTGGAACTATTGTGGTAATTAGAACTAATAGCATTTGTATCTTGAGTAATTAGGTAATACAAAGAAAGGGGAAGGGAATGAATACTTTTGATCTTTTCCAATGTGCCAGTTACTTTATTATACTCAGTAGTTACAGTAACCCTGTAAAGTAGATTTTTATCATTAACCCCATCTTACAGATGAAGTAATTGAAGTCCAGAGAAGTTAAGTAATTTGTGCATGAGGTGAGGATTTGAACATGTGCTCTGAACCATTCCATTCTGTTGTTTTGTATTTTTTCCTTCCAGTTTTATTGAGATATAATTGACATACAACACTGTATAAGTTTAAGGTGTACAGCATAATGATTTGACTTACATACATCATGAAACAATTACCACAGTAAGTTTAGTGAATGCCCATCACCTCATATAGATACAAAATAAAAAGAAAAAAGTATTTTTTTCCTTGTGATGAGAACTCTTAGGATTTACTCTCTTAATAACTTTCATATATAACATTGTTAATTAAATTTCATATATAGCATTGTTAATTAGATTAATCATGTTGTATGTTATTTATCTTATAACTGGAAATTTGTACCTTTTGACCATGTTTGTCCGGTTCCTCCTCCCTCTACTTCCTGCCTCTGGTAACCACAAATCGGATCTCTTTTTTCTATAAGTTTGTTCATTTGTTTGTTTTTGAAGTATAATTGGCTTACAATACTGTGTAAGTTCTTGGTGCACAACATAGTAATTTGATATTTCTGTACATTACAAAATGATCACCACTGTTGCTTTGTATTTTTATTAGCAATGTTAATTTGGAAAATTTAAGTCAGTTCTGTCTTAAGTGTATATATCATGCTATATATCCCAGAAGAGTAAGTCTTATATTCACTATTTATGATGACACAAATAAATTAAAAAGAATGATAAAGTACTACATGTATTTGGTTTTAGAATCAAATAAAACAGAAAGGTGCTTGATGAAATTACTGACCTGTCTCTTCCCCCGGTTCTGTTCCTTTAAAAAAAAAAAAAAACCACCTTTACTGAAGTTCAATTTGATTTACGTATAACAAAAACTATAATACATATTGTTTACAAACTATATCAGTCTGTAATACATCAAACTATATGCAGTAATACATCAAACTATATGCAGTTTGATGAGTTTTGACAAATGTATACATCACCCCAATCTGCTCCTTTCCCATCCCCTGCCCCTACCCTAGGCAACCACTGTTCTGAGTTCTGGTTTCTATCACTATAGGTTAGTTTTGACTGTTCTAAAACTTCATATAAATGGAATCAAATAATATGTACCCTTTGTGTCTGGCTTCTTTCAGCAAAATGATTTTTGAGATTTATCCATGTTGTTTCAGTAGTTTGCACCTTTTTATTGCCCAGTAGTATTCCATGGTATGAATAAACAATTGTTTATTTACCTGTTGAACATTTGGGTTATTTTCCTTTTTGGCTATTATGAATGAAGATGTAAGGAACTTTTATGTACAAGTCTTCTTATGGAAATATATTTTAATTCCTCTGAGATAAATATTGGGGAGTGCAGTTGCTGGGTCATGTGATAACTGAACATTTAACTTTATAAGAAATTGCTAAACTATTTCCAAAGTGTTTATGAGAATTCTGTTTGCTCCATTTCCTCACGAACACTTAGTTTTGTCAGTCTTTTTAGGTTTACCTATTCTAGTGAATGTGTAGTGGTATCTCACTGTGATTTTAATTTGATTTTCGCTGATGACTAATGATCTTGAGCATCTTTTCATGTGCTTATTGGCTGTTTATATTCCTTCTTTTGGGAAGTGTATGTTAATATCTTTTGCCTGTTTAAAAAATTGGGACATGTTCTTATTAGTTAGTTGTAAGAATTCTTTATTTAATCTGGACACGTCTTTTGTTAGATGAAAGCATTATATATATCTTCTCCCAATCAGGCTTTTCATTCTTTTAATGCTGTTTTTTGTTTTTAATAAATTTATTTTATTTATTTATTTTCAGCTGCATTGGGTCTTCGTTGCTGTGCACAGGTTTCTCTAGCTGCGGCGAGCGGGGGCTATGCTACTCTTCTTTGCGGTGCGTGGGCTTCTCATCACAGTGGCTTATCTTGTTGCAGAGCACGGGCTCTGGGCGCGCAGGCTTCAGCAGTTGTGACACATGGGCTCAGTAGTTGTGGCTCGCGGGCTCTAGAGCACGGGCTCAGTAATTGTGGCACACGGGCTTAGTTGCTCCGCAGCATGTGGGATCTTCCCGGACCAGGGCTTTAACCCGTGTCCCCTGCATTGGCAGGCGTATTCTTAACCACCAGGCCACCAGGGAAACTCAATGGTGTTTATTTATTTATTTATTTATTTATTTATTTTTTGCGGTACGCGGGCCTCTCACTGTTGTGGCCTCTCCTGTTGTGGAGCACAGGCTCTGGATGCGCAGGCTCAGCGGCCATGGCTCACGGGCCCAGCAGCTCCACGGCATGTGGGATCTTCCCGGACCGGGGCACGAACCCATGTCCCCTGCATCGGCAGGCGGACTCTCAACCACTGTACCACCAGGGAAGCCCCAGTGGTGTTCTTTTAAAAGAGCAGTTTTAAATTTTGATGTTCAGTTGGGTTTGTTTTGTTTTGTTTTTCCTTTTCTGAATTGTATTTTTCTGTCCCCAAAAATCTTTGTCTCCCTCAAGGTTACAAATCTTTTGTCCTGTGTTTTCTTCTAGAAGTTTTATAGTTTTAGTTTACATTCAGGTCTGTAATCCATTTCAAGTTTGCCTTTTTATGTATGGTGTATAGATCATTCTTTCCATTGCAGATATTCAGTTGTTTCAGCCCCGTTTGTTATAAAGACTATAATGTTCCATTGAATTGTGTTGTCACCTTTGATAGAATTTATATACATGTGGGTCTATATCTAGAATGCCTATTCTGCCACTGCTCCATATGTCAGTACTTACACCAGTACCACATTGTCTTCATAACTGTAGTTATATAGTAAGTCTTGAAATTGGGTAGTATAAATTCTCCAGCTTCATTCTTTTTCAAAATTGTTTTACTGAATCTAGGTTCTCTGTATTTTCATATATATTTTAGAATCAGCTTGTCAATTTCTAATAAAGCCTGATGGGATTTTGATTGATAGTACATTACATTTATAGATCAATTTGGGATCAGTTGACTTCTTACAGACATTGAATCTTTCAAACCATGGACATGCTATATCTCTCATTTACTTAGGTTTTCTTTAATTTCTCTCAGTGTTTTGTAGTTTTCAGTATGCAAGTCTTGCATATGTATTGTTAGACTTAGGTTTTTTTTAATGGTATTTTTTAAAATTTCATTTTCCAGTTGTTAATTGGCAGTATATAAAAATACAGTTGTGGCTTCCCTGGTGGCGCAGTGGTTGAGAGTCTGCCTGCCGATGCAGGAAACACCGGTTCGTGCCCCGGTCCAGGAAGATCCCACATGCCGCGGAGAGGCTGGGCCTGTGAGCCATGGCCGCTGAGCCTGCGCGTCCGGAGCCTGTGCTCCGCAACGGGAGAGGCCACAACAGCGATTGGGAGTCCGCCTGCCGATGCAGGGAACGTGGGTTCGTGCCCCGGTCCGGGAAGATCCCACATGCCGTGGAGCGGCTGGGCCCGTGAGCCATGGCCGCTGAGCCTGCGCGTCCAGAGCCTGTGCTCCACAACGGGAGAGGCCACAACAGTGAGAGGCCTGTGTACCACAAAAAAAAAAAACCAGTTGATTTTTGCATATTAACCTTGTATCCTGAAAACTCGGTAAATTGACTTAGTAGTTTTTTGTAGATGCCTTAGGATTTTCTACATACGTGACTACATATAAAGACAGTTTTATTATTTCCTTTTCAATCTTTATGCCTTTATTTCTTTTTTAAAATATATATATATATATATATATTTTTTTTTTCTTTTATGGTACGCGGGCCTCTCACTGCTGTGGCGTCTCCCGCTGCTGAGCACAGGCTCCGGACGCGCAGGCTCAGCGGCCATGGCCCACAGGCCCAGCCGCCCCGCGGCACGTGGGATCCCCCCGGACCGGGGCACGAACCCGTGTCCCCCGCATCAGCAGGCGGACTCCCAACCACTGCGCCACCAGGGAAGCCCCTAAAATATATTTAAAAAAAATATTTATTTATCTATTTATTTAGGCTGTGCCAGGCCTTAGTTGTGGCACATGGGATCTTCATTGTGGTATGTGGACTCTTAGTTGCGGCATGTGGGCTCTTAGTTGTGGCATGCAGGTGGGATCTAGTTCCCCAACCAGGGATCAAACCCGGGCCCCCTTCATTGGGAGCTCAGAATCTTACCCACTGGACCACCAGGGAAGTCCCTATGCCCTTATTTCTTTTTCTCATCTTGTTGGCATTAGTTAGGAGCTCTACTGCCATATTTAATAAAAGTGATGAGAGTTATATCCTTGCCTTGTTCCTGATCTTAGGGGAGGTCATTTAGTCCTTTGCCATTAAGTGTGATTGGTAATTAGATTTTTTGGTAGATGCCTATCAGTTTAACCCTATCTTCTATTCCTAATTTGCTGAGACTTTTTATAATGAGTAAGTGTTGAATTTTGTCAAATGCTTTTTCTGCATCTATTGAGATGGTTGTGGTTTTTCCTCTTTATTCTGTTAATGTGACAGACTACAATAATAGATTTTTGAATGTTGAGTAAACCTTGCCTTCTTGGAATAAACCTCACATGGTCATGACATATTATATACATTTTATATAGTGCTATATTTGATTTACTGACATTTTGTTGAGGATTTTTACATCTTTATTGATGAGTGATATATAGATCTGTAATTTTTCTTTCTTACAATGACTTTGTTTTTTCTATCAGAGTAAAGCTAACATTATACAATGAGTTGTAAAGTGTTCTCTTCTATCTCCTGAAATAATTTATGCAGGATTGGTGTTTTTTGTCATTCAGTGTTAGATAGAATTTACCAGCAAAGCCATCTGGACCTAGAGTTTTGTCTTTTGGAATATTCTAAATTATAAATTTAATTTCTTTAATAGATATAGAATTATCTAGATTTTCTGTATTTTTATGTAGTTTTGATAATTTTTGTTTTTTTTAAGGGACTTATCCATTTAATCTAAGTTGTTTCATAAAGTTCCTAATATTCCCTTATTTTATATATATAAATATATATAAAATTTTATATATGTATGATTTATATTGATGCCTTTTTCATTCCTGGTATTGAGAATGTGTGTTTTCTTTTTCTTGACCAGACTAGTTAGAAGTTTATCAATTTTATTGATCTTTTCAAAGAACCAGCTTTTGGTTCAATTGTGTTTTTCCTATTATTTATCAATTTTCTATTTCATTGATTTTTGCTCTTTTATTATTTCTTTCCTTCTGTGTACTTGGGTTTAATTTATTCTTTTTCTGGCTCCTTATGGTGTAATATTAGATGATTGACTTTGGAGCTTTTTTCTTCTCTGATGAGAGCATTTAAAGCTGTATTTTCCCCTCTAAGCATTGCTCTAGGTGTATCCCACAAATTTAGATAGATTGTATTTTAATTTTCGTTCTGTTAATAACTTTCTAATTTCTCTTGTGATTTCTTCTTCAACAAATGGGTTATTTAGAAGGTTGTTGTTTAACTTCCAAGTATTTGAGATTTTCTAGATATCATATTGTTATTGATTTCTAGTTTAATTCTAGTGTGGTCAAATAACGTACTCTGTATGAATTCAACTTTTCAACGTTTATTGAGATTTGTTTTACTGCCCAGTATATGGACTATCTTGATGAAAATGTTCCAGGTACACTTAAAAGAATGTGTATTTTGCAGTTGTTAGATGATCTAATTAGGTCAAGTTTATTGATAGTTTAAGTTTTCTATATTCTTATTTCTATATTTTTTGGTCTATTTGCCCTGTCAATTACTGAGAGAAGAATGTTGAAACCACCAATTATAATAGTGGATTTGTCTATTTCTCCTTTTCATTTTGTCAGTTTTTCCTTCATGTATTTTGAAACCCTGTTGTTAGGTGACCACATTTATCATTGTGTCTTTTTTTTTTTTTTTTGGCCATGCTGTGCAGCATGTGGATCTTAGTTCCCTGACTGGGGATTGTACCCGTGCCCCCTGCAGTGGAAGTGTGGAGTCTTAAGCACTGGACCGCCAGGGAAGTCCCCACTGTGTCTCCTTTAGGAATCAACCCTATTATTATTATGAAATGTCCTTTCTTATCCCGGGTAATATTCCTTGTCCTGAAGTCTACTTTGCCTGCTTTTAATGATACATCTTTTTCCAGTATTTTATTTTTAATTTGCCTTTTTATATTTGAAGTGCGTTTCTTGTACAGAGCAAATAGTTGGGTCTTTCTTATTCATTACAATAATTTCTTCCATTTAATTGGAGTACTTGAACCATTTACACTTAATATAATTACAAGTTTGGGTTTAAGTTTTTCATTTTGCTGCTTTTTGTGTGTGTGTGTGTGTGTGTGTGTGTGTGTGTGTGTGGTACGCGGGCCTCTCACTGTTGTGGCCTCTCCCATTGAGGAGCACAGGCTCCGGACGCGCAGGCTCAGCGGCCATGGCTCACGGGCCCAGCCGCTCCGCAGCATGTGGGATCTTCTCGGACCCGTGTCCCCTGCATCGGCAGGCAGACTCTCAACCACTGCGCCACCAGGGAAGCCTGCTGCTTGTTTTTTTATTTGTCCCATCTATTCTTTTTCTATTTTTTAACTTTTCCCAACTTTTGGATTATTTGAGTATTTTTTATGATTAAAATTTATTTCCACTGTTGGCTTATTAGCAATGCTTTATGTTTTTAATGATTGTTTTAGGGCAACGTATCCTAGCTTGGACTACTATAACAAAATACCGTAGACTAGGTGATGTAAACGGCAGATTTATTTCTCACAATTCTAGAGGCTGAGAAGTCCATCAAGGCACCAGCAGATTTAGTTCTGGGTGAGGGCTGTCTTCCTGGCTTGCAGCTACCATCTCACTGTGCTCACATGACCTCTTCTTTGTGTGGAGAGAGTGAGTTCTGGTGTCTCTTCCTCTTTTCTTTTTTTTTTTTTTTCCTGGCTGCACCTCGTGGCATTCAGGATCTTAGTTGCATGACCAGGGATCGAGCCGTGGCCCCTGAAGTGGAAGCGCAGCATCTCAACCACTGGACTGCCAGGGAAGTCCCTCTTTTTATAAGGACAGTAATCTCATTATGGGGGCTCCACCCTCGTGACCTCATCTGAAAGTATTTGCTTCCAAAGACCCCATCTCTTGATACTCTCACACTGAGGGTTAGAGCGTCAACATATGAATTGGGAGGTGGGGTCAGGACACAAATGTTTGGTCCAAAACACAGTGGTTCTCAAATGTTTTGATTTTAGAATGCCTTTCATTTGTATAAAATCACTGAGTGCCCCCCCAAAAGCTTTTTTTTGTGTGGGTTATATCTCCCTTACCATATTTGAAATTATAACAGATATTTTTAGAATACTTATTCATTTAAAATAGTAATAAACTCATCTGTTAACATAAATAACATGTTTTAGGAAAAACAGTTATATAGTTCAAAACAAATAGAAAAGTGACATTGTTTTACATTTTTGCACATTGCTTTAATATCTGGCTTACTAGAAGACGTGACAGCTAGATATTCATACCAGCTTCTGCGTTCAGTATATGGATATATGGTTTTTTTGGTCGAACTATATGGAGGAAATCTGGCTTCAAATATGTAGTTGGAAGAAGGAGGAGTATTTTAATAGCCTTTTTCAGGCTTCTTTTCTGATCTTTGTGATCTTGTAATATAATAAGAAATATATGTTTGGTCTTTGTCCAGTTTTTGGTACACAGAACTCCTGAAACCCTTGGAATTTCCTGAGTGATAGGGTTGGAGGAGCTTTTTTTGTTACTTAGGATAAACCCCTTTCAACCATACCTGAAGTTTAATGAGGTAACTCTTTGTGGGCTCCGGGGTAGCTTCAGGATAGGGGTTGATTGCCAGGAACCAATCGTGTGATTAAAGGGTTGGAACCTTCTGCTCTACACCTCACCCCACAGGATAAAGGCTGGAGATTGAGCTAATCACCAGTAGCCAACGATCTAATCAATCATGCCTATGTAATGGGGCCTTCAGAAAAATCCCTAAACAACAAAATTCAGAGGGCTTCTAGTTTGGTGAACACATCTACATGCTGGGAGGGGGCACACCCCCAGACTCCACAGGAACAGAATCTCCTGTGCTTGGGACCCATCCAGACCTTGTCCTATGTGCCTCTCCATCTGATTTTCATTTGTATCCTTTTAACTATCTCTTATAATATACCAGTAATACTAAGTCAAGTGTTTCCCTGAGTTCTGTGAGGGACTCCAAGGAAGTCCCCACAATTTGTAGCCAAGTCAAACAAGTGTAAAGTGGGTCACCTGGGGACCCACTACTTGAGATTAGTGTATGAAGTGGGCACTTGGACAGTCTTGTGGGACTGAGCCCTTAACCTGTGGGGTCTACACTAATTCTGGGTAGTTAGTGTCAAAATTAAGTTGACTTGTGAGACGCCCAGTTGGTGTCTGCAGAGAATTGCTTCATGGGGAAAACCCACACATTTGGTGTCAGAAGTGTTTTGAATAGAAAATCAGGTTTCCTTTAACACTGTGTCAAAACTCAACAAATGGTAGTTTCTTAAAGGTTAGTTGGAATGTAGATTTGGCCTGTCTTCCATTTTGAATGGATCTTTTACCTATGCATTATTTGTAACGCCATGTTTCGGTCATTTGGAAAATATTGGTTCATTGCATTTTACGGATCTTCCAAATGTTGATATATTTTGTTAAATGACAAAAATTCATGCTTATTAACATCATTACTGATTTAATTAAGGAAAGTCAGTAAGTATTAGGAAGCTGGTGAATACAAGTTTTCAAAAGTCCTGATTTTCATTAGAAAACTCTTCTATCATTGGCAACAAATACAGTTAATTGTCTCACTTTATTTTTGAGAAGATATCCACTAAATTCCCAGGTCTGAATAACCACAGTTTGTCGTTTGCCCTTTCAAGTTAAAATGACGTTCCATGAGAAAAAAACGGCCGGTTCAACTTGCAGCTGGAACAGTTGTAGCAGTGCTTTTCCTCAAGGCCGCAGCCATACTTCAGCAGAAGGACTTTGGCATACCTTCTGTATGGTTGCATAGAATATTAAAATTTTTTTGTCCTCAAGGTTAAGATTTAATGTAATAATTTTATTTCTTCAAGGTTTTTTTTTTTTTTTTTTTTTAGTGAAACTCCCCTCCCCAGTGTGTTCAGGGCAGTGAAGAATACAGTGACTACTACTATAGTACCTCCGCTAAGGCACCAGTAGTTTTACCTACCACTGCTTTGCACCATCAGTGCAAATGTCAACACAGCTGTTTCAGGATAAACCATGAGTTTTGAAAGTGATTCAACACTTGGAATATTTCAGCATAGTCTGTGTTTGTTCTCAAGCATTCACATGAAAGATGATCTTACTAGATGGTTAGTTGGTGCTGATACGAGATGAACACAAGCAAAGCAGCCAGTCCAGCCACATCTATCTATTCATCCATTCATAAGGCAAAAGTAGAATTCTGCGGAAGAGGTATTAACTCAGTCTTCATGATGTATCTTGTTCTTTAATTCAACAAGTTGCTTTATTATTAGCAAGTGGAACTGCTGTGATTTCTATTACTGATTTTTCATCCAGTAGACATTCATAAGTGGTAACAGTATAAAGTTTTATTAGTCCTTCAGCCAGTTTTTCATTGTATTGAATGAACGAGAGTGAGAAGGACAAAAGCTTGTTTATTATGAAGAAAATAGTTTTCAATTCATGTACCCTCTGCAAAGGCCTTGGGACCCCAGATGGCAATGGACATTATGAACAATACGTTGTTCAGTGTCTAGAATATGTGTATAGAGAATATTGAGTTGTTCTGGCAGACTGTTAACTTACTTGCAGATCAGCTGAGCCCTCTGAGACTGTAGTGGGTCTAGAGTAGCTTTTACTTTGGGGATAGTTTAGTCTATTTCTAAAGCATGGCCTTCCTGGGGTTTCTACTGAATGCACCAGGTGTTTATTGAGTTCTCTCCACTCAAATGGCTAATTGGAACTCACACGTGCTCTAGCCTGGGTGAGCGCCCGTAATTTTTCAGCTTGTAGCTCTCTAATCTTTACTTGGTCTGTGGCACCTCATTCTGTGTATGCACAACTTAGAATTCAGCCAAAAACTCAAGGGAACCCCTGCATAGGTTATTGAAGCTCTTTCTCTGTGTAGCTCCCTCCTGTCGGGTACTCTGCATCCGGGAAGTCCAGATGACTCACCTCCCCAAACTGATCTGTGCTCAGCAGGACTGCCATATTCTTCTTGGGTTCCCTTCCCTATGCTATGATCCAAAAGTGCCTCTGTGCAGAAACTCATTTGTTTTCCTTTCAGGGACCACAGTCTTGTTCTACCTGTTGCCTGGTATTTGAAAACAGTTTATATATTTTTGTCCAGTTTTTAGTTTATGTTTGGAAGAGCTAGTCTGGTATCACTTATTTCAGCATGGGCAAAAGCAGACGTCAGACAACGAGTTTTAGCTAGCTAGTTTTTCTGATGGTTACCTTTAAATGATGCCTTTTAAAAAACGAACTAAAAGCCTGATTAATAGTTATTTTGCTTTTGTTAGAAATTACTTTTATAATTGCTAATAGAGTCATGAGATTTAACATTCAAAAAGTATAAAAGAGGATGTAGTGCAAGGTCTGCCTCCCACACACGTCCCCCATCACCCAATTCCTCTCACAAAGGCAACCAGTGGTATAGAAACATCTTTTTTTTCTTTTTTGGGCTGCGTTGGGTCTTTGTTGCAGTGCGCAGGCTTTCTTTAGTTGGGGCAAGCTGGGGCTACTCTTCATTGCGGTGCATGGGCTTCTCATTGCAGTGGCTTCTCTTCTTCTCTTGTTGCGGAGCATGGGCTCTAGGCGCGCGGGCTTCAGTAGTTGTAGCACGCGGGCTTCAGTTGTTGTGGCGTGCAGGCTCAGTAGTTGTGGCTTGCAGCCTTAGTTGCTCCGCAGCATGTGGGATCTTCCTGGACCAGGGCTCAAACCCGTGTCCCCTGCATTGGCAGGTGGATTCTTAACCACTGCGCCGCCAGGGAAGTCCCTAGAAACATCTTCTTAAGGTTGCATAATATTCTGTTTTAAGGATTTGCTGTACTTATTTGTTTGATTCCCTATTAATGGGCAGTGTAGGAAAATAAATGTGCTATTTTGAATAATGAGTACATATGCGATGCCAGCTTTTTAGATGTAGTATCCTTGTCGATAAGTATGAATCCCACTTTTATGATTTTATGATTTGTCCAGAGTGATAAAGCTTAAAGTAGATTTTCAAATGATAAGCTCGGAAAAGGGTCTCTTAATAATGTCATCTGTGGGTTATTCCAGACACCAAATTAAAAATATGTCAAGTTTTAATCATGATTTGAGTGCCTATCTCATAAGCATCTGTTTTTACTTTTTCAGGCCATAATGCAACAGGGAGATACATCCATAAAACCCATTCTCCAAGTCATTGTGAGTACCTACATATTTTTATGTCAAACGTTTTTTAAACTTACATATAATTATAAATTACATTTGATAGAGGACATACAGTCCACTTCAGGAAGTGTGTCCACTTTACAAAATTCTCTTCATCATCACAGAAATAGTCCAGTCCATGTTGTAACTCTGAGAGAGGAACCAGGCTTTATTTTTAATGTCGTGTTAGCCAGAGTTTGACCTTTGGAGGTTCACATTTGAGGCTTTGCCTTTCTGTCTTTCCACAGTTGGTGGATACTGTCGCGCTACACACCAGTACTTCTGCTTCCTTGGTTGTCTTTCTGCCCTGGGGTTTGTCTTGCTCAAATCTGCCTTACATATGGCCTCTGGAGAGATCTACCTGAAAACAACTTGTCTGCTTAAAATTCTTCATTAACCCTATCATTCATTTAAGGAGTTCTCAAATTTTAGTGAGAATTTTAAAAATCAATAGGAGCAGAATCCTGGATCATACTTGCAGATTGTGACTCAGTAAGCCTGAGGGTCTGTCTCCCTGTTACTCCCAAACTCCCTGCCAGTCATCTTTTTTTTTTTAAGGCAAATATTCCCAGTTTTATTATTTTATTTTTAAAATTTTTATTTACTTTTGGCTGCAATGGGTCTTCGTTGCTGCGTGCGGGCTTTCTCTAGTTGCAGTGCATGGGCTTCTCATTGCGGTGGCTTCTCTTGTTGTGGAGCATGGGCTCTAGGCGTGTGGGCTTCAGTAGTTGTGGCACACAGGCTCAATAGTAGTGGCTCATGGGCTCTAGAGCGCAGGCTCAGTAGTTGTGGCGCACGGGCTTAGTTGCTTCCCAGCATGTGGGATCCTCCCGGACCAGCTCTTGAACCCGCGTCCGCTGCATTGGCAGGCGGATTCTTAACCACTGTGCCACCAGGGAATCCCTCCCTGCCAGTCATCTTAAGGCTGTTTTCGTATTTCATTTTCTTCAGAAAGCTGCCTCTGATTTCCTTTAAGCTGGAATAAATGTCTTGTCATTATGTGCACACCTCTGCTATGTCTCTCTGCCTCTGTCTCCACCCCAATTATAAGTCTCTTCAGGGCAAGGATTTTTTCTTCCATTTTGTATTTTTATCATGTTTCCTACATAGTACCATACATATATTAGGTGCCTTATTGGATGTTTTTTTAAATTAATTTTCAATCAAGTTTGAGTTAAGGGAGAGAGAACAGAAGAGTATTGGCAACCTATTTTATTCTTGTTTATGTTATGTTTAATAACGTTAGTAGAGAGAGGTTGGTGGGAGAATCATCAAATCCAATTTTCTTTTACTTGGATTTAGGTGTCGAGAATGGGCAAGCAGTTCAATTGTGTTGAACTAATGGCGAAGGCACTCTCCTGCCACTTAAGTTTACTGATCCCTGGGGACTGAGCAGACAACCTGGCTAATGAATCATGTTTTCTTTCCTAGAACATCCGTCCCATTGCTACAGGGAATAATCCACCCCGTTATCGACTGCTTATGAGTGATGGATTGAATACTCTGTCTTGTACGTATGATGTATAAATCTAGGAATTTGTATTTAAATAATAGAAGCGCACCCAACACTTTGGTTGCAGTAATTGGAGCATTCCAGAAGTCTACATTGGCTTGGCTCTGCCTTCGTAAAGACAGAATTGCAGCTGGCAGAGTGCATTCTAACAATAGACTGGGTCGAGTGGAAAGCTGCCACTTGGCTTAATTTTGTCTAACTGGTGCTCTGTGCTTTCTTTGATTAATTTCCCTTAGGATGATATTGACATTTAGTGAATATGATTGGTTAGCTGTCTGATACTTGTCTTTTTGGGGTTTTATTTCTGTGTTGAAAGCTTTACAGGGAGAAAGGAGAGAATTTGCAGAGTATATACTTACTGTTTCTAGTCACAAGGTGAAGGACCTAGAAAAGATTTTTTAGTCTTTGTCATGAAACCTGAGTGATGGAAAAGATGATTTGGGGCACCTTAAGAAATACTTAATTTCAGAGTAGCAGCAGATGTTTAATGCCCAGCAAATTACTACTGTTTTTCACTATGCAGAGTCTGAGTAGTTTTAATATTTAAGGCATAATGTTTTTCTTTGCTGGTACAGGTATGATCAGCTTTTAGATTGTCATGACTGAAATGTTTTAGAGACTGAAGTAATCTCTGTGCTTTTCAGCTTTCATGTTGGCAACACAGTTGAACCCTCTTGTTGAGGAAGAACGATTGTCTAGCAACTGTATTTGCCAGATTAACCGATTTATTGTGAACACTCTGAAAGATGGAAGGTATGTGGTATCTTTTTTTCTGTTCTATTGTGTTGTATAATGAGACTAATTTTTGAACAGACAAGTTCATTGGATGCCAAAATTCAATTAGAAGTCGAAAAGCTTTCAGCTAAGAATTTACAACTATTGAGTTCTGAACTCAGGCAACTAAAATGTGGCACCAAAAGGAGAAAAATATGGAACCGAACTGGAAATTTCACAGCAGGAAATTAAAGCCGAATGCAGAGCTCTTATTTCTAATCTGTTCAGCAGCACTGATTTTAGGATTCTCTTTTTAAATATCTTTTAATGAAATGGGATCACTTATTAGGGCAAAAGAAGATATAATTAATTATGTAACACTGTCCTTTTTGCAGTCTTGACTTTCATAGTAAACACTTTCTTCAGCCAACAGAGTATGCTAAGTACGTACGAGATGCTACATGCTAGAGATACAGTGGTGAACAGAACTATTATTCACACCTGATTAACCACAGCTGAAATATGACTTTTTTGTTGGCTAGCAGAGTCATATTTGCCAAATCTAGGGCAATTTAAAAGTCGAAATAAAAATAGGGACTCCCCAGTGGTCCACTGGTTAAGACTTTGCACTCCCAATGCAGGGGGCCTGGGTTCGATCCCTGGTCAGGGAACTAGATGCCGCATGCTGCAACTAAAAGATCCTCATGCCGAAACAAAGATCCTGCACACGGCAACGAAGATCCCGCCTGCCACAACTAAGACCCTGCGCAGCCATATAAATAAATAAATAATTAATTAATTAAAAGTAAGTAAATAAATGAATAGTAACAGACTGCAACCTACTGAATAAAATAAGAATTCATAAGTCCATACTGAATAAATGAATACGGGGTGGGGGACAGAAAGCTTTTTCTCTTTTTTTTTTTTTTGCTGTACGCGGGCCTCTCACTGTTGTGGCCTCTCCCGTTGCGGAGCACAGGCTCCGGACGCGCAGGCTCAGCGGCCATGGCTGACTGGGCCCAGCCGCTCCGCGGCATATGGGATCCTCCCGGATCGGGGCACGAACCGGCGTCCACTGCATCGGCAGGCGGAGTCTCAACCACTGCGCCGCCAGGGAAGCCCAGAAAGCTTTTTCTTACAATAGAATGCCATCTAAAAATGTAAATGGATTGATGGAATTAGAAAATCACCATTTGGCAACCGTCATAGTATTAATTAAGGCAGGAAACATTGATAGGTGCTATATAAGTTTCCTGTGGCTGCCGTAACAAATTACTGCAAATTTGGTGGTTTAGAACAACAGAAATTATTTTCCCTGGAAGTTAGAAGTTGAAGTCAGTTTCACCGGGCTGAGATCATGGTGGCGGCAGGGCACGGCTCCTTCTGGGAGCTCTCTGGGAGAATCCATTTCTTGCCTCTTCCAGCTTCTGGTGGTTGCTAGCATTCCTTGGCTTACGGCTGCATCACTCCAATCCCTCCCTCCATGGTCACGTTACCTCTTCTTCTGTCTGTGCCAGGTCTGCCTCTGCCTCCTTAGAAGGATATGTGGTTGCTTTTAAGGCCCGTCGGATAATCTGGGATAAAATTGCCACTTCGATCCTTAGTTTAATCACATCTACAAAGTCCCTTTTTGCCATATAAGGTAACATTCATAGGTTCCAGGGATTAGGACTTGAATATCTTTTGGTTGGGGGTGGTCATCTAGCCTACCACAGATGCTGAAACAAGTGGTAAAAATTTGATGGAGGAACAAGTTATTCATAGGGTAAAAGTACCTCCCCAGAGCATAATTATTAATTGTAAAAGGAAAAGAAGCAACTTCACAATGGAGAAAGCTGGCAGACAGCACCTTATTCCAATGATTGACGTTAACGTTACCAGTAATGGGACAAACAGAAGTCATGTATTACCTGGTAGGATGCAGTGAGAAGAACATCGCATCAGTACTACTGTATTCTTGCCAAAGATGCATAATCTATATCTAATCATGAGGAAGCCTCAGGGAAATTGAGGGACATTCTGTAAAATAACTGATTTTCAAATTTCAAGCATGGAAGTAAAAGAATCCTTCCAGATTCAGGGAGTCTAAAGAGATATAATTAAATATAACAAGTGATCCTGAACTGGATCCTATTGCTATTAAAGCATATCATAAGACAATTTATGAAACTTGAATGGATTCTGTGGATTAGATGGAAGAATTCTTTATGTTTCAAGTTCAGTAACTTAACCAGGCTATGTCTCAAATGTCAGTGGTTCCTTTTTTCCCCCCACTGGTGCATGGTGCCCTTTCAGTCTGCAGTTAGGAGTTAGGTCTTTCTTTTTGATGAGATTGTTCTGTTATTCCTATGATCTTTTCTGTTTCATTTGAGTTCCAGTTTTTACTTATGTTTCTGTTTCATTTGAGTTCCAGGGTAACTTTGTTCTCCATGTATGTTTTCAGTTTGCTCTAGTCTTTTTTCTAATGCATGCGTTGGATTCAGTTAAGATTTTCCAACATATTATATATTATAGTTCAGTTTTTAGCTTTCTCTGTTCTGTTCCTTGATGTTTATAGTTTAAGTATTAGATGTATAATGATACTGCTTTTGTTCTGTTTTTTCCTTAACTTTTCAAGCGCCCTTTTCTTCTCAATCTCTTGTTTCATCTCATCTTTTGACTTTTATTGAAATCTTAGTCTTATTTTGCACACCACACTTGGGAAGTATTCCCTTTCTTGGCTTATGCTTTCCTCTAGATGGGATTGTTAATTGTCTCTGCCTCTTCTGTTCCTTTTATTTTTATACACTGTGTGTGTTACATTGTTGCTATGTCATTTCCTTTTATCTTGTTCATGCTTAACGTGGACAGTTCTGTCCAGACTTCATTTGCTCTGACATAGTCTAGTCCAGGTACATCCCCTTGCCAACCTTCCCACTTGGGACCTGTTATCTTCCACTCCAGGCTACCTGAGTGCTTGAGTGGTGCTTTCTAGCCACTTTTCTTTCCTCTAGGGTATGGTATAGGGGAGGGTGGAGAGCTTTGCTGTGGTTGAGTACTAAACCTCGAGCTCCATTCACTCCAGTCTAGGGTGGAGTTCCACTCCCGTGAGCTTTGCCTTATTTCACCGCTTCAGCATGGCTGCATGCCGTGTGTTCCTTCCTGCCTCTGCTGAGAACCTGTGTGTGTACGACCAAGTTTATTCCTTACCTTGATGGTCAGTTAGGTTTTTTTTTTGTTTTTTTAATTTATATTGGCTGTGTTGGGTCTTCATTTCTGTGCGTGGGCTTTCTCTAGTTGCAGCGAGCAGGGGCCACTCTTCATCGCGGTGTGCGGGCCTCTCACTGTCACAGCCTCTCGTTGTGGAGCACAAGCTCCAGACGCGCAGGTTCAGTAGTTGTGGCCCACGGGCCTAGTTGCTCCGCGGCATGTGGGATCTTCCCAGACCAGGGCTCGAACCCGTGTCCCCTGCATTGGCAGGCAGATTCTCAACCACTGCGCCACCAGGGAAGCCCTAGTCAGTTAGGTTTGATGGTCATTTAGGTTTATTCCCAACAGGGCTTTA
Source organism: Mesoplodon bidens (assembly GCF_964165515.1). NCBI lineage: Eukaryota > Metazoa > Chordata > Mammalia > Artiodactyla > Ziphiidae > Mesoplodon > Mesoplodon bidens. Next base: position 17,521,435 of record NC_138179.1, read on the forward strand.
GCAGTCATCCTTGTACATTTATCTTTACATGCTCATGCTGTTATTTCTTAGGAGTTGTGGGGATCAAAGGACGTCTGTTGTAGAAAGTATACCAATTAACATACTCTTGAGCCTTGTGTAAGAGTCCCTGTTTCTGAATAGGCAAATACACAGACAGAAATTAGATTCATGGTTTCCAGTGGTGGGGGAATGGAGAGTGACTGCCATGGAGCACAGGGTTTCTTTTTTGGGGTGATAGAAATGTTCTGAAGGTAGGTAGTGGTGATGCTTGCACAGCTCTGTAAATATACTACAAACCACTGAATTATACTTTTAAAGGATAACTTTTATGGTATGTGTTCAATAAACCTGTTTTTAGGGGGAAAATATACTTGTTTCCCCTTAACCTTGTCAACATAGCAGATATTACTGATTTTTAAAAAATAATTGCCAGTCATCATTATTTTAACTTAAATTTCTGTATTATAAAAGGAAAACAATAGATATATAAAATAATAAATTCCCCTGTTAGTGAGGTCAAGTGTCTTTTCATATACTTACTGTTTGTACTTTTTCTCTGAATAGCTTTTGATGATATACTTTGTCTTTTGCGTGTGTGTGTTCAGGGAGACGTGGAGGATGCACTTTGTAAATCAGGGATATTAATTAATTCTTTGTTAGCTAATTCTTTATTAGACCTTGTAGTCTACTTTTATCGACTGTTTATGGTGTCTTGTGATGTGGAATTAAAGAATTTTTTAAAAATTTAGTCAATTTTGTCCATTTTTTTCTTTATGGCTTCTGAATTTTGTATTTTCCTTAGGAAGCTTCCTGACTGGGTTATTTAAAAACACTTCTTAGTTCTTCAGACATTCTGTGGATTTTTTAAAGTAGATTTTGGTTCATCTGAGGTTTTGTTTTTTAGTTTTAAAAGCAGTGGGATTATTTTAAGTTATTTAAGGTTTTGATTTTTGTTTTTTATTGAAGTATAGTTGATTTACAGTATTGTATTAGTTTCAGGTGTACAGTGTAGTGATTTGATATGAGGTTTACTTTTATATAGGGTATGAAGGAGGAATTTAGCTTAATTTTTCCCAAGTGGATAGTCCATATCATGGAAGACTTACAGTAAGGAGTTTATTTTATTCTAAGTGTGATGGGAAGCTATAGGCTTTCGAACAGGGGAGTACTGGTACAATTTGATTTAAGTTTTTTAAAGTTTCCAAGAGATTATTTTGATAGCTGTGTGGAGGATTGATGGTTGGTGACAAAAACAGATAAAGAGAGACTAGTATTCTTTTTATCTGACTCTCTTCTGTTTGCCATCTTTTCCTTTGATCTGCTTGTCTAGTCTCGTGTCAGTGCCAGAGTTTGTTTTTTCTTTCTTTCTTTTTTTTTTTTTTTTTTTGGTGACATCTTCTTGAGATATAGTTCATATACCATACAGTTCATCTATTTAAAGTGTAAAATAGTTTTTACTATATTCAGAGTTGTGCAGCCATTACCACAATTAATTTTAGAATATTTTATTGCTCTCCAAATAAACCCTGTACCCTTTAGATATCACCCCCAAACTCCGTATCCTCCCCAGCCTTAGACAACCACTAACTACTTTCTGTCTCTATAGGATGTGCTTATTCTGGACATTTCTTATAAATGAAGTCATATAATATGTGGTCTCGGGCTTCCCTGGTGGCGCAGTGGTTGAGAGTCCGCCTGCCGATGCAGGGGACACGGGTTCGTGCCCCGGTCTGGGAGGATCCCACATGCCGCGGAGCGGCTGGGCCCGTGAGCCATGGCTGTTGAGCCTGCGCGTCCGGAGCCTGTGCTCCGCAACGGGAGAGGCCACAACAGTGAGAGGCCCGCATACCACAAAAAAAAAAAAATAAATAAATAAATAATATGTGGTCTCTTGTGGCTGGCCTCTTTTACTAAGCATGATATTTTCAAGGTTCATTCATGTTGTACCACATGGTCAGTACGTCATTCCTTTTTACGGCCAAATAGTATTCCATTGTATAGATATGTCACATTTTGTTTATCTAGTCGTTTGGACGTTAGGGTTGTTTCCACCTTTTCGCTATTATGAATAATGCTGTAGATGTTTGTGTACAAGTTTTTGTGTGGACATGTTTCTGTTTATTTTATATATATCTAGGAGTAGAATTGTGTGTCAAATGGTAACTTTATGATTAAATTTTTGAGGAACTGCCAGACTATTTTCCAGAGTGGCTACAGTAATTTACATTCCCTCTAGCAATGTATGAGGGTTCCAGTTTCTCCACATCTATATCAACACAGATAATTACATCTGCCATAGTGTTTCCAGGTAAAGTATCATCTGTAGAATATTTTAGTAACTTACAGATGATGTCTTCCTTTACTTTTTTCTCCCCCCAAATTTTCTTCGTAGTTTTTCTTTCTTTTTTTTCCTTCTTTTAGTTTATTTATTTTTGGCTGTGTTGGGTCTTTGTTGCTGTGTGCAGGCTTTCTCTAGTTGCTGCGAGTGGAGGCTACTCTTAGTTGTGGTGCTCAGGTTTCTCATTGCAGTGGCTTCTCTTGTTGTGGAGCACAGGCTCTAGGTGCACGGTAGTTGCAGCATGCAGGCTAAGTAGTTGTGGCTCGCGGGTTCTAGAACACAGGCTCAGTAGTTGTGGTACACGGGCTTAGTTGCTCCTCAGCATGTGGGATCTTCCCACACCAGGGCTCGAACGTGTGTCCCCTGCATTGGCAGGCAGATTCTTAACCACTGCACCACCAGGGAAGCCCACCTGGTAGTTTTTCTATATTTATTCTTCCATATTTATTCTTCTTCTTCCATGTTTATTCTTTCAAGTATCAAAAAAAACCCACAAAAGTCCTGTTGGAATACAAAGAACTGCAGTAAATTTACATAGTATTTGATACTAAGTCCATTCAAGAATATGGTATGTGAATCCCTATATATCCTGTTATCTATCTTCAGATTATCACTTGATATCCAATCTTGTTTTATCTAAATGCCTTCCACATCTACCCTCCTCTATGATTTTGAAGCAAATCTCAGACATATTTCCTCCACAAATATTTTAGTATATATCTTTAAAAGATAGTAATTCTTTCTTTAAAATTCCATTTTTGCACCTAAAATATCAAATATTCTGTCACTGTCCAGTTTCCAACTATTCGTGTGTGTGTCTAATTAATTTGTCTGTATCAGAGTCCAAAGTAATGTTCTCACTGCAGTAGGTTGATAGTTCTTTTAAGTCTCTATGAATCTAGGTTCCTCCTCCATATCTTTTTTCCTCCCTTAGTGTTTATTTGTTGAAGAAACCAGGTCATTTGTACTTTATCCTCATGCACCGTTTCCCACAGTCTGGATTTTGCTGATTGTATCTTTATAAAGTTGTAATGTGTCCTTGTCATCTGTGTTTTCTGTAAGTTGATATTGGTGTATTCTTTTGATGTGCTGCTGGATTCATCTTGCTGATATTTTAGTTAGGATGTATGTATATTACAAAATAAAATTAGTGGGGTTTTTTAGTGTGTTTTTTCTTAGGTTTTGATATTAGGGTAATGCTAAATGATAATAAGCCTTCCATTTTTCTATGTTAATCCAAAATTTGGATACTTTTGGAAGGTAGTTACAATACCACTAAATATCTATCTGAGTTTTTATAGTGAATCTGTATGTAATATTCAGAAACAGATAGTTTCAAGCTTATTTTATTGAAGTAATATAACCTTGATATGAAAACTTGATAAAGGTAGCACAGACTGATCAATTGCATGTGAAAATCCAAAATACAGCAGTCAGACCATTTAAAGAATCCATCACAATGAGGTTGGGCTTATTATTGCTTAAATAATTGCTCCAGACCATCTACTCTTTTTTTTTTTTTTCCTTTTGGCTGTGCTGTGCGGCATGCAGGATCTTAGTTCCCTGACCAGGAATCAAACCTGTCCTCCCTCCAGTGGAAACATGGAGTCCTAACCACTGGACTACCAGGGAACTGAATTTCCCATCTACTATATTTAATGTCCATCTCAACTATGCTAATTCAGGCCCCGTCAGTTCTTCCTGCTGTTGTTCCCCCTGCCTCCAGTTGTGTTCCCCTCAGATTCCTTCATATTGCAGTCCTCTTTAAAATACGAATGTGATCGTGACATTCTTGTTCAAGCACGTATTGAGCAATGACTGTGGACCAGTTGCTACAGTAAACACTGGAGGATACCTGCCATTACTGAAAGTGCAGTTTAGTAAGAGAAACAGATAATAAATAATGAATATACAACTAAAATATATCATATGTGAGTAAATAATCAAATAATGAACATAATTAACCCAAATATTAATCATTATATGTCAATATATATTAATTAAACCTGAGAGAAGTGACCTGAAGGAAAGAAATGATGGCTGTAGAAAGGAGTATAACAGAACACTGATCTAAACCAAAGATTAAGGAAGCGTCTGAATATTAGATGAGGCAGAATGAGAGACCATCACAATCAGAAAGCGGCGTGTACAGAGGCCTTGTGGCAGGAGAGAGCGGAATGTACACCAAGAGCTGGAAGGAAACAGATGGTGGAGAGCAGTGCACCACGGGGAAACGGCGCGAGATGAGCCGGAGAGGTTAGTGCGAGGCCAGACCTTACAGAGCCTTGTAGGCTGTGTGAAAAGGTTTTTAACTTTTGGCCGAAGGTCCTTGAGAAGTTATTGAAAGGTTTTAGTCAGAATTAAAAATGGACAAAGAATTGGAAGTTCTTGGTTAATAGTAATCACAATTAAAAAATATCTATAGTCATGGTTTTCACTGGGAAAAGGTAATTGTTCAGCTAAGTGTATGTTTCTGAAAACAGATCATCTCTTGTGCCACATATTCTTGGGTTTAGTAATTTAAATTCTTATCATGTCATTTGCTCCTTGAAGATACAGTATGTAGTAAGGACACTGCATTTTAATTAAGGAACTAGCTGGGAAATGAAAACCCTGCAATCATAAAAGCCCTTGATAATGATACAATGAAAGATTAAGGGAAATGTTTATGTAGGAATTGATATCATATGTTTCTCAAGTTATTCAGTAATGAAAAACAATTGACAAAGGGAAATAGTTTTATCGCAGTGATTATTGGGGGAAGCTTTTTAAGTAGCTTGTCGTTTGAAGGGCTTCTGAATTTATTTTTTCTAACATGTTTCTATTTCTTTGCCTTTGTAGGAGAGTGGTTATTTTGATGGAGTTAGAAGTTTTGAAATCAGCTGAAGAAGTTGGATTAAAGATTGGCAATCCAGTGCCCTATAATGAAGGTAAAATGTTTTTTATGGGTTGTAGCACTCAGTTGAATACCTCTTCATAGATTTGGAATTCTTCCTTTTGATATAGTTTGATTTGTTACTCTTACTAAAACTGGTGATTTGGGAGTCTAGCAACCAGGTTATTCTTTCATTGTTTTTTTTTTTTCAATACTGAAGAAATGATGGTAGGACTCTGTAAAGGAAAACCTCTCCTCTGTTTTTCTCTACAAACAACAGTCATACATACTTCTGGCTCTTCTGTGACCAGATGTATGGGTTTTTTTTCTTCCCCCTGATAAGCAATTCTCCATTTCTCTGTGGACACCAGCTGGGTCTCCTACAATTCAATTTAGTTCTGACACTAGCTACCTGGAGTTAGCCTCAGATTTCACAGGGTAAGGGCTCAGTTCCACTGGATGGCCTCCACCCCTCACCCCGCTCCCCTTCAGTCCAGAGTCCAGGCTGGGACTTCCCTGGTGGCACAGTAGTTAAGAATCCGCCTGCCAATGCAGGGAAACGGGTTCGAGCCCTGGTCCGGGAAGATCCCACATGCCGCAGCGCAACTAAGCCCATGCGCCACAACTGCTGAGCCTGTGCTCTAGAGCCCGCAAGCCACACCTACTGAGCCCACACTCCGCAACTACTGATGCCTATGTCTCTAGAGGCCGTACTCCACAACAAGAGAAGCCACCGCAGTGAGAAGCCCGTGCACCGCAATGAAGAGTAGCCCCCGTGCGCCGCAGCTAGAGAAAGCCCGCGTGCAGCAACGAAGACCCAACGCAGCCAAAAATAAATAAATAAAATTTAAAAAATAAAAAAGTAAGTCCAGGTTGTTATCTGTGCTTCTGACCAACTAGCTATAAATTGTAGCTTCCTACAACTCCCTCCTCAGGTTCAATTAGAGTGATTTCCTAGAGTGGCTCACAGAACTCGGAGAAACAATTTACTTACTAGATTACCAATTTATTACAAAGGCTATAACTCAGGAACAGTGAGGTAGAAGGGTAGGCATAAGGTGAGGTATGGGGAAAGGGGTGCAGAGCTTCCATGCCCTCAGGGTATGCCATCTGCCCCGGACCTTCATGTGTTCACCAACAGAGGCTCCCCAAATCCTGCCCTTTGGGGTTTTTATGGAGGCCTCCTTACTTGGGCGTGATTGATTGAATTATTGGTGATTAGTTCGACCTCCAGCCCCTCTAGCAGTTATTTTGAATATCTTAGTCTTTAATGTCGGTCTCCCAAAAGGGGAAGAAGAGAAAAATGAAGTGGGAAGAAAGAGTGCCAGCCCTTTAAATCCCTGGAAGGCACTTCATCAAGAGGGCTTAGGGCTTGCAACACTGGAGGGAGCAACAGCAATGGTCACTGTCTCTTTGCACCTCTGTGATCAGAAGCAGCATTCACAGCACAGATCCCCAATTATGGAGGACAGGATCCTTTCTGCCCACCTCAGTTCCAGAAATGGTGTGCAGGCTGCTCCAGGAACAGGTCCACTGCTGTGTGCCACACGGCTGAGGGGTGGGGAATGGGCAGCTGTTACTGTGCTAAGGGCTGGTATTGGTGGAAATTCACCAACCAAGCCTTCCCCTGAAGTTGCAAGCCTTCTATAGACTTCTGAATTCAAAGTAGTTATAACAGATGAATTTTGCCAGTGCAGTTGTAGTCTAGGTTGAGAGATAGATTGCTTGTGCTTCCTACTCTGCTGTCTTTCCAGAATCCTTTCAACAGTGATTATCTCTTGATAATAACTTTTATCTTCTTGTGAAAATATATAGGAAAGCCCACTGAAATCAGAAAAATTTAATTACTTTAAACAAGAGAGACAATAATAGTTTAGAAAAAAAGTCAAAGAATCATCAAATCACTGACTCGAGAAGGCTTGTCTGCCCCTCCATCAAGTCAAATAAACATAAAATTAGAGGGAATTCCCTGGTGGTCCAGTGGTTAGGACTCCGTGCACTCACTGCTGAGGGCCCGGGTTCAACCTCTGGTCTGGGAACTAGGATCCCACAAGCCGTGTAGCACAGCCAAAAAAAAAAAAAAAATTAGAGCCTCATTGTTCACCAGGATAAATTCCAGATTTGTTTAAAAAGTTAAAAAATGAAACCATTAAAAATAATAAAAATAGGGACCTCCCTGGTGGTGCAGTGGTTAAGAATCCACCTGCCAATGCTGGGGACACGGGTTCGATCCCTGGTCCAGCAACATCCCATATGCCGTGGAGCAACTAAGCCCGTGCTCCACAACTACTGAGCCTGCACTCTAGAGCCCACGAGCCACAACTACTGAAGCCTGCGTGCTTAGAGCCCGTGCTCTGCAACAAGAGAAGCCACCACAATGAGAAGCCTGCACGCAGCAATGAAGACCCAGCGGAGCCAAAAATAAATTTTAAAAATAAAGAAATAAAGAGAATGGGGGCTTCACTGGTGGTCCAGCCGGTAAGACTGCGCTCCCAATGCAGGGGGCCCAGGTTCGATCCCTGGTCGGGGAACTAGATCTCACATGCATGCCGCAACTAAGGCATCCACATGCTGCAACTAAGGAGTCCACATGCTGCAATGAAGATCCTGCATGCCGCAACTAAGACCTGGCACAGCCAAAATAAATAAATAAAAATAAAATAAATATTTTAAAGAAATAAAGGAGAATGGGGCTCTTTAAATGGATTGGAATAATTCACAATGAATATTTGATTACATTAAAATTTTAAAATTTGCATGTTAGAAAGGTGTGCAAACATAAACTAGGATAAAATAGTTACAAAAGATAAGTCTGACGAAGTGTTAATCTTTAATATTTACTAAATTTTTTACAAGGGAAAATTTTTTTATATTTATTATTATTGATATTATTTTTTTCAAGGAAAAGTTCTCCGGTAGGAAAGCAGGCATTGGATGAGAAGAAACACTTCACAGTAGAAGGAAAACAAATGGCCAATACATAAGAAAAAATATTAACCCTTACTGGTCATTTTTGTCTTGTTCTTTTAACTATTATATCTTGTTCCTTTAACTATTATATCTTGTTCCTTTAAGTATTATCACCTTTAAGTATTTTATTATGTTAGCTGTAGGTTTTTCATAGATTCTTTTTATCACTATGAGGAAGTTTACTTCTGTTCCTCGGCTGAGAGTTTTTATCAGGAATAAAAGGTGAATTTTGTCAAATTTTTTTCTGTGTCTGCTGATGATCATATCATTTTTCTTTTTTCATTGGTTAATTACATTCATTTTTGAATGCTAAGCCAATCTGATTTCTGGGGTACATATTATGTCATGATCTCTTTCTACTTTTTATGTATTGTTGGATTTGATTTGCTAAATCAAGCAAATCCACTTGATGTGATGTGATTTTGTTTAGATTTTTTTTTTTTTTTAAAGATGATGTTGGGGATAGGAGTTAATTAATTAATTTATTTATTTTTGCTGTGTTGGGTCTTCATTTCTTTGTGAGGGCTTTCTCTAGTTGTGGCAAGCAGGGGCCACTCTTCATCGCGGTGCGTGGGCCTCTCACTATTGCGGCCTCTCTTGTTGCGGAGCACAGGCTCCAGATGCACAGGCTCAGTAGTTATGGCTCATGGGCCTAGTTGCTCCGTGGCATGTGGGATCCTCCCAGACCAGGGCTAGAACCCGTGTCCCCTGCATTAGCAGGCAGACTCCCAACCACTGTGCCACCAGGGAAGCCCTGTTTAGAATTTTTACATCTATATTATGAGGGGTATTGGTCTGTAATTTTGTCATACCTTGTCTAACTTTGGTATCATAGTAATCTTGGCCTCAGAGAATGAGTTAGAAAGTGTTCCCTCTTAAATTTTACGCAAGAGTTTATTTGGAATTGGTATTAATTCTTTCTTAAATATTTCGTAGAGTTTACCAGTGAAACCATCTGGCCCTGATACATATATATTTTTTTATGGAACGGCTTTAAACTACAAATGCAGTTTCTGTAACAGATACATAGTCATTCACTTTGATTGTGTGTTGCAAGAAATCTGACCATGTTATTTAAGTTGTTGAATTTATTGGCCTATATCAAAGTAAATAGAATAAATGTTCCAATTAAAAGGCAGAAACTATCAGATTGGATAAAATAAATGTAGTCCCTTATTGTCCTTTCAGTGTCTGTAGAAACTGTGGTGATGTCACCTCTTTTAGACCTGATATTGGTGATTTGTGTCTCTTTTTTTTCCTGATAAGTCTGACTAGGGGTTTATCAATTTTATGGACCTTTTCAAAGAATGAAGCTTTTGCTTTCCTTTGTGTATATAGACCACATCTTTTTATTTTCTTATTTTTGGCTGTGTTGGGTCTTCATTGCTGTGCGCGGGCTTTCTCTAGTTGCGGCGAGCAGGGGCTACTCTTTGTTGTGGTGCGCAGGCTTCTCATTGCAGTGGCTTCTCTTGTTGCAGAGCACAAGCTCTAGGCACGCAGGCTTCAGTACTTGTGACACATGGGCTCAGTAGTTGTGGCTTGTGGGCTCTGGAGCGCAGGCTCAGTAGTTGTGGCGCATGGCCTTAGTTGCTCCATGGCATATGGGATCTTCCCAGACCAGGGCTCGAACCCATGTCCCCTGAATTGGCAGGTGGATTCTTAACCACTGTGCCACCAGGGAAGTCCCTTCAGGTGGTTTTTTGTTTTGTTTGTTTGTTTGTTTGTTTTGTGGCCATGCCATGCAGCTGCAGGATCTTAGTTCCCCGACCAGGGATTGAACCTGGGCCCCCTACAGTGGAAGCCTGGAGTCCTAACCACTGGACCACCAGGGAATTCCCCCTTCAGGTGTTTCTTAATGAAAATATAACCAAATACATAAATTATATATTTTCATTCATAATCCACTTTGCTTACACCAAAGGCAGGATACTGTGTACACTATCCTGTCTCTTTTTTTTATCCTGTTGTGTTTTTTTTTAATTTCGGCCTAGAGATATTTTCATACATATACTTAGAGATCTTCCTTATTTTTATTTATTTTTTTAACAGTATAGAGTATTCTGTTGTGTGACTATTCCATAGTTTAAGCAGCCCTTTATTGATGGGCACTTGGGTGTTTTCATACTCTGGCTACTAAAACAGTGCTGCAGCAGATAACTTTATACATATGCAGGTACATGGTCAGAGGGGGTTTGATTGCCAGAGGTGAGATTGTTGGATCAATGGATAAATGCCTTTGTGGTAGGTAGATATGCTTGGGTTCCCTCCATAGGATAGTATCATTTTGCATTCCAGCAGTATGTGAAAATACTGGTTTCTTCACAGCTATGCCAACAGAGTATGTTGTTAATCTTTTGATTTTTTTACCAATCTGATAGATGAAAACTCACGTCTCAGTGTAGTGTTTAATTTGTATTCTGAGCAAGGTTAGCATCCTTTTAAATGTTTAAGGGCTTTTTATTCTCTGTGAACTGTTGTGTTGCCCATTTTTCATGTGGGTTGTGTATCTTTTTCTTCTCAATTTTTAAGAGAGTTCTTTAAAAAAAATAGAGGAATTAGTCCTTTGTCTCTGATATGAATTACAACGTCTTTCTGACTTTGCTTATGGTGTTTTCTTTGCTATGCAGCAGTTTACTTTTGTTTTTATGAAGTTGAATTTTCCAGTTCTTTTTTTTTTTTTTTTTATGACTTTGGGGTTTTGAGCCATAGTTAGAAAGGTCTTCGTCACTGAGTTATAAAGGTATTCACCCATGTTTTATTCTAGTACTTGTGCAGTTTCATTGTATTTAAATCATCCATGCTGCTTCTCTCTTACAGTTGTGACGTCTTGATTTGTGGTGTTTTGGGCTTCACTTTCACATACTTTGCAATTTGTCTTTTTCCCCTAGTTTCACTAAAGATGCAGTCTGTATGTGGGATGTTTGTTTATGGGACGGGTATTCATGCTTCTTGTTGCCCTCTATGATTTTTAGAAGTGGGAAGGTTTTGGACTAGGTCATCACCATGCTTCTTCCAGAAATGAAATGTTCTAGATTTAATTTTTACCTACACCAAACATAATAATTTGGTGCTTTAAATTAGAAAGGGAAAGCTGGAGCCTATTCAGGTAGAATTCTAAAATATTAAATTGGAACATCACAATTGTTTTGCATTAGTAAACTTTTGTTAAAATGAGCACATTGGTTATCTTATTCTTAGCTTTTAGGAAGGAGAGTCAAGACAAAGTGATACTTAGCATCTCTATGAAATCTTTGGATGCCGTAGGGGTGAGGGAGAGATGATTATGCCCAACTTATCACCTTTGGCCAGATTTCTTACATTTCTTATGTTGTATTTAATTGAATGGTTGCTTTGGACATTTTGCCTTTCAGGGGCAAAAGTATTTGAGGTAAAGATGGAGATGAAAGGGTTAAAAGATGATTACCACTTGAGGTCAGAACTATACAACTATGGAAAACACTCCTTTGTCTCAATACCCAGTTCCTCTGGCTCTTCCCTTTCTTCAGGGTCTGTTAAAGTGCAGAGGGATGAGACAGAATTTTGCTGTTAAAGAGTATTTGCTATTGAATTTCATTGTAACCGGATCAGTAACACATTGTTACTTGGGCTATCATGAAAATAGTTTTGTTATAGTGACTACTACCTTATGGGTGTATTTGACAGAAATGGTTTCTAATTGTCTATTGGAAAGCAAGGAGACTGTTATTAGTGGATAGAGAGCTAAGGTTAGATTTGTATCCTCCTAGCACCTAACCCAGACCTGTGACGTATCAGATGACCTAACTCACTAGACCCAGCCCAGAAATAAGCAGAGGAATTCCAAAATGTGCATTGAAATTGTCTCATGGTACTAGTACCACATTAAGTAAAGATACTTACAGAATTTTCAAAATGTGAGAAGTAAAATTTCAAACACAGTTCTTTTTTTTTTTTTTTTTTGCTATACACGGGCCTCTCCCCGTTGTGGCCTCTCCCGTTGCGGAGCACAGGCTCCGGATGCGCAGGCTCAGCGGCCATGGCTCACGGGCCCAGGCGCTCCGCGGCATGTGGCATCTTCCTGGACCAGGGCACAAACCCATGTCCCTTGCATCGGCAAGCGGACTCTCAACCACTGCGCCACCAGGGAAGCCCCCCACAGTTCATTTTTCATACAATATTGGGTTAGATGGCTTTAAATCTCCCGTATTTACCATTATATATTTTTTAATCAGTATGTATATTAGTTCTATGAACCTACACTATTTCTAGCCACAGTATTATACTTAGACTTAAATTTCTTAACTTGCTGCTTAGTTATTAGTATCACTCACTATTGAAAGATACTAGCTGGAATTTTTTTCAGCCTGACTCTGTCCGTTTTCTGCCAATAAGAAATTGTACTTATTGGATTGACTCTACCTTAAATTCTTTGTGGTGATTGTTAAGAAAGTAATTGTTGGTAGAAATTGAGTTTTTTGTTACTTTGTATACTCTGTTGTCTGTTGGCTGATTTTTCTCAGCTGGTGGCTCATTTACTATTATAATGATAATAAAAATGATAGGTGTGGGGCTTCCCTGGTGGCGCAGTGGTTGAGGGTCCGCCTGCCGATGCAGGGGACGTGGGTTCGTGCCCCGGTCTGGGAAGATCCCACATGCCGTGGAGCAGCTGGGCCCGTGAGCCGTGGCCGCTGAGCCTGCGCATCTGGAGCCTGGGTGCAGCAGGAGAGGCCACAGCAGTGAGAGGCCCACGTACCGCAAAAAAAAAAAAAAAAAAAATGATAGGTGTGAGTGCAAGTAACTTGAGGAGCTCGAGTCTGCTTTTAAATATCCTATATCCCTCCTGGGTCAGAGCCGGCGATAAGAAGCTAGCATACAGCAAAAAGGTCTAAGAATTATGACCTTGATCCACCTTATTGGAATGATTTGGTTTGCAGGTGACATAAAACTGAAGATTATCAGAAGTTGAATATCTGTATTACTGCTTTGGGGTATAATTTTAATTTTTAGGAAGATTATTATTTAGTTGTGTACTGATTTCTTTTACGTCTTATGGTTATTGGTTGTATTGCAGTGCATTAAATTGAGGGGCAGTTGTTGCTATTTAGAGTGCACCAACATTCTTGCTATCCATTTGGCTTGGGAATGTCTCTTGTCTTTTGTGCCAGATTTACAAATGTGGTCCAAAGCAGGAATTAAGGATTGCTCTAATAAATAGATTAGTAGCTTTTCCTAACTACCAGATATTGTGGTTATTAGTTATGTTCTATATAATTAGAGTTCTGGCTTCCAGAATTGGTTGCTTAGGATTAAAAATTAACTAGATGGTGGTGAAGTTGAATAGATCTAGTCAGACAAACCTGGGTTCAAGACTAGGTTCTGTCTCTTCCTGGGTGACTCTGGGCAAGTTCCTTGACCTCTTAAACCCACTTTTCTCATCTGTTAAATGAGTGCAATAATACTATCTATATATATTTTATAGAGAGAGCTAAAGAGTAAACGGAATAATGCACTTAACCTTGTACCTGGTACATAGTAAGCATTCAGAAAATTGTAGCTATTATGAACATGTCTATTACAGGGCCTAATTGGAGTCTTGTTAAATATACTATTTTCATTGACTCTAAGAGAATCCAGTGATGATAAAACGATACCATTATATTATGTACTACTAAAAAGAAATTATAGCATTACTTTTAATCCATATGTTAAAATGTTTAAAAATGCTGATCTTGCAATAGGTAAACAGGTAAGTTACATTTTTAAAAATTGTGGTAAAATACACATAACATAAAATTTACATCTTAGTCATTTTTTAAGTGTTGTATTGTTCAGTGATGTTCAGTACAGTCATTGTCGTGCAACCGCCACCACCATCCACCTCCAGAGCTCTTTCATCACCCCAAACTGAAACTCTGCACCCATTGAACAGTCGCTCCCCACTCCCACCAGTCCCTGGTAACCACCGTTCTACTATAGATACCTCATAAAGGTTAGTTACATTTTGATGGAAATGAGTGTAAGAGATCAGCAAGATGCTGTGACCATGTCCTGTTCAGCAAGATACTTGGAGAAGCAGGCGTAGAGAGGAGGAAGGGACTTGAGAGTGTAGGTGTGTTTGAGACAGTGGGAGGGAGAGGAACTAGGGTGGAGTACAGCAGGGGTTTGTGTATCTTCATGGTTCCATCTTCGAATGTTTAAATCTTTTGGTTCATTTGAATAAAATTTCATGAAGCAGGTAAAAATACAGGTTAAGGGACTTCCCTGGTGGCACAGTGGTGAAGAATCCACCTGCCAATGCAGGGGACACGGGTTCAAGCCCTGGTCGGGGAAGATCCCACATGCCGTGGAGCAGCTAAGCCCGTGTGCCACAGCTACTGAGCCTGCGTTCTAGAGCCTGCGAGCCATAACTCCTGAGCCCACGTGCCGCAACTGCTGAAGCCCACGCCCTCTAGGGCCTGCGTGCCTCAACTGCTGAGCCCCTGTGCTGCAACTACTGAAGCCCATGTGCCTAGAGAGCCTGTGCTCCGCAACAAGAGAAGCCACCGCAATGAGAAGCCCGCGCAGTGCAACAAAGAGTAGCCCCTGCTCGCTGCAACTAGAGAAAGCCTGCGTGCAGCAGTGAAGACCCAATGCAGCCAAAAAAAAAAAAAAAAAATTACAGCTTAATTTTTTTCCAACCACTTGGCCCCAATACTGTTTACTGAGCAACTCATCTTTTCCCTACTGATTTAAAAAAAGGTTCACTGTAGAATTTCACAATGTTCCTTCATAAGACACATTGTCAAAGGAGAACAGTCCTCCCAAGCAATCTCATATGACACTCTGTAAATTCAGAGGTGATGGAAAAGCTAAAACATAAACACAGAAATTCATTGTCAATAATCTTGGCTCTTTTCTCCCTGTAAATGGTGCCTCTCAGTTTTTCCCTCTATAGGAAGAACTAAATAATCAGTTCTGTTTAACCCTTTTAATTTGATGCTAAATTAATTTTACTGTAATGGCACTGTTAACTCCCATTTAGTTGTACCAGTTAAGAGTAACTTTGGCAGGAGGAAAGGGAATCAGTGTGCAGTGTGCCCATGTGAGTTAGGGCCTTGGAAAACCCAGCAGGAATAAACTCAGTGGTGGAAGAAGCAGGGGCAAGGCGGCAGGCAGGGAGCTTTTCCAGGGGTGCTCACCATGTCTGTTCTTAGGGCTCTCTAGGATATGTTTTGAGCTGCACTTGTGTGCTGCAAGCACTCTTAGTGAACAGCCCAGATTGGGTTGACTTCTACTTTTAGTGCCAATCACAAAGGCAACATCAAATTCCATAAATCTATTATTTTTTTAAATTAAGTGTATTTTTGCAATTTTAACATTCTTCAGTTTCCTAAACATTTGCAGAAGGGGTGAGGGGCAAATAAATACTCTGATGGTGTGGCATTTCTTATTTTCTGCTTGAGAGACATGTTCGTTTCCCCTCCTTTTCCTTTTAATCTTACTGTCTCCCTGCCACAGCTGCTTCTGAACTCCATCCTCATCTCTCCTCCTGTGACAGTTCACTAGCCTTCACAGTACCGAAGGCGCTTTCAACTCTTATTTTCCACCAACTGTCAGTTGCAAAATAAGGTTGCTTTGTTTGGGAAGGAAAAGGTAGAATCCTTTCTGAATGTCTTCTTTCCTTTTGAAGCAGGAGCACTTCAGAGACAATTGAACTGCTTTTAGGTTTTTGTTACCACCCAGCTTTTTCTTCTGATAGATCCTGCCGTGAACACAGTTCTGTTGATAACATCGATTTGTTGCTATGGAAATAGTGGTAATGTCACAGATTCAGCTCAGTGACTTTATTTCAGGTTCACGTGGGAGAAATGGGCAAGGCTTTAGGGGAGAACCTCATTAAAACCAAAAGCTATCAATTATAAGCAGGTGAAAGGTAAATGGAGCCAACCTTTTAGGTAATGAAAACATAAGTGTGAACCCCTAGCACATTCGCTGCATGCAGTTGAGTGCCCCAGCATGAATTCCAACCCACAAGAGTCCTTGACAATATCACAAATTTACACTTTCTCAGAGTATTTCTTCTACTTAAGTTTAAGTCTCTTAACCCAAATTACTTGCACTAAAATGGTCTTTCTCTTTTGATCACCAGGACATGGACAACAGCCAGTAGTTCCTCCTCCAGTCTCAGCAGCCAGTCCACCAGCCAGCAGGCCCCAGCAACAGAATGGGAGCTCGGGAGTGGGTAAGGCTGCCATATGAGGATGCCTGCTGATTGTGTGTGGCAGGCTTTCGAATGATGGTTTGAAATTTAATCTGAGACTAAAGGGAGTTTTCAAAATGCTGTTCATGACAGTTGCTTCTTGCAAAGAATAATTCCAGTTCTTCTTGGAATTATTGTAAAGTGTGTGATTGAAAAAATGATTAAAGACTATCTTTTAAAGATACTTAATATGCTTTTTAAAAAAAATCAGAATTACACACTGTTCTTTGTTAACAGTTTATCTGGTAGTTTCTCACTTAGACCCTCTTGACTTTGTGAAATACATACCTTTTAAATTCTCGCCTTTTAACTCTTTAGGATCCGCTTATTAAATTTGGCTTGTCTGTCTCCAGGTTTCCCATCTGGGGCTCTTGTGGGTATTTATCTTAGCTTGAAGACAGTATCATTTATGTTGGTCATAGGTCCTGCTTCTCTGTCTCACGGATGAGAAATAGTTTCTTTTTAACTTTCTCTTCATCAGGTCCTGAGAGGCTGTAATGGAATCATCTTGTTTACTTTCTGGCCTTTGCTTTAGGAACCTCCTCATGTGGGATGTCGCCACTGAAAATTATGATCTGTAGAGTTTGGTTGGAATTTACTTTTAGAGTTTCTTTTTTCTGTCCCAGCTTCACATACATCACCTATTCCCCTCCCCTCAACTATTAGTTTCTATTTCTCAGTGCTAAGATTCTAAGAAAAGCAGGGTTAAGACGTCACTAATGTTTCTGTGAAACTTGCAGGACATAAGTCTTTTTCCCCATTAGTCTTTGATGTTTTTATCTACCTTGCAAGAGCTAACTATCTTCTATCCATCTCCCTTTCTAAGTGGATCTATTTATACAGAACTCTCAAATTATGTACTGTCGAAGGGGGGTGGTAGAATAGATTATCTAAAATGGTAAAGACCCTAAAAGTTACTTCCTTAGGCTAAAATACAAATAGTATGTTATTCTTCTTTCCACCCCCCACCCGTACAGATTATCTTTCCAGTTGTCTATCTTTGGCTTATATTGAGATTGATTTTAAAAAATCAGTTAACATTCCCTAAACACATAACTGGGTGCTGAAAGAAAAAGGACTGGAAGTGTATGGAGGGGAGGCTGCCTGCCAGCATGAAAACTGGATGTGTGTGTGTTTTATATAATTATGTATTATATACTAGGTATGTATATACACACACACATAAATATTCTGTAGAGTATGTGTGCTTCCTTGTGTCACCTTGAGGTAATTGTTACTGTTGTGTGTGTAGTCGTTTCTTGACTCCCCAGTTAGAAGAGAAAATTTGAAGATCTGGGACCGTGTATGTATCTTTTTTACTAAGTGCTACAAATGCCTAGAATAGTGCAATACGGGCTGTGGAAACAATAAATAAATGCCAAGTGATGGAAGATTTACATTTCTAGCCAGATGCCATTCTGAAGAAATGTTTTGATATAGAATATGTGAAATCATTGGACTAAATTATCTTTTCTGAATTTGGAGGTTGAAGCTTTATAGAAACAGCGTGCATGTAAAAGATTTCATCTGCTTATAGGCTTTACGTAATTACGTATCCTTCCCAAGTGCAAGACAGCTTCTTAGGCTTGGCTAAAGGAGTCAAGAAGGGGTCACGAAAGCCAGCCACCTACGTGTCTTGAACCGAAAACTGATGCTTGCCCTTTGCTCCCAACTAAACCCAGTCCCGTAAACTTCATTCTAGACTTTCCGTGACTGTAAGACCAGTTGAGAACTGGGAGTTTTCTGGGGATGTTTTGAGGCGATACATTTGTGATAGGTATCCTTCACCTCGGATGGCTCACCCACTGTGTCCCTTAATTCCAAGCATTTTCTTTTGCTTTTTCTCTTATGCAACTAGTGACTTGTCATCAGTTTTACCAGTCAAGAAGGTTGATTTTCTTTCTCTGACCCATTATCCTGCCTGTTGATACACGGGAAAAGTTTAGGAGGGTTGACCTCCGAAATAGCAGTGTCTGGATTCATTACCATTATTATCTTGACCTCAGGGCGTAAGTCAGCAGATACAGTTGTGAACATCTGTGTGCCCAGCCTTCTTCCTAGATCTGCCTCTAGCCTCCTGTTTCAGTCTCTGATGTCCAAATCTCTTGATTATTTAAAAGGAAAAACTTTGTCTCTCATCTTGTATGATGTCACTAGTAATTGAGAGTTCTTGCAAAACTTACTATAAAATTTAAATAAAATAATGATTGTCCTTCTTTGTGTTTGTTTTTAAAGGTTCCACTGTATCTAAGACTTTTGGTGCCTCAAAGACATTTGGAAAACCTGGAGGTACCAGCCTAGGGAGCAGCTCCGGGGGAACACAGGCCAAAGTGGTACCCATTGCCAGCCTCACCCCTTACCAGTCCAAGTGAGTTATTTCATGGAATAAGTTTAGAAGGGACTTAGAAACGATATAAGAGGTTATTATGGGCTCTTGAGTTACTTATATGTGAACTTCAGGATTACCACACATAAAATAGGTTTCCTCCTTTTTTCTTTCTCTAGAGGGGGAGGAGATAACAAATTGTGGCAACCTTTAACTCTCAATAAAAGAAGGGCAAAAAGAGCAGTCATCCATAGCCTGTGGAATTTCATTCGTTTTAAAAGAATTTGAAATTTAAAAGATTTAATGTTTCAAGAATCAGTTGGTAGTCCTATGAGTAAGAATAAATTTTCTAATTCAGAAGGTATTTCATCTTATCATATAAATAGGTGACTTTTAGTCTAAAAATTATTACTCTGATTTAGCTGGCTAAAAGAATCTGTGCTGTTTGTATTAACCATAGTAATATAACCTGAACAGATATTTCTTTTATATGACTTCTTCCCATTCAAAATTAATTTAAGCTGTGGAAAATTAGTGAGTACTCGTTTCAGAATTCTTTCAGCTATGTTTTTGTTTGTTTTTCAATTCTTTGCAATATAGCGAAGATCCGTTCCCCTGTGAAATTATGAGTAAGGTAGCTAATGTGCCCAGCACCTGCATTCAGGATGGGCACTAGGACTGGATGTCAGACCTTGTGCCTCCTTTTTTAGTGGCCTCTGTCTGAGGTCATAGTGCTTGAGGGTGTTTTCTTTTGGTGCCTGAACCAACACCGCGTTCCATATCCTTATATTTATATTCAGTGTGTCTTGGAAACGAGACAGAAGTTTGACATCAGTTATATCAGTTCCCATGATTGAAAATAGTGGCAAAATATAATTGCTGGTATTACTGCATTTTCTAGCTTAGAACCTTCCATTAAGGGGATAGTGTTGCCTTGGTGATGCTTTTTGGAGAAGGGAGAGCGTTCATAAATTTACTTATTTGACAGGAGAATGAGTCAGTGTTAAATCACCTTGTGTGTTTTACTATTTGCTTATTCTACAAACTGTCAAACCTGGATGTCATCGTGGGGTTTTAATTAGCTGGATTAAAATACAGTTTACACTGAAAAATGGAATATGCATAAGATAAGAAAGGCTATAAGAAGATGATAGGGAACCTTTCAGATCTTTCCCAAGTAAGACTCCAAACACTAATATAATGTATTTGGTTTTTAGGTGGACTATTTGTGCTCGTGTTACCAACAAAAGTCAGATCCGTACCTGGAGCAATTCCCGAGGGGAAGGGAAGCTTTTCTCTATAGAACTAGTTGATGAGAGTGTGAGTATTTGTCAAGTGGGGAGAGAGGAGTCTTCTTCTCTGAGAAACAGAGGGCTAATCTCTGTGCAGGCCTGTGAGGTGAACAACAATAGTAAGCCAAGAAGAAACACGATTGTTCTTGTTTTTCTTCTATTGTAGTCTTCTGATGCTGTCCGGGGGCAAAGGGTTAAAGTCATAAATAAAATCCTTGATCTCAAATGAAAGCATTTGTAGCAGTAGAAATTAGTTTTCTAAAGGTAAGTAGCCTCACGGGCAGGAGAAACCAGAGACACTGTCTGACTTGCTGGCAGGCTTAGTCGAAGCCCCAGGGGGTTATGTCTGCTTAGGAGCCAAGTGGAGCTTTGGGCCACAGCAGAAGGTATGCAGCAGCCTTGATATGTGATAAGTGATCGGTTTTGTGGGAGATGGATTCTGGCTGTGCAGACACTATGTGCTTTTCTGTTTTTTTTAAAATAAATTTATTTATTTATTTTTGGCTGCGTTGGGTCTTCACTGCTGCACACAGGCTTTCTCTAATTGCGGCGAGCGGGGGCTACTCTTCGTTGTGGTGCACAGGCTTCTCATTGCGGTTGCTTCTCTTGTTGCGGAGCCTGGGCTCTAGGCGCGCGGGCTTCAGTAGATGTGCCTCGCAGGCTCTAGAGCGCAGGCTCAGTAGTTGTGGCACACGGGCATAGTTGCTCCGCAGCATGTGGGATCTTCCCAGACCAGGGATCGAACCCTTGTCCCCTGCATTGGCAGGCTGATTCTCAACCACTGCGCCACCAGGGAAGTCCCTCTATATGCTTTTCTTAAACAAGACCAAACCGTGATGAAGAGACGAAAAATCCATGTTGTGGAGTCTCCACAAAGTCTTGTCATGCTATTTCTCTGTCCATTGTTTTTTTTGTTTGGTTTTTTTTTTTTTGCGGTACACGGGCCTCTCACTGCTGTGGCCTCTCCCGTTGCGGAGCACAGGCTCTGGATGCGCAGGCTCAGTGGTCATGGCTCACAGGCCCACCGCTCCGCGGCATGTGGGACCCTCCCGGACCGGGGCACGAACCTGTGTCCCCTGCATCGGCAGGTGGACTCTCAACCACTGCACCACCAGGGAAGCCCCATTAGTTTTGTTTATAACTCCTAATGTATACTTCAAGCATTCTTTTCAAACTGCTGCATATTTCCTATTTGTTCAAACCTCTAACAGGGCCGAAAAAAACAGTTGGTTTGTTTTTATTTTTTTGTTTGTTTTTCGAAGATGGGATAATACCCTAAAATGTATTGACTGTGAGGGTAGAATCGGTGTCAGAACCTAATTTTTTTTTTTACCAAATTATTGGTCTCATCTGTCATTTGGCTAAAAATTCAGCTGTTAATTTAAGTTTCTTCTCCCTCTGTAGCATTTTGACTGATGGAAAAGTAAAAGTGAAAATCTAATCACAAGCAACTTGAAAGTATGACTTGTTTTTAACATTTTTGGCAGTGACTCCTGAGTATGAAGTAATTCCTCGCTGGGTGCAAACATGTGGCTCAGCACACTTCCCTGGGGGCTTCAGTCATGTCGCTCAGTGTTCGAAAATTTTTATTTATTTATTTATTTAGGTTTCTAACTTGAGGTTAATGAAGCACAGTAACGGGATCAACCGGTTAAACTTGGGTTGTTTCAGGGTTACTAACTTGAATATGTGACTGTGAACTGTGTGTTTCTGGGGTGACTGTGCTACTGCTTTCAAGATGTCCTTTTGACACTAAGATGTCCTGTTTTTCACTGGTAAAACTTGAACTCCCCAATTCTAACCTGTTCTCGCATGCTTCTGTAGGGCGAAATCAGAGCGACTGCTTTCAATGAGCAAGTGGACAAGTTCTTTCCTCTTATTGATGTGAACAAGGTACAGTAGCATGGAGTCGAGAACGGGAACAGCCGAGCGGTGGGGTGAGGGGATGCTGTCTGTTGGAGAGCTGTGTGATCTGTAAAGGGTTTTTATATCCGATTTGATGGCCTATCCCATGTTCCATAGCTTGGCCTCTTTTACAGGTCTATTACTTCTCTAAAGGCACCCTGAAGATCGCCAACAAACAGTTCACAGCCGTCAAAAATGACTATGAGATGACCTTCAATAATGAGACTTCTGTCATGCCCTGTGAAGATGGTCGTCATTTACCCACAGTTCAGTTTGATTTCACAGGGATTGATGACCTAGAGAACAAGTCTAAAGACTCACTTGTAGGTAAGTATGTGTGTGAGAATGAAGAGAGTGGTGGTTATTAGTTCTGTTTCCAACATATAGGGGAGGCATGAGACTTCAGTGCTTGCTGTCCAACCTCTGGTCATGCTGTAATGGGAGCCTTGACCATCTCTTGCTAAAACGTTGTGCCTGTGTTTTAGACATAATCGGAATCTGCAAGAGCTATGAAGATGTCACTAAAATCACAGTGAAGTCTAACAACAGAGAAGTCTCTAAGAGGACTATCTATTTGATGGACATGTCAGGGAAAGTGGTGAATGCTGCTCTGTGGGGAGAAGATGTGAGTACCCGCGTTGAGTGGTCAGGGCACATGCAGAGAGGCGAAGACCTAAAGAGCTTCCAGGGTGGTGGTCTTGCCCTGGAAGCTGTGGGGCTTTGGCCATGTCGGCTGTGTAGACCCTTCCTAATGAAGGGTTGGACTGTCTGGGGAGTATTTGAAAACCTTTATTTGATTTACTTCTGTGAGATTTGCTATGATTTAGATTTTACATAGTGAAACGCTCTTTCCTCTAATTCTCGATTAGTTTTGATGTGTCTCCGAGCAGATTCTATATTCTTGTATAGATTCCATGTGCCATTTATTGCATTCACTCTACTGTTGGCTGTTTCCCTTGTTTTTTGTAAAAATGTTTTGTGCGTTCTTCCTGCTAGTGACAATTGTTTGTGTTTGTTCGGTGTCTTTGTTGTTACGCAGGCTGATAGATTTGACGGTTCTAGACAACCCGTGATGGCTATCAAAGGAGCCAGAGTTTCTGATTTTGGTGGACGGAGCCTCTCTGTACTGTCTTCAAGTACCGTCATTGTGAACCCTGACATCCCAGAGGCCTACAAGCTTCGTGGATGGTAGGTTTTATGGGGCTAAACACAAGGGTTATTTGAGCCTTAGTTTGGAGAAGAGCTGGTTCTTTTGGTTCCCACGATCGGTATATGAGCTGTCTGCCAAGCAGAGAGCTTCGTTTCTGGGTGGAGCAGTGCCTGTATTTCTTGGAGACATTGTGCCTTCTGAAAGGATGGCTCTAAATGCCCTTCAACTGACAGACCTGTAATCCCATGACAGACCTGGAGAGTCGCAGGGAGCAATTAGGATGGGAATGCTGCCTGCCGACCTTGATCCTGCGAAGCAGGTGAGGCCGGCGGTAGCAGCTGTATGGTGAAGGCGTCTGTGAGCGGAGGCGTCTTTCTTTTCATGACTCAAAGCTGTGGGCTTCTGCGGCGTCGGGGGAGAGAGTGCTTCTTGTTCCGTCCAGTCTCTGGTGCCGATTGCATCGTCTAGCATGTATTCACTGGACCCTGATCAAGTGCGGTGGGCACAATGGGCCTTTGTGGGCATTGCGTTGTTATTCATGAAGCACTCGGGGGATGAGGAGAAGCTACTGAAATCTCCTCACTATGTCTAGCTGTTTAGGGTGTTTAAACTCTGCCTTAAAAGAGCACTTCAAACTGAAGCATGGTGTGCAAGCATTGATGTGGTCAGGGAAAGCCCTGGAACTAGCTTGAGCTTAAATAATTTGTGTAGCTGTGGTCACAGGGGGGAGTGTGTTGGTTTCCAACCATGTCTTAGGGTTTGAGTGACTAAGGAATTAGCTCATATTACATACTCCCCACTTTTGTTTGAGCCTAATGTGAACCAGTTGCACTAGTATTTGAATAGTTTCATGAAATATCTACTGGCATGATCATGTCACTTAAGCCAGCCTTGTGCATGTGGTCCCTGTGGATCTGTATTTAACTCTTCTGGTAGCTAGCATTGCATTATAAGGGAAGGCCCATTCATTAATAACCTGACCAGACGTAATCACAGCTTTGGTTTGTTCTTATTGCTTGATTTTCGTACAGGCTGGAGCTCGAGCCCAGTTCAATTGCATGCCCACATTAAGGTCTTCATATTTTTCTTGATAACTGTGATCCCAGTCAACATAAAAAGACATGGCTGCCTCTAGAATAAAAGAACTTGGCATTGATCAAAGAGAAGCTCAGTGTACACGTCCCACTAAGCAAGGACTGGAGATGTTTAGATCTTGGTTGCAACGATGTGGAGTTTTTACTGTAAGAAGGGCTGCCTCTCTCCTTGCTCTGTTGACTCCGGATAGCTGTCTTCGGTGGCAAATGTCTCCTTGGAGTTTTTGAAACCGTAAACTCATGTAGCTAGTTGTGGTGAAACAGATTTGTGGACCTTGCTGTGCCTCTGTGACAGATTTAGCCGCTGATCAGACAGAACAAAAAGGCAATCGTCTGCAGCTTAGGGCAGCATCCGTTCTGTTCCATGCTCTCTTTTTAAGGAGCCTGTTCTATATGTGGTTAATCTCAGACTGACTCTTCCCTGCCACAAGTATGTTTCTGAGACACTTCCTCTCGGGCCCCCTTTCCTTCATATTAGCTGATATGTGATCAAGAAATGTAATCAATTTTATAATAATTTAACATAAATTAATTTCACTTTTAATAACGGCATAAATGGGACTTCCCTGATGGCGCGCCCAGTGGTTAAGAATCCACCTTCCAATGCAGGGGACGTGGGTTCGACCCCTGGTCCAGGAAGATCCCACATGCCGCGGAGCAACTAAGCCCGTGCACCACAACTACTGAGCCCGCATGCCACAACTACTGAAGCCCGCGCACCTAAAGCCTGTGCTCCGCAAAAAGAGAAGCCACAGCAATGAGAAGCCCGCGCACCACAACAAAGAGTAGCCCTTGCTCACCGCAACTAGAGAAAGCCCCCATGCAGCAATGAAGACCCAACACAGCCAAAAATAAAATTAAAAAAAGAAAATAACTTAAAAAAAATATATATATATATATTGGCATGAGTAAAATCTCACTAAGATGGTAAATCTACAAGGAAACAGATAAATACCTTCTAAGAAATTACTTTGAATCATATAATCTTTTGAAATTATACCAGGCTTAAAAGATCTTTCACCACGGGAACACTTCTTGCTACCCTCTTAAAATATGTCAACTGTCCCTTTCTATCCTGATACATTTCAGTGATGATAAAAATGCAGCTGCTAAGCAAAACTGAGCATCAGTAGCCCAAAGAACTATACCACAGCTCTCCATTGTTGCTTTTTTTGTTGTTGACTTTCCGGGTTACTGTTTTTAGGCCTTGGGCCCTCCAGCCAGTGTTGGTATGCAAGGCTAATTTAATAAAAGGTTCTGTGGTAGTTGGGCACTGTCTTTCTTGACCACTGGGGGGCATCAAAGCAATTGAGAGAACAAAGAGGCCATTCCGTTTCGTCAGACTTAAGATACAGTGAGGAAGATACTGCCGTCAGCTCGCTTGGCCCTGACCTATGAAAGTTGGGGGGGGGCTTCCCTGGTGGCGCAGTGGTTAAGAATCCGCCTGCTAATATAGGGGACGCGGGTTCGAGCCCTGGTCCGGGAAGACCCCACATGCCGCGGAGCAACTAAGCCCGTGCTCCACAACGACTGAGCCTGAACTCTAGAGCCCGCGAGTCACAACCACTGAAGCCCGTGTGCCACAACTACTGAAGCCCGTGTGCCACAACTACTGAAGCCCGCATACCTAGAACCCGTGCTCTGCAACAAGAAGCCACCACAATAAGAAGCCCACGTACCGCAACGAAGAGTAGCCTGCGCTCGCCGCAACTAGAGAAAGCCCACGCACCGAAGACCCAACGCAGCCACAAAAAAAAAAAAAAAAAAAGAAGTTGGGTGGGGAGTGGACAGCCCGTATATAGCATGTAGGAATAAGTATCATATTCAATAAGCATACATAGTGCCTGTTATTCTTTGTTTTTCAGGTTTGACTCGGAAGGACAAGCCTTAGCTGGCGTTTCCATCTCTGATCTGAAGAGTGGAGGAATAGGAGGGACCAACACCAACTGGAAAACTTTATATGAGGTTAAATCAGAGAACTTGGGCCAAGGTGACAAGGTATCTGCATTCCTAACTTTCTTCACAAAAGCATGTAAAATGTGTGAGACAATAGTTTTCAGATTCCATTTCTGCTACCAGCTGTTAGACCTTAATTCAGAGCTATGAGTCTTACCTGGGGCTCTGCCCAGAGCATGGCGTATTGGTTGAGGATCCCAGCCAGAATGAAGGAGCTGTGCTTTCTAATAGGAGTGTGTTACCTCCCTCAGGTAGGTTGAGGCAGAAAGATGTTCAAGCTTTGACTTAGAGAGTTGTGTAGTTCTCAGAGGGAACTTAGCCAAGTGGTAGTAATCAGGTTGCGTATTTTATGAACTGTCTTCAGGTCCATATTTCTTTTCTCTGATTGTTCCTGCAAACTGAAATGCCCGTATACCAAGAAGGTGGCTTTTGAGATTATAGCTCACACCGAGCATTAGTCAGTCTCAGCATCAGACATCGGGCAGTTGACATGTGCCCTCACTGGCTGTAGAATATTAACGTCTCGTGGGCTGAGCGCTGCTGGTATTCTCTGACAAGAATGGCTCTGGTATTTGACTTTAGTTGCAACTCTCCTTTCAATGTTTGTATCTAATGACCCTCCTCCTGTCTTAATCTAAACCTGTATTCTGTCAGCAGTTCAATATTTAAATCATTTATTTCTCCTCTATGCTCCCCAAACCAGTACTTCCTGCTTTATTATTTTCATGTGATACAATATGGTTTTTATTCCGTACTGTCTCATTTCGCTATACTCTCTTACTCATCATTGTCAATGACTGCAATTCATAATGCTGTTATACGGCATCCTGAGAATGAAACATTGGACAGGTCTGTGTCTCTTGTCAACCAGTTTCCTTCTTAGATCTAGGAGTAGACAGTATGTAACAAGAAATCAGGCCTAGAGAGTACCTGTTCGCACCCAAACTTTCAAGTCACACTTTGAATCTGGACCTTACCTGGAAGTATAGAAACATCCTTCAGGCATTCTCCTCAGAGACTCCCCTGCTCTAGGGCCTTTTGGAGTGAGGATTTGCCCAAGCTCTTTAAACATCCACCGTATTGTTTTGCCTCTTCTGTTCTGAAACATCAGGAAGCCCCAGAGGCTGCTGACCTGGCCCTGAATTGAGTACACCCAGAGGGAACTGCTTGCCCCCCAAAATTATTCATCCCGTATCCTTTCCATGAGAGTTAAAAGGCAAAGCAAATAGCAACATAAAGCCCATGCACATGACTTGGCCCTTGCTACACTTACTTATCAGTGACGTCTCCACTTTGAAGACACTTGTTCAGTCTTTTTGCATTCTGAATTTGATGACTTAGACCAGGGATTCACAAACAGGCCCCCGGGCCATATCCAGCCTGCTGCCTGTTGTAAATACAAGCGCATTGAAACCAGCCACCCGCTCTCATCTCCATACTGTCTGTGGACCATCTTGCACCACAGCAGCAGGGTGAGTGGCTGCAACAAAGACTGTGACCCAATGGCTTATAAAGCCTGAATTAGTTACTGTCTAGCTTTTTACAGAAAAAACTTGCTGACACCTGACCAAATAGAGATAAAGTTGAATCTAGACGCTAGAAATCATTGCTGTTGTTTTTAATGTGGGAGGAATGGTTGAACATAACTGTGCTAGATTTTACTGCATTCCTCAGTGTTTCCTGGTTCTGTTACCTTTGGAGGGTCAGAGGAACAGGAGGAACAAGTCTTTGTCTCTTGAAGTCTTTGTCTGTCATATAATCTGTTCAGTTTTAATGAATTTAGTCTAATTTAGAATTAATTCTTTTATTGTTAAGGAATAATACGCTTTATAACTTGGTTTATTACCTTCATGGCTTTTATAATCAGCACAAGTGACTTCTAAAACTATAGAATGAATTATTCCCAGTAATCACACTGTGATCATGAGAACTAGAATATGTAAACACTTACCCCTCATGTGTAAGGGCAAGTCCAGTCCTGAACATAGGCCTGTGCTCTGTGTCTCATGTCACTGTTTTCTCCTGAAGCCCGACTATTTTAGTTCTGTGGCGACAGTGGTGTATCTTCGCAAAGAGAACTGTATGTACCAGGCCTGCCCAACTCAGGACTGCAATAAGAAAGTGATTGATCAACAGAATGGATTGTACCGCTGCGAGAAGTGTGACAGTGAATTTCCCAATTTCAAGTACCGCATGATCCTGTCAGTAAGTAGAATGGGTGGATGAGGACCACTGTGGTGTTTCTCGAGTCCCTACCAAGTGCCTGGCACTGTCTTTAGTTCAGGCTTTCCAATTGTCTGGGATGCCAGCAGTGACTGAGAGCTGTCTTATGGAGTGCCTCCTGGTGACTGAAGGATATACAGTTTAAAATGCAGAGGACTTTGGTGGCTTGTTCAAAACCTTTAGTCCAAAGGCCATTGTGGCTGGAGGGCCACTGAGTCCATTGTGCCCAGATTCTGTGTCTGAAGGAGAGTTTAGTTGGGCTGTATCTCCACTGAGATCTGAAATCACACATACACACCACATCTTGTTCCTGCTGTGATCCAGACTTACATTTCGAACTTCTTTCTTGGATACTTTTTACATTCTTTGGAAAGAATATGGCATATATAGTGGAAATGGGTTTTTTCCCTAGAAATTACTTTAATGAGTAGAAAAAGTTAATCTTCCAGTCTCCTTAGTGTGTCTTCCTTTTATTATTTCTTTGCTGAAATAACGTAAAGTTGTGTTTTTTAGGTAAATATTGCTGATTTTCAAGAGAATCAGTGGGTCACATGTTTCCAGGAGTCTGCAGAGGCCATCCTTGGACAAAGCACTGCTTATCTTGGGGAGTTAAAAGAGAAGGTCAGCCACGTCTTGTATTATTACTGTAATAGTTCCCATGCTATAACACTTGCCCATTTTTTGCTCTTTAATATTTTTTGGTTTGTTGCTTTTGGGTGTTGTATAGTTTCTCACTGATGATTATTTGAGAGCTTATCCGATTCTGTCTAATTGTGTCTACCTTGGACGTGCTAACAATGAGGCATGAAGTAATGTATAGAAAATGCTTTAAAAACAGCACTTTCCAGCATTTTTTTCTCCTGTTACTGTTAGCACACCAAGAGTTGGTGTGCCTGCAGTCACTTGAGATCTGGAAGGTGTCTTCTGAAATAAGCTGAAGTACAGATGTGCCTTTTTTTTTTTTTGAGTCTGTGTTGGACTTTAAGTCCATTATGGTTTATCCATCATGGTTTATCCCGGGACATTGAATAGTTCCTTGTGCTACAGTAAGACCTTGTTATCCAATCTAAATGTAATAGTTTACATCTACTAACCCCAAACTCCCAGTCCATCCCTCTCCCCCTACCTGTCCCCACCTTGGTAACCACAAGTCTGTTCTCTATGTCTGTGAGTCTGTTTCTGCTTTGTAGATAGGTTCATTTGTGTGATATTTTAGATTCCACATGTATGGTATTTGTCTTTCTTTTTCTGACTTATTTAGTATGATAATCTCTAGTTGCATCCGTGTTGCTGCAAATGGCATTATTTCATTCTATTTTATGGCTGAGTAGTATTCCATTGTGTATATGTACCACATCTTTATCCATTCCAGATGTGCCTTTTTAATGTAACGAACAGTTTTCTGAAAAGTTGAATCAATCCTGGTTTAAATTCACGTATAAGGTACTTGCTTATTTCATGTTGTCAGATGGAATTCTTACGAAGTAACTTTCTTTCATAAGATAACTTTCTCCATTTCATTTTTATAAATTAGTATTTTCACATATTAGTTTTATTTAATTCAGGGAATAGATTACTAATTATCCTAAACTTAAGAAAGGTACTTGCTCAGATAAAACATGTAAAGACCAATAAAAGCTGTATTTTCTGGGCCACACAAGTTAGCATCTATCTGTAGATTTTTTTCCCGTTTTCCTCCAAATCGGTTAGGATACTTATAAAAGCCGCTAACAAAAAAAAGGGTTTGTCATTTGTTTTGGTGTGTGTGTGTTTTTCTTTTCTGTCTTCTATTCTGTCCGTTTAGCTCTGCCCCTGTGTCTCTTTGAAATTGTCCATGAGCTCTCTAAAAATAATCCCAACAAGCCCTTTTACAGAAATAACTGGAATTGACTTTAAAGTATGATGGTATCTTTTATCTGTTTTGCCTGGTCCTCTATTTTCATATCAGATTTTAAGGCTCGAGGCAGCCTTTCAGGATTTTTTATGAGCTTATTACATTTGGCTGGTTTCACTGCCAGTGAATGAGGACATACAGAAACTCTTCCCTCAGGAACCATGATATTCTTGGAGTAGGCGCTCCATGCTTTCACTGATCTTGAAAGAATCATGGCAGCTGGTGTGATTTTCTGAAGGTTTAACACATTGTTTTATTTACATACCCGAAAGCCTGAGGACTTTGTGTGTGTGTGTAGTAACCTTTACACAAAACAGTTCTATATATAATAAAGCTATTTTCATGTTTCAAGTGGCTGGCAAAGATAATACTTGACTGATATGAACTGTTTTTTAAAAAGTTCTTGTACATTTATTTTATGCATATTTATATAAAATGCTTTCTCTGATCCCTGTTTACCAGACATTTTTTTTTAATTCAGCAGCTTAATCAAATAGTATTTGAGGGGCCAGAGAAAGAGGGAGAGAGGAGTATCGTTTTTAAACTTTTTCCCTAACCTTTGCCTACTTTTCCTGTCTTCCTCACTTCCTCACCAAATCCATAGCTGTAAATCCAGAGGCTGAAATAGTGCATATGACAACTTGAACTTTTTTCTGAGTGTGTCCTCCCATCCTTAATTTGTGATGAAGATGCTGAGCCTCAGATCTATTCCATCACAGACTTTTAAAGTTTAGAAATGTGTTTCATAAGAGTGTTTCAGTTTTTTTTTTATTGTGGTAAAATATACATAAAACTTACCATTTTAACCATTTTTAAGTGTAAGTTCAGTGGCATTAAATACGTTCACGTTGCTGCGCAACCATCACCATCATCAAGCTCGAGAACTTTTTCATCCTCCTAAGCTGGAACGCTGGACCCATTAAACACTAACTCTCCACTGCCCCTGGCAGCCATCATTCCACTTTCTGCCCCTATGAATTTGAGCACTCTAGGTAGAGTATTTTAATTTTTAATAAAATTCTACCTAAACAGTTTTATGTGATGAAATGTCACCTTAGTCATTCCTAAGAAATTTTAAACCACTGGGGGTGATCATTTTCTCAAGGATTTTCCTCAAAGTCTTTTCAGAAATCTCACGGACATTTTCAGATGGTCTGGTAGTTTCCATGCCTACAGTTTTACATTTTTTTTTTGCAGAACGAACAAGCATTTGAGGAAGTTTTCCAGAATGCCAACTTTAGATCTTTTACATTCAGGATCAGGGTCAAATTGGAGACCTACAATGTAAGTAACATCACCCAAGGTGCAGGAGGGTTAGCAGTGGGGAACTGCTGTTTGTCACCCCCCGCAACATTATAGTGTTAACTCTCAGTTCCTTGCTTACTGTGTTCCAGACCCAACGCTAAGCACCCTGCATTTATTACTCATTGAATCTTCCCAGCACTGGGGTACCAAGCATCATCCTGTTTTCAGATGAGGAAACAGACTTAAAGAGAGG
Organism: Mesoplodon bidens; assembly: GCF_964165515.1. NCBI lineage: Eukaryota > Metazoa > Chordata > Mammalia > Artiodactyla > Ziphiidae > Mesoplodon > Mesoplodon bidens. The sequence goes on from NC_138179.1 coordinate 17,553,174, forward strand.
TTAAGGGTCTTGTCCAGTGTCAACATCCAGAGAAAAAATGCTATGTGGCCTTTTTTTTTTTTTTTCCGGCTGTGCCTTGCGGCAAGCCAGATCTTAGTTTCATCAGGGATCAGACCTGTGCCCCCTGCATTGGGAGTGCGGAGTCTTAACCACTGGACCTCCAAGGAAGTCCCGCTGTATGGCCTTTTCAGTTAAAACCTGGGGGTTTTTGGTTTGTGTCCCGACAAAATGGACTCACATCTTCCACATGGTTTGGGTTCTAAAGTCAGTATGTGAAACAAAGACCATATGTAGTTAAAATTACCTTGAAAATTCCTTAAATAGCTCATAACATCATACGGTTGTAAAGTCATGATAAAACAGTCTTTATTGAGTACTTACTATCTGCCAGATACTGTTCTGCACCCTTTACATACATTGTCTCGCTTCATCCTGGCAGTAACCCTATGTGTAGAAACTATTGTTAGCCCCGTTTTTACCAGCAAAAAAAGGTAGGCATACGGAGAATGAGTAACTTGCCTAAATTCATACGCTAACAAGTGGCAGAGCTCATAATGGCACACAGGCAGTCCAGCCTCAGAGCTTTGCTCTCAACCATGCTTAGAAATACGACTGGGTTTAGTCAGTACAGAGCACACTGTAGCGTGTGAGCCCCTGAGCTGGCCTCACCCGGTTCTGCCTCTGCAGGCAACATCCAACCTAGTGAACCGGCGAGGGGCGAGGGGAGAGAATTCAGAAAACTTCTCTGCTTGCCTCAGGGTTTACTCGTCCTGTTTTATTGTCAGACCTTAACCCTAATGCCTGCTGATAGCTGTGCTCGGTTTTTTGAGCGTTAAGTGAGACAGGGACTCCAGAGGTCAGTGATACGATGTCAGGGTGGTGTCAGGAAGGAGAGGGATGGAAGGGTTGCTCGGCCCCGGAGTGGTGTGGACAGGGGAGGTGAAGGACAGCGAGGTCGCCTCTCTCGGGGCCGAGGTGGGCCCACGGCAGGCCTCCCTCCCCTGCCGCGCGTGCTTCTCCTCTCCCCATGGCCCCTGATTTCAGAGCCAGCTGTGTGGCTTTAGGAAGTCACTGTCTCCTCTGGGCTCCTGTTTCCCCCTCTGTAAAGAGAATACATTGAACTTCACGAGCCCTCTAAGGTTCATCGCGCTTGGAGTCTAGGTTCCTGAGCGTTTGGGAGCGCAAGGGACAGGTGAGAGGGGTCTGTATCGAAGGGAGGCCTTTGTCCACTCTCCTGGCCCCAGAAAGTCTGCCCTGGGCTCTCACCATCATTGTTTCCTTATCGGAATGACAGAACTCTGAACCCAGCGTGTCTTTGTGATTTCTCCTGCTGGGATCATTGAAACCATTGCCCCGTGGCCACAGGCTTTCCTTCGTTCACAAATCGCTTTTCTCTTTTCAAAGGATGAGTCTCGAATTAAGGCCACTGTGATGGACGTGAAGCCCGTGGACTACAGAGAATATGGCAGAAGGTTGATTGTGAGCATCAGGAGAAACGCTGCGGCGATGTGAGCCGAGCCTGCTAACGGGGCAGGAGTCTGTAGACAGAGGGCTAAGGCGAACTGACACCCGACCCCCGACCCCCGCCCCACCTGAGGAGTGCCTCTCTGTGGGGGACTAAGCCGTTGCCTCTTGTGCGTCTGGGAACCCACTGGCAGCAAAGGGAAATCCGCTCGGAGGACTGTGGTGTAAACCATGTGAGACCTCGGGGTCAGCTGGCGGGGAGTGTAGTACCAGTCACTCCCTCTGTCTTTAGGCTTTTGTCAGTTTTATTAAGATTTCATTGTCTTCAACCGAGAATTATGTCACAAGTAATTGACCCTAAATCTGCAGACCGTGAAATAAATTATGTAAGTAGGGTTTCCACTTCTCCAGTGGTGACACCTCCACGATTTGGGTCCCTTCTCGGGAGGGAGAGCTGAGAAGTGATTGTGCACAGGAACCTGGGTGTTGTAGTAGGCGTGTCTTCCTAGAATTCAAAGGCTCTCTAGAGGTGCCACATAGTTGTTAATGCTTGGAATGGCAATAGGGTAGAATTATTAATCAAAGTCATATCTTTTTTATCTGAAAATATCCTTCCTTCAGGGTCTAATAGACTGAGTCAGATGGGTCTGATATTAATCAAAATTGTCTCTTCTGAGGAAGGCTGATAAGCAGTGACTTGCCGTCCCCTAGGGACATCCAGGCAACTACAGAGCATTCATTGCTTTAGTTTTCCCTTCAGTTAATGTTGCATTTTGGTTGGTATGCCTTTTCTACCTGTACATATTTCTTGCATTTGTATGTTTCTTTTCTTGATTAAAGCTATGTTAAATAGAAGGGATTTTGAAAGGAGAAGCCCTTTGTTTCCGTTGCTTTGTTTAATAAACAGTATAGTCTCTGCTTGTGAATCCTACTTTCTTTGAATGCAAAGGGCTCTTGTAGCTGGAAAGCAATTAATTAGCCTTCATAATAAATGTTCACTGGGGGGAGATGTTAACTCATTACAAACTCGAAGATTAGTCCAAAGCATGGAGATGATTCTTCCTAATGTTTGCAACTCTGAAATGCATCTTTAAAGGAATGAATATACCAAAAACAAAAAGCCATTGTGCCCTGGAAGCCTGATGATCTGGCACTTTTGGATTTTATTGATGTTTACACAGCAGTCTTAACACCAACCAGGCTTTGAAATGTGAACAGACAGTGAGCTGGTAAGAAAACAGTAATTATGCTCCTGGGCTTTTCAGTCGGCAAGAGCATGCTTCCTCTCTGTGTTCCTAATCACATTAATTACCTATCTGGTTGCTGCAGCCCACCGCTTGGCATTTGCTGCGCACCTCTCTCCAAGCATCTAGGCAGCGTCGCAGTCTTCCTGCAGCCCCAGGCCCTGGTTTTTCATCTGGGCAAGTGGGGCACGTGGAGGCCCTTGGTGGAGCTGGGGAGTGATCACGTCCTGTCTGTGTCATCCTTAGATGTCCTCTTTCGGGAGGAACCAGCCCGCGCTAGGCAGGGTGACTCCCATTTCCCAGAACATAGAGCGGCCTTTTCTCAGGCCCACTAATTGAGCACGTTCTAGTCTCAGAAGATGGCCACTGGGCTGCACTTGATTCTTTGGCCAAGGCCTCAACGATTTTTATGGAAGCTCCTTTCTGTCTGACCTTGCGTCTAAAGCGCTGACTAGAAAATTATACTCTTCAGCACTCTGGTGGATTGACAAATTGGGGGTTAGAAGTGGCAATCTAGCTTTCAGTCCGGTAATGAGTCTTTTATATCCGCTGCTCCCAGCATTCCCCTCTTTCCCTATCAAGGCTTCCACCCCGTGAAGAGCACTGACCAACAGTGCGACGCTGACGCGTCTCTGGAACATTGTACCAGCCACCACGTGTTCTCGGTGTCCACGCGGTGACACAAGTACGTCTGCGCAGATGCGATTAGAAGTCCACAGGGGATGTTCTGAGATAGGGCGGCTCCCTCAAGGGAGGATGTTTAGCAGATTTCCCTACTAAAAATCAAATCACCAGTAGTGGAGCATCAGAAATTGGCTCCACTGTTATGCTTTTAAGAGCTTCAGGTCCCTAAGGGTTGCCTAAATAGATTCTGGCCCACAGTTCTTAGAATTCTCTTGGAGATAGTTTACCTTGAAAGGCCGTTCGTGTTCTATTTCTCATCTTTCACTTAGAGATCAATGTTTATTTTGCGTACACCATGACATCAGCGTTAGGCAATTAGGAAAAATCTAATCATTTCACCTTTATTTTAAATGGCTTTTGGATTCCCTCCAGTCTCATTGTGAAGGAGGCAGGGGGGAAAAAAAGGGTAATAATCTGATTTCTGTCCATATTTTCAGTGTTTTATGCTTTCCATTAAAGTCTTGCTTATCTCCAGTGTGCTTGTTCTGACTTTTTGAACTGCAGGGTCGAAAACTTCCCCTCCCCGACATTTTTTTCCTGAGTGGCCTGTCTTCGAAAAGTATAAATAACATCGATCGTGGTGTTTAATACACTAATGAAACCCATGGTTACTGACTATATAATTAATATACTGTCTAAAAATGAATTTGGTAGCCCAGTATATAAAGGTTTATATATATATATATATATATATATATATATTCTTTTTTTTTTAAGGTTTATATATTGACATGTTTCTTTGGCAATATGCCTTCTAAGGTTTTATTTATAGAAAATGACACTGTTTGTTCCATCTCCTTTCCTTGTCACTTGTTAGAAAGCCACTTCTCCCCCCAGTAAATTGATTGTTTCCTTATCTCAAAGAGAGGATTTCCCCCCTCGTATTCCCCCTCCCTTTTTTATGCGGTTTGTTAGCTCTTAGTTTTATAATCCACTCTGCTGGTAGAGTTCTGACTTTCAGAAACACTTTTGGGAATAGTCATTTTTTTCCTCAAAAAAGAGAGACTTTAGATGTTTAATTTTAATTGTTTTGGAAAAAAACCTCAACTGAGCATGTTTTATTATTAAGGTGATAAGTATTGTTAATGTCAAGGAAAAAAAGGAAAAAGAATGGGTACTGTTAGGACCATTGATTATTTCTTAACACAAGTAATCCATGTTCATCGTAGAAAAGTAACCTGCAGACAAGAAAAAACAAAACAAAATTGTCCCACCAATCAGCAATAACTGCTTGTATAGCTGACTACTTTTCTCTATACTTGTATGTGTATATAGTTTTAACTTAAAAATGGGATGGTATTAATGCCCATTATTCTGTAACACTTTGTTCCTAGCACTAAAGGATGGACCTCTTTCCTACTTCAATAAAAATAGATCTGTGGGGCTTCCCTGGTGATGCAGTGGTTGAGAGTCCGCCTGCCGATGCAGGGGACACGGGTTCATGCCCCCGTCGGGGAAGATCCCATATGCCATGAAGCGGCTGTGCCCGTCAGCCATGGCCGCTGAGCCTGCGCGTCCGGAGCCTGTGCTCCGCAACGGGAGAGGCCACAACAGTGAGAGGCCCGCGTACCGAAAAAAAAAAAAAAAATAGATCTGTGTTATTTTTTTAGATCTGCATAATTTTAATTAGTATTTGCCTATATGAATGTATAAATTTATTGAGCCCATTCACCTACTGGATATGTATATTTTCTAGCTTTTTAAATTTTATTTTTATTGAGATATAATTGGCATATAACATTGTATTAGTTTAGACGTACACATACTTTCTAATTGTTATCATAAACTCAGATTTTTTTTTTTTTTTTTTTTTTTTTTTTGGTGGTACGTGGGCCTCTCACTGTTGTGGCCTCTCCCGCTGCGGAGCACAGGCTCCGGACGCGCAGGCTCAGCGGCCATGGCTCACGGGCCCAGCCGCTCCGCGGCATGTGGGATCTTCCCGGACCAGGGCACGAACCCGCGTGCCCTGCATCGGCAGGCGGACTCTCAACCACTGCGCCACCAGGGAAGCCCCATAAACTCAGATTTTGATAGGCAGAAGCATTATCCTTTGTTGCACTGTGAACATGTGTGCCTTCTCTTCTTGTTCTGTACGTTTCTCTGTGCTTTCTTTGCCTCAGTCCAGTGAGAGCTCCTCTGACCCTCACGGGCTGGCAGGTGATTTGAGCAGGCACTAGAATCCTCTGGAGCAACAGCAGGTAGAAGACCAGGCAGGAGAGGTGCAAGGAAGGCTCAGAGCCACCGGTGGCTTCATCCTACCACGTGGACGGGGTCGTGGCTGCGAGAGGAGGCTTGGATCCTCTTGTTCTCTGCTAGAAATGGCCTCTTGAACACATCTGACTTGCTTTATAAATCAACCTGATTCTTTATCTAAAGCTATTAATGAATGATTATTAAAAATCTTTTCATTACATTTGCGATGGAGGTTTCAAGTCATTGAGAAAAGTATGTAACACCTGTCTTCATTGACCACCTGTGCCACCCTCTCCTTCTAGGTGACTAATTTTGTTGGTTTGTTTGTTGGCCACACCGCACAGCTTGGGGGATCCTAGTTCCACAACCAGGTATTGAACTCATGCCCTCAGCAGTGAAAGTACAGAGTCCTAACCACTGGACCGCCAGGGAATTCCCCTAGATGACTTTAAATCAAGACAACTGGGACTTCCCTGGTGGCGCAGTGGTTAAGAATCCTCCTGCCAATGCAGGAGACACGGGTTCAATCCCTGGTCCGGGAAGATAGCACATGCCACAGAACAACTAAGCCCGTGCGCCACAACTACTGAGCCTGCGCTCTAGAGCTCGCGAGCCACGACTACTGAGCCCGTGTGCCGACAGCCCGTGCTCCGCAACAAGAGAAGCCACCGCGGTGAGAAGCCCGCGCACCGCAATAAAGAGTAGCCCCCGCTCCCCGCAGCTAGAGAAAACCCACGTGTAGCAACAACGACCCAGTGCAGCCAAGAAAAAAAAATCAAGATAACCTTGTCCCCAAGAACTGCAGTCTATTTGGAGCAAGGCTTGGGGCTAAGTAGTAATATCACAACTCAAATTAAAATTCAGTAAATGGAGGGGCTTCCCTGGTGGCGCAGTGGTTGAGAATCTGCCTGCTAATGCAGGGGACACGGGTTCGAGCCCTGGTCTGGGAAGATCCCACATGCCACGGAGCACCTAGGCCCGTGAGCCACAACTACTGAGCCTGAGCTCTAGAGCCCGTGAGCCACAACTTCTGAGCCTGCGCATCTGGAGCCTGTGCTCCACAACAGGAGAGGCCACGATAGTGAGAGGCCTGCGCATCGCGATGAGGAGTGGCCCCCGCTTGCCACAACTAGAGAAAGCCCTCGCACAGAAATGAAGACCCAGGACAGCGCAAAAATAAATAAACAAATTTAAAAATAAAATAAATTAAAAAAAAAAAGAACTCTGGTATTTCTCCTGAGTTTAAAAAAAAAAAAATTCAGTAAATGGAGAGATCACTGGAGACTGGAGTCATCAGAAAAGATTTCACAAAGAATTGGTTGATTTGAGACTCACAAATTGTATCCTTCATTTAGGTCAGGGCCATCTGATCTATATGGAAAACACATGCAACGCCGGCTAACAGCCATTCATTCCATATTCACCGCTGACAGATGAAGCTATGTGGATGCCATGAGAGTTAGGTAGATAGCACCAAAGGAAACTGGGCCCCTGGATGAGTAATGTTTGACCACTGCTGATGTAGGAGGACTTACGTGTATTACCTATTGCCAGACCCCAACTCTTGCACTGGGCTTGTCATGAGAGTTTGTGACTCGCCAGTGAAACTGTGGCTGTTCTTGAGACTGAACCTACCACCTGGCCATTTTTTTACAGGCTTCTAGCTTTGTCAGGTTCTTCATGGCTATCACCTTGGACCCCCTTACTCCTTAGCTGTTGATAAATCTCCGATGTATACTTTTAAAGAAAGCAGTTTCTTTTTCGGCCTTGAATATAGACCACGTGAAAAACAATCCCACCTGCCTCGTGAGAAATATTTATATCCAATTCAAAAGTAATCGTGTAAACTTTTGATAATTGTGAGCCAATCTTACAAAATCGTACGTGCTCCCTGGGGTATTACCCAGTTGGTAATTGGAAGTTTGTGCTGTCATTAAAAATGACAGCTTCCTCAGTTAACATTCTTGGTGCTTGTAAGATGCAGATAACTCAGCCTATATTTAACTTGCGTGGTGCAGCTTCCTTTCCATGGTTAGGTAACCAGGCACTGGTGCCCGGGAAAGCAGGGGAGCTCGCTGCAGGGAACGGCAGCTTTGTGCCCATGAATGCCCTACCCCAAAACGGAGTCAGAACAACCAGGACCTTTTAAAAATAAGCTCCGATTGGACTCTCATCTCTCCTCTCACGGTGGACACTGCTGTTCATGTTGAAGTTTATTTATATCTTCAGTCAGCCATGGTACAGAGGTCATTTCTATTGGCCTAAAATTTTAGAGGCTTATGTTTGCTTCGGAAAGCTGATCTCCCCAGCACGTAGGCTTGGAATGCAAAGCTGGTCTTTGTAGAAGCTCTTCTGCCTCCACAGCAAACCACCCCCTACCACTACCACCACCACCACCAATTTCTTTCTCCACCATTTATTTAAAATTTGAACAGCTTTCGAAGGTACATCCCTGTAGACGAGCGCTCCTCCCCTAATGGGCTCTCTCCAGGCAGCAAACCTTCCATGAAGGAGCCACTAATTGAACAGAAAATGGTTTGTCTTGCTTAGCCACGTTCCATGAATCTAGCAGTCAATTTAGAAGATGGCAACATCCTTCTTTATGGCTATGATTTTAATAATATTCCTTTTTTATAGATTTTATTTATCAATTTATTTTTGGCTATGTTGGGTCTAAGTTGCTGTGTGCTGGCTTTCTCTAGTTGTGGTGAGCGGGGGCTTCTCTTTGCTGTGGTGTGCAGGCTTCTCTCGTTGCAACGGCTTCTCTTGTTGTGGAGCACGAGCTCTAGGTGCGCAGGCTCAGCATTTGTGGCGCACGGGCTTAGTTGCTCCGCGGCATGTGGGATCCTCCCAGACCAGGGCTCAAACCCGTGTCCCCTGCATTGGCAGGTGGATTCTTAACCACTGCGTCACCAGGGAAGCCCCTAATAATATTCTTTTGTCTTCCCGCCAGCGGTTAGGGTGTTTGTGTGTGTGTGTCCTGTTTCTGTCTTTCTCTCCATCTTGAAGAGGAAGATTCGTTGCCGTGGACTTTTTATGAATATCCTTATTAAAGTTACTCTTGAAGGATCAAACCCACGCCGAGCCTTCCTGGTTGGAGAGCGGGGCTGTGGGAAAGCGTTTCCATTTGCAGTGGAGGCACGCACAGGGCTTTCAGGGAAGATGCCTGTCAGTCAAAGGACTCTCGTGTTGTGAGAGGCCCACACGACTCTCTGGCCTTCTCCCTCCGAGGGAGAATTGGAGGTGTTAGCAGGCTTCCCCGGGCAGCATCACTCCCACCCGGGTGGATGTGCACACCCCAGCCAGGCTGCACATGACTCCTAATAGAACCTTTAGCTCCTGGAGCCGAGCCTCATTTCGTGTGTGTTTTTCAAGTGAGGGAGGCTAGAAAAGCAGAGCCCTCTTAAATAGAGAGCGACATTCTTGCATCGTAGTGGTGTTCTGTTTGTGACATAATTGTCACAGCAAATTACCAGTTAGGTTAAATATTGAGCTGGTAGTTCTCGGAGCTTCAATTATTTGCTCCACCCCACCCTCCCCACCCGCCCCTACCCTTGCCATCACCTGCTATCCTGCACTTCTAACTTGATCTTCTGCCAAGTGGTAGCTTTTAAGTGAGGCTTAGAGAAGATACACTTTACAGCGGGAGCAATAAATCCGGCTTTGGGCAAGTTATAGGACGCCAGGAACATCTGAATGAGGGGTACAATTTTTGCTCGGTGTGGGAGGGGGCGTAAGCCGGGTCATCTTTTCCGACTTCTAACTCCAGCTATAAAACTGCTGGGTCATTTGGTATGTCTAGTGAGGCTGTTTCCTGATGTGAAAACCCCATTTGAGATGCCACAAGAAATGCAAAGGAAATAAATATGACTCGGTCCCTTGTCTCCAAATTTTAATCCCTCTGGGGGAAGGTCCACAACATGGAAGAACACTTCTTATAAACAAGCGAAGAAATAGCAGATTGAGTGTGTGGTGTGGGAAAGGAGAGGGTGGAGAGGAGAGAAAAGACTCTGGCGGAGGCAGTCCCAACACGTGTGCGTTGTCCCCTTAAGGGCGAGAAAATGGATTGGCAGGGAGAAAAGAGAGGTCCATTTCCAGCTGAAGGAACTGCACACGCGTAGGCTCGGGAGCAGGACAAAGAAAAGCGGGTGTGGGTGAGACCAAGTAAATCAGCGTGGTTCAAGTGATGGATCTTTGTAGAGAAATAGTAAGCGAGATTACTGAACATCGGGAGAGCGGCTCGGAGCTTAATACTTAAGCCCTTTGGAACGCAGGTCCCAGCGAGCGTCCTTTGTCTTTAATTGACCCGTTGTCGGCTGCTCCTAGAGCTGGGGTTCTGGCCAGCCACGTACCCGGGAGGATTGCTCCAGTGCAGCCTCTCTGCTTAGCCAACTAAACAGCCGAGGAAATCCTGCAGGGGATGTTATTGGAGTGTTCTACACTCCATTCCTCACAAGCTTCATGCTGGGCAGCTCATTTTCTTTGGACAAAGATAGACTGGCTCCCTCTGTTGATGGAATGAAAATTCTCCCTTGCATTATGGCTCACGTGATAGCTTTGGAGGCAGTGCTGTGGGGATAATGAAGAGTCTCTTAATGGCTCTAGTTAAACCCAGTAATATCCCTCTATCAACCTTCAGCCGGCAGTGGGACTCTAACCCAGTTCTGTATTCCTCAACGTATAGTACCCACCGCTGGCATCTTCAGAGCGCTAAGACGACACTGGCCATCACTCCCCTGTCTCCCGGAGCGTATTTACAAACCGGCGCTCATTCCTTGACTCTAGGGTTGTGCCTCCTCCCGCTCCAGCTCCTCGGCCGAGGTCAGTCTCCTTGAAACAACTGGGCAAGTCCAAGTCATTTCGGCCACGGCATCACCCTTCTCAGCGTCTTAGCTACTGGCCAGCTGGTTTAGTGCCCCCAAAGGAAGAGAACTCATCTTATTCCGGAAAAGGGGGAACTGAATTTGCTTCAGGACCCGCCTATGTCTAATTAGTCCAGTCTGTAAACAGGATTTGCCCCGTGCGTGAGGTGCGTGTGCACGCATGTGGCGTGTGCACGCGTGTGCCCTCGGCTACAGTAACCCGTGCTCAGCGATGGCTACCGCTCCCTCAGCTGGGCCCACCTCAGTCCTGTTCTCAAGGCAGCTCCGGTGCATGAGGCCACCTTCCAACCCCTTGGCCTTCCAGAATTTCCCCTATTCACCCCCAAATGGAAAAGTAGCCAAGTGGATATGGACGGTCAAGGCAACTTTCAGATGCACTTGAGCGAACTAGGATATCCGCCCCTCCCCCCGCCCCCCGGGGCAGAGGAGGGGGATGGCGAGGGGGCAGGAGAAAAGGTATAGGTGAGGACAGAGGTCATTTTAACCTAAATTAAATAATGGAAGTGACACTTACGAACAGCACTGAGAGCAAGGCAGCCAGAGCTCCCTGACCGTGACAGATGGCTCTCCTGGGGAACGGGGCACAGCCTCCTCTCCTGGACGTCGCGGGAAGGGGTCCCTCCACCAACCAGGGCTGAGGCAGGGCCTTCGCTGCCCGATTTAGCCTGGAAGTTAAAATCTCTGGAACAGTTTACAGAAACAGAGTGAGCTGTGGCCCACAGTCAGCAGGCAGGATCCAGAGATGATGGCATAAACGTTTCAAATGTGCTCGGGGTAATTAGTTTTGAATTACCATGTGCATGTTTTAAACATTGAAATGATCATCCCAGGTTTGCGAAAACAGGTCACACGGCTTCGTGTCGCTCACCCTCCCGGTGCAGCCTCCCCGCAGGAAAGCAGCGGGCGCTGGGCTCGGGATGGAGCCAGAGCAGTTCTGCGGCTTCCGCGGAGAGAGAGGAGAGCTGGAGCCACGCTAAGCCCTCGGATCAAGGGGGATTAGGCCGCAGCCCCGGTCCTGGCGCAGCCTGCTCGCCCAGGACTTTCCTTCCTCCAATCCAGTGTCGTCTATGCCAGTTTTTCAAAACGATTTGTTCAGCTTTTACGTTTTCCATTGTGCATGAAAATGCAATTCCCTTTGGGTAGCTTTCTTTTTTTTTTTTCCATTTTATTTTTTGAAGACCTTGGACAGATGGGAAACTTGAAAGATGATTAGCCAGGTAGGAGTGACATGTGGGGTTTTACACCGGCGACCATGTCCACCAGTCAACTTCCAGCAACTTCAGCCCCTCCATGTTTAGGCCAGAATGCAAACAGATGTTTCTAAAATCCCTAACTCAGTAAACAGCAGAAAGGGCAAGGGCTTTCATGCCACAACCCTGCAGCCTGTCTCCTCTTATAGGAATTACTAAAGGAGGTGCACGCTGGTATCTTACAGAGGACCTTTCTAGGTCCTTCCTGTTTGGGGAAGGATCTAGAAAGGGGGGTGTTTATAAAGTCAGGTCTCTAACTTAATAAAGGACCTGAATTTAGAGCAGAGGCTTAGAGAGCCGCCCAGCATCCTTTTCTCCTGTTAAATGATGTTCCTCCAGCAGGGGGAGCCGGGAGAATTAAAAACTATGAGCCCTTGTGTAGGACCTTTTGAGTGGGAGCTATCTATGCTGAGATCCTGATTGAATGAAAATTGTTCATTATGCAAACTGTGTGGTTCAATACACAGAGGCAGCCCCCAGGCACAAACCCCAAGTAGTTGCTTTTTCTCTCTGCAGATTAAAACATATGAATTGCTTTGATGTAATCTTAGAACAAATCCTAATAGAAATTTTATTTCTTCTGAAGTTGCCTGTCATTTCTTATTGCCCCCCTTCTTCTGTCCTATTAATACCCTTACAGTCAGGGATATACGCAGCAGAGTTTAGACTGCATTTGAGGATGGGAACAGTGTGCTTTCCTTGGCAATGGCCCAGGTTATTTAAATACACGTACACTGCTTGCAATATGTTTAATCTCTTGGTCCCCCCCCCCGCTATTTATCATCCTAATGGAATGCTACAGAATATCACATTATGCAATGTGTTTAAATTGATAAATTATATTAGAAAAATATTGAATCGGATATTTTTAATGGTAAGTGGGTTTTGTTGAAATATTTTCTCATTAGTAGATCAGTGGCTTGCAGGGTAGGCGTTGCAAGGATTTGGGAATAAGCTATATTTATGACCTATTTGGCTAATTAAAATTAAAGCATAATTTTAGCATGAAGTTCCTGCAAGACTTTGCAGAGAGGGTGGAGGAAGCAACTTGCCCAAATCCGGTTACTTTTAAAGTCAGTTGCCATAACAACTTCACGTGAGCCATATTTTTACTTGAAAATTCCTTTTAGGATTCGGTTGCTATAATAATATGCCTCAGTTCTTTTTAGGAGGCATATTTTCCTATTTTCCTTTTGTGATCATTTCAAGGCTTTCAATACTGTAACAAAAATGACCGTGTAAATAGCTCAACTCTTTCTTCTTCCAAGGAAGCAGGTAGCCCCCCAGAATGGAAGTGTGGGTTCAGGGAATTCTTCTGCAGGGAGGGTTCTCCCAGACCACGGGGGAAGAGGGCCACGTTCTAGGGGTCCATTGCTGCAGGAGCCAATGTCCTTGTGGGTGGGAATTATTAAGTCAACAGAATTTTCTGAAGTGTGACTGTTCAGCTTTTCTGTGTCCTGGGGGTTTTGCATAAGGCAAAGGCCAGTCTGTATTCTGGAGGCCTATCGGCTGCCGTCAACTTGTCGTTAAGAGGACCTACTGGCATTTGACGGCCAAGTGAGGCAATTCCCAAAGTATTTACTTAGAAGCAGAGTCGTAGCAGAGTAAAGTTCAGTGTCCTTTCTTGCGCTGTTTAGCTGTTAACCTTCATTCACTAGACGATATGACCTCAGAGAAGCACTTGCATCCAAGATCTTCCGGCCACAGGTACACCAGAGGGGACTAGTTGCTGCCAGCCTTCCAGCTCTCTCCAGGGCTGACGCTGTCCTTGCTAAGGGCAAGCTCGGGGTCCCCAGGAAAAGGTTTTGCAAGTGGGAAGAATATGGAATTTCAAAAGATTTATGGTCCCACCTCCTTGAAGGAACTCAGCTGTTCCTGCTCACTTCCTGTGTCCCTTCCTGGGCGGAAGCTGCAATCAGGTCTCTGAATTGGCCCCACTGTGGTTTTAGTGACCACAGCTCCTCTTCCTGGGTCTTTCCGTGGTCCTTCCTCCCCTCCCCCATCTTTCCTCCTCCCACCCCAGCTCTTTGGTGGGATCTCGAATCGTCACATCTTTCCTGGGACTCTGAGGCTTGCAAAGGAGGATAGTGAAGAAAAGAGGGGACCTGATGGCTCTCCTTCCTTCCCCCGGGGGTCTCTGTAGTGGGCAGCCCACTTCGCCTCCTGATGTCCTCACCTGTGCAGTGAGAGTCATGCTTTCCACCACCCCTGCTGTATAGGGCGGAAGTGAGGATCAACTGCAATGATTTGTGACAAAGAGAAAGATAAACCCCTCTATAAATGTGCCAGGGTTAATAAGTGTTATATTTTCTCCTCTGGGTGAAGCAGGCTTTGGAAGTATGGAGCTTATACTCTAGAAAAATCAGCTGGGCCAGAAACAGGAGCTGCTCTTTCCAGAGCTCGGCAGTGTGTCTCTGAAGGAGATTTTGGTGAAGGTTTGCCTCTGTTTGGGGATGCTCAACCTTTTGATTGTTCCGTACACGTCCGCTGAAATGTAATACTTGACGTTTCTCAACCACCGATTGTGCTGTTTTTGTTTTCCCCATACTGAATGTAACTGAACTGTAGGTTCAGGGAAATGGAAATAAAACATGATTGCTTGGTTTCGATGTGAAGCTGGAGTTTCTGCTTCATCCTCTTCCTCCTTTGAGGACTTTCATCCTTTCCCCACATTCTGGGCCCCCGGCATTGGAAGCAGACTGTTCCTTCACACAGGAGGGAGCCAGCATGGGGTGGGCATGGGGGCACAATATGAGGGCTCTGCAGTCTGACAGATCTGGGTTCAAATCCCATATCCTTCACTTATCTGACCTCAGAATTCATTCCCTCACGTAAAAAGCACGGATGATAACAACCCATCCCTTTCAGGCTGTTGTGAACATTAGAAATACTACTTGTAAAGCATCTAGCATATAACGGGCTAAATTCAAAACCTGCAGTGATGATTGCTGTCCGTGCTCGTGGAAGGGCCAAAATTCCTTTGGTCAGTCTGGCCCCACTGCCAGTGCCCTGTGACCTCGGGGAGGGGGCGATATTTTCATTCCCTCAACTGATTAGAATGAGACAGCTTCTGAGTCCAGGGGTGACCTTCATTTTCAGAGTTCCTGAAGGCAAATCTGGGACAGTGTGTGGACAGCATTCCAGGTAAGTGGTTTTGACTCAGCTGAAGAAAGTGTTTTATAATGATCAGAACTGACCAATGACATGAGGTCACTTTAGAATATAATGAGCTTCCATACATTTTCCATTAAGAAAAGGCTGGTGGGACTTCCCTGGTGGTGCAGTGGTTAAGTATCCGCCTGCCAGTGCAGGGGACGTGGGTTCGAGCCCTGGTCCGGGAAGATCCCACATGCCGCGGAGCAGCTAAGCCCGTGTGCCACAACTACTGAGCCCATGTGCCACAACTACTGAGCCCACATGCCACAACTACTGAAGCCCACGTGCCTAGAGCCCGTGCTCTGCAACAAAAGAAGCCATCGCAGTGAGAAACCCGCGCACCTCAACGAAGAGTAGCCCCCGCTCGCCGCAACTAGAGAAAGCCCGCGTGCAGCAACGAAGACCCAACGCAGCCAAAAATAAATAAATAAATAAATAAATAAATTTTTAAAAAAGGCTGGTATAACACAACATTGTAAAGCAACCATACTCCAATAAAATTTAATAAGAAAGAAAGAAAGAAAGAAAAGGCTGGTAAACATTTGCAAAGCCCCTGTAGGAGAAGAGCCCTGTGCTTGGTCCTTGAAGCTCAGAGGACAGACCATGAGGAGGAACATCCTGGCTGCAGGGCTTGGCTTAACACCTCCCTCTGATTCCCTTCCTCCCCGGGGATTCTTGTGGGGAGATGCTCTGTCGCGGCCTGCCATCTTAGAAACCGCCTCCAAGGTTTCTAATGTTCTCGGGGCTGAGTGACACTCTGAGACGGGAACATGGCTTTGAAAAGTGTTGCCTGGCTTTGAGGAAAGGCTCGGTGTCCCTGTGGCTTTGTTACAGAGCCAAAGTGACAGGTGCCTCAAGGGCAGGCAGAGGGTCCATTGGGTGGTGGCTTAGAATGAAGGCTTTGCCTGAGAGCAGTTCCCCAGATGGCTTTGGCTGTCACTGTGGGTTGAATGGTGTTTCCCCAAAAGATACGTCTAACGGAACCCGTGAGTGTGACCGTATTTGGAAAGAAGGTCTTTGCAGATGTAATTACATTAAGGATCTCGAGACGAGATCGTCCTAAATTAGGGCGGACCCTAAATCCAGTGACAGTGTCCTTAGAAGAAAGGGATTGAGGACACACAGAGCAGGTGATGTGAGGACAGAAGCAGAGATTGGAGTAATGCTTCTTCAAGCCAAGGACATCAAGGATTGCTGGCAGCTACCAGAAACTAAGAGAGAGACGTGGAGCAGCTTGTCCCTCAGAGCCATCAGGAGGAAACAACCGTATCGACCCCTTGATTTCAGACGTCTGGCCTCCAGAACTGGAGAGAAGAAGTGTCTGTGGTTTTGAGCCATCCAACTTGTGGTCCTTTGTTTTGGCAGTCCTAGGAAACTATGTAACTGTTCTGCCGACTTGAATTCTCTCATGCTCTTCACACTGGGGCACTGAGGGAAGCCATGGGCTTACTCAAGTGGCCATCATATTCCATGAAAAACTAGCTCCCTTGATGCTGGGGCTGCTCTGTTAGGTTCCTCACCTCAGGACTCTCCCTTCTCTATCCCCAAATGCTCCCTGGTGTCTGCTTCCTTCTGCACCAGGTACAACGGTGTTGTATTCTTAGTGGCTGGGGTTTTAGTGCTTAATGATGTCTGAGCCACAGCATGAAGGAACAGGGGGCCATCGGCACAAGGCCCATGCCCCACGTGAAAAAAAAGGCACATCACCAACAGGAATGATATTTTTGAAAATCACCTTAAAAAAAAAAAGATAGCACCAAGCGTGCAATAAACAGCGTTCAACCACAGTCTGCCAGCCATAAATTTAATCTGTTTTGACCTGGCCACAGCTGTTTTCCTCTCCTTTCTACAGCATCTTATGCGGAACTGGCAGTGGCCACGTGCCCACTGTCATTGGCAGTGAGTTTTCAAGTTGAAAGACACTTTAATGGGACAGTTACACCACATTCTGCACCTCGGTGGGTATTGTCCCCCCAGCAAAGTTTGTACTTAATGAGTTTGGGGTTTTGATCTCGAAAGCACTAGGGAGATAAGCTAGGAGGCCTGGCAGTGCCATTCCTTTGGAGACAGGCATGAGCCAGCGCTCTTTTCCAGGAGCTGCAGATCAGCCTGTAAGGGGTCTGGAGGCGGAACACACAGGAGGGGTGGGGATACTGGGTTATTTTATCCCGCTCACCGGCGCACCCACCCGAGCCCCCTGCTTTCTCCTGGGAGAACACCAGAGCCCCTGGGTACACTTCCTTGAGCTATGGTGACCCGTCCTGCTTTTCAGAAAGATGCGTTTCTTCCCAGTGCAGCCCAGCATTAGCATGGAAATAGAGACATCATTCTTGAGGGGACCTCTGTTGACATCTTCCTCAGACATCAGAGCTGGGGAATCAGTCCCTGGGCTGTGCTCTGAGCAGAGAGGATACATTTATCCTGTCTCCCAGCAGGTGGTACCCAAGAAGCCCTTGCATTGGACCCTGTAGCAACAGAATGTCAAACTTCCTGCCGTCTTGAATTCTCCTGGCCTGACTTGGATGTCTCCGGAGCAAGCGGACTTTTTCATTCCTGGAACTAATAAGAACCTTTCAAACTGTTTTTTTCTCTTTCTTTCTTCTTCCTTTTTTTTTTCCTTTTAATCTTCTTTTCTGTCTATGTGAAAGCAGCAAGTGCTGAGTGTTGCTGAGAATGACAGGAGTTGACAAAAGTAAAAGAGGGGCTTCCCTGGTGGCGCAGTGGTTGAGAGTCCGCCTGCCGGTGCAGGGGACACGGGTTCGTGCCCTGGTCCGGGAGGATCCCACATGCCGTGGAGCGGCTGGGCCCGTGAGCCATGGCCGCTGAGCCTGCGCGTCCGGAGCCTGTGCTCCGCAACGCGAGAGGCCACAACAGTGAGAGGCCCGTACCGCCAAAAAAAAAAAAAAGTGAAAGAGGAAAGGATTGCTGGCAGCTACCAGCAACAGCCCCAGCTGAAGGTGCATAATGACGGCGGGCCCATGACAGCCAGATTGCCACCCGTCTGCAGCCCTGGGTGGTAACGAGGAACTCAAGCACCAGGGTATATGCTCGAAATGAGGGAACGTTTAAACCACGTCCGTCTACGGTCCACTCACCTCTGCTTGGCTTCTTAATTATCGGCAGCACCTGACTTTCGAGGAATCCTCTTGTGCCCGTGGAATCCATTTCCTCATCCTCGTGTGGACACGCGGTGGCCTCACTTGTACGGCGCGGTGATATGATTTGTGGCCACGGATTGCGATTTAGGGGAGAAGGTTGTGATCCGTGAGGCCAGAGAGAGGCTGGGAGAGAGATGTCTTCGGCAGAAAGGCAGCTTGTCTTGAATGGAGTCCTTAGCGGGAGCAGAGGGAGGGGCACTGGAGGGAAATGCAGGAAGCTGCAGCACGAAGTGTAAATACGATGATTGTTGTCTCTTTCACGGGAAGTAAATAAATCAGCTTGGTGTAGATTCGAGAGGTGGCTGGTGATGCTGTGTACTTACACAGTGTCCCGAACCTGGCCTCTTCAGAGCCATCCTGATGTTGATTCATTATGCCTTCACCAGCCCACCAAGGGCGGGAGGTGGAGAGAATTATTATCCCTCCACTAAACCAAGAGACTGAGAGAGGTTAAGAGGCGGTAAGTTGGGAGTCAAAGGCGGCCGTCCCAGCAGCCCGTCCAGCGCTTCCTCCACTAGATCACGCTCCACTTAGAAGCAAGTAATTGTCAGGTAACCTATTTTTCGGGGGCTAATTTCAGCATATGAGGGCTTTGTCTCCTCTGTATATTTCTTTACCTGAAAAGTGCATTAGCTTATGGAGCAGGAAAGAAGGATTTTAATCATGTGCCCAAGCTCATCTGGGGGCCAAAGGTCCAAGCGAGAGAGAGCAGAGGATGGGGTACCCTCCCCCCAGCCCCCGGCCCCACCTGAATGGAGTCCCTTTAGCACACAGATGAAACGTGGAAGGGAAAATGCGTATATAGGTGGAATCACGAGGCTTGTGGCCTTGGGTTTCCTGAAAATATGGATCTGAAATGGCTTTCTCATTAGGAATCTGTTGACCAAGTGCCATGAGGGAGGGCTCAGCCTGGGAGAGGTAGTCAGATGCTCAGCAGTGGTGCAGAGGCCGTGGAGCGGCAGCTGGGGTTTGCAGATGGGTGGATAGTGCATAAGACTTTGTCATCCTGGCCCGGAGTTCAACCCTGGCTGCAGGATGGCAAAGCCAGGCAGTGAGGAAGGGATGAGATTCAGACGCCCGAGGGGGGAGTTCGTTGGAATAATTCTCCAGCAGTTTTGCCGACACACTCTGGACCGTCCGGAGCTCTCCTCACCCCAAGCCCTGCAGCTCTCCTGGGCTTCCTGAGAATGGGCGGGAGAGGAGGCGAGCTGCCGGCGGAGCTCTGCCGTGCGTGTTACCAAGGAGCGGGTCCCCAAAAGCCAGTGTGCAGAGCCTCCACCGAGTCCCACGTGTCAGGGTGGCCGTGGCTCGGCGTCTCACCGATGGCTCAGCAGATGGATGCAAACCCAGGCACCTGTGGAGAGCATGTGGCTCCTTCTCCGAGGGTAAGCACATCTGGGCATGCCTGCCCAGGCATCTCCTCCGCCCCTCGCGTGCCCACAATGGGGAGAGGAAGCAGTAGGAATCCTAGGCCCTGTTCACTTATCCTGAAACTGCAGGGCCCAGACTGATCCCAGCTATATTGGGCAGGCCCTGCGGGGACGTAATAATATGTGTTTAGCGCTGTTGCAGGGAACTGCCACCGTTACAGCCTAGCCGTCTGACGCAGTCTCCTCCCCCTTCCCTTCCATCCCTCCCCTTCATTCTCTCCCTTCTTCCCCTCCCCACCCCCCTTCTTTGTCTCTTTTCTTCTCACTCAGCCTCTGCTGAATCCTGCATTGACATCAGCACTTCCAAAAACAACAACAAAGGAAAGTAGGTCACTGGCAGTTCCAGGTCCGAGCTGGGCCCTGGTGCCCGCTGAGTCAGGGGGTGCAACCCCTCTCACGGAGAGCAGAGGGATGCCCCAAACTCTGTGCCCACTGCCTTGTAAGTGGAGCTTGGTTCCCACCCCCGCTCCATATTCTTAGGGGGAAGAGTAGGTATAGGCACGTACACCGTGTGTTTGCACGCTGGCTTTGCACAAGGCAAAGGGGGGTTCCTGCACCAAGAGCAACGCTCCATACACTTGCTCTGGTCCTGTTACAGTGCTGGGGTTCAGGGACCCGGGGTGCACACACCCGGTCCTGTGAGTGGGAAGGCAGCCTGTGAATACACATATTTATTCACACACGTGTACACAGGCCTACATCCTCTGCCCTGTTCCTCAGGGGCTTCACACGTAATATTTCCCCTGCTCTCTGGGGTCATGGAACTCCCAGTTGTACTTGAAAGATTACCCAACACGCTAATTGGAACTCCTGCTATGATTAAAAAGAAATTTCAGATTAGAGCCACCATGCCATAGAGCTCAGGAAGAAAACAGCTCTTTATAAGTGCAGCTGGAGCAGACTTTAGAGTGTGGTTTTTTTTTTCTTCTAACTTTGAAAACAATTGCATCTTGCTGGTGTTTTGCCCATGATGAGTCAAGTATAAAAAGCCACCCGGTAGGGCCCAAATCATAAAGAGAGGGTCACTTACAAGGAGATAAAGTTGCAGCTTCCCCCCAACCCCGTCCCCCTTTTAATACAATAGCCGTAATGGAGTTCTCTCTGTGAGCCCAGATCCTTCCTCCGCCGGCACCTCGGGCGTCCTGACTTGGGAGATGCCCGCATCCATTGTGGGTCAGCCTTTGCCCAGGATAAAGCTTTTATGAGCAGCCGATGGTGAGCAGGAGCACTTTCAATCAAGCTGCCTGAAACGATTAGCTCTGGAGGTCCCCAGGGGTGGCTGGGGGGAGATTTAAGCTGCGGTCAGTCCCCGGCAGGCACAGCCATGAGGGCAGTGCTTCTGAATGATTTTACTTGCAGGGCTGAGCTCATCACATTGATACTTTTAGATCTCATTAGCTTGGGGAGAGCAGGAACACACTGTACCAGGTCTCCTGGGCTCTTTACCTTTTCAAGCAGCTCTTCTAGTTTCAAGAGAAAAAGTCCTCCCCACTCCTTTCTACCCCACCGTCAGCCCCAAGTCCCCAGCCCTGTTACAATTTTTAAATTTTCACGTTGAACCCAAACCCTCCTCAAAGGGAACCATTTGACTCTACGTAAATAAAGTATCTCCTTAATATCAGCTTCATTAAAAGACCCAAGAAAAGAACATCAATGTTTGCTGATGGAAGATTATAATTGTCTTTAAGGGTAAATGACTAATTATTGCAGATAATTGTCTGCAAATAACGGAGAGGCAGGTAGTAAAGAGGGAGAAGTCTGCATGGAGGGGCTGCTGCAGGTTAGCAGGTAAGCAGACCTCTTGGCGTGAATGGGATGGGGTTGAGGCCAGGAGAGTGGAAGGCCAGGACTTCACTGTCTGACCCCTTCACAACCGCCATTCCCAGAGCCTTGCCATTCCCCAGAGCAGGAAAATTCCAGAAGGAATGTGGAGGGCCTCCCTGGGGTAGCCAACTAGAGACACTGAGAAACAACAGCTACCATGCACTAGTACCATCAGTTCATAAAAGGAGGGTCTTCTTAGGACACCCCTCGCCATCTTCCAACCAAAACCAGGGACTCGATTTCAGAAGAAAGGATTATCTTTAGACTGAATAAATTTAGCTTAATGAAAAGCTCGCTACATTAATGTTTAATCACAAATCAGTAAAATCACAATCACAGGCTTCCTTTGTCTTCAGCCCGCTCTTTCTGGGGAGCAGTTGCCGCAGCTTTTGGAACGAAGAAGAAGCAGACAGAGAGAGAACCTGGGTTTGAAAGGCTGTTGCCGTCTTCTTCCGGTAGTCTCTCAATCCTCCCCCACCCCACCCCATTTCCCTTGTGTGAAGTAGACGATTTAGTTAAAGCCAATCTGGTCAAAATGACTATTTCCACCACCGCGTTGGCGGCATCTCCTGCCCCTGCTGCCCTGACAGCCAGGATGGTCATCTCGAAGGCAGAGCGCCACCTGTGGGCCAGGGTGGGGAGTGCAGCAAGGATCACCTGAAGTTTAATTAGCCAGTCAAGACCCGCAGTTCTAAACATTTTTGAGGATCTAATGAAAACCTCTCTGTGGAAACCTGCACATTCCCAGAAGGCCTTGCATCGAATTCTGCACAGTTTATGGACACACTCCCTCATCCCCCAACCCTGCTTCAGAACCCTGAATCTTGACAAACGTTTCTCATCTTTCTCAGTGCAATGATAAATTTATACTTAAAATCCTAATGTTTCATTCAGAAACATCCAAGCAAAAGCGTGACCATTTATATCATTGTCCCTGTTGGAAACTTTATTTTTTCCTTAGTAAAGTTGTTTAAGTATAAGAAAACTCTACCTAAATAGGTAAAGTAAGTAGCATGAACTGAAAATAAATTTAGAATTGAAAAGGCAAAATAACCTGAAGTTATGCAAGATGTTACCGCTGGGGAAAACTGAATGAAGTCCATACGGGACCTCCCTGTACCCTTTTTTGGAGGGGTGGGGAGTGGGAAACTTCCTGTGAATCTATATTATTTCCAAATAAAAAGTTTTCTAAAAATGGAAAAATTTTTCACTAAGATAAAAAGTTATAATATCACCTAGGATAAATTATTACATGAGCTAGTGATTGCCTGTTCACTTTTTAGCCAATTTGCTATTAGGCCATTTAAAATTGGAACCAAAATTTTAAAATTCATGAAAATATTCCAAACAAGCAAAGCAGGCATATTTGATTGAAAATTATGATGATGATTTTAAGTTAATTTCCCAAATGAACAAAAACAATGAAAAAAAAATACAAATTTCCAGAACAGTCCCAAAGTCCACGAAAAGCTCTGAGGTGAGACCAAAAATCAATTATCAAAAATGTTGAGGGACTTCCCTGGTGGTCCAATGGGTAAGAATCCGAGCTCCCAAAAGCAGGGGGCCCGGGTTCGATCCCTGGTTGGGGAACTAGATCCTGCATGCCCCAACTGAGAGTCTACCTGCTGCAACTAAAAGATCCCTCATGCCGAAACGAAGATCTTGCGTACCACAACTAAGACCTGGTGCAGCCAAGATAAATAAATATTTTTTTTAAATGCTGAAAGCTCAAAACGTTATAAAAAAGGCAGCCACTTAAGGGGGGCAGCTAAGAAGGTACCTGTTTTATGTTTGTACATAGGGACCTCCACATGGTTCTTGCAGGTCTGATTGTCAACTTTGAGTGGCCCTTACCCACGGTCTTCCTGTCACAAGGTGAGAGGTGCCCTGCAGGGGAAAGGACCATGGGGCTGGGTCTTCTTTCTCTGCCCTTACTACTGGAGTCTACTGCACTATGTGGGATCCTTCTAGAAACGGGGACCCAGCTACAGCTGTCAAGAAACTGGAGAAACTCTCCTGCCAGCATGGGCATTCTCTGTTACTGCACCCCTGTACTTGGGAGGGGTCTGCCGGCTCCTTCAGTCACTGGCCATCCCAGTGACCTAGTTAGGGAAAGTTCAAGGGGTCAGGAATGCAGAGAGAACCTCTAGGGAAAGTTTCTGCCTTTTGATTGATTCTGCAAATCAATTCTTCTGAGCATGAAATTCCTGGAGGTGGGAGGGAAGAGTCGAGCCCCCCAGGGTGGTTCCACTCTTAGACTTGGGTCATGTGGGATGGGGGTCAGGGCTGTGTTGGGGAAGAGCCCCAGTCTTGGGCTCAAAAGCATGGGGTTGAATTACCAGGAGGCCCATTTTTTTTCATCTGTAAAATGGGAATTGTGATCAAATCTTGGAGGTGACACTTC
Organism: Mesoplodon bidens; assembly: GCF_964165515.1. Classification (NCBI taxonomy): domain Eukaryota; kingdom Metazoa; phylum Chordata; class Mammalia; order Artiodactyla; family Ziphiidae; genus Mesoplodon; species Mesoplodon bidens. Next base: position 17,576,864 of record NC_138179.1, read on the forward strand.
CCAGTTAACTATGAGGTCGTGTCCATGAGGGGGCTTAAAAAGCCTCATGCCACCCAGTTCTAAGTTGCTTTTTTTTTTTTTAATTTATTAAAAAAAATTTTTGGCCACACGGCATGTGGGATCTTAGTTCTCCAGCCAGGGATCGAACCCATGCCCCCTGTATTGGAAATGCAGTCTTAACTGGACCACCAGGGAAGCTCTTAAGTTTCTTTTTCATTTTCATTCATCCCTGGTCTTAGGAGAGAAAACGGATGAGGAGGAAAGATTCCCAAGAAGACAGGGCTACGGCCTTGCTGGAGCCGGTCTCAGGGGCTGCAGTGGGTCAGCAGCTCTGAGAGATGAAGCTGTCCCTGAGGGAGAAGGCCGAGGGGGCGTGGGCCAGAGGAGGCCACTTCTGACGGTGGCCAGGGGCTGCTGGGGAGGCCGAGGCCAGCTCTGGGCCCAGTGTGCGGTCACTGGGGGAGGAGAGAGGGGCTAGTAAGGCAGCACGAGTGATGGGAGGGGGCACTTCCCCAGCGTGCGTCACCGGTGAGGCCGGGAGGGACGTTCCTCTGGTCTGCGGGACGGTGGAGGGGGGTGGGGAAGGGCCGCTGCAGGACAGGTCCAGCTGCTTAGGGGACAGCTTGGAGGCGTGGAGTTCACCGCAGCTGCTCCTACAGCAACCTCCACCCAGAATACCCAGTCTCCGCCTTGCCTGCCTCTGTGGGCACAGAGCTGAGAGCAAAGTGGGGCCCCCCAGGGTGGTGTGAGCCTCCTTCCTGATGACCACGTGTCACGGCCGGCGGAGACACAGGCAAGGAGGTGAGCCTGGGGTAGCGTCTGGAAAGGAGGCTGGCGTGGGAATTCAGAAGAGCCTGTACCTTAGACTTGCAAAGTGCCAGACACTCAGTGGCACTTTAAATGCCACAGATAAAACAGTGAGAGACTTTCCGGGCGGCAGGTGAGACGAGGGGTCAGGGACCTCGGGGCCTCTGAGGCTTTTTCCTGACGCCGGGAAAAAGAATAAAAACACCTTGGAGACCTCTGTGAGCCTGAGCGTGTGGGGAGAATGCCAATGCGGAGAGGAACCTGCCACATGCCCAAGGGCACAGAGTCCAGGGGTTTAAGGGCTCGGGGCCCCTGGAGCCTCCACAGCGCTGGTAGGCAGACAAACCCCTTCAGGGTCAAGGCTCAGTGGGAAACACCGCTGCCCAGGGCTCAGACCAGATTCTGCCCCTCATCACAGGCCTGCTGGTCCCTGAAGGCCCTGCAGGTCCCTGCTGGTCACCAGTGTGCGGGGAGCGGGGGACTCACCCCACCCTCTATTCTCCCTGGCCGGGGGTGGGGCGTTTGCGTGACAGACCCCTCCTCCCAGCTCTTGACCACCCCCCTCGTAATGAAATAAAGGGGGCTGCTCTTGGCCGGAAGGTAAGTTCCCCGTCGATGGGCTGTCACCTGTCCAGGGCCATGCACGTGGTGGGTGTCAAGTCTGGGGACAGCGTGAATGTCCCACGCTCGGTTGCATGAGGGACAGTGACAGGACATGGTGCCTGAATGACGTGTGAGTGCAAAATGGTTTTTTCCTTATCACACCCTCCTGTCTGTCTGTCTGTCTGAATCTTTCCCTGTCTCTTGACCCTCTGGCTATGTGACTGCCTCGTAGGGTTGTGCTTTCTCTCTGCAAGTGACACTGTATGTGTGCGCCCTTTGGGGTCTTGCTCAGACTCCACCAGTCCACACCTGACCCCGTCCCCCGCCACGGTTCCCTCTGTGGGTTGGTGCTGCTGGCCCTCGTCCCTGAAAGTGTCTTATATGCTGGTCGTCCCTTGCATCTCTCTGGCTGGAGCAGCGCGTGGCCGCCTGGGCGCTGCCAGATCTCAGTCTCCGGTCAGCAGCTGCCACTCGGAGGGCATTGTCATCTTGCCCGTGACCGTCCCTGAAGCTGGGGCGTTGGGTGATACGGAGCCGGTTGCCTCGGAGGCCTCCCACCTGTTTAGGTCCTGAGCACTTGCGTTTCCTTCTTCCTTAGAGTCTGTCTCCTGGGAAGTGGTACTTACAGAGATTGAAGAGTTTAATACATCTCTCGCTTCCTCTCTCTTCTGAGAGGAAGCAGCAGAAGCTGTGGTTGGCAGGGGCTCCCAGAGATGCCTGGCTGAGGGAGGTGGAGGTGGCATGGAGCCTCAGCCAGTTTGGAAAGCACTGTGACCCAAGCCCGTTCTGCAGCAGCAGTGTCAAATTCTGCCATTCAGACATGCCATTAGTGTGCACGCTGCCACATAGGAATCGGTGACACAAAAGGCACAGCCTTCCCTACCCCCGTGGTGCTTGGAAACGAAGAGCTCTAATGAGCGATCGGAGCTGAAAGCAGAGAGATGGAGGGCAGGGCACATCCGCGCAGGCTGGGGCACACCTTGGAGGAGGCTGACCCACTTCTTTTGGAGGGAAGGGGCCTTGTGGGTCAGCTCACTGAAATACCACTGAAATTAGCCACTGCTGCCTGCGCGTGTCCCCTTTGTCCTCACCCCTCCCTCATTGCTCTTGGAGCAGCACGGCCTGTCAACACAGCCTCATGGCTACTCTCTGCTTCTAGTTCTCCCTTGGGGCATCCTCAGTTCCTTCACCCAGTGGACTTTTTTTTTTTTTTTTGCGGTACGCGGGCCTCTCACTGCTGTGGTCTCTCCCATTGCAGAGCACAGGCTCCGGATGTGCAGGCTCAGCGGCCATGACTCACGGGCCCAGCCGCTCCGCAGCATGTGGGATCCTCCCGGACCTGGGGCACGAACCCGCGTCCCCTGCATTGGCAGGCAGACTCTCAACCACTGCGCCAGCAGGGAAGCCCCCAGTGGACTTTTTAGGACCACAATCCACCCTGATTCCAGCAGTCCTCTTAAAAGAGATAGGCAAGGACAGCCTGAGCGCGAGCACAGGTGGGCACGTCTCACTCTGAGCCTCCCTTTCTTCCTGGCTTTTTGGCTGTGCTGTGAGTTAGTTAGCCAACAATAGATGTTTACGTATATATTTTTTTAGAGCTTTTATTTATTAACAGCCTGCAAAGGGGGACAGTGGGAGATTTATACTGAAAGCACAGTGAGTTAAAAGGGACAATTAGAGGAGCAGAAAGAGATAGCAAGTGGAGAGCTGTAAAGGATATTTTAACGCGCAAAGGTTCTTGAGAAATTTTCCAGGTAGACAGAAGGTAAAAGAAAATTGGCCCATTACAAGCTGATAGTGGGGAATTGGTGATATGGGATGGAATAATAGCTGATGGGCTAAACTCTTACTTAGGCCAGAGAGCCAGGCTGGGAGGAGGTGAGCCAGAATGCAACCACAGTTGGGTCAAGAGGCTGAACGGTAGATGTTGGCCAGGACCCCATCAAAAGGTACACTCACCCCTGATCCATATAAGAAGGTACACAAAGAAAGGCTGGCATCCTCCAGGTCAGTGTTGAGTAGGGCCCTGAGGAGCTGGGTCCCAGAGGTGGGGTCCAGCCAGGGGCTAGTGGGGACAGTCTGGGTGGTGAAAATACAAGGGACGATTTGCTGGGAGCTGCCGAGACCCTGAGGCTCCCAGCTGGCTCCAGGGAGCCCTCCCAGCAAATCTGTTCTCTCTGACCCCCTGCCCTGCAGCTTGTCCTCCAGGAGAACTTCCTGGCTCCCCCAGCCCCCACAAACTTGCCAACAGGCCTTCTGGAGCCCCCATTTGCCATGGTGGCAGAGAGCTGAGTGATTAGTTAAGTGACAAGTAAACAGTTGCTAAATGGGATTCTTGGTTCCCTGGTAATGAACAGCCCCAGCAGGAGAGAAAAAAGGGAGATGCAGTCTGGGGGAGTTCTGATGGTCTGCCAGGGCGAGCACATGTGGAGATGCCCAAGGGGGTGTCTGGGCAGCCCCTTGGAAGCAAGGAGAAGAGTTGGGGTTGAGCCCTTCGTGGATGGGAAAGGAGGGAGTGTAGGAGACGAAACGGCTGTGGGATACTGTCCGTGCTTGGAAGCAGCAGGTGTCTGGGAATGGGACTCTGGCCCAGGCAGATTTCCAGGGAGCGCTCCAGCTTGCTGGCACAAGGGAAGGATCTGGCTGAGCAGAAGAGGCAAGTTTCGATGACGAAATCCACTGTTGGGGGACATTGGCAAGCATGCCACGGGTGGGGGCCACGTGCTCAGAGAGAGACTGGGGGTTCGGGGTAGGGAAGAGGACCCCAAGGTGGGGGGGCTCACACCTCCACTTTTGGAGTAGGATCCAAGTCCCCAGGCAGGATTCCGCTTGCCAGGCTCACCTCCCACACATCCCAAAACAGCATTCCCAGTCCTCAGCTCACAGTTGTTTGCAGATACCCCAAACGTGGTGCCATTGCATGCCTCCAGCCCTCTGCCTGTAATACTCCCCACACTCTTCTCTGGCTGCCTCCTCATCCTCTGAGACCCTTCAGCGTGTCACCTCCTCCTGGAAGCCCTCCCTGACTGCCCCCACCCTGGCCGAGTTTCTCATGGTAGTGTGGGGGTGTGCCAACAGAGACACCAATCCCACCCTGGTTTCACCAATCCCATACTTGCTTCCACATCTAGGCTCTGAGCTCCTTTCAGGAGAGCCACGTCTTCTCACTTTTAGGTTCCCAGAGCCTGGGCCAATGGCTGGCACATGTAGACCCTTGTTCAACACTTGTTGAATGAAGGGTAAGGAGCCAGCCAAGCCCTGAGGCCTGGGGAGGAACTTGTAGAGAGAAACGCTGAGACCACTGGTGGTCACCCAGCCCCTCCTGAAGGCCACTTCCCCAGAGAGGAGGGTTGTGTGGCTGGAGGTGAGAGAGGAAGATGAGGAGACGGCTGCCTCTTGGGGCCTAGGGAAAGTGTTGAGCAAAGATGGCAAAGGGGCCGACCCCACCACAAACAGAGGGGTGGGGGATGGCCTCAGCCTCTGGGAGGAGGATAGGGCTCCCGAGGCAGGAACCCACACCTCCCTGCCCTGAACCACCTAGGAGGGATGCTGGGTCTGGTGAGTTGAAAGGCCTTAGCTTAACTCCCGACCTGTGAACTTGCTCTGATGTTTCAGACAATGCTGTCATTGTGCCTGTGTAGCATATGAGCTGCTGAGTGACAAGTGATATCATCCACAATAGAGCTGCTTTTATTCCCTCTACCTCTTAGAGGAGCAAGCTGCTAAAATACACCTGGCGTCTGGGCCCTCCTGACTTGCCTCTAATAACAGTCGGCAACCAGAGACTGTGCTGCGCTTGACAGAAGCGGACCATTTATCAAACATTAGCATTTCTCGTACTGACATTTCACTTCCATACTACAGGTCTTTCTAAGTCTTTTTTTTTTTAATTTAATAAAGTGCTTGGACTCTTGATTTTCCTGCTGAGGGCTGGTGCTGTCTAAAGTTGGAAATGAAATCAACAACATAACAACATCCTCGGGTTGTAAAGGGACAGTTAGGCCCTGGCACCGGCCTGGGTAAGAGCAGGCAGACCACTGGGGTCAAACGCAGACCAAAGACAATTTGTTCTGCCGTCACCGGACTCCCTTTAGTGTACATTTCCAGCCTTGTACTGAGGAGGCTTTGTCCAGGCCTGGAAACACAGCCTCTTTCCTCTACCTGGGGAACTCTCTCCTGTCTCCAAAGCCAGAGAGGCGGGCGCAGCCTCCAGACCCCATCCACGTCCACTGCTACATGGGTTGGGCCCCAGCTTCCTGGAATCCCCTCTGGGCCCTAGGAACCGGCAGGTCCCTTCCGGCCGCCCCCGAGCCCCCTTAAGAATCAATAGCTCAGCTGCTGCTGTGAAGCTCTTGGGAACAGGCCGGGAATGATCCAGGGCCAGACTGCTCCGGAGACAGCCACAGAGATGGTGCCGACCCAGCGTAGCCAGAGCGTGGGGAGTGAGTCATGTCCTGTGCTGGTGAAGGAAGAACCATGGAACGGAGAATGTGTGTGTGTATGTGTGTGTTCGTGCACACACACGTGTCCCAGTGAGTCATTGTGCCCCTGCTCCAAACAGCTCTTCCCACCAACACACGTGCTTGTGTCCTCAGAGCTGCACCCAGCCAGGCTCGCCCACCCCATAAAAGCCCAGGATCTGCCACACCTTCAGGAATTCGGGGCTGGGAAATGAGAAACAGGGTTCTTGTCCAAGAGAATTTTTTTTATTATTATTTTTCTCTCTTAATTGGATTCAGTGTTTCTTGCTCCTGACACACATCCTCTCTGGTGGGGAATTGGGGTTTGTGCAAAGCCAAAAAAGATTGTGCCCGCACGGACACCAACCGGCAGCATGGCTGACCTTGACTTGAGCTCCTCTCCCCTGTCTGAGCTTGCATGCTCCATTCTCTGCACGTCCCCACTCCTGACCCCTGGTCCCCACTCCTGACCCCTGAGTCTGGCCAGCCCCTGACCTCTTCCCGTCCCCGGGGCAACTTCAGAGGGTCCAGGAGGGACGGGGCCTCTGTAATGCAGAAGTGCCTGAGATGGTTCTTGAAATGCCCTCTTTGTTCCCCTTCTGCTAAGGCCACCTGATGCTTTCCCTCCTGCCACCCTACACAGGACCCTTGCTGGGATGCCCATCAAAGAGCCTCAAGGAAAAATTCAGCAGCTGAGCCGCGCTGGAGGCCTGGGCTCATGCCCAGAGCATCCCCGGCCCGTCCAGACTGTGGCCGGCAGCACAGCCCAGCCTGTTGGACTAACACTGTGGATACTGCCTCGCCTGCCGGCCTAAGAAACCCAAAGCCCCTTCCTTCCCATTCTCCTTCCAGCCCATCCCCAGGGCCTAGACCCCCAACGTCCAACAAGCTGCTTCTGGCTTCTCACCCTGATGCCAACAGCTGCTATGTTGGGAGGGATTGGGTGCTCCGGGGTGGCAGACAGGCTTGTGCTGCATATAAAAGACATGGTGATGCTCCAAGTAGCTAAGAATATTGGTCCCCTGAAGTGATTCTTGCTGCCTCCCCTTCTCCCTGACCACACCCCCCACCCACTGCCCCTTTGCCCCAGGCCCGGCAAGCCCAGGTTACATGGGGACTACTGTTGCCAGGTTGGGATTCTAGACAAAAATCCTAGAACTCCTTTCTTGCTAGAAATCACCAATACAATCCTTAGTTCAGCAGATATAGTTTTCCGTATAGTTTATAAACATGATGAGACATACAGTTTGGTAAGGGAGTAGAGAGAGGGCCTGTGCATTTGTGTGTATATATATACGTACAGGGTGTGTGTGTGTGTGCGTGTATATATGTGTGTGTGTGTGTGTGTGTGTATATATATATATATATATATATATATATATACACACACACACAAAGTGGACATAGTTATAAAACTGCACCTCCTGTGAGAACCTCATTGCACACGATGAAGTTCTAAATTTCAGCCTCTGATGATCTTTCCTTTGGTAATTGGTTCTTGGAGCCCAGCAGCTGGGCCTGGGTCTGCCAGGGTTGCCTGAGACATCAGGAATGAGAGGCGTTACCCCCGAGGGAGGGACTGAAGGTGGCACATGGTTGGATTCAGGGCAGGGTGACTAAAAGTGGCCTCAGGCAAGAGCCAAAATGCCACCGGCTCGTGTGCTCCCAGATAGCTGGTGGACCCAGCTTCTTTGGTGACCCTTGTCTGTTCTCTGAGTCCTGCTTCCTCCGGAAGTGGCGGGAGCCCTTCAGGCCTCTCCAAATGACCAGGAGTCCACAGAACCCAGCTCCCGTGGGGCACTGTCCCATCGTTGCTAATGAAGGATTCGCCCTGAGGCTTTAACTGCCTTGCTGGGGGGATGCTGTCCATAGGTGCTCGGCCGGGGGCTGGCTGGGACAGCTGGGTGGGATGAACTAATCCCCTCCCGCTTGGGGCTGTACACTTTGTGTTTATAATCCACCGGGCAGGGCCCAGACCACAGCTGAAGCCTCTACCAGCCTTTGCCTGAAACCCAGCAGATCCTCCACTTGTAAAAATGGAAAAGAAATCCTGTTCCTTGGTGGACATGTGGCAGTGCTGGGTGCTGGTGCCCTGCGTCCTCAGCGAAGAGTGACCACCAGCCCCAGTATCCAGGCCAGGAGCGAGGCCCTCAGGGAACTGCCCAAGGAGGCCTGCTGCACCCCGCTGGGGGCACGGATGGGGGTCCTGCGGGCACACTTGCCCTTCCTCTTGGGCCGTGCCGTGGGCATGATGTCAAAGCTGAACTTGTGCTGGTAGTCAGGGGCATAGTCCTGCAGCTCGTGGGCCTGCTTCCTGGTGCCCACCTTCGAGACCTTGTTGCGATTCCTGTGGCTGGTGCAGTTCTTGCCCTGCTTCTTGTAGCCCGACCGAGAGCCGGGCAGATGGCCGTGCGGGTGGTCCTTGTCCCTGGCAGGGCCACGGGGTGGGTGGTGTTCCTTGCGGGCGGCCCTGTCAGTGGTGGTGAGCGTGTGCGACTTGATCTGGTGCGGGGACGCCGGCCCCGTGCAGTTCCGGAAGTCCTCGGCCCTCAGCAGCTTCAGGTCCTGGCCATGCAGAGGCTCGGGGGACACACAAGGGACAGCGGAGCTGGAGCCACGGAACCTTTGCAGCCATTCCCACAGGGAGCGCGCCCGGCAGCCACAGTCCCAGGCGTTCCCGTTGAGGCGGAGGAACTCCAGGGCCCCCAGGGGTTCCAGGCAGTCGCCCGGCAGCTCAGAGAGACTGTTGTTGAAGAGGAAGAGGGTGGTCAGCCTGCGGAGGTCGTGGAAAGCCTTGTGATGGACCCACTGCAGCTGGTTCTCGTGCAGCAGCAGCCGGTCCAGGTTCACCAGGCCCCGGAAGGTGTCCTGGCCTAGGCTCCACAGCTTGTTGCCGTGGAGAAACAGGTGGCTGAGGTTGACCAGGTCCACAAAGATGTCGTCCTGGAGGTACTCGATGTGGTTGTCCTGCAGGTAGAGGTACTGCAGGCTGTGCAGGCCACCAAAGATGCCGGCCGGCAGGGCACTGAGCCCACACTTATAGAGGTAGAGGGCATGGAGCTTCACCAGGCCCTGGAAGGTCTCGGGCGCCAGCGTCCGCAGCTGCCGGTTGTCGCCGAGGTCCAGCTCCTCCAGGTGCACGAAGCCCTGGAAGGTGTTGGGGTCAATGAAGGTGATGTTGTTGGAGTAGATCCACAGGGTGACCATGGAGGGGCTGAAGTGGCCCTGCTGGAGGAGGGTGATGCGGTTGTTCTGCAGGAAGACGCGCTCGCTGTCCTCCGGGATGCCCTCGGGGATGGCGGCGAAGTTGTGCGCCTGGCAGCTGACCGTCATGGGTGCAGGGTAGCACACACAGTCCCGCGGGCAGCCGCCGCCCAGGGGCAGCTCCCCGGCCAGCAGCAGCAGCAGCAGTTCCACACAGCACCCTGGCAGGGAGAGAGAGCACAGCCAGGTCAGGGGCTGCCCAGGAGGTGGGAGACACTCTGGGTGCCGGGCTCGATGGGCACGTGACCCTCCTAGGCCGCTGGGGCTCTGTCCTCGTCTTTGCTGCACTCAGCGGTCTGGGGTCAAAGCCCCCCGAGGTCCTGGCTCTTGATGGCTCCCCATGCCCTGGTGCCCCACCTCTGCTGGGGGTTCTATCCCAGCCTGGGCTATGAGATGGGTTGGGGTAGAGACTCTGATGCCCACACACCCGGCATACTTCCTTGGCCCCACCCAGCAAACCCCTAGCCCCGCCCATAGCTTCTGAGCCCCGCCCCCTTAGGCTCTGTCGGCCCTGGTAGGATTGGGGTCACAACCCATGGACACAGCAGCTAGCTTCGGGTTCCTGTCCAAGCTCTGCCACTTACTTGCTTTGATCTGCCTGAACAGATAGTGGTGCAAAGTCCTGTTCTAACAAAGTAAATATCTCATATGGACTCCTGAAGAGTCTTTTTATTTAAATTATTCCCAATAACAAAGCATGCATGCATGACACCAAAGTTTATCTTGAAAGATTTCTCATTTACAGTACCTTCCAGGTCCTCATGTATGCACCACCCCCTGTGCCTCAGTTTCTTCATTTCTAAATAGTAATAGTTGTCCCTCACAAAGGACGTGTGTGTGTGTGTGTGTGTGTGTGTGTGTGTGTGTGTGTGATGGACTGGGGGAGGCACCAGGGCTGATGGTTCTGGGGTCCAAGGAGCAGCCAGAATGAGGCTGCCCCCAACTGGGGTCTGCCTTCCGGGCCCTCCCCTCTCGCTGGAGATCCCAGGCTGTAGCTGCAAATCAGGCCCTGCCTAGCGATTGTCCCGAGCATTTCCTCTGTAGCTTCCCTCTAATTGGGCATTAATTAGGCATTTGTTAATGGATCCTTAAAATAATTTATTTTCGATGTGTCCAGCCCGTGGTCGGATAATAGCCCCGTGCTCATTATCGGAGCAGCCTCATTATGGAGGATCATCATTACCTGCCGTTTTCCAGGCTCGCAGCTGCCCCAGGCAGCCTGGCAGGTATGCCAGTGTTGGGGGGACGGGCTCCAGGCCTGTACACCCCCACCCTGCAGGGCCGGGCAGCCATCTCGTCTCTGCCTGGGTTGGCCTCCCGATCCTTCCCTTCTAGCTTGGCCAGCCAGGCCCCTGGGGAGAGCCGAGGGCCTGAGGCAGTTCGGCCGATTTCTTCCTGTTGCCAGCTGTGCCCGGAGCATGTTGAACGAGAGAACCAGCCCTCCTGGCCACTCTCGGGCCAGCCCCGCTCCCAGCCTCAGGCCGGCCGCCACCCCAGCCGTCTGCCTGGGCTCAGGTGGGCCTCACCACGACTGCCACTCCCTCTTTCCCCACAGAAACAGTGTCATAAAAAAGTGACAGCTCCCAGCTGTTGGGAGTTATGGGCTCCCAGAGAGTAACAGCTGCTTCCCGTCCCCCTGTAATCACCCGGCTTTGACCAAACGTTTCCAACACATAAAAATCATCACACATGATTCGTTTTTTGCGTAATTGTGTTTGGTTGCGATTTCAGAGCAGTTATGACCTGGGCAGTGGTGGCGGTGACAGAGCAGCTGTGAGGTCCCTTTCTGGGCTGGGCCACGATCTGTGTGGCCACGATGCCCTGCTTCAGTCACTGAAACCATCGGACAGTCTGCAGGCCAGGCCCCGGGCGGGGGCCTCCTCAGCCTCAGTTTCCCCCTGTGTAACAAGAGTCGGAGATGGTGGCTATGCCAGCGCTCCCCGCGTGGAGTCTGACCTCCAGTCCACCACTGCTCTCCTAGGTCTGGCCAGGGGGCCCCGGGCCCACAGGAGGAGACAGGACAGTGAGGACCCTCTAGGAGCCTGGGCCCCAAACCCCAACTGACTCTTGGGGAGCCTGCCCACTGCCTTGAGCCTCCAACACCCAGGCTGGGAGGCGGGCCCAGTGCACTGCAGCTGCCCGTTCAGAGCCTGCCCCTCCCTGTCCGCTAGCTCAGCTCTGCGCTGCTCCTCGGCCCTGCCCAGGCTGCCCCCAGCGAGGTGCCCCCACCCTGCCACTCTGAGGGAGCCCAGGGTGCCCCTCCTAGCTCAAGGGTGTTCAGGGTGCTCCCTGTGCTGAAGGGGACAGGGCTGGGGCCATTCATGGGAACCACAGGGCCACAGCAGACCCCACCCCTTGGGGTCCTGCAAAGACGAGGCATTCCCTTAAGTCAGGCAGGGAGAGCCGCTCACGTGGCAGGCTCAGCGCTAATACCGCCGACACCTGTGCGGCTTAGAGAGTTTACAAAGCGCTTCTGCTCTCACCCCTCTGATCCGCAGAACTACCCTGCCTGGTGGGGGCTGCGGGACTTTTCCTGCCCCCTGACCTGGGGTGGGGCAGACAGTCCATCTGCCTGCTGCTGTGGCTCCTCTCTGTAAGGTCCTGGGGGGGATTCTCTGAAATGTCCCCAGAGAGGCAGGGTGGGGGTGGGGGACTCCACAAAGAGCCACACCCCTCCCTCACACAGGTGCCCCCAGGGGTGCTGGGGCACAGGGGAAAACAGGCGAAGACCATGGTTTGGGTAAAAGAGCCAACTGTACAAAAATCTAGGCGTGGGCTTAGCAGCTGGCATATGAACACACTTTGGCAGGTGGGAGGGGTCAGATATCGGGGGCGGGGCTGGGTGGTGTAAAGGTGGCACCCAGGACGGGAGCCACTGTGCTGTTGTTCCTCTGAGAGGGGCCCAGGAGAAGGCAGGGACCCCAGCCGATGCTTAGAGCTGCTCTCCATCCTCCAGCACCGCCCAGATTCCAGGGGACCTGGGCCAGGGGAACCGCCCTTGCAGGTACCCCTGCCCCCTCCCACTAGGCACTGGGGTGGGTCTCACCTGAGTCTGCTTCTCCGCTCTGGAAGCTGGTCCCATCTTCAAGGCCAGCCCTGGACCACCTCTCTCAGCCAATCCCACCTGCCTCTGGCACCCCTGCCTTAGCCAGCGGGTGCTCTGGCCATGGATCATCACCCTGCCCGTTTCTTCCCAGGCAGGCTCTGCACTGCATCGCCACGGCTCCTCTTGTGCCCCCTGTGCCCCCTCTGTGTTGCCCATGGGAGCCCCGACCTGCTGATTGCTGGTTAATGTACTAACAATGACATCGGTGCCTTTGCTGTGCATTTTAAGATTGCAAATTAGCAGGAATAAAAGTCTCCATGGAGGAGCCTTGCACTTCCTCTCATCAGCCTCCTCGCCCCCTTCTGGGGGGCAAGGGGGCTGCTCTGCCTGACGGGGCTGAAGAAAGCAAGGCGGGGACTCAAACTCCGGACTTCTCAGGTTCTCCTCCGCCGCCCCCTCCTCCCCCTGCTCCCCCCACTCCTCCGGGGGCATCCACCTGTCTGCTGAGCGGCTCCCAGACCTCCTGGCCTCCCACACATGAGCTCACACACATCTCTGCAGCCTCATTCATTCCCTCCTCCGTTCAACACTTGCTGCCAGAGTCCTGGAGTATCCTGAGTGCCGGGGTTGGGGGGGCCTGGGATGAACTTGGCAGGTCCTCGTGGACTAGCAGATGGGGGTCTCAATACCAGGCAGTCCAGCAGGTGCCAGGCCCAGAGCAGGCATCTAGGTGTGTGCATGGGGAAGGCACCTGCTGCCTTGTGCCACCTGCTCCACAGAGTCCTCTTGCTCCCCTGCCAGCACAAAGGATGTGCAGGAAAAGGGAGCGGGTACTGTTTTCATGTCCTCCTTCCTACAAATCCCCAAACCCCTCATCTGCTGAGCAGGGACCTGTGGGGGCCGGGGTGAGTAGCCTGTGATGGGTGGGCCCCTCACCCAGTCCACTCAGCAGCCCATTCATAAGATAGGGGTTGGACCTGGTGGGATGTGTGGAAAGGGCATTCCAGGCAGAGGGCACAGCATGTGCAAAGGTACTGAGGTGGGGAAGCAGGTGGCAGGCCCTCTCTCAGCCTCTAAGTAACCAGAGCTCCCTAAGATGCTGTAACTACAGCTCAGCTGGGTGAGGGGCACCCAGGGCTGGGGAGGCCAGACAGCTCCCTACTGGGACCAGCACTGACAGGGCCCCTGCTCCTGTCCTAGGCCAGATGGCCAGCGTGGCAGGGGTCCTGTAGCTTCCCCGCCCCCGGAAGCAGGAAGGGAGCTAACCAAACAGGACCCAGCCCTGAGTACCACGTTCTTTACATGGGATCCTCATGACACCCCACGGGTGCCGCACCATTTCACAGAGGAGGAAATGAGGCACAGAGGGGAGTGGCCGACCAAGGCCACACAGCTGGTGAGCAGGGCAGGTGGGGCAGCCTCATCTGAGGGCTGGTCAGTCCTCCCCGGCCTGAAGGTCTTGGGCCTCACCCTGACCTGAGTCTGATGCCTGCCCCTCCCTACGCCTGTGCAGGGACAGCCCGATGGGTTGGCATCCCCAGGAGCCCCCAGGCAGCTCCGTGGGGCTCTCTGAGGCTTGGAGACTGGTCAGCCATGTGGTCAGTCCTTCTGCCTCGGCAGCCTGCCCTCCCCCTGCCCTGGGCTCGGCTCCTGGCCCACCTGCTGCCCCAGCCTTGCCAGATGCTCCTCTCTAAGCTAACGGGATGACTCTGCTGGCTGGATAACAGCCTCAGGCCAGGCCAGCTGTGCTCACAGAGCGACTGGCAACTCAGGCCACTCAGCACTGTCTCTTTGCGCCACACCCAAGCACAGGCCGCTTCCCGGAGACAAGGAAGCCAGCCAGGGCAGAGCTGGCTTTCCTCCTCCCCTGGTCCTCTCAGTGCCAGGCGTGTCCTGCTTCAGCGTATGTGTGTACTGTCCCCTCTTGCCCGGAGCACTTCCCAGGGTACCTGCAGGGCACCTCACCATTCAGGTACCTCCTCATGTCACCTTCTCAGTGAGGCCTTCCGCAGCAGCCTATTTTATTTTATTTTTATTATTATTTTTATTTTGGCCATGCCGCTTGGCTTGTGGGATCTTAGTTCCCTGATCAGGGATTGAACCCGAGCCCTCAGCAGTGGAAGCGCGGAGTCCTAACCACTGGACCGCTAGGGAATTCCCCCCAGCAGCCTATTTTAAATGGCTCCTTCCTCGTTTTACTTTTCCCCATAACGTTCATTCCCTCCTAATAAATTCACCTCATTTATTTATTTATCTTGTTTATTTTCTGTCTCCCCTCACTGAGTGGGCAGCTCCATGCGGACAATGATTTTGTCTGGTGTGTTCCCTGCTGTACCCCCAGGGCCTAGAACAGTGCCTGGCATACAGTAGGTGCTCAAGAAGAAAACCCTAGGCCCAGAGCCGGGCTCATAGTAGGTGCTCAATAAACATAATGGTTCTTATTAGTACAGAGGCCTCTGGGGTGACAGTAGAGACTCAGGCTTGGCTCTCTCCCAAGGGACCCTTGGCCAGCAGAGAGGTGACAGGTGGTGAGGAGGGCTCTGGGAGGGAAGGTACACACCAGGCCTGCCTGGGGCCTGGGGCAGGTGACCAGAGCAGGTTTGCCTAAGACTCGGGGGGTTCCCAGGACACAGGATTTTTAGTGCCAATATCTGAAAGTCCCAAACAAATGTTAGTCACCCTACCTGGGGACCAGGACTGTCCTGGCCCCCAAAAACTTCCGGCCACAGGATGGAGAGGGAATAAACAGGCAGGCATGAGGCGTGAGTGTTCTCCAGAGACCCACAGCTCAGGCCCTGTGCCTGCAGCCTGGGCCCTAGACAGAGCCTGTGTGTGTGTATGTGGATCTGTGCACATCTATCTACGTGTGTATTTATCTATGTGTGTGTACATGGCCATGTGCACGTCTCTGAATACATGCATGTGCATATGTCAGCACACACTTGTGTCTGGAGACCATCAAGGGGGCTGGCCGCCCAATACTTTCATCCTGAGCATCCCGAACTCCACCCTGGAGAGGCGTCAGGGCCCTCTTCCAAGGAGAGGCACATCCATCCTTGACATCCCCGTCTTATCTCAGCGCCCACTCTGGCTTTGCCTATAGCTCCCCCTCTCCTCCTGACACGCTGAATTATGTACCCACTCCAAGCCCCTCCAGCACACCAGGATCAGTCTCAGCTGGGAAGTGGGCGGCCCCTTGTTGGAATAACCTTTCAGCTTTCATCCTCTGCGGCTGGTCCCCCGAGCAGGCCTGGCCAGGAACGTCGTGCTAATTGGGTTGCCGAGCTCTCAGGGGGCCTTGTTGGAGCAAACTTGGGCTCCCCTATCCTTTGCCTACCCGTATCTACCACCTCCTCGTTTCGGGGGTCCCTGCATGGGCAGGGGAGGTGGGGGGACACCAGAGCCCGGCTCTGTATCCATGAACTGCCTGGGCCTGGGACCAGCCTCAGTGGGAGCACATATCAGCTGGACAAGCTCAGGCAGGTCACTAAAGCTCCACAGCCTCAGTTTCTTAGTCTGGGAACTGGGAGTCAGAGCGTCTGCCTTCTTGGGTGTCGGCAGCACTCAGTGAGGCTGTGCCTTAAACCGGTACCAGGTTCAGCTGCAGGGGATGTGCTTCCAAGGCTGATGACTGCGTTACAGCTACTGCATCAAAGGGAGCTGCTGTAGCCCCTCCCCCGTGGACCCTGGCTTTCGCCCCACCCACCCTGGTGCTCCCAGACCCCAGAGGCTTGGCAGAGGGACCTGATAGATCAGATACCGAGTCAGAGCTCAAGCTCAAGTACAAGCTCCCTGCCAGGCCTTGGCTGCCCCAGGACTTAGCAGATGGGGACGGGGTCTTGACCCCTGAACTTGGCCCTCTCTCCCAGTCCATCCCCCCACACCTGGAGCTGCCAGCTCTCTGCACAAAGCCCAGGGCATGTGAGCTCTACCTTCACCTCGTGAAGCTCCCCTGGGGCTCATAATATGTGTCCACTGTTACTCAAATTTGCTTCTCAGTTTGGGGGCCCCAGAACCTGGGCTGTGGCAGCCCAGACTCCAAGGCTGAGGGCGAGGGCCTCTGAGAGTCAGACCTTCCCGGAGCTTTTGAGAAGGTTCTGGGCTCTGCTTCCTCCCTGTGGTACTAACTGTCCCTCCCCTCAAACCCCAGAAACGTGTGGGCCCACCTGCAACCAGACAGGCCCACTGACACCCAAGTGGCATCTACATTGTAATCAGTGGGGCTGGGAACCTCTGTGGGGGTGGGGCAGTCCTCAGGGGCAAGTGTCTATTGAGATGCCTGCTTAGGGAGTCCCTGAGGAGGGTGTGAGGGAGAGGGAGTGGTGGGCAGTGCTCTACCAATCCCTGAAGGCTCTGGCATCGGGTGACACAAAACAGAAGATGGGACCCAGCCTTTGAGAAGCAGGTGAGGCACTCTCCACCAGGAGCCCTTGTTCCGAGTCCCCGGAACAGCTGCCCCTTCCACGCTGCCTGTGAAAGGCCTTCAGAGCTCACATCCAGGCTATCGATCATCCCCGTTCTGAATTTGTCCCTCAGTTCTTTCATTCATGTGAGAAACAGCTCCGTGCTTGGTGCTGCAACAGTAAGGGACATGGCTCCTTCCCTCATGGAGCCTACATTCTAGGGGGAGACGATTTAAACGACCACACAAGCCCAAACTGACACAGGGTGGTGGGGCACTGGGGATGCAGGAGGGGGTTAAGAGTGAGATGAATGGAGGGCCTCTCTGAGCAGTGACACTTGAGTTGAAACCTAAAGATTAAGAAGGAGCTGAGGAACAGCTTTGCAGGCAGTGGGAACAGCAGGTGCAAAGGCCCTGGGGCAGGACTGACTGGGTGCGGATGAGGGAGAGGGGCATGAGATGTGGTCAGAAAGGCAGGAGGCAGGCCTTGCAGGGCTTTAAAAGCCTCAATCAAGAGGCTGGATCTGGGAATTCCCTGGCAGTCCAGTGGTTAGGGCTCCGCACTTGCACTGCAGGCGCCGGTTCGATCCCTGGTTGGGGAACTAAGATCCCGCATGCCATGTGGCACAGCCAAACAAACAAAAAAAAGAGTTTGGATCTGATCCTGTGTCTGGCAGGACGCCAGTGAAGAGTCCGAAGTAGGAGCAACTTGATCGGATTTGGGTGCACTGCTTTTGGAGCAAGGATTTGTGGGAGCAAGAAGGGAGGCAGGGAGGCCTATGGCTGTCATCCATGAGAGATGTGGGTGGTCCAGAAGGGGTGGGGGCCATGGAGACAGAGAGCAGTGGACAGACTGAGAAACATCTGGGATGTAGAATTGACAGGACATACAGATGGACCAGTGTGAGGGAGACGGGGTGGGTACAGAGGATAAGGGTACAGTAAGATGGGAGGAGCCTAGGGAAGCAGGTATAGGGGCCAACAAGAGCTCCGCTTAGGACGTACCAAGTCCTAAGCCTTATAGAGATGATTAGTTGGAAGCTGGATGTACAAAACTGGAGCCCCGAGGCGAGAAGAACACTTGGCACAGGGGTGGTATTTAAATCTGTGGGAATGGATGAGGTCGCTTCTGAGAGTCAAGAAAGAAGATAGAGGCGGGACTTCCCTGGGGGTCCAGTGGTTAAGACTCCACGCTTCCGATGCAGGGGGCCCAGGTTCAAGCCCTGGTAGAGGAAGTTCCGTGTGACACGCGGCGCGGCCAAAAAAAAAAAAAAAAAAAAAGAGAGAAAGAGAGAAAGAGAGAAGATAGAGGACTGAGGCCTCTGGCAACACAGTGATTCTGAAGGCACGTAAAGGAGAAGGAACGGGCGACAAGGTCAGAGGAAAGCCGGGAAGCGTGGCTTGACCGAAGCCAAGAGCGTTTCCAGAAGGAAGGAGGAATCAGCTGTGATGAGAGTGGCTGAGAGTTTATGTGAGGATTGAGGAGTGTCCAGGTGATTTGGCAACATGGAGGTAATTGGTGATGCTGGAAAGTTCATTTCTGGTAGAAAGGTGGGGGCAGGCTTGCTGGAGTGGGATGAAGAGTCAATGGGAGGCGAGGAGGGGAGATAGCACTGTATCAGTCAGGACAGGCTCGGGCACGCTGATGGGACAAGGGACCCAGAGCCTCCACGGCTCACAACGACAAAGACTGGGTTCTCGCTAAGGCGGGGCAGCGGAGGCTCTGCTCAGGGACCCACGTGGAGAGCTCATCCTCCACCCAGGACACTGCCGGTCTCGTGGCAGAGGGGACAGAGGACGTGGCCAGTGACTGGCTCTCGAGGCTTTCGTTTCCAGTGATGCACATCATTTCGGCTCATGCTTCACTGGTCAAAGTCACTCACAGGGCCCAGCCTGTCATCAGTGGGATAGGAAACAATACTCCCAGGGGCCTCAGGGAACAACCTCTGTGAGCACCCAGAGGCCACTCGCTGGGGGAAGCTTGGCTGTGAAGGGAGCAGAGAGACTGGGCAGGACCCGGAGGGGCGTGGGGTCCAGGGAGGTTGTTTGTTTTTTAAGGTGGAAGAAACTAGAATCTGTCTGCATGTTCCTGGGGATGATCCCAGGAGGAAAGCGAGAGAAAAACTGATGCATTAGGAGTGAGAGGGCCAAAGAGACAAAGATCCAGAGCTCCAGGGGAACATCTCCCGCGCTGTAACAGGACGGAATACGATATATGCAGAGGAGATGATGAGTTAGCCTCCGAGGGCTTCTATTCTCTCCAGGAGGTAACTGGGGGTCATCAGCTGAGAGCGAAGGTAGGGAAGAGGGTGGGACTTTGAGGAGGAAGAAGACAGAATGAAACAGGCTGTGTGGTAGGAAATCAAGCCACCCCGCTCACAGGAGAGGTCTGTGGAGACAATGAAACAGAAAGTGTTTGCACACCCACTGCCCCAGCCCCTGCCCGAGCTCTCCTTGCCTCTAGCTGGACAGTTGGGGCTGTCTGGCCCCTCCAATGAAGCGTGCTCACGTCACTCCCCTGCTGACAGTACATTAGCTCAGTAACTACTTACTCCAACCCTTTTCCTCTGGCCAGGCACCCTGTCAGGAGGGCTCTGGGGACAAAAGACCCAGTTCCTGGCCTCCGTGAGCTGACCGACAGTCTCCCCAGATGCCTTCAGGAGAGTATGTTGTGGACATCTGTCACTCCTTCCGGTCACCCAGCCACTAAACCCCCTTCCTGTACTTGGGAGATCTCCCAGTTTATGTAAATAAGGCCTTCCCTCCTTGTGGAAGCTGAAAAGGTCCATCCCTCACTTTCCCAGCCTCCCTTGCAGCTCCGGCAGGGCCCTGCCCCCTCGACACAGCTACCCTGGACTTCTGAGCTCGGAGTTAGTGAGGCAGATAAGCAGGGGCCCGAGCAGGATCCACGCTTGCCGGGATGGCAGCAGTGGCAGAGCCAACGGGGGCAGGGACTGTGGCGGGAACATTGGAGGTGCCCGCGGGAGTGTCTTTGCTTCGGTTGGGGGGTTGGTCCTGCCTGTGGGGTCCCCAGCCCTCTGGGAGATTCTGTGAATGACCCAGTATCTTTTAAATACATTTGCCTTTTATTTAAATTAGTCAAGGCAGGTGTCTGTTGCTTGCAAATAAGAATCCTCACAAATGTGAGGTCCCTCCAGCTGAGCATGGCTCCCAAGCCCATCCATGCTCTGGCCCTGTTCCCCTGATTCCCGCTCTCCCTGACTCACTCCCCTCTCCCTGCCTTCCTGTGGCAGCAGAACCCTAAGTTCCCTGGGGGTGGGGTGGGGGGACCAGGTGATGTAGGAGGCAAGCAACCCTGGCTCAGCCAATCAGACCCTCCCTCAGGAATTTGAACCTGACCATGAAGCAGAGTGATTCGGCTGTTTCACCCTGGTGGGGCTGTCCTGAGGACACTGCCCAGGAGTTCTTTCCACTAAGACCCCCAGGGCCACCTTGGTCCCTGCCCTCCCCAGAGCTGGGCTGCTCAGCTTCTCCTTTGGGTCCCATTTTCTTTCTGCAGAGGTCCATCCAACACCCTTCTTCTTGGCTATCAGGATCCAAATTTCCTCCAGCTCTCAGGCAGCCACATGCTCTAGAGGAGCCAGGCTTCTCCCCAGCCCAGGAAGTGGGACTTTATTCCTCTACTCTGCTGTCAGTGATTGGTTTAAACAGGAGCATGTGACTCCATTCTGACCAATAAGACACAAAGAGGATCTGCTGAGAGACTTCTGGGAAAATTTGTCTGTAAACTTCTTGGTATGTGACATAATAAATCCTCTTCTTTTTTTTTTTTTTTTTTGGCCGTACGCGGGCCTCTCACTGTTGTGGCCTCTCCCGTTGCGGAGCACAGGCTCCGGACACACAGCCTCAGCGGCCATGGCTCACAGGCCCAACCGCTCCGCGGCATGTGGAATCTTCCCAGACCGGGGCACGAACCCGTGTCCCCTGCATCAGCAGGCGGACTCCCAACCACTACGCCACCAGGGAAGCCCTAAATCCTTTTCTTGTTGGGCTTTCAATTACTTATAGCAATTACAATACCTTCCAATGAGTTCCTCTTCTGCTTTAGTCAGCCAGACTAGATTTCTCCAGCTTGCAGCCAAAGAAGTGTACCTTATGTACCTGGTAACCGCATGACTTGGTGGTTCACACAGGACCTGCTCCAGGAAGCCTCCACAGACCCTACCTTCTGTGTTTTTGTGGGTTTTTTTTTCAACTTTATTGAGACATAACTGCCCAATAAAATTGTAATATATTTGAAGCGTACATCATGATAATTATGCGTGTGTTTATATATGTGTTATATACAAACATAAATTATATATAAAACATATATATATAATTTCATGAGAACATTTAAGTTTACTCTCTTAAAAATTTCAATTACACAACATAGCATGTCAACTCTATTAGTCATGTTACATTTTAGATCCTCAGACTTTATTCATCTTATAGCTGAAAGTTTGTACTTTGAGACCAACTTCTATTTTTCCCACCCCCAGGGAGTAGAAATCCATTGGCCAGACCCTACCTTCTGGGTTAGACCGTCCGCCCTCCTCAGTGCTTTCCCTCTCACCGCACTCCCCACTCAGAGTCACCTGCCTTCACCACCAGAGGTGTGGAGCTACTGGGGTGTCCAGTTGGTGCCTGGTACCTGGAGCTTATCTGTGCATAACTGGTGAGTGAATGAATGAATGAATGAATGATTTAGCTGATGTAATTCTAGCCAAAAGCAAGGCAACCAGGTGCTTTAGTTAGCTGAGATGGCTTATAGTGGGTAAACATATACAATATATAATATACAATAAGTTTTAGCAGCTGGAGGACCCCAGGGTAGGGACCTCATGCAGAGGATAACTGAGTTTACCAGGCATTTCAGGTCTCACCTCACAAACCTTGCTCTCTTGATCCTTTTGCAGAATCTGTCTTGACTGGCTACTTAAGACACTTAGCAGGGAATGCTTCAAGTGGATCTGTGGTGTTCCGTGTGTTAAACTGAGCAGCAGACTCAGAGATGTTAACTTTCATATTCACTATACTTTATATATGCTTGCATTTACTATTTAATAAAAAAAATAAATCTTGCAAAAAAAAAAATACCCTGCCAAGTTTAGCTGAGAATCTCAGGTCCCAGGCCTGGAACTGCTTCCTCCTCTCTGTTGGTAGGGCCCCGTACTTTCTTCAGGGGCGCTAGTCTGGCCAGCTACCAGCACATGCCAGCCTCTGACCCTTATGCAGAGGCTTTAGCCCACGTAGCACGGGCTTCCCGGTGTCCCCAAATCCTATTTTCCACCACAAGGTTTTTCTTTAAAGTCACTCTTGATCATTTGTTTTAATTTTTTAATTTTTTTTTTTTTTTTGCGATACGCGGGCCTCTCACTGCTGTGGCCTCTCCCATTGCGGAGCACAGGCTCCGGAGGCGCAGGCTCAGCGGCCATAGCTCACGGGCCCAGCCGCTCTGCAGCATGTGGGATCCTCCCGGACCGGGGCACGAACCCATGTCCCCTGCATCGGCAGGTGGACTCTCAACCACTGCGCCACCAGGGAAGCCCCCATTTGTTTTAATCTTAAAGTAATACTTGCTAATTGTGGAAAACGTGAAAAGCATAGAACTAAAAAGGAAAAATCTACACAATCCCATTACCCTTGACAACCATCCACAGTGCCTTGCTGTACCTTCTTATGAGACTTCCTTCATTTACGTAGGGATATATAAAATTTAAATAAAAATTTTATTTAAAGCAATAAAATTGGGATCATGCTATATAAGCAGCTCTGTATCCTGCCTTTTCCACTTAACTTATTCATTCATTCAGCAGATCTCCAGGTGCCTCCATCTGTGAGGCTTTGCTCTAAGGCAGCCACAGGGAGCCCAGCAGACAGACTGACCCCATCCTGCAGGAGAATATGGTCTGATGCGGAAACAGACACTCGTCCAACGGCCACATCCATATATAAGCACAGCCTGTAAGGAGGAGTACAGGTAGAGAGATCCAGGGAGCCGGGAGAACTGTGGAGGCTCCCCTAGTTGGTGGGGGTGAGAGGACTGGGAGTTTGGAGATTGAGAAGGACTCCAGTGGGATGGCTGAGGATTCCAGACAGAGGAAACAGCATGTGCTGAAGGCCTGAGGCCAGAGGCAACACACAGTTAAGTGACAAAAGGTGTGGTAACAGGTACGGTTTTTAGAGACTGCAGAGTATCCTAGTGTATGGAGAGAAGATAATTTATTTATCTGTGAAACATTTAGGTTGTTTTTCATTTTTCACTGTTATAAGGCAAAACTGATAATATCAGTTGCTTCCTGGGAGGTTCTCCTGGAAGCTTAGGGACTAGGGTGAGGGGAACTTCACCTGTATACCTGGCAGGAACTTTCGATTTATTACCGTGTGAATGTACCTATAGATTCTTTTAAGAAGTAGTTAAATTAAAACTAAATAATGTTGGAATGAACATCTTTATGCATAAAGTTTTATCCAAATTTTTCACTCTTTCCCCTAATCAGAGATTCATTGTCCAAGTCCTCTTGACACACAACAATAAGTCACCTTCCAGAAAGGTTAACCCATAGAGCCTTAAGTTCTGCACCCAGAAAGTCACCACCCATGGGGGCTTTAAGAGACTTGACACTTTCCTTTTTTTGTCTTCCCAACTAGGCTGTGAGCTACTCAAGAGACAAAAGCTGTGTGTCTCATACAAGAGGAGACCTCTGGGGTGGGGAAGCAAAGGAGATTAACGTGTGTTGAATCCTTCCCGTGTGCCAGACGTACCATCCTGGGGGCATCCACATACACTCATCGGATGTTCTCCCCAAATTATCGTGAAGGTATTCATATCCCTATTTTACAGTTGAGAAAAATAAGGCTCAACAAAGTGTAGTGATTCACCCAAGATGATGGAGCCAGGATCCAGACCAAGATGGATCTGGCATCCAGTGATGGGGGGAGAGCTCTCTCTCCTTTGAGGCCACTGCCCCCTCAGGGACCCTCCCCCACTGCAAAAGGCAGATACCCCACCTCCCACAAACTGTGTCCTTGCTCCCTGGACAATAACATCACCCCTGCCCCTGTCTTCATTATTTATTTCCTCTCCTTGAGCTTCAGACTCATGAGGCTGGGGAAATGGACAAGTCAGATGGGGAAGGAAGGGGAAATTCTGTGTAATACCATCCTCTGTATCACAAAACTTGTCTTAAGTGCCAGCCCCGGGGATTTCCTGGAGCTGGTGCAACAGAGGTGGGGCTGAAGGTCAGATTAAATTGGACTAGTAACCCCAGGGGGATGCTCGAAAGGGGGAGCTAAAGAAAGCATTTCCGGAACGCCAGGCCGCTGAGGCAGGCAGTAGGCAGCACGCTGGCCAGCCGACCAGGTCAAACCTACGTAGTGGGGCTTAGTGGTGACGGGCCTGGATTCACACATCCTCCCCCGGAAAGCTGAAATCTTGCCTTTTTCCCCCAATAATGAGTTGGTATAAAAATGGATCCTGAATAAAATTGTCTGCAGTTTTCAAATTTCAAACTGCATTAGTCAAAATATATCAAATTTCCGTGTACTGACTTACCACCTGCTCAAAATCGGATCCTTTTTCAGCTGGAATATATTGAAATATGAATCACCTCCTGAGAGGAAAAGGGGAGAAGAAGTGGAAGGAAGCCCTTCTCAAAATGTGCCAGTGGGGCTTCCCTGGTGGCGCAGTGGTTGAGAGTCCGCCTGCTGATGCAGGGGACACGGGTTCGTGCCCCGGTCTGGGAAGATCCCACATGCCGCGGAGCGGCTGGGCCCGTGAGCCATGGCTACTGAGCCTGCGCGTCCGGAGCCTGTGCTCCGCAACGGGAGAGGCCACAACAGTGAGAGGTCCGCGTACCGCAAAAAAAAAAGAAAAAAAAAAAGTGCCAGTGGGCGAACCGGAATCCTGTGCTCCTTGGGCTCCCCGGCCTCCCCCGGCCTCCCTGCAACAATGGCTCCCTGGTGGCCCAGGCCCCTCAGCCACTTCCCCTTGATAAATGCCTGGTTTCTAGCGGGAACCCCTGGGCTCTGGGCAATCTATGCTTCATAGTGCAGAACATGCTCATTTCAAGTCCTCCAACCTTTAAATAAGCACCTAATATGTGCCAGGCGCTCAGGCTCACAGGGAGGCCGACCTCTAATCCCCCGGCTAAATCCTAAGATAACTCCTTTGTCCTCATCTATTCATCCTTTTAGCAGCACTGGACAGTGTTGGCCCTCCCTCCTGGGAACACTTCCTTCACTTCAGACATAGGGCTCAGCTGTTTTTTTCTCCTGCCTTACTGGCTGCTTTTCTTGGTCTGCTGTGCTGGGGGCTCTTCCTCGGCTTGATCTCTACATAGCCTGATTCCCCAGGCACAGCCCTGGGATCTTCTCTCTTCCATACCCATACCAATCCCGGGGTGGGGTCGCCCAGGGCCAGGTTTTAAATACCGTCTCCACGGGGGTGAAGATCAGACGGTTGTCTCTGTCCTGAACTCCAGACCAGCCCATCCAATGGCCCACCTGACATTGCCTCGTGGGTATCTAATAAGCTGCTCAAACTCTGTGTGCTCTAAAGTTGTTCCCCACACAGGCTTCCTCATCTCAGTAAAACGCCAACTCCATCCTTTTAGTTGCTCAAGTTGAAAATGTAAATGGCATTCTCCATTCTTCCCTTTCCCTCATTCTCCTTCTCCTTAATCCGTCAAGTCCCGTTGGTTCTACCTTCAAAATAAATCCTAAATCTGTTCTCATCAATCCATCCCCATGGCCCGCACCCTGTCCCAGGCCACCATCATCTCTCCTCTGGATCACAGCAGTGGCTTCCCCATCTGATCTCCCTGCTTTTATTTCGGTCCCATCACCACCCACGGCCCACACAGCCACAGGATCTTTAAAAATGGTAAGTGCCGTCTTGTTCCTTTCCTGCTTGAAAACTTCCAGTGGCTCCCCCATTGCACTAGAATAAAATGCAAACTTCTTACCAACCCATAACATCCTCATGACCGGCCCCCATCACCTCCCCCATCCTCTACCATTTTGCCTACACTGGCCTTTCTGTTCCTAGACCACAGCAAGCTCATTCTTGCCTTGGCTGTTTTGTTTGGTTTTATGGGAAAATACACAGAACATAAAATGTACCATTTGAGCCATTTTATTTTTGCTGGTGGTGGTGGTGGTGTTTTCCTTTTTGTTTTTTTGGGGCCGCACTGCGTGGCATGTGGGAACTTAGTTCCAGGGATCAAACCCATGCCCTACAGTGGAAGCATGGAGTCCTAACCACCAGGACCACCAGGGAATTCCCAATTTGAGCCATTTTAACGTGTACAATTCAGTGGCATTT
The DNA here is from genome assembly GCF_964165515.1 of Mesoplodon bidens. Taxonomy (NCBI): domain Eukaryota; kingdom Metazoa; phylum Chordata; class Mammalia; order Artiodactyla; family Ziphiidae; genus Mesoplodon; species Mesoplodon bidens. The sequence goes on from NC_138179.1 coordinate 17,602,774, forward strand.
AGTACCTTCACAATGTTGTGCAACCATCACTACTATCTAGTTCTAGAACATTTTCATCATCTCAAAGGGAAACCCCATAACCATTAGCAGTCACACCCATCTGCCTCCCCCACATCCAGCCCCTGGCAATCAGTAATCTGCTTTCCATCTCTCTGGATTCACCTATCCCGGATGTTTCATACAAACGTAATGATACAATATGTTTGCCTTGGAGTTTTAGGGCTGACATGAACCGCTCTGCCCCAGGCCCTTGCAGGACCACCTCCCTCTTAGCATTCAGGCCTCAGCTCCAGCATCACCTCCTTGTCTAAACAGATGCCGCTGCCCACCCCAAGCACTCTTTTTTTTTTTTTTTTTTTTTTTTTTGCGGTACGTGGGCCTCTCACTGTTGTGGCCTCTCCCGTTGCGGAGCACAGGCTCCGGACGCACAGCCTCAGCGGCCATGGCTCACGGGCCCAGCCGCTCCACGGCATGTGGGATCCTCCCGGACCAGGGCACGAATCCGTGTCCCCTGCATTGGCAGGCGGACTCTCAACCACTGCGCCACCAGGGAAGCCCCTCCCAATCACTCTTGATTGCAGAAGTGCGCTACTCTGTTTCCCTCTTAGCACTCAACACTCTTGTTTATTTTTTGTTTACATGTTCATTGTCTTTCCCCTCGTTTGCTTGTTCCCTGTGGTGTCCCAACCCCCAGGACAGTGCCAGGCACCTGGGAGGCGGTCAATGATTACTTTATTTTTATTTTTTTTATTTTTTGCTTTATAACAAATTTAATCAGTTATACATATACATATGTTCCCATATCCCCTCCCTTTTGTGTCTCCCTCCCACCCTCCCTATCCCACCCCTCCAGGCGGTCACAAAGCACAGAGCTGATCTCCCTGTGCTATGCGGCTGCTTCCCACTAGCTATCTACCTTACGTTTGGTAGTGTATATATGTCCATGCCGCTCTTTCACTTTGTCACAGCTTACCCTTCCCCCTCCCCATATCCTCAAGTCCATTCTCTAGTAGGTCTGTGTCTTTATTCCTGTCTTACCCCTATGTTCTTCATGACATTTTTTTTTCTTAAATTCCATATATATGTGTCAGCATACAGTATTTGTCTTTCTCTTTCTGACTTACTTCACTCTGTATGACAGACTCTAGGTCCATCCACCTCATTACAAATAGCTCAATTTCATTTCTTTTTATGGCTGAGTAATATTCCATTGTATATATGTGCCACATCTTCTTTACCCATTCATCTGATGATGGACACTTAGGTTGTTTCCAGGTCAATGATTACTTGCATATTGATTTAACCAGTGCACCATCAGCACCGTGATGGGGCCTCGATGATGCTTATAGAGACATGGACGAGGGTGGGAACCAGCAGTGCTGCCAGGTAGTGGAGGGGTCACAGTGGGAAGGTAGCCAACAAGGGGGAGTAGAATCTTCCCTGGCCTTCAAGGGGGAAGAGGGAGGGCATCCAGGTAGAAGGAACGGCATGGTCAAAGGCCTGGAGGCATGAGACAGCATGTCCCATTTGGAGTCCTATGATGTCTCCTCTGGTTTGCAATTTGCCCCCTGTTTTTTGTTTGTTTGTTTGTTTGGTTGGTTGGTTGGTGGCACTGGGTCTTGGTTGCGGCACGTGGGCTCCTTAGTTGTGGCATGCGGACTCTTAGTTGCAGCATGCATGTGGGATCTAGTTCCCTGACCAGGGATCGAACCCGGGCCCCCTGCATTGGGAGCACAGAGTCTTAACCATTGCACCACCAGGGAAGTCCCTGTCCCCTAACTGTTTCACTAGCCTCCCACAGAGAGGAGACAAAATATATGTCTGGGAGTTGGGTTTGATACAAGATGCAAAGTACTGAGAGTAAAGAAAGAATGGAGTCTTTTTCATTTGTTTCTTCTCCCCCCACCTAACATGTGTTGAACACCCGCGCAGATGCAGAGGAAAACAGACTGGTTCCAAGCTTTCTGACTGTGAGTCATCCTCAGCCACCTTTCAGAGACATGGGAAGGTGGGAGGAGATGGTGATGTATATTACAGACACTTCTCAACTGTGTTTCAAGGATGGGGGGGCTCCCAGGATGGAGGCAGAGCTAGGATGGACCTGGACCCCCCCACGGGCCCTCCCCGGCCTTATCTTTCTGGGCTGAGCCAGTGGCCCCTCTGGGCACTGGGCTGTCTGGGGGCCTCATGTCCTTCATTTCTCCTGATCGAATCAGGCCCAGCTGACCCGGGCCCTGTGGCTCTGGGAGTCCAGCTGAGCTCCCAGGAGGAGAGGCCCTTCCCCAAAGCCAGGAGGCTCAGGAGGGCAAATTCAATTGTTTGCAAGGTGGGAGCCATTAACCTGTCTGTGGACTGCGGTGCTCCCACCCTCTCTCCCCTCTGCCAGATGGGCCTGTCCAGGCTGCCTCTGCCGGATCCCCACCTCCCACCACCCCGAAGGCCCCCCTGCTGCCCCTGGGCTGTGCCCAACCTTTTCTGTCCCTTGGTGCCCCATGGCTCCCATTACCCCTGCCTCTAGGATCAGGTTTTGAGCTAAGAAGAAAAACCAATCCAGGTGGAACTCACCCCCTCCTCGGAGGCAAGCCTATATCCTGGCCCTTCCTGCTCTGCAAGCTTCTAGGTGGAATCTGCCCTTAGAAATCTTAATGGGGAAGAGGCCCTGGAAGCAGGCTGGGGCCATTTGGACAGAGGATTCTGAGATCTCAAATACCTAGACTGTGGTCTAGAGCTGTGTTGTTCGGTACAGTAGCCACTACCCACGTGCGGCTACCGAACCCTTGAAAAGTGCCTATTTCAAAGACTTAGTATGAAAAAGAATGCTTGCTATACTGATTACATGTTGAAATGGTAATATTTTTAACATAGTGCGTTTAATAAAAACATTTAAAAATGAATTTCATCTGTTGCTTTTTACTTTTTAATGTGGCTGCAAGAAAATTTAAATTACACGTGGCCCACGTTTCTACTGGACAGAACCAGTCTTGAGCGATGGGCACATCTCCCGGATCCCATGGACTCTTGCCTTTTGGGGAGGGGAGCAACAGGAAGAGGGCCGGAACAGGACCCTCCAGAAGGTGCTGCTTCTTGAAGGAAACTAGTCCCGACACCCACTCAAAGGGCTCCCCTAAATTAGCAGCTGGAAGCCCGGTGACTCCCCCACAGAAGGATGCGCCCTGGAGACAGCTCTCCAGGAAGGGCCGTGGCCTAGAGCAGAAAGCAGGGGAAGGGCTTTGCTGTTATGCACTCCTTTTTCCAGCACAGGTTGGGCATCTGGCCAGTACCACGTGGACGCAGCTGCAGGCAGGACAGACCCAGTGGCTGCTCTCATGGGGCAGCGGGCTCACCGTAGCCCCGGGGTGGGGTAGGGGCATGGCAAGGGTGTGCCCAGGAATTGCAGAGCCCCAGGAGACAGCTGAGCAAAGAGAACTCCCTGGAAAGATGGCATAGCAGATCTCAACCTGCAATACTGTGGACCTGAGAAGGTGAAGAGGAGATGGCGAAAGAGAGAGAAGAAGGAGAAGTAAAGGAAGATGGAAGGAAGGAGCCAGGAGAGAGAGCAGAGAAAGCAAGGTGCCCGTGGAGGGCGTGGGCTCTGGTGCCAAAAACTGATGGGGTTCCACCAGAAGAAGGGTCTGGGCAGTGGGTGAAAGAAGGCCTGGAGTGGGGCCGAGGAAGCCCATTGGATGTTCCCGCCTGGGAACGGGGAGGGCGTGGGGTGGTAGGAGGAGGCCAGGGTAAGGTAATGGGGAGCCATGGGTGGCACCACGTGGGGACAAGCTGGAGCCTGATGGAGCAGGGGGCGCCTTAGTGGGACTACTGGGCAGGAGGGGCTGGGGCCACCCCAGTCTCACTGTTGTCTCTTTTCCGCTGCCCCTCAGGAGCCCTCAGCAGGGATACCCAGCACGTTTACCTGGAGGAGGAGGGTGGGCTGGGAGCACCCGGAGTGGGTCTGCCTGCCCCTCAAGGGTTCAGAGGAGTTAGCTCAGCGCAGGGTTGGCCTGCGGTTCTCCTGGTGACGACGCCGGGCCCCTCTCCGCCCAACCCTGGGCCCCGGTGGGCCTTCCTGCCCTCAGCTCCGCCAGCCACTCGCGCAGCCCACTCTCCAGAAGGCCTAGCTCCTTTGCCCCAGGATTTTCCGCCCTCACCCGGACTCGGTTTATCAAATGGCCTCACGCCACCGTGGAGGGCTGTGGCTTCCGTCTTCCCCCAACCCCAGAGAGGGAAGGAAGACTTGCTCGCTTTCCTGCTTCAAAGCTTAGAGCGCCCTTTCAGGCTCTCCACGAAAGCTCCGGCTTCCTGCTCAGGATGGGCCAGCTCGTTTATGCAGCCGGGATGAGGAACAAATCAGGAGCACCTCCAGAGCTAACGAATGATCCAAGCCTTTGGCTCAGGTCAGCAGGCCCCCACCAGCGTCCTCGGTCCTCTGTGATGGCTCATTATTCCATTATTCCCAGGACAGAGATGGAATTTTCCCCAACATCGCCTAATTACATTCTGGCTCTATGTGATACAGTGACATGTGTGCTCACGCACACCATTCCCAATAAGACGCAGATGAGAGCATTCCCGCAGAGGGCGCGGACGGGATGTTTTAATCTTGAGGTGTGTGCTGAGAGCCATTACCTGGGGAGGCTCCGGGATGAGACACCCCTCTCCTGTCGAGAGCAAGCCCCACCCTGGGTGACTGAGAGAACCAGACACAGAGGTGCAGACAGAAGAGACTTCAAAGGGAGGACAGCTGTGGGGAGGGGGATGTGTTTCCTGAAGGCTTGCTGCAGAGGATGGGAGATGGTTCTGACCCCCAGTCTCGGGAGCATTGCAACTTCTCAACGCAGGGCTCTCCTGGTCCTGTGTCCCTCCTGCGCCACGTGGGGCTTCCCAGCATGCTCCCAGCCTGCATGAATCCCTGGGACAGAGGAGGGCAGGCTGTCTTCTGGGGCCCTGTCTGTGTGGCCCCGAGTCTTGGGGATGACCCAGACCCACCAACAGAGCCAAAGGACACTGAGATGGGTGTGGAAGCTCCTGGAGAACAGAGCAGCCTCCTTCGTGCCCTCCCCTCCCTCCAGCACCTATTCCATCACCCAGGGATGTAAGTTGGACCTGCAGGTCCCTGGCTCACAATCTTAGCTGATCCCAGAACTGCAGCTGCGCCAGCATCATCCCATGCGGCCTTCACAGCTTCGTCTCTCATTCTCCTCAGTGGCCGTTCCAAACCATCCGCTGTCTCCCCAAATCGCTACCCTTGGCCTTTGGGCCTGACCCCCCATCTTATCAGCATCCTCCCACATCAGGCCTCCTGCCTTCTCGCCTCTCCTCACCCCAAGGTTTCAATTCAAATGCCTACACGGGCAGCCAAACAGGAAACACAAAAGGGTGAGATGAACAGGTAGGATGTACAGGTGGCCACCTGGAAGCCAGACCCATCTGGAGAGGCCCAGGCTCCAGCCACTGCTGCCCTGCGGGAAAGGGGGGCCTTTGGGTTACCAGTTCATTCAATTTTCCCAGAGACTGGGAATCAGGATTTTCACATGGAGTTGTTTGACAGCAAATTCAACCAAAAACAAAACACCGTGTGGGCCGGTGCAACCCCACCTGCAGCCTGATTCTGCCCGAGGCTGTGGTTTCTGACAGCTGCCTCCCTGCCTGGGGTGCCCCCTCGCCAGCATCTCCACTTCCCCACCCGCAAGCTCCCACTATCGACTGCTCCCTCTCCGCCTATAGACTCGCTCAAGTCTCTCCCACTGAACAACAAAACCTGCCAAACCCAAATCGCCTGCAGTGACCGCCTCTCTTCTCCCGTCAGAGACACGTCAGAGGCAAACCGCTTGAAAACTCTCTCTCCGAGCAGTTGGCCCACTTCCTCTCCCTTCCCCGGCCCCTGCACCTGGTCTCACGCACAAACTCCCTGCTTTTGCCCAAACCCAACCATTTCCGGTCTCTCTCTTCACTCAATTGCCCCTGGGGGCAAAGTTCCCCTTGAAATCTCCTCCCTACCGCCCCGCAATTTCCTTGACACAGCTCTCTCCAGGGTCTACTGCAACTCAGGTCCACTCTGGACATTCCTTCTCAGCCCCTGTCACGGGCACCTCTTCCTCTTCCCATACTACCCACAGTCCTTGGGGGGCCACCATGACCCATACAAATTCATCCCCCTCTTAGCTCGCTCCTTGCTCCAAAACCGAATCACCAAGAGCTCCATGCATGTGCCCTGGGGTCGCCCAGACTCTTCCAAATCGCCAGCATTCCCCGAACAAACAACGTCCCCTCCAAACCTCCTCCCCTCTCCCTGGGTCACCTTCTCAGTGACCCCCAACTCCTCCGTCTGCAAAAAACCCAGACTCTGCCTTTTCCTCTTTCCTTGAGTCCCGTTCACCAAGTCCCGCAGCTTCCACCTTCGAAACTCCCTCCCGAGGGTGCAGCTGCCCGTCGCTGATCTCCTGCCTTCATCCTTTCTCCCTTCTAGCTTCTCCATCTGACTCTATCACTCCAAATGGCTGTGGCCCTTCTCTGTCCAGTGCCCTGGGTCCTAAGCTGACGTTCACTTCCTGTCACCAGCCCAACCTTGTGTGTCTGCCACAGTCTCTCCCATTTCCAGGCCTTGGGTCATGCTGTCCCCTCCACCCGGAATGCCCCTCCTTCCCTCGTCTGCCTGCCAATTCTTACCTGTTCTTCAGACTCGGCACAAGCTAAGTGGGATTCTCCCTGCTTTGGGCTCACCTAGAATGAATGTTCTGTTCATTCCGCACGGCTTCACCATCGTCAGTTTGCATGTAGGAATCCGTTGTCACGTGAGAGACTGAAGATACAGATAGGCGATGCCAAACCACAGAGAAAAACAGAACTCTGACTCTCAATCTGCCGTAACCGCCCCAGGAAACCATCCCCTTACCTACAGTAACCAGCCCAAGAAGCCAGCCTGCTAGCGACAAGTCAGACTTGTAGGAAATCAGACCGCATCTCTATCGAATGGTCCAGGAAGCCAAACAGTAACCCCTGTGACAATCAGTCACAAACGGCCAGAACTTGATTAGCGTCCCCAATTCTTGTCCCCACTTACAACTTAGGGCCAAGCAGAGAAAACCAAATATGCTCCCTAACCAATCACAGAGGATGCCCTACTTCTAATTAGCCCGCCTCCAGCTTCCCCATGCCAATCAGGGCACAGATGAAGCCTTCCCTTGTTTCCACTCTAAAACTTTCCCACTCCTTGGCCTGCCTTTGACTCTCTGCCAAAATGTAAGTGATGGAGGAGCAACCTCCGAATAAGCCGCCTTTACATGTCCTCATTCAGTTGGTCCATTTATTTCCACGTGTGTAATAAACTATTCCAGACGTGAGCACTGAAAACGAAACGATCTCTTTCATGACCTCGTGGCTCAGGGAGCTGAATGGGCTCTGTGGGACGGTTCTTCTGTTGTTCTCACTCAGGGTTTCTCGTGTGCTTGCAGACAGGTGGCAGAGGGCACTGGGTCATCTGGGCCCAGAACTGAGATTCTGGGACACCTGAGCCCCTCTCTCCCTCTCCATATGGTCTTGGGGCTTCTCCTCTCAATGTGGTCACTGCCTGTGATGTCTCTAGCAGGGGATCCAGACTTCTTACACTGTGGCTCAGATCTCCCAAAACCTTCCTTAGGCTTGGGAAAGTGAGGATGACGGCCTCCTTCAAGAGCTCAGAACGGGAACGGGCACAACCAGTTGGGTGCACACTTCCACTGCATCCGACTGGTTAAATCAAGCTGCCCACCAGCCTGATTCCACGTGGGAAGGGACACTCCCAGGCCATGAGAGCAACAGGCATGGATACCATCTTAGGAGCCTGGCTTCCACACATCTTCCTTCTCACTGACATCGTTCTTGATCTCTGGGCCTCGGCATCTAGCAGGGGCTTGACTGAGTCAGGGCTCAGCAAGTCTTTTTTTTTTTTTTAATTTATTTATTTTATTTTTGGCTGCGTTGAGTCTTCGTTGTTGCACACGGGCTTTCTCTAGTTGCAGAGAGCGGGGGCTCTTTGTTGCGGTGCACAGGCTTCTCATTATGGTGGCTTCTCGTTACGGAGCACTGGCTCTAGGCTCATGGGCTTCAGTCGTTGTGGCGCACGGGCTTAGTTGCTCCCCAGCACGTGGGATCTTCCCAGACCAGGGCTCGAACCCGTGTCCCCTGCATTGGCAGGCGGATTCTCAACCACTAAGCCACCAGGGAAGCACAGGGCTCAGCAAGTCTTGATGATCAGGTATGAACAGATGGAGGGATAGTGTGCCCAACAGATGAACAGAAAGCCTCCACACCGGCAGCCCTGCGCGCAGGTCCACGCTGCCATGTGTCATTCACATAAACACTGCTCTCGGCTGCTTGACATGCTGCTATTTTTAAACCTCTCAAGCACTGAGTGGTGCTTAACATTTTTTGAATCAGGGTCCCCTTAGGGAATCTCATGAAAGCTGTAGGAGACCCTCTCCCTCGAGAAGTGCGCCTCTGTAAAATCATTCACAATTCTGCAGCATATTAATGACAGCTGCCCTTTACTGAGATCTTAACCGAGTGCCGGTGACTGTGTGCAGTACAGTGTGTCCATTATCTGGATTTATTACCCCAAACATACTGCAAGCTGAATACTACCATTTAGCTCCATTTTCTAGATGAGAAAGCCAAGGCTCAAAAGGGTGAAGGAGGAACTAGAAAGTGGCACTGGGACTCAGCACAGGAAGGTCTGAAGACAAAGCCCAGACCCTCCCAACCACTGCACCATACAGTTTCAGGAGGTTCTGGGATGCTCTGAAGTCTGCCTGTGAATCCCGGGTTAAGAATTCCTTCTCTAAGGGCTCTCAAAGTCCTACTTCCTGATCTAAGTACCCTACCTGGCTTTGAAGACTCTAAATAAGCCAGACCCACCCTATGCTCCCTGCCCTACCCCCCCTCCACTCCCGGATTTCTGGCTAATCCCAGGCCAGCTGCCTCAGCCTGGCTACCCTGACTCTGACCTGGCCTCCCCTGAAAGGCCCTCTCCGTGCTCTGTTCTCACCCAAAGGTCAAGGCTTTTTCTCCCCAGAGCTTTCCCTGACAGTCTGCCTTGGACTAGTGCCTGATTATCCCTCTCCCACTTGGGGCTCTCATCACTTCCTGAGTAAGTGCTAGTTTCCCAACTTAGCTGTGATCCCCTTGAGAGTAGAGACCCATCCTCTGTGTCTTTCTCACCTTCCTAAACAGACACTCGAATAAACACTAACGGTTCACAGATTCTTCCCCAGGCCCATTTCTTCTGCTGTGCTTTTGGGTCCTGGATCCTCAAACCCAAAGACTGAACCAGACTCTAGAGTGGCCCAGGCCACATAGGGGCTGCCTAGACCCAACGTGTTTCCTTTACGCAGAGAAGCAGCTGCTAAGATACAGTTTTAGAACCCAGTCCAGGGTCCCACCCCCACCTGGCATCTCCAGCAGGAATATCTGGTATCATCTGTTTCTTTCTTTTGCATTCTCAGGGGACACCATGTTGCATGAAATCTGTGGCTGCTTTGTTTCCCGATAACAATAAATAAAGGCTACAAAGAATGTGCATGTACTGGTCTGATGGACAGCTTCTACGGGGACAAACAGGACAAAAGAAATATCAGTTTCTTGAGTTCCATGAGATTCTGCTCTCCTAGTGCCCTCCACACAAACCAGGCCACAGGTCAGCAGGCCCCGGCTTATGGATGGAAAGCTGAGAGCAGGGTGTAAGACTGCCATAGGCCCAAGGACAGAGATGACTGACCAGGCCCCCCCAACACCATTTCTGTCCCTGAGGGCTAAGGTTACTGTCTTCCAGGCCCTGGGTCAAGCACTTTGCACTCACTACAACCACACAAGCAAACTGTTGAATAACAAAATTCATTTTACAGGTGAGGGAAGCAAAGCTCTAAAAGGTAAATGACTTGTCCAGGACCACTGTGTCCATCAGGTGTCATTAGGTTATTCTGAGGACAGTTTAATAAAGGGACAATTGACCAAGGTGTGGACAGGGCCCAGGGAATCCTCAGGGATGGCAAATAACAGGAAGGAGCCACCAGTGTCACCACCCTTCGGCCTGAAGAGGGGAGGGAGGGGACTGGAAATCAGAACCTAGAACAGAGAAGCTGTATGAAGAGGGCCCCTTGACAAGAGCTGAGACATTCGGTCAGGGATGGAGCCCACTTGTAGCGGTGGGGGGGTAAATACCCAGCAAGCACTCTCCTCCCTGCCTCTGATCACCTGCCAGTGCCTCCTGTCAGCTGGGCAGGAGGCCACAGTTGTCAACAGATAGGCGGACTCCAGGCATGGGGGTGGGGTGGGGGGAGGGCTATCAGCTTCACTGGCTGGAAAGCGGCAGAGCCCTCACCTAAACCCAGGCTTGCCTGCCTCCAGAGGCCAAGCATTTAGCCCTTCACCTACCACATTTCCATGGGATGTAGGCCAAAGGGGCCCGGAGGGGTTTGTGCACAAGTCTGGGGTCCCGCACTTCCCTGGGTGTTGGCACTCCTGTCAGCTCCAAGCATTGTGGTCTAACCCTTCATTTGCTCCCCACATGGTTCTGAGCCCAAAATGAATCTTCTAGTTCCTTGAGAAAATATGGTGCGGGAGGTTTGAGGAGTCCCCAGCAGAGGGGAGCTGTGGTTCTACAATTAACCTAAAAGCCTCTTCTTAGCATCCTGGCCTAAAAGTCCCCAAACACCCACACAGAAACGGGTCTTCCCCCACATCACCTTTCAGCCTGGGGTAGAGAAAGGGTTTCAGCAAAGATGTGGGCTGCAGCTCTGCAGTCTAGAGCAGCAGCAGACAGCACAGCCCCTTTGGGGGATGGGACTAGGCTGCACCCCTGTGACAGGGGCCTCAGGGCGAGCTAACACCACATCGTCTCACCGAACCCTGCTTCATTTGCAGATTTATTAAATCGAGAGCCAATTCTGACAGTTTCTTTCAAGCCGTTCTACCTTGCAGGTGTGCAAAATTTATTTGAGATAAAGAAAACCATTACAGGGCTTCCCTGGTGGCGCAGTGGTTGAGAGTCCGCCTGCCGATGCAGGGGACACAGGTTCGTGCCCCAGTCTGGGAAGATCCTACATGCCGCAGAGCGGCTGGGCCCATGAGCCATGGCCGCTGAGCCTGCGCGTCCGGAGCCTGTGCTCCGCAACGGGAGAGGCCACAACAGTGAGAGGCCCGCGTACCGCAAAAAACAAACAAAAAAAAAGAAAACCATTACAGAGAGAGCACAATCTTCAAAGCCCACCTCTGAGACCAGAAAGAAATAAAAAAACAGTAGCCCATACAAATGTGCAATTAAGTTTCCAAATACTTGGGAGCCATGAGAAACACCATCCACATGGAGAGCATGTCTTTAAGGCAATTTTCTTGAACTCTATTCAGCACTCACTCAGAATGCTTTTTAAAAATAACGTATGATTTTCTTCTCTCTCCAAAGGCTCCCTTATTCTTTCTCTTCCAGGTAAGAATGAGCCAGCTCTGAAGTGAGAAAAGCAGTCACTCATTTCGATAGAGGATGATGTACTATGTTTCAAGGGACGCAGAAAAGAAAACCAAACAAACATCCCTGCCCATGGAGCAGGAGTCTTGCTGAGGTGTGGGGTGGCCCGAAGCCTAGGGGCTGGCCCTGGGGCGTCTTCACCCATCAATAATAGAAGGCCACAGTTCCAGAGATCAGACCCAGCTCAGAGGAGCTGTTTACCCACAGCCTAGGCTGGGCTCAACAAATGCCAACTCTCCCCAGGTGGGGGTTTGATTCCCTGTGAGAGGGAGAAGGCTCAGTTCTGCTGTAGGGTTTGCTAAGAATTAGATCCCTTTTTCTACATGAAGTTGAGTGAGCTGCAAATAGGTGCAAAATAGAGTCAGTGCTGCACAGGGAGACAGGACCCACATCCCGGTCCTGCCACTCAGCAACAGTGTGACTCTGGGCAGGTGGCTTGGCCTCCCAAGCTTTAGTTCCCTGAGCTATCAAATGAGATACTTCATAGGGCTGTTGGGTGAATGTGTGGTTTAACCATAAGAGCACCTAGCAGGTTATATTTCCTGGGGCCAGGCAAAAACATGCTGCAGCTGGGGCTCAAAGCATTGCCTCAGTCCTGGAAAGGGTCACCACCCTGTTACCAGAGCAGGGAACCAGAGATGTCACCATGCAGAGACAGCACAGGCTTTGGTTGAAAGCCCAGCTTTTGGATGGGACTCAGCTTTGAATCTTAGTTCATAATTTAGTGTCTATGTGTCCCTTGGCCAAAGCCCTTAGTTTCTCTGAACCTCAGTTTCCCCAGCTGTGAAATGGGGACATTAATAATACCTGATCAAAAGAGCTAATCCATGTAAAGTTCTTAGCTAGTGCCTGGCACAGAGTAAGTACTTAATAAGCAGTTGTTTTGTTATCGTTATGGCTTTCCCAGATCAGACTCTGTGTGCTAAAATTTAACAACAGTTTGTTTCTTTGTGTTTATTTCTGCAGTTACTTTCTATTTATGGCAAGTGATACTGTCTCCATTTACAGAGGTGTTATCAAGTTTCCTTTTTAAATACATTTATTTAAGCTAAAGTGGGTCAATATACAGAAGAAAAAAGAAATGAAAAAGTGCAGGTGCCTCACAGATGGGTGAGACGCCGGGAAGGTGTCAGGCAGAAACTGAAGTTTGGGAAATACCCAGATAATAACCTGTGTGTAAAGCCAGAAGCAGACCCAAGCCGTGCCCCACACCCACCCCAAGGCCAGATTCAAGGTTGTTCAGAAGCCAGCGACCTTGAAGCCTGCTCTTCCCCACCTTCTGGGTCCTCCCTGGATCCTCCATCTTGTCTCAGGCGGAAGTCCCCAGCTGCCCTGCGGACGACTTTCCCAAAATGAGGGCACTGTGAAGAGCTCCCGAGGCCCCTTGCCTGCCTGCCTGCCTCCCTGCAGGGCCTGGGCCCCAGGAGTCAACCACGGCGCCAGAATCTTGGGGCCAGTCTGGCGTAAGACCGCCGGGCTGGGGGCTGAGGACTGGGAACGGGGAGGGTGGGTGTGGTCCCTTTGAGAAGGTGAACCGAATGCCATCTTTCTACAACTTCTAAGGAGAGACTTGGAGCAGCCAGGAAAATAAAAACACCATCCTGGCTGTCGCCGCCGAGGTGTTACAACTTAGTCCCAGTTGCCTGGCAACCGCGCAGGTGTGTGATTGGGCGAGTGGCGCTCCCAGGGAGCCAACCAGCGCCCGCCGGGCCGGCCCAGGTGGAAGCCGGTGGGGGAGAGGGCCAGTAGCCGCGTCCGCATCCCGCATCCCGCATCCCGCATCCCGCATCCCGCATCCCGCCTCCGCTCACGCCTGCCGCACCCCTCTTGCCCCCTCCGAGAGAGAAGAATCGCTCTGGCCTCTAGGGGTCGCGGTTTGGGCGACTGCCAGATCCTGGCACCCGTGCTCCGGCCTCCACCGCTGTCTCTAGCCCAGGTTGGGTCACTGGCTTCGGAATCAGTAGCCAAGGGCCCTGACCCCCTGCAAGCCGGCCTCGCACCCCACTCCTACCCACACCCGGCATTTCAGAGAAACCTGAGAATGAGAATGGGTGGGACCTCCCTCTCTGGGATCTCCTTTGGCATGTAAATACACTTTCTTCTGTGCCCAGAGAAGGAGCTAAGGGAGCAGAATCCTTCAGAGGAGGGATTTTGTGGACTCCTGCAACAGCTATCTAGGTGGGTTCTGCAGCCGACCTCCCAACACCAACGGCCAGCAGGAATAGTGGCAACAGGGCTGGCTGAAAGCAGGCCTGCATTTGAACTCCAGCCTGTGACTGACTGGCTGTGTAGGCCTGAGCAAGTCATGTAACCTCTCAATTTGCTGATCTGTAAAATGGGGAAAAAACAGGACCCACTTTATAGAGCTGCTGTGAAGATTAAGTAGTACACATAGAACATTTAGCATGGCGCTTGACAAATTCTTCCCTCAATCTCAGAAAAATAAATAGTTTCATTAGGGCCTGGAAGCTGTTGCCACCAGGCATAAATCACAGTTGCTGGGGAGCCTCCCACTCAGAGCACATGGCATTCTAATCCTCCCCCCACCCCCCGCTTCAGTAACCTGTGCAGGTGGCCTCTAAGAGGCGGATCCCCATGATGGCCGGTGGGCTACCTTGCTCCCCATGTGGTGGCCTCTCCCAGCCAGCACCCCTGCACTTGCTGCCTCCTGGAACCATTTACAACTGCCCTAAAGAAGTGCTGAGTCATGGGATGCTCAATGCTTCCCTGGTGGCACAGTGGTTAAGAATCCGCCTGCCAATTCAGGGACACGGGTTCGAGCCCTGGTCCGGGAAGATCCCACATGCCGCGGAGCAACTAAGCCCGTGCACCACAACTACTGAGCCTGCACTCTAGAGCCTGTGAGCCACAACTACTGAGCCTGCGCTCTAGAGCCCACGAGTCACAGCTACTGAAGCCTGCATGCTCTAGGGCCTGTGCTCTGCAGCAAGAGAAGCCACTACAATGAGAAGCCCGCGCACCACAACGAAGAGTAGCCCCTGCTCGCCACAACCAGAGAAAGCCCACGCACAGCAACAAAAACCCAACGCAGCAAATAAATAAATAAACGTCATTCACTTAAAAAAAACAATTAAAAAAAAAAGAAAGAAAGGAATGCTGAGTCAGGAGGCAGGTGGTGGGAGCAATCCGGATTTCTGCCTGCCACACTCCACCCCATCCTGGCTCTGCCTTTTCACCCTCCCTCTAAGGTAGCATTCTCCATGGGGTCCTCCGCAGCCTGCACTAAGGACTCACCTTCCCAAGGCAGGTGCTGCTCACTTGCAGTTCAGCAGGGCTGGGCACTCCCCACCCCCACCAGGAAAGAAAAGGAGGAAGCAGGCCAGCCGACTCCAGCCTTTTGCAGGGTGAGTAGCCCTTCTCTTTGGAGAGCGCCTTCCCTTCCCCTTCCCCCCACCCCGGGCCCCTTTCTTCCATCTTCTACCCTCTACTGCCTTCCACACACCGAAGGCGGCAGGTGGGCAGGCTGCGTGTGAAAGTGCTCCTGCCAGGGAAGAATATGAAGAAGGAAATCTCTGTGACTGAGGAGAACTACAACCAGCCTTCTGGGAGGCTCCCGGGAAGCCTTGCTGAACCCCAGGGGCTGAAGACCCAGACTTTGTCCACACTCCCCAGCATGGAGGGTGCCTCCAAATCCCTGCACTCCACATGCACTTGGCTCAGATGTGTTTTCTTAAAAAGATTAATTCCATGAAATCCCAGGCAGACTTTGACACTGATGTTTACATGGAGTTTTTAAAAGCTTCTGCTTTTCAGCCAACATATTAACATGTTAACAGTTGTGCTTGACTCTGCTTTAGTGTCTGGGCTTTTTCTCCTGCTTCTTTGGAGTTTTCTATACTTTTCAAAATTTCCACAGATGGCATGTATTACTTTCATAGCAAAACAATAAAAATAAACAAAAACAAAAAATTAATTAGTGGGCCTGCTCAGCAACCCGTTTAAATCCTCATCGGAAGGGTAGCAGAGTGTGCCAGAGGGCCAGAACCGGCCCCTGTCCCTGATCTATGCTGCTTCCTGGAGCCACATGGGGCAAGGAGGGCAGGGAGGCGCTGGTGGGACAAAGTGCTCCAAAGGATCCTCTTGTGACCCCTCTAGGGAATGGCTGTGGTCATAGCGGGCAGCAAGTGGCCAGCAGCTTCCTGGGAGTCACCTGCCCAAGGTACCAGCCAGAAACTGCCCTCTTAGGAGACTTACAAATGAAAATCTTGGTTTCCCCTTTGCTCAGCTCTGCCTTTCCAGAGACATTAGGAAAATGGGCTGGAGGGGTAGGGTAGGGAGAAGGGTTGTTCCTCCCTAATCCCTGCAGCTGCGTCTTCTGCCCATCCTGATCTAGCCCCACATGAGTCACTGCCCCCTTCCAGCTTGGCCTGCTCCAGTTTGATGCAACCAACGCTGCCCAAGGCACTGCCCTGGGAGATCCATCCATGCCTCGGCCTTGATCAGTCTTCTTCCAGGAAGCTCTAGGACCCAGCAGAAAAGGAGACTTGCCAGGATGCTAGAAAGAAAAGGGTGTAAACTCCAAGGGGCAGGGATGGCTCTTCCAAAATAATAAGAGTAAGTGAGAATTTAGAGTCACTGACCTCAGGGTCAGCACTGTGCTTGGCCCTACACGTATGATATCCCTAACCTTCTCAACACTCCAGCAAGGCAGGTGTTATTATACATCTTCTAGATGACAAATTGGAAACTCAAAGAGGTTCAGAGACTTCCACAACACCCACCCACAAGTAAAAAGTGGCAAAGCAAGAGCCAAATCCAGTTCCTCTGTGGTCAGCCTCTTGCTGCGGACAGCATCTTTCTCACTATGACATTCTCAGTGCAGTGCAAATACTAGGCGAATGAATAAGGCAAAGGATGGAGGTAGCTTCTATGCCCCCAACCCTCCATCTTCCGATGGACCTGCCCCAAACCTGGGCCTGGACAAAGCATCATACCCTGCTTGTCTCGACAGAAACTATGGGAAGAAGCAGTGTGACAAACACCGGGACCCCTCCATGGATTCCCTACAGGCAGTCCTCTCCTCTTCTTGCACAGAAGTAGATGGCCAGAACCCCTTATATCTCCAGCCTGCTGGGTAACCCTAAAAGTAGAGTGAGGCAGGCCCCACAACTTGCTGAGCTGGGGCAGTGAGGAAGGGGGTTGCTCAGTAGGCAGCAAAGTGAAAGCAGGGGAGGAGCCATGGCAGATGGGTCATTATTTACCAGTAAACTGGGTCTCCTTTTTCTGGGAGCTCCTTGAGGGCAGGCTGGTCTTTTCACAGATCCATATCAAGCACCCAGTGGAGCAGCATCCAGAAAACTGGGCAAATGCCCCCGGGATGCAATGGCCCTGGGAGGCTTTTCGGTGGTTGAGTTACGCTGAGACCCCACATTCTCCTGAGGACCCTTGTCCGGTAACAACACCAGCAGAGGCCAAATCACAGCGATACTAACAAAGCATCCACAGCAGTCCCAAGGTCCTGCACCTCATTCTGTATTCATGACTTTTATACTTTTATACTTTTCCAAAAAAGGGGCACCCCAAATTGTGTAAGCTCCACAAAATCTGGAACAAGCAGAGTGTCAAAACCTGCAAACTCCCTCCACCCACACCCTGCTCCCGGCTGGCACGTGTAAGCTGGCTTTCTGGGGAAAGAACAGCAAGAACCAGGGTAGAATGAGAGGGGCAGGCAGGGCTCTGAGGCCAAGGAAACCCCCAGATCACAGTCAGATTTTGATCATGATCGAGGCTGTGTATACATCAAGTGCAAGTGGGAGGGGTGAGCAATACCCCTCCTTCACCCCCAAATAGTCACAGTATCACAGAGTCCAACAAAGTCCTCAATCTTTTTGAATGCGGGAACCTTTTGAGAATCTGATGGAAGCTCCCGAGGAACTAAAATGCACCCCACACAGAATACTGCATATCCTTGTAGGGGGTTATGGCCCCTGAGACCCATTGGTTGGCCCTGTAGGAGTCGGGGAGGACCAGGTTGAGGCCCCTGCAATGGAGGCAGCATGATGTAACGATGTACAATTGTGCCCATCGGGAACCTGGGTTCTATCCCAGCTTCTAAGTCTTTTCACTTCCCCAAACTTCTACTGAACTTTGTGTTAGGTGTTCTCTAAATTCCTTCCAACTCCTTCCAGAATTCTGATTATTTCTGGGACTTTCATCTTCTGCAGGCCTGAGCACTGCTCCAAGGCCTTCGGGGGAAAAAAATAACAACACACCCGTTCCATGAAAGAAGCGTTTCTCATACGTTGCTTGTTTAATTTTCTCAGTTACCCTATGGAGCAAATATTCTTTTTTTTTTTTAATTTTATGTATTTATTTATTTATTTTTGGCTGTGTTAGGTCTTCGTTGTTGTGCGTGGGCTTTCTGTAGTTGTGGCGAGCGGGGGCTACTCTTCATTGCAGTGCGTGGGCTTCTCATTGCGGTGGCTTCTCTTGTTGCAGAGCACGGGCTGTCAGCACACGGGCTTCAGTAGTTGTGGCTCGCGGGCTCTAGAGAGCAGGCTCAGTAGTTGTGGTGCACAGGCTTAGTTGCTCCGCGGCCTGTGGGATCTTCCCGAACCAAGGTCGAACCTGTGTCCCCTGCATTGGCAGGAGGATTCTTAATCACTGTGCCACCAGGGAAGCCCTGGAGCAAATATTCTTTACTCCACTTTACAGATTAAGAAACCCCTCTGTCGGGATGAGGGGTAAAAGAACTACCCAAAGGTGATGGTAAGTGTTGAGGCTCAGATTTGAACCTGGATCTGTTGGTCCACATAAGCCTGTGCCTTTGCCATGGCCGCAATGATGCCCTTAGTCCCCTCCTTCTTCTCACACCCACTGTCAACTTGGCCTTGAAATACGGGTCTTTCCCTCCCTCTCTTGCCCCTCTTGGCCTCAAGCAACGTGTTTCCCACTCTCTGTCCCTGGGGTCTGCTTGCCATCCAGCAGTTGAAGAATGAGGACCCCATTCCCATCCAGCTAGATCAAATCCTACTGAGCCTGATTCCTCCTGGGATGGCGGGGGGAGCAATTAATGGCCATGGTTGATTACTGGACACTTATGCACAGAACAGCATCATGCAGGTTTGCCTTTCCAGGTTAAAAGCCCAGATTAATTGCCCCGGGCTGGTTCTGTCACACACAGGGATATATTTTCCTCTTGGAATTTACAAGTCATTCCATTTGAGAAATAAACAACCAGAGATAAAATTTACATTGTCACAGTGCGGGTGTGATAGATGTAGGAAGCAAGCCATCGTCGTGGCCGCCGTGGAGGTGCTCTGCCGACAGAATCCACCAAATGAGACCTGGAGGAGCCCCAGGGAAGGGGGGTGAGATGCTGATGGGATCTCGGCCAAATGGGAAGCATGGAATCTCTGCAATTTACATTCCATCACTCTAAATCATAGGGTTCCGTGTCAGCCTCCTGGAGCCAGGGTGAGAGTTTGACAGGAGACCTCCTCGGGCCACCCCACCTCTCAGCTGCAGGCCTCAGGAAGGGGACACCTGGACAATAGAACAGGTCCCAGCTGAGGGGCCAGCAGGGGGACACTTGGCTTAAACTTGGCCACAGTGTCTCCACCAAGACACCAACTACTTGACTTGTCTCTACTGCTACTAGCGGAGGGGAACCAAGCCTAAGTGTGAAGAAAGCCACTTCAGAGAAGGCCACAAGAAGACCGGGCTGGACCTGGGGTCAGAATAATAATAACTAACATTTACTGAGCACTACATGCTCGGTCCTCTGTGAAGGACCCAGCAAGGATTATCTCATATTAATCCTCAAGACAACCCTATGAAGTGATACTATTATCCCCACTTTACAGATGACAAAGTGAGGTTCAGAGAGGTTAACTGACATGCCCAAGGTCCCTGGCATGGATTAAATGAATGGCCCCCAAAATATATGTCTACATCTAAATCCCTGGAACTTGTAAATGGGACTTTACTTGGAAAAAGAGTCTTTGCAGATGTAATTAAGGATCCTGAGATGAGATCATGCTGGATTACCCAGATGGGGCCTAAATTTAACGACGAATGTTATAAGAGACAGAAGAGAGGACAGAGAAGAGAGAAGCCTCGAGAAGACAGAGGCAGAGATTGGAGTAGCCCCGAGGCATACCAACCACCACTGGAAGCTGGCAAGGAACAGATTGTCCCCCAGAGCCTCTGGAGGGAGAACGGTCCTGCCAACACCTTAATTTCAGATTTCTGACCTCCAGAACCATGAGAATAAATTTCTGCTGTTTTAGGCCACTCCATTTTTATTTTTATTTTTTTGGCCGTACCACACAGCTTTCGGGATCTTAGTTCCCTGACCAGGGATTGAACCCAGGGCCCCGGTAGTGAAAGCACCAAGTCCTAACCACTGGACCACCAGGGAATTCCCCAGCCACTCAATTTGTAGCCATTTGTTACGACAGCCCTTGGACAACAATACAGGGCCACAGCTAACAAATGGCAGAACCAGGATTCAAATCTTGCAGGCTGACCCCAGACTCAGGGTCTGCCCAGCAGGTGATCCCCAGATGCCAATCCTGCCTCCATTGCAATTGAGCTGTGTGACCTTGAGAAAGTCGCTAAGCCTCAGCCTACTCACCTGCAACATGAGGAGGCTGAACAAGACCACTGGGGTGCCTCAGGGGCTGTCACAGAGACAAGATGGACAAATGGGGTTCTGAGTACACCATCAGGTGTAGAAAAAGAAAAGACCCTTAGCAAACCACCTGTACACTGCACCTTGTGTGGGTTTTCAGCCACCCACAACATGCTCCCCTCCTTCTGGGCACAGTCCCCAGTCAGCATACATTCCCAGCCCTCAGTGACGGGTTCAGGATCAAACCGAGGTTGATGACATCAGGCCCAGAGCGATAAACTTTCTGTTTCTGGGGGGAGGGGGCATGAACTTGGAGCTGCTGGGCCTTTCGAGCATGATGCCGAGGCAAGAGAAGCCATGCCAAGAAGCTGAGAAGAAGAAACCAAGTCCTGGTGACACTGTATGATCAAGTCGCACCTGAAGATGAATCTTTCAGTTTTACGAGCCTGTGAGATTCCTTTTTTGTTCCAACAGTTTGCGTTTCTGGCATTTCTAACCAGCGTCCCAACCTTCAATTCACCAGGCACTACCATTACTATGGGTCTTTCTAGCTCTGAAGCAGAGTAATTCCAGGGCCAGAAAATCCACAGTGTGTGCATTTGCCTGCAGTGTGTGTGTGTGTGTGTGCACACTCTTGTTCACAGACATGCCTGCACATGTGTACTTTCCACGCAGGACGGCCCTGGCATCTCTGACAGGAGACCATTATGCCTCCACTGCTTGATGCCTTTCTCAGGAGGCCGCTGGTCCACCGGTCCAGGCCAAGCCTCACCAAACTCCACCTGGATTCTTCCTGGGAGCCTCTGAGTCTAACTCCTTGATGCATCAGAAGACAGTTCCCTCTAATCTCCTCTTCATGATTTCTTAAGGAATTCCTAATATGACCCAGTTTTTCAGCATCTTCACTACTTCATAGTCCACAACCATTCAGCAGGTATTTGCTGAGCACATGGTATGTGCCAGGTGCAGATGAGAGCTGGGGGTACAACATCAATAAGCAGACATTCTCCCTGTTAATTAATTGACACAGCCATTCAACTTCTAGACACCACCCTGGGCCAAGCGGCCACTCTCCTCTGGGGCCCCGCAATGTCTCCTAACCTTCCTGTCCTCTTCCACTCTTCTTCCCCAAGTCTCTTCCCCACGTGGCAGTCAGGGTGATCTCCCCAAAATATGAATCCTCTTAAAATGTAAACCAGTCCCCTCTATGGCTCTTCATCACACTGAGAATAAAACTCAGTGACCTCCCTGTGGCCCACAAGGCCCTGCGTGATCTAACCACACTGCCCCCTCCTTTCCCCCAGTCCCTGTGCCCCAGCCCACTGGGGCCGCCTTACTGTTCCTGGAGTAACCCAGGCACACTCCTCATGGACTTTGTATTGGTTTTTCCCTCAGCCCAGCCCCTCTCTTGCCCCAGCATCCACGTACTCCCTCCGTCATCCACCGGGGTCTGATCAAGGTCACTTCCTCCCAAGGCTTCCCTGAGTGCCTTATCCCAAACTGCCATCCCCCACTTTCTGTGCCTTCACCTCCACAGTCCTCATCAGCCCTGGCATTGTTTTCTCATCCCTGACACCACCCCCACCACCCCCGCAGGGTGTGAGCTCCATGACAGCAGGGCTGTGCCTGTCTCGCTCACCACTGTGTCCTCAGCACCAAGGTGCCTGGCACCGGCTGATGTCATTACGTTTGTTCAGTGAATGAATGAATGAGTGCTGGATGCTGTAGGCGCCAATAACTGGGGGACCTGCTGTAGTCTGGGGGGCTCAGGACCACTTCTTGAGGAAGTGTCATCTGAGCTGAGCTCTAAAGGAAGAGAAGGAATTATCCAGGTGAGGGGTGTGGGGTGGAGGCCACATCACAGGCAGCATAATCTGCTTGTGGGAGGACCCTGACCAGGAGGGAGACTGGCATGTGTGAGGAATAGAAAATCAGTCAGTAAGAGAGGCAAGTAGTGTGAGGTGAGGTCGGAAGCATAGGCGGGGGGCCAGCTTACACCAGGCCCCGAGAGCCCCGTTAAAAACTGAGGCCTCCCTGGCGGTCCAATGGTTAAGACTCTGGGCTTCCACTGCAGGGGGTGCGGGTTGGATCCCTGATCCAAGGAACTAAGATCCTGCATGTCACGCAGCGCAGCTGAAAAACAAAGCAAAACAGAAAAACAAAAACAAAGAAAACCTGAGGCCTCTATTTCCAGAGCTGTGGGAAGCCACTGAAGGATTTTAAACAATTAAAGTGATATGATCAGATCATTTTCCCCAACATCACCTGTCTGCAGTGTGGAGCTGGAGACAAGAGAAGAAGCTAGAACACCAATCAGGGGGCTACTGCAATGGTCCAAGCAAGAGATTCAGGACCCTGATTTAAAATGGTAGAAGCAGGGGAAATGGAGAGAAGGGGATACATTTAAGCAATGTGCAGGGGATGGGCTGGGTTGGTAGAGATGACGAGGGAGCGGGTGACTCAGGTGGTGTTCAGCAGACAGCAAAGCAGGTCCCTCAGCAACCTGGATTTGGACACTTCTATTAATGTGGCCAAAGATGATAGGTGCTCGTTTTTTCTGGAAGTCACATCAAACTTTCTGACTCACTGTGCTACAGGCAAACACTTCCTCATCAGAATAACCCTCATGGGGACAAAAAATCTCTACTGTGAAGGAGGTGGAGCTCGTGGCAAGCTCCTGGATCACAGCCTAGAGAGAGGTGCCAGGGCATCACACACTGGCCAAGTCCAGAGAACCGCTGGGGGCGGATTTCATTTCAAGAATGAGACAGTGGTCATGGGCAAGGGATATATACTCTCTCCTTCCTCTAGGCTAGTGAATTTTTGAGACAGGAAAAAAATAGAAATAGTAGGAGAAATGTCACCAAGCTATAGTACTTATATCTCTGTTTCTAGAGACTTCCATGACAACCCTCCCACCCTCATCCTGTGTTCTACTGGACTGCCAATGCCTGTGGATGATTTCAGAGACCAGAGAAGGAATCCACCTTGATGGCGCTTCCAGAAGCTGGTATCTGGAAGACCTCCGTAGAACACAGACCAAGTCTGAGCAAGGATGCGCTCCTTAAGCAGAAAGCAAGTGGCCATGAAGAAGTGTTTCTTGGGCTTTCTCTACTTTTTAACAACTGTGCCCCATTAAAAATGGTCATTATGGGTTGCAAACCAATGTGAAGGTACTTAATGTTACAAAACGGCACCCTTGAAAAATGCTTAGAATAATACATTTTATGTTATGTATAACATAAACAATAAAAAGAAACCTTGTAGTCCACTGAAACAACCAACTACCGAAGCCTTAATTTCTCCTACAAAAGCCTGCTACATGGTTGTCTTCCAGCCTCAGGATGAACATATACAACAACAGGTGAGTTACTGCCATTGTCGCAGAGGACTCCATTTTTTCTGTCTCTATTAAAAACTTCTTGGGGGACTTCCCTGGTGGTCCAGTGGGTAAGACTCCACACTCCCAATGCAGGGGGCCCAGGTCTGATTCCTGGTCAGGGAACTAGATCCTGCATGCATGCCACAACTAAGGAGTCTGCATGCCCCAACGAAGATCCCATGTGCCACAACTAAGACCCAGCACAGCCAAAATAAACAGTTCTTGGAATAAAATCAAACGACTAATACTTTAAAAAAAAAAAGTCACCATGGAGCTTTTGGGGGCCCACTACAGATGCTCTTCTGACTGAGAATCTTTCTAGAGCTGGACCTTCCCATGGATCACACCAGCGTTCTGTCCTGTTTCCTCAAGTCACTCTGAGTTGTGTCTCCAGGAGAAGAGATGGTGTACATGTAAAGCCCTCACTGGGTCACATCGGAGCAAGGGTTTGGGATGAATGCAGGGAAAGAGCCCCTCTCTGGATTCAGAGAGCTGACCTGTGTGGGATTTAGATGTCTGACCTTAGCCAATTAGTACCTTGCTGGGTGTAACCAACCGAGTCACAGATTCAATTCAGCAAACATTTATCGAGCAACTCAGAGCCAGCTGAAGTCTGTCTGTTCTCTAATTGCAGTGAAGCTCAACCTTCTCTCTAGATTAGAGGTATTTTTATTTCAAGGCAAAAAGATAGGTTTTAAGTACCTGTGAGAGGTGGTAATGGATGCCTTGGGGAGGGGTGGGCATGGAGCTGAGAAGTGGCCTGTGAGTCAGGATGGCAGAACCTGGCTGCAGTCAGGGAAGAAAAAGTAGCCTGAGAAGCCAGATAAAGCCTGGGGATTTGTTTGTTTTTAAACCTCCCCCCACTTTCTTTTTAACTGAAAAGATATTGCATGCACATAGTAAAAAAAAAAATTTTTTTTCAAAAATCACGAAAAGGAATACAATGTAAAATAAATCTCCTTTCCTCTCCCAGACCTCCAGTCCCTAGTATTTTCTTCAGAGGCATCCCACTGTTAACAGTTCCTTTTGTGTCTTTCCAGAAATTTTCTATCACATACAAGCATATCTTTCTTTTAAAAATCCAAATGGTAGTGCAATATATTACCACAGCTTTTTCACTTAGCAATGCATCTTGGCATCTAGCCCATATCAGTGCTACAGAGTCACCCATTCCTTGGAGCACAGAATCCCACTGTATGAGGCTGCTGTAATCTACCTAGTCTATCCCCTACTGATGGGCATTTAGGTTGTTTCCCGTTTCTGCTATTACAAGCAATGAAAACATGCACACTCCTATATGTGCATTTCTGCCCACAGGTGCAAGGGGATGCGTAATAAATTCCTGGAAATGGAATTGCTATATTTAGATAGATGTGACTGACTGTGTCTGAGAAGTCCAGTTAGAGTTGTGTCTCCAGGAGAGGAGATGGCGTGTCCCGGGCCTCAACCTGCCCTCCTTCCTTGCACACACAAACTCCCAGTTCCCTGACGGACATGTGGCCCTGTCAGAGGAAAGGTCTGGACTGCGTGTAGGGAAAGAGTTCTTCTCTGGATTCAGAGGAGCCAACTTGCGTGGCTGAGGACCCTATTCGGAGCTAAGAGTGTGTAGACCCCCTCCAGTTGGAGGTTAAGAATGTGCAGAGAGGGAATTCCCGGGTGGTCCAGTAGTTAGGACTGTGCGCTTTCACCGCTGTGGGCGTGGGTTGGATCCCTGGTGGGGGAACTAAGATCCCACAGGCTGCATGGCGTGGCCAAAAAAAAAAAGAATATGCAGAAAGATCAAAGTTTAATGGTAAGGCTTAGCACGATGCCTGGCACACAAGGAGTGCTCCATCAGCATGAGTTATCACTGCTATAGTGATAAGAAGAAGAAGGGGAGGAGGAAGGCAAGACAGAGGGAGCCTGTCTTGCCAGTGGTCAGGAAAGCTCCCAGGGTCAGTCTGTTCAAGGGTCCAGTTGACCCAAAGGCACCGACCTGGGAGCCTGCTCAGCATTTGGAGCTGAGACAGGCAGTCTCCAGTCATCACCGCTTGGCATCTGAAACTCCCAAGCCTTTGCCAGTACCTAATAAACACCATACTTCATGCCTTGCCATTGTCACCCACGCGTCCCCTGACGCCTGCTGATGACGTCTGCCACCACACACAGTCAGCATTTCGGCCTAGCACATGACTCCTTCATGACCTGCTTTCTTTTTTAAGTGGTGAATGTAGCCAAATGACGCCACCTTGACATAATGAAACTAAATCTGTGTGTTATTGGGGGAGGAGGAGGGCGGTGGGTACACCAGAACTTACACATCCAGAAAAGAATTAGCCTTGAGTTCGGGGTCAGTGAGACCCGGGTTTGAGTCCTGACCCTGACACTTAAAGCTCTGTGGCCTTGGGAAGTCATTTAACTTCCTTGAGCCTTAATTTCCTCACCTGTGAAATGGGCTAAGAACTTGTTCTAATAGGATTACTCCGAGGAGTAAGCAAGATAATGGTTATTGATGCATTTTTTTAATAGACTGGCCTTATTCCAAAAATGATTTCAGGCAGTTGAGATAATGTATATAAAGTGTCTGCACATGTAGTGGCTCCACAAAGCATCAATTCCCTTCCTCTGCCCTTCTGCCAAAGTAGTCAGCTTTGGACCCCAGCCCCCGCCCCCAACACCCCCGTTTCAAGGTACTGCCATCACTCAAAGCACTTCTGGAACTTTCTTGTATGAAAAGTGGCTCAATTCTTGAGTCCCAGCTTGTTTCCAACCTAAAAAAAAAAAAAAAAATTCCAACAACGAAACAAATCACATTCTGCAAATTGCTCATTCACTTATTCGTAATACACAGCTTCAAATTACTCTTGGCCTTTTCGAAAAAAGTCACTCCCACCCTCGATGGCCAAGGATTCACCATCACCGAAGCTATCAAGAGGAAAACGCTGTGAGGCGAGGCAATTTCCCATGAACTGCTGTGAGCTAGTGGATCTGGAATAATGGCAAAGCCTGCCCAGCTCCCACCCCCGACCCCCATGACTCCTTCGACTCGGCCCATTCCTGGGGACAGGGAATCAAAAACTCTTTGCAGAAAAGTCTACCTTACTTCTCCCTCGTCCCACTCGTGGATCACATTTCCCAATCTTTGGGGTAAAAGCAGGTTGTACTGCCTCTGAGAAGTGCCTGCTTGGATGGAATTCACGGACACTGAGTGCTAGGATAAGGTATTGAGGGGAAAGTGGTGGATGAGAGTTTGAGAGGAAGGAGTGGCCTTCTTTCCATCTTTTATGAGGATATTTAGAAAGGAGCCCAGGGATTCTGGGTCGGAGATGGGATGACTCAGGAGACAGAGAGCAGGGTACCCCCGTACCCATGCCTATTTTGTTACAGTGGACCCACCAACTCTCCCAACAGGAGACCCACTTGAGCCCTCCTAGGACAAAAGCAGGACAAACACTTCCCACAGTCTGAATTTCCCCAGATGTTCTCAGGCCAGAAAATGCCAAAGGGCCCACTCCATCCTCTCCTGCCAGCTGGTGAGCTTGCTCCTCCTATACCCACAATTCTGAAGAAACCCCTGCCCCTACCTAACCTATGAGAAGGCTGCAGGCAGTGCAGTCAAGTGGAAAGGCCCTAGCTTCCAGAGGCAGCCAGGCCTGGGTTCAAATCACTTGGGCAGCACAAGCAGACCAGCTGCTTCCTCAGTATCCTTGTCTAGGAAAGGGGATAATACCTATTTGGGCTGGGGAGAGGGGGCTTATAAAGATGAGATGATGTAGCCCCTCTGAAGATGGCAGCTAATATTCCTAAGGCCCTGGGTGCAGGTTCTGTATCTGGAGTGTGTGAGTTCCCTGCTCACAGGAAGCCTGTGATGATGCCCTGATCCCACAGGGATGGAACTCAGCCCACTGAGCTTTCACTGTGTGTCTGTGAAAGGATGGTGGGGGAGGGGAGCCTCCACAAGCAGGAGGGCCTAGAATTGGCTCTGGGAGGACAAGACCTTGGCCTTCCCTCGCTCTCCTCCTTGCACACTCACCCCAGAGACAAGGGGGCTGACTCTTGCCCTCGATGGAAACACCATGTGCCAGAAGGCAAGAGAGCACATTGGCTCTGCCTGGCACTCTGTATCTGTAGCAGCCCTCTTAGATGGCTTGTTGCAAGATCTACAGTCAGTTCAAGATACACAAGTCCTGGGCTTCCCTGGTGGCGCAGTGGTTGAGAGTCCGCCTGCCGATGCAGGGGACACGGGTTCGTGCCCCGGTCCGGGAAAATCCCACATGCCGCAGAGCGGCTGGGCTCGTGAGCCATGGCTGCTGAGCCTGCGCGTCCGGAGCCTGTGCTCCGCAACGGGAGAGGCCACCACAACAGTGAGGTCCGCGTACCACAAAAAAAAAAAAAAAAAAAGATACACAAGTTCTTATCCTCTTGCTAATTGGTTCAAATCGGTTGACCTTCAAGTGGGTCTCATGTACAACTGGTAAGAGAGGTCCTGTATGGCCAAGCAACCCATACACTTAACTAGCTGTTGCTCAAGCAACTGACCAAGGCACATGAACCCAAATTTGTCCGAACACCTTCTCCTCCTAGGCTGCAGGGCCAGCATTTCCCCCATCGGGCTGAAACATCTGCTGGGTCAACAGGCAGACCCTATTAGACAGGTGGTGATGACACTAACGTAGAATCCTTGGGGAGGCAGAGGGAGCACTGAGCCTGTGATGAGAGTCCCTGGGCCCTGCCCCACCCTGGCTCAGACCTCCTGGTAGGAGAAGGGGCTTCGTCCCAAGCGCACTGGCAGAGGAGGGGAGGAAGGTGATTTTCCTGGCACTTTGGTGAGCTGGCTCCCGTTTGCCTTTTGATCTGTTTCCTCGCTCGGGCTTTTCCCAGGAAAGCTTGGGTCTGTCTCACTGAACCCATCTCGGTGGTTAGGTCACCGCTGCTTTCCAAGTGGGAGCTGATGTTTAGTCTTTTATTGTTGCCAGAGTCTGAAATGATCTGGAAACCGGTAAAGACACCAGACACCAGGAGATGGCCTAGAAATCTTGGCCAGGCTGGGGGTGGACAGCAGTTCTCCCCACCTCCCCTTACCCTCTCTGTGCCCCCCTGCGGAGAGCTAGCTGATGGCTGGGAGTGTCCCTCAGCCTGCCAGAGTGGAGGCCAGCCACCCCTAACTTCCCTCAGCTCTATTTATAAACCTCTGCCCTGCTCCTTCTGAGACCCCTCCTCAGGGTTTGAGCCTCGCTGCTTTGCCTTATCAGTCTTGCTTTTCACAAGCACTTAAATTCATGAGAAAAGGGAAAAAGTGAAATCAGATAGAAATGCAGGTCTGTTTGCTGTTTTCTCCAATGCAATGGTTCTGGGTAAACAGCAGACACCTTTGATGAAATCCCAGCAGGCTTAAACAATAAAGCTGGTTACAAACTCAATCTGGCAGAGATATCAGATCTGAAATTGTTTCAAAAAACATGTCAACATTTTCTAATGCTCCTTAAAAAAACTTCCTGGGCAGCCCTCTCTGGAGTCTGGGTCGAAGAGACAGGGTGGGGACAACCTGGGGACTCGGCCAGCCAAGAGCCCAGGAACAGGCTGTTCCAGCTGCTGGGGGGCCCTGCCAGCTGTACAAGCCTTAATGGCTACTTCACAGTCATTGTCCAAACCAGGCAGAACACCAGCCTCCCTCCTGTACGCCACTGCACCCCCACCCCCCAGTCTGGCCTCTCAGCCTCCACCCTTAACTCCCTAACTTCTATTCTCCATACTGCAGCCTGAGGAGGCTTTTAAAAATGTAAATCAGATCATGCCGTTCCTTCGCTTAATACCTCTAATGCCTTTGCGCTGCACTTAGAATAAAATCCAAACTCCTCCTATGGCCTACAAAAACTCCTGCGGGATCTGCCACTGCCTGCTTCTCCCTCACTCACTACAGTCCAGCCTCCCCAGCCTTAAAACACCAATCTCTGCCTCTGGTCCTTTGCGCTTGCTGTAAACTGCCTGAGATGCTTTTGCCCCAACCCTTGATCATTAGCTCCCTCTCCACCCCAGCCAAAGTTGGTCCTCTCCCAGCCAAGCACAATATCACATTACAGTTTACTCTCTACACTAAACTCAGCCGCTACCTGAAGTCACCTTATGTGTTTACTCATTATCTGTTTCCTCCTTTGGAACATAGTCTCTCTGCAGGCTCCCAACCTGGGTGTCCCCTTACTGGCAGCCTATGACTAGCGTATAGTAGGTGCTCAATAATGAACTGCTGCATGAATGAATGAGCAGCAAGGATGTCATCACTCCTCTAGGTATCCTCCTGGGCAATGCCCAGGAGTACAGCACCATAGAAATATCTCACCAACCTCTCCTAACTGGCCAACTGGCTGTCCCTGCCCCACCCAGGCCTCACCCAAGGTCCCTGCAGGCTTTGGGCCACAGGGCCTTGGTGGAGCCTGGGGGCGGGAGCTCAGGCACTCACAGGGATTGGACTGTCTCCCCACTCTCACCGCCCCCTTCCCCCGGGCTGTTTCCTTCCTCTCCGAACCCCCTCATCCCCGCCCCCTCCCCCGGGACCCAAGCTCACACAGGCTTGAGAAGGGGTGGGGGGGGGGGCTGGGGGGCGGGGGGGAAGCAAGGGCGCGACGGCCCCCTCCTCGCTGGCCTTCCTGGACAAGCTCAGGCGCCCGGTCGGCTCGGGCCTCCCGGATCTGCGGCGGCGGAGGGGGTTGGGGGGCGAACAGCGATGCCACCCGAGCGCTCAGGCCCCCAGCCACACCCCGCCCAGGCCGCGATCGATCCCTGCTGCTCCTGCCTCATTACCGAGGATAACGGCCGGGGCTGGCGGAGGAGCCAGACGGCTGCGGAGGGGGCGGGGAGGCCTCTCGGCTCCCCGGCCCGGATTAAATATTTACTATGTTTTGTTTGGCCTTTGGGGGAGGGGCAGGAGGGCTGTCGCATCCGTCCGGAGCTGCCGGCGAGGCGGGGCCCGGAGGTTGGGGCTGGGTTCGGGCCCCGAGTACCCCCGGCCCGACCCCTCCCGGGGCGGGGATTCTGCTACGGAGCCGCTGGGCCGCGCTGACAGATCTGGGTTATCGCTCTGCTGCGGCGCGGGAGCTGTGGGCCGCCCGGGAAACGCTTCCCACCCCGCGGGCGCCTAGGCCACAGGGCCGGGAGGGGCCCCGCGCTCGGAAACCCGCTCCCTCGCCCGCGTGCGTCCTGCCAGCAGACCCCCGAGCCCGAGCCTGATCGGCCGCTGCCGGAGCGCCTGGACTGTGCTAAACCGCATCTCCTCTAGTCCTCCCGCCTCTGATCCCAGCAGCAGCCCTGAGCCGGCTCCACTCTCCCATTGCACAGATGTGAAATCGGAGGCAGAGAAGGAGACGCGGGGGCCAGACTGGACACCCAGGAGCGCCCCCAGAGCCCGGGCGCTTCCTCACCAGGCTCGCCCAGCATCTGGTCGCACTTTTCTACCTAAGGCTGTGCCGCGCCAACGCCCTGGCGCGCTCTGCCCACCGGCCTGGCGGGCTTCGGAGAAGGGGAGAGAACCGCGAGTAGTCTGGGCACCGAGGGGGACTCCGGGAGTGCTCTCAAATGCCTGCCGGATGGGCGGGTTTGCCACGCTCCTCTGAAGCCAGCTAGGACCCTGGAGTCCCTTTACACGGGCACACACACAACTCCTTCCTAGTCATCCATTTACTGGTCCCTGCTCGGAAGAGGTGTGCTGGGGACACAGAGTGCTGGGTAGACAGGGTCCCTGCCCTCATGGAGTGCATAGTCGGTTGTGCACACAATAAGAGCTGCCATCCCTTTCCACCCCTCTACTCGAACGTATACTATGACACACACACACACACAGGGTGACTACTCTCCAACAAACCTGCTGCATGGACATAGACCCACCCTAAAAGGCTGCTCACATCACATTCTACACGGGCAGGTACACACACACGTGCCCAGCCCACTCCAATCCCATCTTTACATATATATGTGTACACATGCCCACATACATGCACACAGCAACTAAGGTGTGGCTGCCCCACCCCTTATATTAGTGGGTCATGTGTGTGCCCACTAATATAAACACACACACACACAAAGAGCTGCCCCATCCCTATACATGCATGTGTATATGTGAGTACACACATATTCACTCACAAAGAACACCCATCTCCACCTCCATACATGTTGGTGTACATACCCACAGAGCTGACCATCCCCTCATCCCATCCCTGCACATACTTGCACTGAAGTGTCCACTGCCACCCCATCCCTATACATGTGTGTCCCCCTTACACACACACACACACACGCACACGCACACAGGCACACACGCATGCGCACTGACTACAGGCGGCTGGGGAAGAGCTGCAGCCTCCAGCCCTGCTCCTATTTCAAGAGGAGCATTGCTGGAAAAGGAACAAAAGCAAAGCTGGCTATAAATAGCCACCTCCCTCCCTGCTTTTCCTGCCCTCCGGCCTCAAGGCCTTGCGTCTCCTCTCCTGCCTCGGGCCCAGAGCAGCCAGGGCAGGGCTGTCCCCAGGAATGGGCAGGGGGGCCCTAGAGGCCCTGTGGCCAAGCACTGAGCACTGGGGCCGGCCAGGGGCTCTGGGCCTGGGTAAGTGCAAGGGCCCACAGCCTGCCACCTGCAGCCAGCCCTGTGTGCATGTGCCCAGCTTGGAGGGAGGGAGGCCCACTTGGGCCAGGCATGGTTGCTGCCTCAGCAGAACTGCAAAGGCTGGCAGCTGCAGGGGGAGGAAGGCGGGTCTGCTAAGCAGCAGCCACAGCTGCCCCTGCCTGGGCCCTCCCTTCCCGGCCAGGTTAGACCTTCCCTGTGTTGATTCCTGGTTTGGTTCCTGCACCCAGAGTTGGGGATATTGGGTGCCCAGTCAGGAAGCCGCATAGGGTGGAGGAAAGGGTGGGCAAGATCAGAAGTGGGGGAAAGGATGCAAGTCCTACTTTGAGTTCCAGTTCTATCACCTACGGATCCACCAGCCTTAGGACAGGCTCCTGATCACACCACCCAGCCTCGGTTTCAACCCCCTCTTCATGGAGTGTTGGGAATGATGCATGAAAAACCGGCATGCCTGGCAGGCCCTTGAGAACTGTGGAAGGCCATGGGATGGGGGAGATTACAGACTGCTCTCTGTGTCTGAGAAGAATTGGATTAAAATAATACCTTTATTTTGTATTTACCATGTGCTAGGCACTGGGCTATCTTTAGTTTATTTCATCCTCTGTGAGGTAGGTACTATTTATATTCCCATTTTACAGATGGAGAAACTGAGGTTCAGGGGCTCGCTCTAAGTTCACACAGGTCCCTAAAACACAAAGCCAGGTTGCAAAGCCAAGCTGAACCTGAAACCAAAGCCCTCTTTCTTTCTTTTTTTTGTGGTACGCGGGCCTCTCACTGTTGTGGCCTCTCCCGTTGTGGAGCACAGGCTCTGGACGCACAGGCTCAGCGGCATGGCTCACAGGCCTAGCTGCTCCGCCGCATGTGGGATCTTCCCAGACCAGGGCACGAACCCGTGTCCCCTGCATCAGCAGGCGGACTCTCAACCACTGCACCACCAGGGAAGCCCCAAAGCCCTCTTTCTTACATCTTATACTGTGGGGGACTGGGGGACCCTGGTTCTCAGGTTAGCCCCTCCTCAGGGACCAGTGGAGGTCTGGGCTGGGCTGGCTGGGCTTCCTGGGACTGGAACTCAATGGGCTGCAGGGAGTAAGCTAGCATGGCCCTCTGCTCCTGAGGCCCCCACCAGGGACTTGTGGGATCAACCCACCTCCCACCCACCCCTCCTGTCCCTAGCTCAGGCAGACCTACTTTCAAGGCTTTAATCCTTTTCGCTTAAAGGATTTTTTTTTTTTTTGCTTGGGGAAGACTTGGTCTGATCAGAGGAGAGACGCAGGGAGCTGACAAGCTGCAGAGGATGGGGGGTGGTGAGGAGAAAGAAATACATATTTATTACCCTCAATTATTAAAAAATAGATAGTACCAGATCTTAGGTCCTGGCAGACACTGCAGCGGCATTTGTGCAAGGACTGTTTTCTTTCCCTTTTCTCTCTCTGTCTCCCTTTTTTTCTTTTTGTTAATTCTGTTGAGATTGTGATATTTGTAGTGTGGCTAGCTTGTTAGTAAAAAATGTCCTGGCCAGTTCCCAGCGGGCTGGACAGCTGAGAGGTGAACAGAACCTGCAACCAGGGAGCCTCTGTACCCCAAGTATAGGGAGGAGCCGGACCCCTTCTCAGTGGAGGAGAGGGTATGGGAGGGAAGGATCTGTGTCCCCATCCGGGGCTGCTCGGGCTGGGCCCCGGCAGGCATGTAGCCCCAGCTGTTTCTCCCCCGCTCCCTGCTCTCTCAGGTCAAATCCACCAATAACCAGTAATGTACCCGCCCCCCGCCCCTTCCCATATTGCTGCTGTTTCCAAGGGAGTGGAGAGAGAGAGAAAGCGATTCCAGCTTCTTCTGTGAGGAAGGTGACAGCTCTTGCCCCAGGCTTCTGAGGGCTTTGCCCAGGGGCACTGCCAGCTCCCCAGACACACCCTGCTCTCCCCAGGACTGTATCAGCCTGTTGAAAAGTGGGCAGATCACCAGCCTGGTGCAAAGATGCCAAGGCATCCTGCAGGGTCCCAAGACCCACTGAGGCCTGATTCCCCAGCAAGCAGGTATACACCCCCAGCCTCTTTTCTTGTGGATCCTACAACAGGGCAAGGTGGGACCCTAAACAAAAACAAAGAGAGGGATCTCCAATGAGGAAAACGACCAAGAGGCAAAGCCACTGAGAAGCAGACTTGGCATTCATTTTGGTACTTGAAGACCTCACAGAGCCTGGCACACAGTAGGCCTCGGTACAGGGCTGTTGGATAACAGATCAGGATGATGAAGACAGAACAGCAGCAGCATTTCACTGAGGCCTTGCTACCTGCCAGGAAGGTGCTTTACACCCACCTTGTCATGAACTCTCAGAACCCCAAGAGGCAGATGGCATTGGCCCCACTTTTCAGATGAAGAAACTGAGGCCCAGAGAATTAAAAGCATCTGCCCAAGGTCAGGCAGCTGGTAAGTGGCAGAGCAGGGCCCTGATTCCCGCCCATCTGGCTCCACAGCCTTTGCTCTCAGCTACTCATCTCTATATACACAGGCAGCAGGCAAACCCGAGCAGACCAGGAATACGTTTGAGGAGAACCAGGCAAGAAGCAGTGTCCATTTCACAGCCCAAGAGACAGAGTTACTGGGCTGGGGCCAGGTTTTCCTTTCTGATCAGGGAGACCCTGTTTTGGAGGGAAGGAAGAGGCAGCTGAGGAGAAGACAGGGCTGTGGGCCGGTGGTGGGTGGATGATGTCCCAGTTTTCTGGGAAGGCTTTCAACCTCTTCTTACATTCCTGAACCAGTGAAAACCATTTGGGAATGCTTTCCAACTCCCTCGCCCCCCAGCCCCGCACTGCCTTATGGAACTTCTCCTTGACTGTAGGCAGAGGGGGCAGGGAGTTCAGGACAGAGCCAGTCCTCCCCAAAAAAGGTGACCCATCCCTGTTGGTCCTGAGACTCCTCCCCCTGGCCAGGGCTGGCCTATGTCATTTTGTCCACTCACACAGACTCAGCCCTGGACACAGAGAGGCAAAACTTCAAAGGGCAGTCAGGTCTGGCCCACAGGAAGGACAGCACAGGAAGTGACCACTCATGCTACTAATACTGAGGCTGCATTGGTTGAACTCCTATTCTGGGTCACGGTGAAGTGCCAAGAACTTCATCAGCGTCATCTCATTTAAGCTTCACAGCCCTACAAGACAGGTGCTCTTGGTAGCCCCATTTTACAGATGGAGTAAGTCAAGTTCAAAGAAATAAGGTCATTCCCAGGACTTGAATCTGGGTCTGGCCAGATCCCCAATTGGAGGTGAAGGGCTCGGCCACTGACCCCTGGAATGAGCTCTCCCTACCAGACCCTCTCCTCTTGTGGGAGAGAGCCTCCACTGAGCAAGGACAGCCACTAGCACAGCCGCAGAGGCCACCAATGAGGGCTCCACCGGAGTAGAGGTACAGGGAGAGGCTGGCGATGGGGGTCCTGGACAGATAAGGGGCATGTTACCAATCTTATCAGCCAGTATGCTTTGGACATTGTATGGAACACACCAACCCGATGCTGTG
This sequence comes from Mesoplodon bidens, assembly GCF_964165515.1. Taxonomy (NCBI): domain Eukaryota; kingdom Metazoa; phylum Chordata; class Mammalia; order Artiodactyla; family Ziphiidae; genus Mesoplodon; species Mesoplodon bidens. The sequence goes on from NC_138179.1 coordinate 17,638,346, forward strand.
TGATGCTGGGCAACCTACCACGGCTCTCTGGGCATTGGTTTTCTCAGCTGAGTTATAAGGTCTCTTCTAGCACCAAAGAGCCTGCAAATCTGTCAAATTCACACAAATCCCCTGGTCCAGATCAGAAGCCAGGGACATGGTCTTCCTCATGCTCCATCCTCAGGAGTTTTTGGTGCCACAAGCCACTCCGATTCCAAGGAAAGCTAATGCCTCTGTACATCTTTCCCCTCTGGTGTGCTCACAGGTCCCTTCACTGGAGACTTAGACCATGTCTCTGCCCCCCGCCCCCCCCACACACACCCTCTTCCTCCTCAAATAACCAGAAGGCTTTGCATCTGGCTGTCTGCTGCTTGGGGTAGTGTCAAGCCCACCTACCTAAGGGGTATCACTGACCTCCCACACTGGCTTCCTTATGAAGGCCTTGACCTTTCACCCTTCTCTCCTTCCCCTGCCCAGAAGCCCACACAGCACATGGGCCGAGACATGTGCACAGGTGTGGGCTGTGGCATAAAAAAGAGGGAAACAGTCTCCACGCACAACCCAGAGGATGGGCAGTCAGACGAGGGACATTCTGCGGTCATTAAAACAGGTTTTGAATGACCACCCTAGAAAGGCGTTTGAGATCTACTGTTAATTCAACAAGGGCACATTTGCATGAATGTAGGGAGGAAGGTTAGAAGGAAGGATGCCCCATATGCCCTGGGAGGGATGAGAGTTCCCACTCTTTGAGTTGTGGGATTATAGTGATTTTCTTCTTTTTGCCAACCTGTGGTTTTCCACTGTTTTCTGCCATGTGTATGCATTATTTGCAAAGTTCAAAAATGTTACTCTAGGGAGAGAAGGCTGCTGTATAAATGCGGCAGCAGGTGAGAAAAAGCAAGACCTTACACAAAACTGAGTTCTATGTTTTGTGCTTAGGAGTAAAAGGCAAGGGCTTATGGAACTGACCTCTGATCTTGTACTAGGGCTACAGCCTGAACCACATTAAGAGCCAAGGAGGGGCTCCCCTGGTGGCACAGTGGTTGAGAGTCCGCCTGCCAATGCAGGGGACACGGGTTCGTGCCCCAGTCCGGGAAGATCCCACATGCTGCGGAGCGGCTGGGCCCGTGAGCCATGGCCGCTGAGCCTGCGCGTCCGGAGCCTGCGCGTCCGGAGCCTGTGCTCCGCAACGGGAGAGGCCACAACAGTGAGAGGCCCGCATACTGCAAAAAAAAAAAAAAAAAAGAGTAAGCAGCCCTGGGTGGCCATATTGGCCCTTGTGTGAGGTGAAACGTCATGGGTGCAGACAGTGGGGCAGGGGTAGGAGTAGCTGTCTTAGGTGGAAGGAGAGGCCATGAGAGAGACCACAGAGAGGTTGCTACTTTCTAGAGCCAGCCCCTTTACTGGAGGCTTCTGGAGTCCAGGTCATGCATCTCTTTGCAATAACCCCCCATTTCCAATGAGCTACCTTGAACCCCTGCCATCACATTTGTTCACTGAAGGCAGAAATACCAGCCCATCAGGGGCAGTGGGCCAATCACAGGAAGATGATAACCTCTGCTACCTTGAGGTAGCCTCAGGACCAATTGCCGCCCCATGATTTGGTGATAAAGTTTCCCCTTCGGTTGGTGCGTTCTCCTGAGCATGGCTCTGTGAACTGTCCCGGCCTCTCTCCCCTGCTCAGAGATGCTGTATCAACCGCAGGCTTGGGCAACATGCTCCCTGCAAGGAGAGGAAGTAGATCAAAGTAAAAGTCATTTCCCCAGATGGGAGAGAAGGCAAAAGGGGCAGAGTTTTCTCACCCCAGGCACCACCTGAGCCCAGCTTTGCCTGGCAATTTTATCTCCTCAGGTTCCGTCCAGCCTCATTTAAACATTTCAGATCTCTGAAGCCCAGAATGTCCACGAGAGGTTTTCATTTGCCACGGAATCAATAGTGCAAATTTTGTTCCATAAAGATCTGCCAAGTACAGCCCTAAACTTTTCTGAGTGAGAGTGCTGTTTCTTTCCCCAACATAGCTCCTGCCCTGCTGGATGTCCTCTGTGGCCCAGTTGCCCAGTCTTTCTGTGCCTGTTAGTTTTCTCTGCCTACAGAGGAATGGAACAGGGCTGGGGTGAGGCAGCAACAGCCCTGGGCCCTAAATGAGCTCTGTAGCCCCTCTGCGCCTCAGTGTTCTCATCTGTAACTTGGGACTAATACAACCTGCCTTTTCTGCTCTTAATGAGGCATTGTACAGGGAAAACCATGAGACACCTTTCTCCATACTCCTCACTTAAAAAAAAAAAAAATTTGTTCCCTCCTGGTTCCTGATACGAAGTTTCTTTCTTTTCTTTGCTTTTTTTTTTTAAAGCCCTAGGTTATCGTGATTTAATTTTTCTTACAGTTGCAGAGCAATTTAAAAGTTAGGTTTGGGTACCAGGTTCCTTGTGTTCCAACTAACATGTCATCAACATTCAATCAACATTGCCAGTCAGCTCGTAAAGACACGACATTAGTTATTGGTTCAGTACTCTTTACCCAGTGTCACACTTGTGCTACATTTTATTTTGTGCAGGATGCTGTATTAGTCGGGTCCTGGTAAGAAACACAGAGCACTGTCCGATTGAGTAACTTGATGAGTACATAACAAAGATGAGAAGAGTGGGTAAGGAAACCCTAAGAGATCATGTCTTTTACGGCCCCCTCCCCCCAGAGCTGAGTGAGGAGAGGGAGCTCTTACTGAGCCTGGAGAAAGAGCTGCTGTGAGGGCTTTGACCCGTTCAGCACATACCAGACTGACTTCCAACTGTCAGAACCCGCATTCCTTTGCCTGAGGGCCTCCTCTAGCAGGGAATCTGTCTTTGCTTTCTCCAGGGGAACAGCACTTGGCCAGTGAGGGATGGGAGCTGTGTATAAATACCCCAGCTCCCTCCCCTTGGAGTGAGAGAACTTTGAGGTGCATGTTCTAGACTGTATCTGAAGTTCCCCAGTGGGATTAAGTTCTGGTTGCCCATGACAACACACCTGTTATTGGCTTCTTCCCTTCTCTGTCTCACTTCCCCACTCGTCTCCTAGTGTTTCCTAGGATCCCTCCCAAATAAAGACTTACATCTGAATCCTTGTCTCAGGCTATACTTCTGGGAGAACCTTTGGGTGACCTATGGTGGAGGGACAGAGAGAGCCCATGGCGACCCACCATTGGTTGAACCCAGCCCTGGGACTACAATTTTGGGGTTCTTTCCAGAGCCCCAGGGCCCCCAGGAAGAAAAGGGCCTTAGCCAGGCCAAAGCCAGGGTCGCACAGAGCTGCTGTTACAGGCAGAGCCTGGTGGCTGGTGAAGACAGAGAGACAGACAGGAGGGTAAACACCGTGAGACGTGCTCCTGCAGCACAGGCTGAGGAGGTGGCCGGCGTGCTACAGCCCTCGCCCTCCGCCCAGCCTGCCCGGGCTGCCCCACGCTGGCCACTGCGTGACCTACCCGGGCCCACCTCCCCCGAAGCCCACCGCACTGCCTGCTCCTTCCTCCTCCCAGCCTGCTCAGACAAGCCCATGAATAGAACATTAAAGGTAAAACCTTCTAAAAGAAAAAGCAGCTCCCTGGTAGGAGTCACCCCATGAAATGTCAAATGCAGGAAGCCTTGCACGCTTCTCACTAATGGAGGCACCTTAGCCTCCATTCCCCACCATCCAATCGCCCTATAAATAAATCATTGTAAGAAGAATGCTGGTTTTCCCCCTAGGGCCTCATGAATCTCTCTATAAAAGCCCCCTTCACGATGTGTTGGCTCAGGTGCCCAGAGAGAGACATGGCGAACTCTGCTAGGACAATCTTAGAGGCAGAAGTAACTCTCATGCCACCTCTGTGGGCTGAGAGCTGGTAACTCAGCTCTTCTCCTGACTTGGGGAAGAATTTTTTGCTCCATTTCCTGCAGATCCACCCCGACCACAGGGCCACTGTCCTCTGGAATCAGCCCAGGACGCTACCAAGAGGCCTCGGCTCCGAGGGCTGCGGTGGTTTGTCCCCTGGCAGACATGTGATCAGTCATGCCCACCCACCCCTGCGTGGGCGGGTGAGCCATATACCCCTTCGAGCTTTGTTCCCAACACGTGGCATGCAGAGCGCTGGCCTGCCCACTCCCGGGGCCCCCACTGAGTGGCTCACCAGCCACCCGTGGTGCTAATGTCACGCTAGTGGCCCCAGGGTGGGAGTGCCGACCTAAGCGCCAGAGCCCACAGCTGAGCATTCGGGATGCTCAGCTTTGCCACAGTGGACCTCTGGCGTGCACTCCCGGAGCCTGCTGCATGCTCACCAGGTGTGTTTCTGCACACACACATAGAGTATTGTGCCAACCCTCTTGCTATGCCGGCACGGAGGCCTCCTCAGCACCTCTTCTGAATCACGTAGCAGGGGCTGTTTGCAGTTTCGGATCCCAAGTTCACTGACTGATTAGACAGTAATCACAGGTTCGGAAGCACCCCGCTGAATCTGTTAGATCTGACACCCTGCCCCACCCACACCGAGGAGGAGAGGCACTCCTCGCTCCAAGGGGGAACCCGCTCTTCCACACCGCGAGATCGGCTGGACTCTGCCTTTTCTTTTTTTTCTTTTCCAAACTGCAGGAAGAATGGGCCTCTCAGGTACGCAACCTCGGCCAGAAGGGGGCAGGAGAAATCCCTTGTGGAGGACAGCTCTGAGTTCTGCAATTACCACCCAGCTGACAGGGTAGGGCTGGACCATGGGAGCGCCCCCAGGAGTGAAGGAACATTCCAGAGGAGGAGGGGCAGGTGCAGGTGGAGGGACCTCCCTCATCCAGCCTGCTAACTGCCACCACCAGAGGCTGTTGCTCCCTAGTCACCGACCAGTTTGGGGTGTGGCTCCGTTAGCCAGTCCACCAGGACAGCCTGGAAGGGGACCCACGGAGAGCCACCTATGGAGAAATCCCAGCCCCCAAATAAACCATGGCTCCACCTTTCTTAAGGGCATGAAAGCAGGCAGGTTGGTGCTGGCCCACCGTCTCATCGTTGTCTGCAGTGAAGAATCCAGAGCAGGAGACGGTAGGGGAGGGGTGTGTCTCCCCAGACAGAAAGTGTGTGTGTGGAGGTGGACAGGGTAGAAGAGGACACGTGAGAGAGGGGTTCAGGGTATCAGGAGCCCCAAGTCCCAGCCAGAGATGTTCCTGGAGGAACACCAGAAGGGGAGTGCATGGGAACTACCAGGGAGCTCTGTAACAAGGCACAAGCGACTCAGCAGTGCCCGGCACCTCGCAAAACAAACGTCTTACACATCAAGGCAGATGGGCATGTGAGGCAGTGGAGCTTAAAGGTTAAGAGAGCAAGGAAAGGAGCGTGGCGGCAGAAAAACCTGGGATAGCAGCCTGGCCCAGTGTGCCAGCTGGGTGACCCAGGGCAAGGGAGTTCACTTGTCTGTGCCTCGGCTTCCTTATCTTGAGAGGAGGGACAAGCACAGACTGATCTTGATGGGTGATTGTGGAGATTGCATGAGGTAAGGCACGAAGTCCACTCAGCTTGGCCCGTCACTAGTTATAAGCAGCTATTGTCAGCATGTGGACAGGGATTGGCGTAATCGGATTCAAGGCAGGTTGGGAAGAACAGTCCATCCCCGATGCCCACTTCCAGCTCGCATCCATCCCTCCTCCCAGCAGGCTTGGCCAAGTATGCTCTGAGACCCACATGGCTTCCCCTTGCTCTAGTGATGGACACCAAGTCAGCCGTGCCTCTTCTCCCCAGTTCAACGACATCCAAATGTCCCTGCTCCTGGGCCCCCTTGCCTTGGAGTTGATGTCTCCCTAGGTCTTCTCCCAAGCCTTGAGGAAGCCCTCGCCCTGGGGTGCCTGCCTCACTCGTCTCTCAGACTCACTTCTACCCAGGGTGGCCTGGTCAGCTCACCCTGAGGAAAGGGCTGCTTCCAGCGCTCTGCACGGAGGTCCTGCCTTCTGCTGTCCCTGGAGGCTCTGTTCCCGTTTCGCCAGTTATTTTGCTTCCTCGGCCATCTGTTCCCTCCCTGTCATCTCCTCTCTGCTTTAACCTTAACCACCACTTCACCGCAGATGGTACCAGATCCATTCTTGACATCCTTCATGATGCCTGCCCCCTCCTTCTCATCTCCAGAGAGTGAGCTTCTGCTCTGTCCTTTCTCAGGCCCTGACTCCAAAGCTTGGAGTTGGATTCACCCCCCACAAGGTCCCATTCACCCTCCTCGGTCCCATCTGCTGTCAACCCTGTCACGGGTCAGGGGGCCAACACCTACCCTTTTCCCCGTCTTTTCCTTTTCCTAATGAGACTTCCTCTTTTCAAACTTGGCCGAGAACGTCTCCTGGCGTCAAGTCCACTGTTTGCTCTGGTTATCCACCTGGTCTCCTAAAACAGAGCTGTTTAATCCTCCGGGGCGGGGGGGTCGGGGTTGGTAGCCTGAATCTGAGACCAGAAACTCAGGTTCATTCTTGCAGTAAAGGAGCCAGTATGTCCACGCTGGGAGTTTGGGTCCTGAACAGTTCCTCTGTAGAAAATGGACCTGGAAATTGCAGTGAGGAGTTGGCCCTGTGTTGGCATGACAGAGATGGAACCAAAACACATTTTCCACATTGTGTGAGCTCACAAAAGGGGAGCATTGCACTGCTTTCCTTGCTTTTATTCTGGATCCTGGTGAGAAAATGCATGCATGGACTTTATTTAGCAACTCACTCTGCCTCTCCTCTCTATTGAGGTGACCTGGTGCTCCCCTAAAATTCTTCCTCTTGGCTTCTCTTTGCTGGCATAAGGACCAGGAGCTTTGAGGAAAGAAGTCCGGAAGCTCCTAAATAAGGAAACTGTCTTGGTGTCACTGGTTTCACTAGGCTGCCTTACTTGAAGGGGACAGAATTGGGCTGGGAAGACTGAAATCCCACTTCTGTACCTGGATTTGGGCTAAAAAGCCTCATATCTCAACCCTCTAGACAGGGCTCTTGTATTTCCCCTCTACACTTTCTCTAGCAGAAAGGAGAGTGTCTTGGCTGTCCATGGAACACTCTCCACTTCCCTTCTCCACTGGGGCTAAGGAGGGCCATGTCACTCATAGCTCCAAGAGGAGCCTGCTTACACCTGGCCACGTGGAGACTCTCTGATTCCCTAGGGAACCTCTGGATTCAAATCAACCAAGCATCTGACAACCCCACGGTCCCCCTACCTTCCCTTCTTCCCACAAAGGAGACCCAATCTAGACACTAGGCGAGCCCATCAGGCTATGGAAACCAAAAGAACAAAATGCATCTTACTGGGTTGCAGGCCTTAATCTAGCTCTTGCTGAATTATGCAGGGATGGCATTAACTTATACAAATGAGTGTGTTTGACTGATTTTGTGGTTGATGTACAGATAAATTCTAATGAAAGACAGCTACAAGATTTTAAATTATTAATTAGACTGCCACTTAACAAAGCCTATTTGGCACTCTATTTCCTTGCTTAACAAGACAAAAACTTTAAGGTTCTGTATGCGCCCAGAGGCTGTTGATTTGCATTCTGTTTTTATAGCTCTAAAAATGAAAACCATAGATCCTGACCTTAAGCAGGCCGCTTCTTGCAAAGCAAAACCCCCAGCAGGCTGCCCTGCCTTCCTGGATGGTGCTGGGTGGCTCGGGGCCTCGCTTGCCCTGACCGCCTCTCATCTCTGACCAGAGGTTTGCTTTTTTATATCCCTGGTTCTTCTGGGGTAGGCCAGGAGATGGAAAAGCCAGCAGGGCAGCTGCTGAAGCCTAAAGCTACCAGCGCTGTCAGTAGCAAGATCCACTGAGAACGCAGGGCTATTCTGGTTCACAGAGGTAGGGCTGTGGCCAGTAGAGTCTGTTCATTAAGAGATGCAAGGCAGGGCTTCCCTGGTGGCGCAGTGGTTAAGGGTCCGCCTGCCGATGCGGGGGGTGCGGGTTCGTGCCCCGGTCCGGGAGGATCCCACGTGCCGCGGGGCGGCTGGGCCCGTGAGCCATGGCCGCTGAGCCTGCACGTCCGGAGTCTGCGCTCCGCAACGGGAGAGGCCACAGCAGTGAGAGGCCCGCGTAACGCAAAAAAAAAAAAAAAAGAGAGATGCAAGGCAGCATCCCCAGTTCCTAAAATGTCCTGCCTGGAGACAGCACCATGTTAACTACAGTCAGACAACCAGCAATCAGAGGGACGACCCTTGTGGTCCAATCCCTACTCTCACCTTCTTCCTCCTCTGGGGTTTCTTTGCAGGATGGGTAGGGCTCGTGGTCCCCTCTTCTCCCAGGATCTAGGGAGGGCTACTCTTTCTTCATCTTTCAAACCCTTTTCCAAATCATAATTAAACTGTGAAACTCCCTCAGAGCCAGGACCCCACACAGGATTCTGCATCTGATAGGCAGGGAAACTACAACTACTATCTGAATCCATGCCATGATATTTTTGCCGGGAGCCTTTGGGAACAATTTGAGAAGCAGAAACTTCAAGGGCCACCTCTCTTGGCACTAGCTCCAGTCATATCTTTGTCTCTGGGCACACACCTAGAATCCACACAGAGAATCTGAGTGGCCTGTGTGTGTGTGTGTGTGTGCCTGTACGCGCAAAAGAGACCAGTCCTGGGGACCCGGATCAGGGGCCAAGGGAGAAAATTGCCCAGGAAAGGACCCAAATAGAAGTCCTTTGCCCACACCATGTCCCACCAGCAGGCTCCAGGCTGCTGGAGCCCAGCTCAGCCAAGTCCAGCAAAGGACTTCTCTGCTCTGCTTCCCTCAGGCCAATCCAGGTGGAAGCCTCTTTGGTTGGTAGAACCTCTCCTGCCAATGACGCTGTGCAGGAAGGGAAAAATAGCCCAAGTGGCAAATACACGTGACTGCCAGGCCTCCAGTGACCACCTCTTGGGCAAGGTAAAGAGCCTCCCCCTGGGGAGCGGCCCCCAGAATGCATTGGACTCATCCCAAGCTGTGCCTCTGGCTAGCAAGGATGGGAGAAAAAGGCTCCTGGAGGCTGCTCAAGCCTCCCTGGGCACTTAAACCATATAAATAAAGTGCGTGGGCTGCTTCATGGCTCGTTTTTAACTGTAAACTGCCAAAAGACAAAAGACAAAAAGGGAGATGTCAGTTCCTCTCTATTATCTCCATCACAGACCTGCAGCCCAGACATGGCGGCCTTTAAAACTGCCTGGGAAGCCTTCCCCACTGGGGCAAGTTTGCACGCTCCTGGCCCAGGCTGCCCAGACCTCGGCCTGCGCTCGGCTGCGTAAAAAAGCATCCTCTCTGTGCAGACACACTCTGGCCAGCACCGCCGGTTGCTGAAAAGGCTTTTAGTCCCTTTCTGCTGGGAAAAGGAACTGGGGTGTATCTGTGAAGTGGTTTCTCCAACCAGCCGCAGAGACTTTTCCCACCCACGGTGAAAGGCAGTCAGCGTTTCCCCCCTGCACTGCACCGACCCACGTGGAGGGCACAAGTCACACACAAGTTTGTGGATATTGACACGGTGGGGCAACCGAGGCTCCTGGGTCGGTCTGAGACAGCCGGGACCACCACACCGCCTTTACTGCTTCCAGCGCAGGCGTGGTTTCTTCACCTACCTGTCCGACCTCCTTATGGGGTCTCTTCCATCACCCCCCACATCTACTCCTCCCCGCCCATCTCCGGGCTTTGCTTCCCCCTTCTCCGCCACCTCCCCCCTGCCCATTTTCTCCTTCCCCATCCTACTGTGAGGTCAGAATCCTGTGCTTACGACACCTCGGTCTGTTGCCATGGAAACAGGGGCGGATTAAGGCTGGAGCGCGGAGCGCAGGGATCAGGCCCCTCCGCTACCTGAGCACCCGCCTCAGCTGGCTCCCGCAGGGCCCGGGCAGCCAGCCGCAGGCGCCCGCGGCTCATCAGCCGCTTGGCCCGGGCCAGGGACGAGGGGGTCCCGACGGGGCGCCGCAGCCCACCCGGACCTGGGAAGGGAGAGAGGTAGATGCAGAGGCCCGGGCAGCGGTTGGCGGAGCCCGCGGGCTCACGGCGTGGTCACCTGCCCTCCCTGGGCCCTGGGGACAGCTGCCGGCGCGGCAGCCACGTGGGGGCGCGGCAGGACTTCCCCAGCGACAGCGCCAACTTTGCAGCGCTCAGCTATGAGCCCGACAAGCCCAAGGGTCGTCGTGAGGTGGTCGCGGGGCCAGCTCTTAAGTTGAGACTGGCTCCGGCCGCGCACGCTCCAGGCACGGCCTCCGCCTTCGCATCCCTTCGCTCCAGGCAGAAGGAAAGTTTGAGGAACCGATCAGCAGGGGCTAGCCACCAACCCTCGGCCGCTGGGTGTCCAGAGCCCGCCGCTGAGGACCACCAAAGCGGGGCTGCAGGGAAGGTGCCCGGCTCCGGGCCCCACCTGGGAACCAGGACGCGCAGTGAGCGAGCGCCCGGGCCGCGCGCTGACTGACCGCCAGCTGCACCGGAGCGCAGTCTGGACCCGGCCCCGCCAAAGCGGCAGAAGCTGGCGGCGTGTGCCCGCGCAGGGGATGGAGCCTGCAAGTCAAAACTTTATACTGGCAAAGCTAAGGTCCCAGGAGGCCGGCTTCCCTTCCATCAGGGGCAGCTCACTGTGGTCTCGAAATGACCTCGCCGAGCCAGATCCCTAGGCCTGGCCGCTTGATCCATGGAGCAAATCCCGTGTCTCGCTACTGGCCCCAGTCGGGGGCTGAGCTCCTCCAGCAGCACTTCCTCGGCGGGTGCGTCCCCGCGAAGCCCGCCAGACTGCCCAGAGCTGCTTCCCGGGCCCGGAGCCTCGGCGCCTGGCAGCTCTCGGGCGGCTCCCAGGCTCGCGGCTCTGCCCCGTGCGTATCCAACTCCAACTTGCCCCTGCGGCTCCAACTCACCTTTGCGAAGCATGTTGGCCGCGGGGCCGCCACTCGGAGGTCGGCCTAGGCGCGCTCCCTCCCAGGGTCCGGATTCAAATCCTTGGGCGCTGGCTGCAGCTAATCCGAGTGCGTCGAGGCGGGGGCAAACCGGGGATCCGCTTGTGCCCGGCGGCCCGGCCCCGCAGGGGCATGGTGAGCCCGAGCCCCGCGCCGAGGGCACCGGCGCCCACCAGCAACCGCGGCGCTGCCTGGCAACCCCGGGGCGAGCTGCTTGCTCCGCGGAGCTGGCGGCCTGCTTCTGCAGCCCCGAGCACTTTGCAGGCGGTTTTGAGGGGGGACGCCGCCCCCCGGCCGCCCGGCCGCGGCCCCCTCCTTTCCGCCCCCTCGGGCCGCAGCCGCCGCCGCGGTTGCTGCAAAAGGGCGCTCGCACGCACCGCCAAGCTCCGGGGAAAGCGCCCGGCGCGCGTTTGCAGGACCGTGCGATCGGCGGAGCGGGGCGCCTCCCTTTCTCCCCCCCGGCTTCCCCCACCTCTCCTCCCTCCTTCCCTCCCCCGCTCGCTAGCTCCCTCCCTCTCTCTCTCCGCTCCCCGCCCCCGCTCACGGAGCGCCTCCCATACAAAATTTATGAAAGTGCTCTCAGCTCGCGGTGCTGAGCGCCGTCTTATTCCCAGGGCAGCGGCGCTCAGCCTTGCGGCGCCGCCTCCCAAGGTGTTTTCGCTGCGCCCGACCCCGGGGACGATCCTCGGCCTGCGGCCGTCCAAGTACCTGCCCTAGTCCCCGGGCCAGTCGTCGGGCCACTCGAGAGCCCCTCCCGGGCCCCGTGGGCTTCCCGGGGCTCGCACCCGCCGCCCCACCCCACCCCCACCCCCCGCTCGCCCTTCGCGGATGGAGGTCACCGAGAGAGGCAGCTGGAAGCGTGCGCTCTGCCCACCGGCTGGGATGCGAGGACCGCCGCCCAGAGTCCCCGATTACAAGTCCGCACCCCTGCCCATCTCCTCCCTGGCCGGCTCCTCTTCCTCCTCGGAGGCTAGACGGCTCCTCCTTGCCCAGGATAGCTCCAGCAGACCCAGCCGCATCGCATACCGAGACCCAGGACACTATCCTTTTTGAGGGGTGGTGTGGTGTGCCCCCTGGCTGGTCTACACACCTCAGCAAGCATTGGGGAGGCCCAGTTGCATATTCTAGAGAGGGAAAGACTGGTGTGGGGCTCAGGCAAGCTATCTCCGCCTGGGAGGGTGGGGGGCTCTGTTCTCCCTCAGTCTACACAGACCCCGCCCGGGGCTTCGTGGAAAATGGAGGAGGCACCGCCTAAAAAGCAGGTCCCACAGGGGACCAGTTGGACTGAGCTTAGAGAAGGTTCAGGCCAGATGAGTCCTGGGTGGAGGCCGGCACCCCCTACTGGCCTGGGATAAGAGGGGTCCTGGAGGGGGGAAAGAGTGGGCTAAGTCACCCTTTAAAGGCACATTTATTGAGGGTCTATCATTGTAGAGTACTACTGTTCCCCGGGGATTCAGCCAATGAAAAAGGCAAGGTTCCTGCCCTTGTGGAGTTTACAGTTAATAGGGACAATTGAGGAAAGTCCAGATGAGATGGCGCTTGGAAGAAGAAACAGCCAGGTATTGTTCTGGAGCTGATATGGGCAGATCAGGGAAAGCCGCTCTGAGCAAGTGACATCTAAGCAGAGATCTAATTGAAGTGAGAGGGTGAGTAGTGTGATTCCTTGGAGAAAAACTTGTCATGATCGGAAGGTCAAAAAGAAGGCCATTATCATTCATTCACCCATACATGCATTCAACCACACTGAGGCTCTGGGTTTGTGCTAACTACCTAGGCTTGGACTTCCAGAAGTTTATGGCACAGTTGGGGAAGACCCACAAGCTATCCTAGAATGCGACAGGAAGAGATACAGAGTGTGGGAGGGGGCTCTGCTAGCTCTGTAGGGGGTGGGGGGGGAAGACCATCCAGAAAGGCTTCACAGAAGAGATGCCGTTGGTCTTGAGGGCTGAATTCATCAGGCTGAGAAGGTGAAAGGCCATTCCAGGCAGGAAAGAATGTGCAAATGCTTGGAGGTGAGAGAGTTACCTTGTTCTGAAGATTAAGAAGATTGGTCCGGAACTACCATGGCAGTCCAGTGGTTAAGAAGGAGCTTGCTTTCCAATGCAGGGGGTGCAGGTCGATCCCTGGTCGGGGAGCTGGGATCCCACGCGCCTCTTGGCCAGGAAGCCAAAATGTGAAACAGAGGCAATATTTAACAAATTCAATAAAGACTTTAAAAATGGCCCACATCAGGGCTTCCCTGGTGGTGCAGTGGTTAAGAATCCTCCTGCCAATGCAGGGGACATAGGTTCGAGCCCTGATCCGGGAAGATCTCACATGCCGTGGAGCAACTAAGCCTGTGCGCCACAATTACTAAGCCTGCACTCTAGAGCCCATGAGCCACAACTACTGAAGCCTGCGCGCCTAGAGCCCATGTTCTGCAACAAAAGAAGCCACCGCGATAAGAAGGCTGGGCACCACGAGTGCAGCAACGAAGACCCAAGGCAGCCATAAATAAGTAAGTAAGTAAGTGAATAAATAAGTAAAGTCTATATAAAAAATGTTCCACATCAAAAATCAAATCTTAAAAAAAAATTGGTCCATCTTGTGGGAAAAGAAGGTGAGGTATTCTCTTAGCCTCCACCAGCTGCAGAGCTGGACTGAGCCACCCCATCTGAGCCCTGCCAGGCAGACACTAGCTGAACTCAATGATGCTGAGAGCTGCAGGGGCCCTCCACCAGTAAACCAATGTCAGCGAGGTTGAACAACTTGACCAGCTTCTCACAGCCGATCAGCGCCAAAGTATGGGCCTGAATCAGGACGTGCTGATCCTCCTTCCATCTCCTCAAGCCGCCTCCCCATGACCCCCTGCCCCACAATCTCCAGTATCTTAGGCAAAGTTGGCTGGGGCTGGGCGTGAGTGTGAGAAGCAGAGTTATTTCAGTCCTCTGGTTGGGTGCTGTTTTGGAGTCCAGCCAGGGAGTGGGGGCGACCGTGGGTGGGTGTTGTAGTTTAATGTGGGGGGAGCGCTGTGCCCGCCTTCTTGTCAGGCAGTAATTACTCAGACTGCTGAGTAACTCTGGCAGGGAGACCCCCATGGACAGATGGAGGTGTTCTCCGCCTAAGTTGAGTAACAGCCCCCAGTGTCCTGCACTGCAGGGTCTTGGGGCACATGCTCACCTCCTAATGGGGGCCAGGGCAACTCATTTAGGACAGGCGCTGTGGGGCAATGTTATAAAAGGATGGGGGACTTCTATCACCAGTGGGCCCACCTCTGCCTAGGGAAAGGCTCTAAGGGATATGGGGCCTGCTAGGGAGAAGCCATTACTCTGCTGGAGCCAATTTTTCCCCCTTGGAACTCACAGCTGCAGCCAGAGCTAAAGCTGCCCACAGGCTGGGCCTTAGTGTCCTGAATGGGGAGGGGCTGGACTCACGGGGTCCCTGGAATTGAGATCCTACACCCTAGGGGTCCAGAGAACCTGAGGGAATGGGTAAGTGCAGGCTGGACTCTTATCAGGCTGATGGGGTGTTCCTTGGACCCATGTTGGCCACATTCCTGCCCAAAGCTGTGATTGTCCTAAGAGCATCAGTTGGTGGTCTGACGGGCAGAGCACTGACCCCTTCTGGTCCTCCCCTTGGCTGCTCATTCCCAGCCTGCCCAGCCAGCTCTCCTCTCTGGGCGGTCTCCCAGGCAGAGCCGGTCCCTGGCTGCTTGTTTTTCACTTCTCCCTGCACCTTAATTAGGAGTTTCCAAGCAGGGAGGGCCTCCAGGGGAGCCCGAGGCCACAGAGCGCCTTAAAGGGCCAGCTGTGCTCACATAGAGAGCAGAGAGGAAGATGGTGCCAGAGGGCTGCGTGGGCAAAGGGCCCTGGGGGGACGATTCCTCTATGGGGCCGACCTTGCTGAAAGCCAGTCCTGCAGGTACTCTGCTCTTCCAAATGTCAAGGCTGTCTCACTGGCTACCCTGCCTTCTCTTTGAGATTCCAGAAGCTTATGCACTGATCAGGAGAGAGGCTTCCTAGGCCTGAGGGGCAGCCTAGGCAGGACAAACGTTGGCCAGAATCCCGAAGGTTTAGGCAGTCGAGTCCTTAGACTTCCCCACTCTGCCAGGAAAGCACCTTCAGGCTGGGGGCCTTCCCCGGTAGCAGTTTATCACAGGTGAACCTTCCACACTGTCGGTTCTAAAGGTGTAAGGGCAACCCAGCGCTCCGGAAACCAGCACCAAGACTCAACTTGGAACTGGCTCGGTGGGTGCTGAGTTCTGTCCTGTCCGAGCAATGGGGTCCTCTGAGGCAGGGAATGCGGCCCCACCCATAGGCATCCAGGTCTTATCAGGAGGGGAGAGAGTGAGGGGCGCTGAAGGAGGACCCTGTGGTGTCGCCATTTACAAGACTCCGCCCTCAGAACTGGGGTAGGGAGTCGGCAAATAGGAGGGCACTTGTCGGGGAGAACCAGGTTCAAGCTGCCCGGAAGGGGAGGAGGGGACAGGGTCGCCGGGAGAACGCAACCGCTGTAGCCGGGGACCACCAGGGGCTCCCGAGAGTCTCGACCTTCCCGGCTGACCTGGGAGCCCACTCTAGCCCCACCCCTATCTTTCTTCTTCACGGTCCCCGCCCCGCAAATCCCCGCCCCTCGCTGGCCGATCGGCGATCGATCGCACTGTCTGCGCTCTCCTCGTTCTTCTAGCGCTGTCTTTTTGGTCCCAACGTGGGCCAGCTGGTGATGGCGGCGCTGGTTGCGGCCGAGGCCACAGAGTCCGGCAGCCGAAACGGCCCGGGCAGAGGTGGGTGCTATAAGGCTGCGGCCTCCGGACCTCGCATCTCGGGGTAGGGCCTCCAAGTCAGGGACAGGACCCTTTAATGGCGGCGGCGCGTTTCTCCTCCAGACCCGGAAGGCCTTGCCGTCGCTCGCTCTGGGCGGCTGTCGCTGGAGCCCAGGACGACAGGTCTTTTGCAGCCTTAGGGCACGATCGGGAGCAGCCCCTCCTAGGAGCTTGTAGTCCTTAAGTCGGAAACGCTACCCCCCCTGCCTTGGCGGGCAGACAGACGCCTGAAGACTCACGGATAAGACGTACCCGACGGGGAGGGAAGGAGCCAGGCGCGTTGCCCCGGGCATTCCACAAGTGTGCCTTCGGGGAATGCTTCAGGAAAGATGCACAAGGTTTCATTCACCTGGCACTTATTGAGCGCCCGCTGAATGCCAGGCCTGTGCTAGGTGCAGGGACTGGACTGCAGCCCTGCCCTCAGGGATCTCACAGTCTACCGAGGAATGCTGACGTAAACAGAAGGTTACAGCCAAATGAAAAGGAAGCGCCTACTGGCCCTTGGGACAAATCGAGCTGCTACGACTAGCAGCTCCCACACCCCGACATCCACAAAGGGCTTGGGCCTCTGCCAGAGGAGCTTCTGAGAGGGGCGGTCCCAGAGACGCAGGCTTGTGTTTCATGGCCTTTGAAACATCTGAACAAGTACCATAGCAGTGGTAACATTCAAATCTGGACTTAGGGTCCCAAGCCTGCCATTCTAGTTCTCCACTGCACCATCACCACCACCACAGAGGCTGAAGTGTCAGGTCTGGCAGGATCCCTGGCAGAAGTTCTGGCAAATAGTACAGGCTCAATAAATATTCGCTGAATAAATCATTTCTCTCCTTGTCACATTCCCAAACTGTCTGGTGCCTAAAGGGAGACCAGGGTTGGGCTAAACTGAATTGTGGGGAGTAGGATGCAGATGAAGGGCTGCAGCCTTCGTAAAGGGCTACAATGTTTCTTCTCCTTTAATCAGGGGTTTGTAATTATTTGTGTACCTGCATTTGCCTCCACTAGACTACTAGCCCCTAAAGGGCAAGGTCACTTTTCTGTCCTTACCTGTTTGCCCACAGTCCTGACTAGAGTGTATTCTTTCCATCCTTCCTGGGGTGGGAAGTGGGGTAGAATGATGGAACTGGGGAATTTGTTAAGTCAGTTAAATGTATGGTGTTTATTTCCCTTTTGAATGAGGAGAGGGAAGAGTGCAGGAATTAACCAGTGTAGACATAGTCAGAGGGACTCAAGTAAGGAAGGCAGTCTTTTAAATTAGTACTTAAAACAGTTTGCTTATAGATCTCATATCTAGGATCTCAGAACTTCAAGGTGTTCTCAGGGGCTGGGAGGAGAGGGACGTTTTCCCAGACTGGTTGGGCTGGCTGGGCTCTTGGGGTTTCCTCAGGATTGTTCTCTATCAAGGAGCGGTTGTGTGGACTTTTTTTTCATTTGCCTCTCAGTTGAGTCCCCTAGTGTCAGCTTACTCTCCTGAGGTAAGAGCTGAGCCACACACTCAAGTCCTTGATTCCCAATAATCTCATAACATGGAAATTAATTATACAGATTTCCTCCTAGCTTAATGGGTTGTCTTTCCAGCTTCAGGATGAACTCAGTGGGGAAGAAGGCTGGGCCACTCCCCTTGGCATCTAGGATCTGGGCCTTAAACTTGGGTGGTGTTAACAGCTCACTCAGGTCTGGCTGTGGTTTAGGCCAGGCACCAACCAACTCAGGCCTTGCATTCGTCCTAGGTCGAGCCCCTCGGGGCCGCTTGGCCAATCAGATACCCCCTGAGATCCTGAACAATCCCCAGCTGCAGGCAGCCATTCAAGTCCTGCCTTCCAACTATAACTTTGAGATTCCCAAGACCATCTGGAGGATCCAACAGGCCCAGGCCAAGAAGGGTGAGCCCATAAGCTTTGAGCGGGGATGGGGGAGGAGAGGTTGCCTGGCCGAGCCAGGGGCAGTGTCCCCATCCCAGTCTCTTCCCAGCCTTCTGCTCACGTCTCTGCTCTGTCTTGCAGTGGCCTTACAAATGCCTGAAGGCCTCCTCCTCTTCGCCTGTACCATTGTGGATATTTTGGAAAGGTGAGCCTTGGGCCACTGACGAAGCTGAACCAAGACCTTCCCCATGTCCATTACAGCTCTGCCTGTTGGCATCATTTTTTCCTTCTGGACTTCTGCCTTACCGTGTTCCTTCCCACAGCCATACACACACCAAGGGAAAACCCCCAAACTAAACTCCTAGCCTGCTGCAATCCCTGCTTGTCTCTATAACTCTCCCCTTCCCTAGAAGAAATCGGGAGGGAGAAATGAGTCAATTCCAGTATCTTCAAAGGTGGGCCCACAGCAGGTGGTGGAGCCTGAGGAAGAAGCTAAGAGTCCTCAGAGTTGACCCTGCAGTGGGCTGGGTGGTCAGCATGGGGTCTGGCTTGGGGGAAACTTTTTCTCTGGCACATTTGGAGGAGTGAGGCAGGAGGGGCTTGGCAGAGGGAGAAGCGCATCGGAGATGGTATTCAGTTCCTCTGCCTCCCTCATCTGAGTTTCTTCAACACAGTGAGCCATCCTTGGGGGGGGGGGGTGAGTGCTCAGCCATTTGGAACCAGCACAGGAACAGGGAGGGCGAAAGAAGAAAGGGGAGGTCACCTCGTGATGGGAACCTCCCACTCCCCTGCTGCCGCCCTACCCCCACCCGGCTCCTCATCCCCGCAGCCACAGACTCACTTCCCTGCTCCCACCCTCTTGCCCCTTGGGGATGCTCTCTGGGGCTCGGGCCAATTTGCATACATTTTAATCTATAAAAAATTAAGTGCTCTGGCTGACTCAGACGCCTGGGCTGCATTCTAAGGAGCTGAATTATCTACTTCTGTGCACAGCCTGATTTGGGGAGGTGGGGGAGCTGCCTGGCAGCAGCTCAGCTTTTCGCACCACACCCCCAGGAGAGGAATGGGGAGACCCCCTGACACTGAGCCAGACTCCATGCCCCAGGGGTGGGTCTCAGGGAAGAGCTAGTCCTCTGGCCCCATTCCTGTGGTGAGTTCAGGGAGAGTGGGGTCTTCCCCAGCCACCCATCCCCCAGTGATTCAGGCCTGGCAGCAGATCCCATGGCAGTGTGCTGGCCAGAGCCCACTCTTCCTGACGCATGAGGTGTGTGGGTGGCGCCATGTGCTGCGGAGGAGCTGTCCACGGGTCCCCCCATCCCGGGCACAGAGGGCCCCGACTAAGGGTGGGGAGGTAGCAGGGGGTCTGGGCGATGGGGAGGCTATGTGTATCCCCACACGCGTGCCCACACACACGTCACGGTGCCAGGGTGTGGGAGTGGGTGTCTTCACCCCTGTGTGCATGCTCATTGCTCTGGGTGGGAGGAGTTGGGGCGGCGGAGGTCTGTGTTTGACCCCCTGTATGCCAGGCTGAGGGTTGGGGGTCCCTCTTGCAGTCTGAGCCTGGGCAGAGGAATAAGGTTGCTAGAGTCCGTCCTCATACCGCTACGGTTCCAGGAGCTGCTGCCAGGCCTGGGGGAGGTAGCAGCTGGGCCCCTCCTACTCTCTTGGCAGAAGTGGCAGCTGCCAACCCAAGGGATTGGGAGAGGTAGGGAGAGTGGAGCTGGGCCCTGAGATACCTCCACAGTTAGGTTCTCTGCTACCTCCTTGTGTCACTGTCCCATTGTTCCCCACCCCGACAGGTTCACGGAGGCTGAAGTGCTGGTGATGGGTGATGTGACCTACGGGGCTTGCTGTGTGGATGACTTTACCGCAAGGGCCCTGGGAGCTGACTTCCTGGTGCACTATGGCCACAGCTGCCTGGGTACGGCAGACCAGGACACCCACACCCTGGCAGGGAGGTGGGACTGCACGCTCATCCCCATCACAGTGCCTTGTCCTGCTTGTATGCACAAGGTCCCTCCCGGTTTCTGGGATGGCCTTGGCCTTCCTGCACTGCAGGTGAATCTTTCCTTTGGATTTGGTTGCCTTGGAAACCATGCTGCCATCCCAGATGCGGGTGTTTGAAAGGCTGTTGGTGGTAGAGCAGGCTGCGCCCCCAGCCGAGTGACAGAGATGGAGCTTCTCAAAGACCCATGACAACACCCTCCCCACCGCCCCCAGCCCCTCCCTCTAACCCTCAGGCTAAAGCCACTGGTCCTGGCTACTCAGAAACCTCGGCCCGGGCCAGGCCCTCTGCCCCTCCTGCCTTCTAGAACAGTCTCCTGAACTCTTCCCTCCTCCCAGTTCCCATGGACACCTCGGCCCAAGACTTCCGGGTGCTGTATGTCTTTGTGGACATCCGGATAGACACTACCCACCTCCTGGACTCTATCCGCCTCACCTTTCCCCCAGCCAGTGCCCTTGCGCTGGTCAGCACCATTCAGTTTGTGTCAACTTTGCAGGTAAGTGGGCAGACAGTGGCCAGTCTCCAGGCTCTTCCTGGATCCCCATGGCAGGTGCTCCAGGCTGGTCCTATGGCCCTGCCTCTCCTTCCCCATCCACTTGCTTCCCTTCCCTCATTATCCCTACAGGCAGCTGCCCAAGAGCTGAAAGCTGAGTATCGTGTGAGTGTCCCACAGTGCAAGCCCCTGTCCCCTGGGGAGATCCTGGGCTGCACGTCCCCCCGTCTACCCAAGGAGGTGGAGGCTGTTGTGTAAGTGAAACATGGGGTGTCAGTCATAGAGACACAAGAAATGTACCCTAGGAGGGAGCTGAGGTTCATCATTCAGGAAAGGAAACTGAGTCTAAAGCTCCTTAGCCATTCGCTCAAGGTCACCTTGCAAGATGGGGACCAAATAGGGTTTCAGGTTTCCTGTCTCCCTCTCCAGTGCTCTGTCCAGCATCCAGAAGGCTATGCCCAGGGTGGAGCAGGAATCAGGGCCTGATGGGGGGATGAGGGTGGGCTAGAAATGGTGGGACTATAATTGGAGAAGATGGATGGGCACGCCCAGGCTGCAGCCCTATTAATTTAGCATCCGGACAGCTAACAAGCAGGAGCAGCATGTCTCCTGCTGCCTAATTATTTTAGGTAATGGAAATGCTTAATGTTGTGTGAACGCAGCCAGCCCCAGAGCCGACAGCTCCCCCGGCTAAGACTGGGTAGGGGAGCCCCATTCCCAGCTAATGGCAGGGAAGGAGGGAGGGGCACTCCTCTGGCTCAGCCCCACCTCTGGGGCTGCTGATGCTGCTCCCACAAGCCTTGCTGCACCCACACAGCACATCCCTGCCCCTAGCAGGCCCACATCAGGGCCTTCCCCAGCCCAGACCTGGTAGCCCTGCTCCCTGAGGGGCATTCTTCCTGTGCCTGTGCCTACATAACTCTGAGCTCATAGATGCCTACCCCTGGGGGCGTCATGGTGTGTGTTGGAAGGAGGGACACTGAGTGTTGGCCATTCATCAAAATTTGGTCTGATCTCCAAGACAGAAGGAGCTGCCATGCAGATTGTCTTCCATGCTCTGGCCTCTCCATGGTCTGGGAAGGTACTGTTAGGGACAGCATCTCCTAGGCATGCTTGGTACAGCCTGATGGGTAAGCCTGGAATCAAATCCCAGATGTACTGCTTAATAGCTGTGGGACTTTGGGCAAGCTTCTTAACATCCCTGAGCCTCACTTGTATCTTCTGTGGAATGGGGATACTATAGGTAGCAGCTTGGAGGGTTACCTGATAGGACTGAGTGAAGTCATACATTCACTGGGTGTTTAGCCCAGGCCTGGTACACGGAAGGCACAAGCCCAGTAAACAGTGGCTGTTATTACAACTCAGTAACTGGACCCAAGAGCTAGTTTGGGCAGAGAGTAGCCAGTATATACCCTGAAAGCTCATTTATGGCATAGATGACACCCTGAACACTACTTCCCACATCTATATTGAGCTAGGTGAGGGAGAATCTGTCCCTCCACCTCCAAGTTAGGATCTAGATCTAGAGCCTTACCGTGGTCTTGGCTGTCCCTTTACTCTTCCCCCAGAAGGTCGGGGTGGGGAGAGGTGCAGTTCTTAGATTCTGTATTACCTAGCTAGAGGGGCCTTAATGGTCATCCAATTCAAACTTATTTCACGTGTGAAAAAACCAGGACGGGGTCTCCCCTGGTGGTGCAGTGGTTAAGAATCCGCCTGCCAATGCAGGGGACACGGGTTCCATCCCTGGTCCAGGAAGATCCCACATGGGGCGGAGCATCTAAGCCCGTGCGCCGCAACTACTGAAGCCCACGTGCCTAGAGCCCGCGAGCCACAACAAGAGAAGCCAGCTCAATGAGAAGCCCGTGCACCACAACAAAGAGTAGACCCCACTCACCGCAACTAGAGAAAGCCGGCACGCGGCAACGAAGACCCAGTATAGCCGAAACAAAAACAAAAAACAGGGCGGGTGGGGTGGCGTGGGGTGGGGTGGGGTGGGGTGGGGTGGGGTGGGGTGAGGGGGGCGGTGTGTGTGAAATGATGCTTTGTCCCAGTTCACATACACAGTCAGCAGCATAGCCAAGAACTCAGTCCTCTGGACCTCCGAGCCAGTGCCTGCTTCTTCTGGTGCCCCACCCCACACTTACTGTCCCCTTTCTCCCCCCTGCAGATATCTTGGAGATGGCCGCTTCCATCTGGAGTCTGTCATGATTGCCAACCCCAGTGTCCCCGCTTATCGGTATGGACTGAGCTGGGCTGACCAGCTGGGAAGGGGGTGGGGTTCTCTGCCACTGAAACCCTCAGTCAGCCCAAACTTCCTCATCCCTTGGCCACTTAACAGCCCCCGGCCCTAAGGATCTGAGGCACTTGGGTTCTGAATCTGGGTATCAGGAGAAGGGCTGCTGCTGCACAGCACCTACCCATCCCCTGGAATCACACCTGGATCCTAGACCCCTCTCCCACTCTTGCCTGCTCGAGTTGTGGAACTGATCTTCCCAACGACAATCTCTGCTCTTGCCTCTGTTCTTAATTGCCTGCATGGAGCCTGAGGGTTCAGGAGACCAAGGGGCCCAGTCAGGGAGCTGTGTATATAGCACAAATCCTGTAAGTGGCTGTCACTGTGACCATGACAGCTTCTTTTCCAGATACGACCCGTACAGCAAAGTCCTGTCCAGAGAGCACTATGACTACCAGCGCATGCAGGCCAACCGCCAAGAAGCCATAGCCACTGCCCGCTCAGCTAAATCCTGGGGTCTCATCCTGGGCACTTTGGGCCGCCAGGGCAGTCCCAAGATTCTGGAGGTCAGAGGGCTCAGGATGGCCTCTGGAAAAGAGGACTAAGTGGGAACCGAGCTGGGAAAATCAGTAGCCTAAGGGATTTAGCTTTGGCTGCTTGATCGTGGGGACCCCAGCTCTGCTTCTGTCTCCCAACAGCACCTGGAATCTCGGCTCCGAGCCTTGGGCCTTCCCTTCGTGAGGCTGCTGCTCTCTGAGATCTTCCCCAGCAAGCTTAGCCTTCTTCCTGAGGTGGATGTGTACGTTTCCCCACCTTTCCTGTCTAGCTATGACTGGCTAAAAAAGCTTAGAGTCTGGGTCCTTCCCAGCACCTGTTGAAGGCTGGAGTCGGTGCTTCCATGATCATGGAATTTCAGTGTTAACAGAGCACCCGTCCAGCAGGGACTACCCTTGGCTGTGGGTCTTCCCTACTTTGTCTGGCTTGGGGGCTCACAGGCAACGGCAGCATCATAGTCATTCTGCGTGAGATGAGTTGGAGGGGTGGTTGGCACCTGCACTGTACCAGGCACTAAATTTGATTCTGGGGATACTATTGCACATGAGCTGCCCAGGCCCTCCCTTCAGAAAGTTCATAGTCAGTGGAGGAAACAGGAGAAAACAAGCAACACCATAGTGTTATTCTTTTTTTTTTTTTAAATAAATGTATTTATTTTTGGCTGTGTTGGGTCTTCGTCGCTTGGCATGGGCTTTTTCTAGTCGCGGCGAACGGGGGCTACTCTTCGTCGCGGTGCGGTGGCTTCTCGTTGCGGAGCACGGGCTCTAGGCACGCAGGCTTCAGTAGTTGTGGCTCGCGGGCGCTACAGTGCAGGCTCAGTAGTTGTGGCGCACAGGCTTAGCTGCTCCGCAGCATGTGGAATCTTCCTGGACCAGGGCTCGAACCCGTGTCCCCTGCATTGGCAGGTGGATTCTTTTTTTTTTTTTTTTTTTGCTGTACGCGGGCCTCTCACTGCTGTGGCCTCTCCCGTTGCGGAGCACAGGCTCCGGACACACAGGCTCCGCGGCCATGGCTCGCGGGCCCAGCCGCTCCGCGGCATGTGGGATCTTCCGGGATAGGGGCACGAACCCGTGTCCCCTGCATCGGCAGGCGGACTCTCAACCACTGCGCCACCAGGGAAGCCCGGCAGGTGGATTCTTAACCACTGTGCCACCAGGGAAGTCCCCATAGTGTTATTCTAAACAGTAGTAGGTGACAGTCTTTACTTTAGAATAGTAAGCATGCATTGGCTGTGTTGGGCACACAGCCATGTTCTTCAGCATGCTGCCCAGGAACAGGGGGGCCCCCCCTTTGATCTGACGTGACTTCCCCTCCCAGGTGGGTGCAGGTGGCATGTCCACGCCTCTCCATTGACTGGGGCACAGCCTTCCCCAAGCCGCTGCTCACACCCTATGAGGTAACACCACGTTTTGAAAATCCCTGGGAGAGAGTGGGCTTTGCTCCTAGTTCTGTGGGTGGGTGGGCAGCACTTAGTTACAGCTGAGCCACTTCCTAGCTGTGTGGCCTTGGAAGTCCCTTCACCTCTCTGAACCTCACATTTCCTCTCTGTGCTATAGGGATATAATAGGACCTTCGTAGGCCGTCGTGAGGGCAGAATTAAATAATCCTGCGTAGAAAAATGTTGGCAGATGTCACTGTCCGGTGTTTCTCCTCTAGGCGGCAGTGGCCCTGAGGGACATTCCCTGGCAGCAGCCCTACCCTATGGACTTCTACGCCGGCAGCTCCTTGGGGCCGTGGACCGTGAACCACGGGCAGGATCGGCTGCTCCAGCACCCGGGCCGGCCGGCGCTGGGGAAGGTAGGAAGGAACCTCAAGGAGGGCGGAGAGGCTTGGGCGCGGCCAGACATTGGCCGCCTCCTTGGTGACGCGAGCCGAGCCCGCCGCCCTGCGGCCGCTACGGGAAATGCGTGTCAGCGGGGTGGGGAACGTCGCGGAAGCGAGAC
The DNA here is from genome assembly GCF_964165515.1 of Mesoplodon bidens. Lineage (NCBI taxonomy): Eukaryota > Metazoa > Chordata > Mammalia > Artiodactyla > Ziphiidae > Mesoplodon > Mesoplodon bidens. Next base: position 17,663,058 of record NC_138179.1, read on the forward strand.
CGTGACCAAAGTCGGCCACCTCAGGTTCAGGAGAGGCCCGCGCGCCCCTTTCCAGCCGTGGCTTGCGAGGCTTGCAGCTGCAGAGACGAGGAGGTCGCGCCGCTCGCTCCCTGAAACGCTCCTTGGTCCCAGGTATCAGCCCCAGCTCTGGCCGGGCCGCACCCGCTCTCCGTTGTCATGGCAACGCCCACTCTCTCTGAGGCCCGCCTCCAGGGTGGTGCCGGCATTGGGTCCCGCCCCCTTACGTTCAACTTCCGCTCGGGGGAAAGACCGCTTCCGGTCCCTTGCGCTTGCCCAAAATTATGGCTACGTCCCCGCCTTTGCGAGTCTTGTGTCTGGCCGGTTTTCGGCAGAGCGAGCGGGGCTTCCGCGAGAAGACTGGAGCGCTGCGGAAGGCGCTGCGGGGTCGCGCAGAGCTCGTGTGCCTCAGCGGCCCGCACCTGGTCGCGGACACAGCGGGCCCTGAGGGCGCCGGGCCACACCCCGGTGAGATGAGCCCTGCCCGGAAATGCGCTCAGAGTCTTCTCTGTCTTGCCTCGTCCCCGTAACGCCTGCCTGCACACAGCCACCCTGTCCCTCCCCTCATTCCTGCCACCCTCCCACCTCATTCTGCCTATGCCCTCCATCCCTCCCACCCCAGCCCCTCGCTCAAATTCCAGCCTGGCCCTCCCAGACTTCCACCTTGTCTCCTCTCCAGGTCAGTCTGTTCCCCGCCTCATTTTCCCCAGACTTTCTTCTCTCCTCAGCGTCCTCTCTTTCCCTCACTCCCTTTCTCATTTCTTTCCCCCTGGATTTCCCCTCGTCCTAACTCTGAACTCTCCCCCTCACCGCTGTAGGGCCCTGCCCTCCGGAGGAGCAACCTCGAGGCTGGTGGTTTTCCAAACAGGAGACAGACGTTTTCTCGGCACTGGAAGAGCCCACGGTGTGCAGAGGTCTGGAGGAAGCCCTGGGAACGGTGGCACAGGCACTGAGCAAGCTGGGGCCTTTCGATGGGATCCTTGGTTTCAGCCAGGGGGCCGCGCTAGCAGCTCTTGTGTGTGCCCTTGGCCAAGCCGGCGATCCCCGCTTCCCTTTGCCCCGGTTTATCATCCTGGTATCTGGTTTCTGTCCCCGGGGCCTTGGCCTCAAGGAAGCCATCCTGCAGGGCCCCTTGTCACTGCCTTCCCTCCATGTTTTTGGGGACACCGACCGCGTCATCCCCTCTCAGGAGAGTATGCAACTGTGTAGCCGATTCGCTGGAGCCATCGCCCTCACCCACTCTGGTGGCCACTTCATTCCGGCAGCCGCAGCCCAGCGCCAGGCCTACCTCCAGTTCTTGGACCAGTTTGCAGAGTGACAGATCAACAAATGCCTTTGCCTCTGCGTTCCCGCTCCACTCCCCATCCCCTAATGGGGACACATGATCTTGATGCAATCTCTATAATCCCTGTCCTCCCCTTCTTTCCCCTACTGTGACCTCAAGAGACAAATATCAATACTTAAGACTCAAATTATATAAGCCCAGCTCTGCACTCAAGAAAAAGAGGATTAGGAGGCCTAATGGACTTTGACCATGGCATCTGATATTCAAATATAAAAAAGGTCAGTGGAGCCCTGGATGAGTGGAGAGTAACACGAAAAGCAGAGACTGGCAGCACTGTGACTGGTACAAAATAAAGTGGTGATTTGGATTTTGAGCATCGTTTCCCTGGTATACACAGCAAAACTCATTTTATTAAAAAAATAATAAAAGTGGATTCCTGGCCATCCACACAGCCTCCAGGGCAGCACCAAGCAGGGAGGTGTTTCCAGTTATGAACCCCCAGGACAAGCTCATGCATGTGTGCACGTAGACACTTACACATTACTGGTGAAAGTCTTAAGTCCCAACCTGAAAGAAAGGAGGCCTCCCTGAAGCAGGGAAGAATTTACATCTGAGAAGTCTGGGGAAGAGATCAATTGGCAGGGCTCTGCCTGGGCCATACTGAGTTTTGGCTTCCTCCATCCTGATCCCTAAGAGTTGTGTGTTGGCCTGTCAAAACCTGGCTTCATATGTTCTCTGCTTTCTCCACCATAAGTCTTACCCCTCCGAACTATGAGCTTGAAGGGTGGGATGGTGCTAGACCTTAGACCTTGATGGAAGCCAAAGATAGCACAGAAGTAACCTTCTTCCAAACTTGGCCCTGTTTGAAGCGTTTGAGATTGATGCTACTCTGTAGAGATTGCAGCCAAGACCTAAGCAGCCCATCTGGCTTGAAAGTGGTGTTTTTCCTAGACACTCTAAAGACTGCTCAATTCAGCCATTTCCCCCACTTCCAGGGCCTTCATCCCCAGCCTGCCCTGCCTCTGCAGACTCACCAGCTTGTTCCTTTTCTGGAAGTTCGCAACAGGCCCTATCTGGCCCTCAAGCATGGCTGCCCCAAGTAGTTTAGTAATTGAGCAGGAATTGAGATTAGGAGATTGTAGCACAAATACTCTAGCCCATCCTGAGACGACAAGACAAATAGTCTGAAATCACCTGAAATTCTGAGTTCTTCACAACGGACAGCAGCTGTCCAAGATTTTTTAAAAAGAAAAAAAAAAAAAAAAAAAAGGAGTTACCTGCCCAGACAGACCCAGTTTACTGAGTCTGGAACCTTTACAGCAGAAAGTGGGGTTGGGGAGAAAGTTCTCTCTTGGTACAGTCTGCTACTGCCTTGTTCTTGGGGTTTTTTTTGTTTTGTTTTTGGTTGTTTTAAAGGGAGATCCCTTCCTTGGCAAAAGGAAGAGACTCTGAAATGGACTGAATTACTCCTATAGACCTGTTTGTTGGCTTTGGCCCATAGAATTTTAGAAAAAGTTGGGATTATGATACTTAAAAATTTTGGAATTTCACACAAATTCAGATTCTTGGCTTCTCTGGAAATAAGCAGTTCAGAATGGAAAGCAGTGAGTAGATCGGCAACTAAGGGCTCACGTGCCTTCGTGGCAATCACACAGCAAGGCCCCAAGCGGTGAAAATGAGGCCAACTTGCATACCACAGCTGCTGCTACTTGGGATTATTGGAAGGAGTAAAGGAGAGAGGGAAAGACATTTGGGGAATAAATTTTAAGGCAGGGCTTAAAGTTGGAAGGGTGAAGGTGAAGACCAGAGCAGTGTCCGGTGGAGCAGGAGTGAGGAGATAAAAATTCCCCTGAGAATCAAAATGCCTGACCTAGAAGGAAACAGATCATGTGGTCCACTGGTTCCCAACAACTGAGATATGTCCTCTCCCATCATGCCCTCCAGGAACAATGGGGAATCTTAAGGGGTTATTCCTCCCACCCTCCACACAGATTCCATGGACCATTTGCATCAGGATCATGTTAAACCTTGGATTCCTGGGGCCAACTCCAGAGCTACTGGGACCCAGGAATCTGCATTTTGACAAACCATCCTGGTCATTCTCATGCAATGAAATACTTGAAAGCCACCGCCTTAGAGAGTAGAGTGTAAGTCTCTGGTAAATATGTGTAATTTTAAAAAGCCCCCCATGTGATTCTCATGCACTCCACTAGGGAGAGGGAAGAAGCTCTGTTAAGAATCATTGATCTAACATTTTCAACTAAGGAAAATGAGGTCTAGAGGATAGGAAGAGGAATATAATTTATTGAGTGCTAACTATGCCAGACGTGCTAAGCAGAAGCTTTAGTTAGCTAGTTTAATGTCACAACTTCATAAGGTAGATACTGTTATTAACCTAATTTTACAACTGAGGAAAGAGGCACAGAGAGGCTAAGTAACTTACCCAAAGTTGGATTCAGATCCAAGAACTCCCATTCTTGACCTTTACTAGTCATTGCTTTCTCTGCTGCTTCACAGAAGATGAGCAGAGAGGCCACCACTCACTACTCTGGGACAGTATGTCCTGCGTGGGCCTCACCTTCCTAATCCATAAAATAGGTTGGCGGTGCGGTGCCCTAAGTGATTTTCAAGATACTAAAAAACTCTAACATTGTACAGTCAGTCCTTTGGTTTTTTCCCCTCTCTGACCACCTTCAGGTGGGTTCAGACTGCAAAAGACTTTGTCTCTTCTTTTCAAAACATCCCTACCATTTCTCTTTTCTACCTCTCACTTCACCTTAGTTCCTAAAGCTCTTGGGAGAGAGAGTCCCTAAGCAAAGAACCCTCAATAGCCCCAGTCCTAGAGCTTCTGCTCAGAGAAATGTGTCCCCCTCCCCTGTTCATTCTAAGTGCCCAGAGCTGGGGTCTCCCACCACCCCCCCCCCCTTACAAGGACATAGTAGCCTAAGAAAATACTTAAGATCGAAATAGCTTTCTGCTGTTTGCAAAGATTTTTACTTACGTGATCTTATTTGGTCCTCACAACAGGCCTGCCAGAAACGAGGGATTATTATCTCAATTTACGGAAGGCTCAGAAACAACATGGCCCCTTAACAACCAGTTGATGGTGATGCCAGGTTGGACCGCCTGCTTCCCAGTGCACTACTCCCATGTGCACACACTACAGTCTGCCCACAGATGTCCACCGGATGCCAGAATCAGGTGCATTTTAATCCAAGACCTCAGTGTCCTTGGGTGGGAAGAAGACAATGTGTGGGTGTTGATTAGCTGTGAAACCAGCACCAGCTGCCTTAGAAGTAGTTTAGAAAAGGAGGGGCTATGGAGAGGTAGAGAAAAATTGGATTAATGGGTGGCAGGGCTGGGCTGCATTAACCATTCCCAACACTGTCCCTTGGGAGGTCCTGAACCCAATATCCAACAGTCAGCCCGTGGGTGATGATGGTGGTGGCAGGTGACATGCAGAATGTTTTTGAAGAGGTCATTGCTTACACTTCACTGGCCCAAGAGGACTTCAGCTCCTCCGATATTTACTCTCCCTCTTTTGGGTTAATTTGAGACATTGTCTAAAACTGGAATACAGCATCTAGAGATGGACTGAGGTGAGGATGCTGGTATGTTCAGACAACGGTTTAAGGACTGGTTAACTTTACAAGTTTTATGGCTTCCTGAGGGTTGGGGAACCCTTCTTATCGTTCAAGACCCAGAGGGAAAAAGAGAGGGAAGAGGAGTGAGGGAAGGCTGTGACTCCATCAGGACATGGGTTCAAGGTTTACCCTTTGCCCTCTGCCTACTCAGCTAGGGGTTCCTGGAAGAGTGAGGTCGTGGCGCATTCAGGAAAACTTTCCTCCGTCTACCCACTTCGGTCCCCAGGATGCAAACATTTTTCCAGGTCCTAGCAGCCTCCCTCCCACCAAGGAGTTAAAAAGAACACAAATCCCAGAACTACCCCTTCTCTCACAATCCCCTGGGTGCAGTACCTCGGCTAGGAGGACAGGACGGTCATTGAGGGGGACGGTCAGGCATACTCCGCAGACCGCGCTTCTTTCTCTGCCTTGGTGGATGCCCAGCTCCGGAGTAGCCCGCCTCCCTGTGCCTCACCTCCCGCCACCCCCGCAGACACATGGGCTCTCGACTCGCCGCCTCCGCTTCCTCCTGCTCCGAGCCTCCCCCATCCCGGCCCCGGCTGTGCGCTGCGCGGCGCGGCGCGTGGGCGTGCTGCGGGGCGACCATGGCTGTAGACTGTTACCTCCGGTTCCCACAGTAACAATCGAAAGCCACGGTTGCCCTGGAGACGCGGGGGCGGGGCGCGCGCTGCTGACGGCACCACGGCAGCTCCAGTTTGGCTGACGTCAGGACCGCGGAGTTGGGGGACGGCGGCGGCGCGGGCGGGGGACGGCGCTCGCGGCAGGGGCCGGGCGCTGGACTCCTGGGGCTATGAGATGTGCGTGTAGGCCGGCAGCCCCTCAGTAGCCCTTGGGGACTGGGGACGGGACGGCTCGATGGCGGTGCCCGCGCCGGATCAGCACCGCGGACAGCGGCGGCGCGGGCAGCGAGCTCGGGGCTGAGGGACCCTCGGGGACAGAGGGGCCGGGGGCGCGGCAGGTGGCCGGGTCCGCGGTCCTGGGGCGGGGCCAGGCGTCGGTGGCCGTGACTGGAGACTGTTACTGAGGGCGGCCCGGGCAGTAAGCAGTCTAGAGCCAAGGTGCCGGCGCGCTGCCCGGGCAGGGTGGCTCCGTCGCCCGCAGCTGGGGGCGCTGCTGCTCCTCCTCCCCCACATCTCCAGCCCTTCTCTGACCCAGCGCTTGCGGACAGGCACGTGGCCCTTGATGTCAAAACCCTGTGACGTCAAAGATGTCCCTGCAGAGAGGCACTTCCGGCTGCGGGGAGGGGGAGGGCGATGGGGGCGGGGCAGTCCGGCTGAGGCCCCGCCCCCGCCTGGTCCTGAGAGGACAGCTCCTCCTGCAGAGGCGGGAAGTTGGGGGCGCTGAGGGACCAGCTCGACGGGACGGGGAGGGGCGCCCCCGGCTGAATGAGGGGAGGGGTCCCGAGAAAGCCGCGGCCAGGTCGGCGGGTAGGTGGGCGTCTGTCTCTCGCCGGCACCCCAGCTCAGCCGACCGGGGGCAGCGAGGCTGAGTCACCGCTCTGCGGGGAGGAGAGGAGGGGGTGCATCTCCTGGGGCGCCGGCACCTTCGTCCCACTTTCTTGGGAGGATGGCGCAGGAGCTCCAGGAAGAGCCGCAGGGACTCTGAGGTCCGTCCTCTGATCGACGCTCCTCCGAAGTGGCTGCGTCTCCATCCGGGCGCAGGCAGGTGCTGCACAGGGTTCTGCGTACGCCTCCGGCTCCGGCTCCAGCAGTTGCGAGTGGACCATCGTCCCCTCCACCCCGTCCCTAACCCCACCCCTTAGGGGCCCCTCTAACCTGCAGCCTGTCGGCCTCCTCCTTGCCCTCCAGTCCGTGTCCGTGCATCGGTCCATCTGTCGCCCGTTGGTCGGTCAGTCTCGCTTACCTGTCGGCTGTATTGCGTCCGCGCCCGCTCGCCTCCCGCAGCCGGGCTGGCGCGGCGGCTTTTATAGGCGCGCATAGTACTCGTGCGGCGGCTCATTCATGCGGCCGCGGCTCCTACACACTGACGCGCTGCCGACGTCAGCAGGGAATTTAGGAAACGGGAAGAGGGGCTATTTATAGTGGCGAGGCGGGGTGGGGGGATGGGGTGGGGGGTTGGGGACCGAGGCGACGGGGAGCTGGGAGGGGGAGGAGGGCGCACGGAAGCAGGAACGGGGAGGGGAGCCCGCGCCCCCTGTACCGGTCTACAAGGGGTTAACTTTCCGGAACTGCGGGCTGGGGGCCCGCGAGAGGACAGTGCGGGGAGGGGGGACGGGTCCATTACAGATGTATTCACTCTGGGACACCTGGGGGCGCAACCCCACCCTCGCCCGGCCTTCCAAGGCCCTCACCCAGTAGCCCCCACTCCCACTCCTCAGTTCCTGGACCCGACGGCTCAGTGACGTCACAGGATGCCCCGCGGCGGCGTTATACCCCACAAGGCCACTGCGGTGTCGTCACCCTTGGGGGGGGTAGGGGGCAGGAGAGGAAGCTGGACCCTCAGAGGGGCCTCTGGCAGCATCTAGAGCTGTGGTGTCAGGGACATGAGGGAAGAGGAGTGGGGGAGCCCAGGGGTCTGGAAGGCTTTGTAGGAGGAGGCTGGGCCTGGAAGGAAAGGCTCAGTGGGAGTCCAGGTACCAGACGGGAGCTGGAGACGCGAGGGAAGGCAGAAAAGTTGAGGAGGGTGGCTTGGACTCCCCAGAAATGAGCAAGAGGGTCCTCTACGGGGGAGGTGGGGGAAAGGTGGCAGGAGAAGGGAGAGAGAGGAAGACAAAGCCTCAGCAACTGGAGGGGAGGAGGACTGGTCCACAATGCCAGTTTCAGAGCCTGACACTCAGCAAACCGCGTTTAGGACCCATTTGTGGAATGAGGGACATTGGCAGCTTAGCAGAGAAGAGTCTCTGGGGGTAGGAGGGAAGAGACCACTTCCTGGAGGACTTAGAGTTCCTGGAGATCAGAATTGACAGGAAGAGTCCATGCAATGTGAGGCAAACTTCTCCTGGACAGGATCAGGGAAATGAATGATCCTGGCCCAACCTAGCTCCATCAGTGGGGGCGGGGAGTGTGTCCAGAGAGAGGAGCCGGATTAGGGTGGGGAGGGGACAATGCCAGGCCAAAGCAGGTGGAACTAGGGAGGGAGGGAAAGGTCAAAGATTGAGGAAGAGTGAAGTCCACAGGAGGGCAGCTATGCTGGGGGCAGGTCTGTCAGACCCTCCCATACAGATGTAAGGACAGTGTGAGAATAGGGATGGGGAAGTGGGAATCTGGGGAGACTTGAAGAAAAGCAAAAATAGTGGGCACAGGGGACCCTGGGCACAGGGGACCCTGCACAGAGACAGGGCTGGGTGGATCCTTGTGGAGCTAGGATCTGGCCCCATCAAGGGGATAACAGATTACAGCGGAAATGGGGTCAAAGAGGTCCTGCATACCCTTTGGGATCTGGCTTCCTAGAGTCCCCCCCCCCCGCCTGTTTTTTTTTTTTTTTTTTTTTGCCCCCAGCGTTTGTCCCACTGGTTCTCTTCTCCAGGAAGACCTTCCTGCCTGGGGGGAGAACTCCTGTTCATCCACCAAGGCCCAGATCTAAGAGCACTGCTCAGGTGTCTCCCCCCCCCCCAGCACCCCATACATGGTTCCACCTCAGCGCACAGCACATCTCTCCGCCAAGGTGTTGAGGTCCACCTTCCCTGGGGGCTGTCAGCTCAGTTTCCTTCTTGGAACCTCACTGCTTCCTTAGCGAGGGCTCTGGGGCAGGGGCGGGGGAGACGGAGAAGAGGACTGGGATAAGATGGACCCAGAACACGGAGTGGAAGCAGGGTGAGGGCGGACTCGGGAAGCAGTGGGAGGCAGAAGAACCTCTGGGGACCAGGAGCCGCCTCCTGGCCCCGAGGCCATGAAGTCCCCTGCTGAGGAAAGGGAGCCTCTGGGGGGCGCCCGAGACCTTGGTGTCTGTCAGGGACCGCGATTGGCCGCGCCGGCGGCCCCGCAATGAGTGACTCAGCCACTACTTCTGTCGCGGGCGTGGGGGCGAAGGATGGAGCGCGGGGCGGGCGGAGGGGTTGGGGGTGGGTGGGCGGCGAGCGCGGCCCCCACCGCCCAGCGGCCCTGCGCGGTTGCTAAGCTCTCCAAGGCCTCGGAGAGACGCGATATGGGCGAACCTCATCGGTTACTATGGTAACTCTGCGCCCCAGCCTCTCGCGCTCGGCGGCTGAGGGAGGCGCAGCCAATCAGAAACTGCAGGCGTTCTTGGGGACCCACTCCCACCCCCCCCATGTGGGCGGGGGTCAGAAGGTGCGGGGAAGAGGCGGAGCGTGGGCTGCGGAGGCCCACTCAGCCACACAGGCGCTGGCTGCAGGCCTGATGTGCTGGGGCGGCTCGGGGACACTTCCGGAGTTAGCTGTGCGGGGCGCCCTCCCTCCCAGAAGGGGCGTCACCTGCAAGAACCCGGCCTTCACGTGGGGTGCAGGACCTTGCGGGGCATCCCGGGCTGCAGGCCGTCCTGTGACTTTTCTCTCGGGTCCGTGGTTTTGGAGACGAGGTCGTTCAAGCGGGTCGTCCCTCAAAACGGCTCACACGGGGAATCTGGGGGCTTGGGTCGCTTTTGCGGGACCCCCAAGAGGCGCTGTCCAGCCATTCCCAGTCGCATATCCTGGGGTCCCTCCAGAGGCCTGCAAGTTCAGGGTGGGCTGTTTGGGTACCACCTCTGCCCAGGTCATGGAGGGCCCTACATGACAGTCCCCTGAGTACGCCAGAAAGCCAGATCTTGGACTCCGGAAGGGGGCAGGTGTGTGTCTGTGCAAACGTGAGCGCCAGCGGGTGTCAATGCCTGGAGAGGGTCTGGGTGCAAACGGGTTTATTCTGTGCATACCTATCCCATGTGGCTAAGTAAGGGTGGGTGTGTTGGGGGGTTACAAATGGACAGTCTCAACCAGGAATATCTAAGGAGGGTCCCCTAAGATCTTGTCTATCTTCTTCTTCCTTAGGATTTCCAAAACCTCTCTCCCACCATCTACTGTCCCCTCCTTGCGGGCAGGACTTAACCGAACTGGGGCAATGTGAGAATTTAGAAATATGTACAGGGGAGCATTCAGCTCAAAACTCCGGGGTCTGTGGGGCTCGCAAGTCCGAGGCTGGGACCTCCAGGTGGGCACATCTGGGAGGCTGAATCTGCCAATAGGCCCCCCTCCTGAGTCCAGCTCCGCATCTGGGCGCCTCCGGCCCAGGTGCGCAGGAAGGAGGCTGTGGCTGTGTCGCGCAAAGTCCCTCACGGCCGCGAGGTGGCGCCATAGCTGCAGCAGCGCCCGCCGGCCCGGGCCGCTCCAGATAAGAGTGTGCGGAAAGCGCGGCGGGGCTGAGACGCGACCAGGACGCGGGGAGGACGGACCAGCAGGACATACCGACCGGGGGCCCGGCGGGCGGAGGGCAGCGCAGCCACGTCCCCCCTGGATCCGCCGGCAGCCGGGCCCGGGGCTTCCGACATGCCCCCCAGGTAGGTTCTAGGGGTGGGGACCGGGAGGGACAGGGGACCCGAACAGCCCGGTCCTCGCGCGCTGGCCGCCTCGGGCGCATCCTCTGGCGCGGGAGCCCCAACGCGGCTGGCGTTTAGGGCTCCGGGTGTCGCCCCTAGAGGACTCAGGACTGCCGGGCCGCTTCTCTGCGCCGGGTTCACGGCAGGGTCAGCGGCCCGGGGCCGGCTCTGCCCGCACATGGGCTAGAGAAGCGAGGGGAAGGGAAGGGGAGCTGGCGGGCGGGGCTGGCAGGGGCGCTGCCCTCCCTGGCACAGCGCGGCGCCTGGCAGCGGGGCGGGTGGGGCGCCGACTAGGAGCTGCCACCGCCACGGGGAGGGAAGCCCGGCCGGGCTGCGGCCGCAGGTAACGGGCCGCGAGGCCCTGTGGGCCAGGCGGGGAATAGGGTCGGGCGGGCGAGCGGACGGCCGCGGAGCTCAGGGCTCGGTTCAGGCCCGGCGGCCGCCTGGCTGCCGAAATTGGGGGCCGAGAGGAAAAGCTGGGAGCCGAGGGACTGCGGCTGGTGCGCTCCTCCCGGCCTGTCTGAAGTTGGGAAACTTTTCCCCAAGTTTGGGGCGGCAGAGGTCCCGTGGAGAAGGGGCCGAGGGGAGCTGGGGAGGGAGGCGCCGGGCCCGCGAATGCAGAGCGGAGGCCGAGGCCGGGGCCGGGACGCGGGTGGGGCGCAGGCCGGGGTCAGGGCCGAAGCCGGCTGTGCGCGGTGCCCGCCCGGGGCGCTGCCCCCTCCCTCCCTTGGGAGCTGCGTGGCTCCCCCCTCCCCCCCACCTGCTTCCTGCCTCAGCCTCCTGCCCCGATATAACGCCCTCCCCGCGCCGGGCCGGCCTTCGTGCTCTGCCCGCCACGGCAGCCGCTGCCTCCGCTTCCCGCGCCACGGCCGCCGCCCGGGCCTCAACTGAGGGCCTGACAGCCCCCGGCCAGGGCGGCGCCACGGCGGGCACCGCGCTCCCCTCCTCCGGACCTCTTCCCCCAACTGGGGCAACTTCTCTCGAGGCGGGAGGCGCTTTTTTACTCGGCTCCCTTGTATCCCACTTGGGCAAACTTCTCAGCCCTGAATGACTTTTCCTGCAGCGGACATTTTCCTCAAATCGGGTAACTTTCCGAAAGGGTCGCTTCGCCCGAACAGTTTTCTCCTTGGAAGCCCCCAGAACCCAGGCGGTGAGCCCGGCGGTATCGGGCCTGGGGGTGCAGGCCAGTCTGGCCTCCTCTCCGCCAGCCAGTCTCGGCTCCTTCTTTTGGTCCAGGCCGGCCGGCCCAGGCTCCCACTCTTGGAGGCCGCGGATCCTCCTCCAGTGCCCAGGCCGCGGTGCTCAATGCCCCTGCCCAGCTGAGGGGAAGGGGAAGTGGAGGGGAGAAGCGCCGGACTGGGTGCAGGCAGCGAGGGCTCGGTGCAGCTCAGACCCGGCTGGTGTGTGTCCCCGCAGGAGATTGTGCTGGGCAGACGATGCTGGACACGATGGAGGCGCCCGGCCACTCGAGGCAGCTGCTGCTGCAGCTCAACAACCAGCGCACCAAGGGCTTCTTGTGCGACGTGATCATCGTGGTGCAGAACGCCCTCTTCCGCGCACACAAGAACGTGCTGGCGGCCAGCAGCGCCTACCTCAAGTCCCTGGTGGTGCATGACAACCTGCTCAACCTGGACCATGACATGGTGAGCCCGGCCGTGTTCCGTCTGGTGCTGGACTTCATCTACACCGGCCGCCTGGCTGATGGTGCGGAGGCGGCGGCGGCGGCCGCCGTGGCCCCGGGGGCCGAGCCGAGCCTGGGCGCCGTGCTGGCTGCCGCCAGCTACCTGCAGATCCCCGACCTCGTGGCGCTGTGCAAGAAACGCCTCAAGCGCCACGGCAAGTACTGCCACCTGCGGGGCGGCGGCGGCGGCGGCGGCGGCTACGCACCCTACGGGAGGCCGGGCCGGGGCCTGCGGGCTGCCACGCCCGTCATCCAGGCCTGCTACTCGTCCCCGGCCGGGCCTCCGCCGCCGCCCACCGCCGAGGCGCCGTCGGGCCCCGAGGCCGCAGTGAACACGCACTGCGCCGAGCTGTACGCCTCGGGCCCCGGCCCGGCCGCCGCGCTCTGCGCCCCGGAGCGCCGCTGCTCCCCGCTCTGCGGCCTGGACCTGTCCAAGAAAAGCCCGCCGGGCTCCGCGCCTCCCGAGCGGCCGCCGGGCGAGCGCGAGCTGCCCCCGCGCCCAGACAGCCCTCCCAGCGCCGGCCCCGCAGCCTACAAGGAGCCACCGCTCGCCCTGCCGCCCCTGCCGCCGCTGCCCTTCCAGAAGCTGGAGGAGGCCGGACCGCCTCCGGACCCATTCCGCGGCGGCGGCGGCGGCGGCGGCAGCCCGGGACCCGAGCCCCCCGGCCGCCCCGACGGGCCCAGCCTCCTCTACCGCTGGATGAAGCACGAGCCAGGCCTGGGAAGCTACGGCGACGAGCTGGGCCGCGAGCGCGGCTCCCCCAGCGAACGATGCGAGGAGCGAGGCGGGGACCCGGCCGCCTCGCCTGGGGGTCCTCCGCTCGGCCTGGCGCCGCCGCCGCGCTACCCGGGCAGCTTGGACGGGCCTGGCGCGGGCGGCGACGGCGACGACTACAAGAGCAGCAGCGAGGAGACGGGCAGCAGCGAGGACCCCAGCCCGCCCGGCGGCCACCTCGAGGGCTACCCGTGCCCGCACCTGGCCTATGGCGAGCCCGAGAGCTTCGGCGACAACCTGTACGTGTGCATCCCGTGCGGAAAGGGCTTCCCCAGCTCGGAGCAGCTGAACGCGCACGTGGAGGCGCACGTGGAGGAGGAGGAGGCGCTGTATGGCAGGGCCGAGGCGGCTGAGGTGGCTGCAGGGGCCGCCGGCCTCGGGCCCCCTTTTGGAGGCGGTGGGGACAAGGTCGCTGGGGCTCCGGGGGGCCTGGGCGAGCTGCTGCGGCCGTACCGCTGCGCGTCGTGCGACAAGAGCTACAAGGACCCGGCCACGCTGCGGCAGCACGAGAAGACGCACTGGCTGACCCGGCCCTATCCGTGCACCATCTGCGGGAAGAAGTTCACGCAGCGCGGGACCATGACGCGCCACATGCGCAGCCACCTGGGCCTCAAGCCCTTCGCGTGCGACGCGTGCGGCATGCGCTTCACGCGCCAGTACCGCCTCACCGAGCACATGCGCATCCACTCGGGCGAGAAGCCCTACGAGTGCCAGGTGTGCGGCGGCAAGTTCGCCCAGCAACGCAACCTCATCAGCCACATGAAGATGCACGCCGTGGGTGGCGCGGCCGGCGCGGCCGGGGCGCTGGCGGGGCTGGGGGGGCTCCCCGGCGTCCCCGGCCCCGATGGCAAGGGCAAGCTCGACTTCCCCGAGGGCGTCTTTGCTGTGGCGCGCCTCACGGCTGAACAGCTGAGCCTGAAGCAGCAGGACAAGGCGGCTGCGGCCGAGCTGCTGGCCCAGACCACGCACTTCCTGCACGACCCCAAGGTGGCGCTCGAGAGCCTCTACCCGTTGGCCAAGTTCACTGCGGAGCTGGGCCTCAGCCCCGACAAGGCGGCCGAGGTGCTGAGCCAGGGAGCGCACCTGGCCGCCGGCCCCGACGGCCGGACCATCGACCGTTTCTCCCCGACCTAGAGCGGTCTTGCCGCCGCGTGGCCCCGGCCCGCGCCCTTAGGCAGCGGCGGCGGCGGCCACCAGCAGGCAGGCACACCGCGCCCGACGACTGTAGTAGCTGCGGCAGCGTCGCCGCAGGGGCGGCGGCCCCACCTGGCCTCACTGCTTTGTGCCTTAGCCCGGGGGTGGGGGTGGGGAGAAAACCCCGGGACGGGGGTGGGATGGGGGAAGGGAGATTTATATTTTTGATATCAGCTTTGACCAAAGGAGACCCCCGGCCCTTCTCCGCCTCTTCCTGTGGTTCGTTGGCCCCCTCCCCCGGCTCCGTGCTGCTCTTGGGGGAAGGGGTGTCACTGTTGGGGCGCTCCCAGCCCTACCTCCGGCCCTTGCGACCACACCCATTCTCACTGTGAATCTCCCCGCTGGGGTCGGAGCGTCGGGCAGAGTTGGGGAGCGGGGAGGGGACTGAGCCGGCCGGAGGGCCCCCCGCCCCCGCCCCCGCCCGCCCCGGGACTGATAATGTGAAGTTCCTCATTTTGCACAAGTGGCACTAGCCCCAGGGCTAACCTTTCCCTCCCTCTGGAGTCAGAGGGCTGAGACAGCCCTGGCCTACCCGGTCTCCCACTCCCGCGGTGGTCCCCCCCTCCCTTCCCTGGGGCCCCGGACCATATTTATTGCATGCGCCCTGGGCGGCCCCCCCAACCCCGAGCCCAGGCTGGGCTGGAACGTGGTCTCTTTAGCTCCCTCCTCCTCGTTTGTATATTTCCTACCTTGTACACAGGCTCTTCCAGAGCCGCTTCCATTTTCTATACTCGAACCAAACAGCAATAAAGCAGTAACCAAGGACCCTGGACCCAGCGGCTCTGTTCGCCCTGCACAAGGAGCTGGGTGGGCCGCACCGGGGTGGGTGCAGGGGCCAGAAGCAGCGCCCTCATATAGGTGCGGTGGCTTGGACCTTCCCTCCCCGGTCCCAGAGACAGATCAGCAAGAGCTCAGGTGTGTTTCATAACTAAAAATTTATTAAGGGAACAAATCCAGTGCTGCAAACGGGACAGAAAGGAGAGACAGGGTCTGGGTCCCACCCACCCAGTCGTCAGCCTTCATCCAGGGGAAAGGATCTCAGAGGAGAGGCCAGGGACCCTATACCCCCAAAAAGCCCAGTCTTCTGAGGCCCTGGGGGACTCACCGCCCCAAATCGTCGGCCGTGGCTCTCCTGTACAATTCCCCCTCCTTCTGGCATAATCTCGGGCCTCCGGGAGGGCACTGCCTTGCTCCCGTCCTCTGGGCAGGCTGTATAGTCAGATGGGGGGCTCTGGGGGATCCCCCCACTGGTCCCATCAAAACTTACTCCTGGCTCCGCCTCCAAACCCTGTCTTCCCCTAAGTCCCCCTCCCTCCCTGTCCCTGGGTTGGGAGAACGCTTTCCCAGTAGGAAGCCTCCTGAGTGAAGCTTTGAACACAGGTGCCAGCTAAAGAGGCAACAAAAAACTCCAAGGCCTAAGGGCCCCTGGGTCAAGTTCTTCTAGGGCAAAGCTAGAAACAGGGTGCAAACTTCAGGCTAGGCAATGCTGCTCCCAGGCACTGGCCCACCCTACCCTCCCTCAGGCTGGGCTGGAGGAGCCTGGAAGTATCCCAGAGCAGAGGGGCCTGGGAAAGGTGGTCAGCGGCAGGAAAGCTTTCTTAGGTTCCTGCCACAGGTACCGCGGGAGAAGGATTCAGAGTGAGAACCTCCGTGGCAAGGAAATGAGGGGCCAGGAAGGTGACAGGAATCAACTAGAAAGAGAAGGAGGGTGAGGGGGATGATTCAGAAGGGGGAGAGGGAGGGGGAGGGGGAATTGAGAAGAGTCTGAGGAAATTTTGTCAAGTGGGAACTAGAGCAAAAGGCAGGCCAATGGAGGGAGATGGAGCAGGCAAAGGCCACCCAGGAAGCATGGGCCTGAGAGCAGATGTCCCTTCCCTACAGACCCATGACCAACCGAGGGGAAAACAAGTGGCCCAGTACAGTGGACCCAGATTGGTAAGGGCGGGAAGAGCAGCGGGATGGGTGTGTGTGTGTGTGGGGCCTAGGGCTGCTGTTCAGAACCCAAGTGGGGTCCATAGGGGAATCCAGGCCTCAGGGGGAGAGAGATGCCCTGAGCACTCTCTTCACGGCGTGACCAAAGCCTCTTGGACGCTTTCAGGACAGGGGCTCTGAAGATTAAAGGGACCCGTGATCTCACCTGCATCTGATGGAAACTCTAACCCCCTGCCCCATCTCCAGCTGAGAAAGTGGCTGAGTCCCTGGGCTAAGAGGCCTTCCCCCAGCCCTTGAACCGGACACGGGGAGGGAGAAAGGCTGAGCACCGGCGGTCTGTCTGGCTCGCCCACCTGCTGTCACTGCAGCCAGCCACCTCCCTGCTAAATCCCGGCAGCCCAGGAGGGTCCCAGCGGCTTCCGCCCGGCCCTTGGGAGGGGCTCTGTGCGGAGCAGCTGCCCCCACAGCGCGGCCACGGCGTGGGGGGGAAGAGGGTGGTTTACTGTCTGGATGGACTGGTGGCTCAGGCACGCGGGCATCTCCTGTGCTACTCTGGGCGCCTGGTGGCCTCTCGGGAATGGTTCCATGGGGGTGGGCCCCGCTGTGGCCCTCTCAGCCCACCTGGGCCCACGTGAGGAAGGCCGGGATGTCCCGCACAGGCACATTCCTGGTCAGCGCCTTCACACGCAGGTTCCGGTCATCCGTCAACAGCACCACCTCCCGCAGTAGCCGGATCGGCTCCTCTGTTGGCACGAGAGAGCAGAGGGACTTCACTGAGGGCAGGAGGCAGGGGCACTGGCTGCCTCTCCTCTTCCGGAGGGGAAAGCAGTCCTGGGGGCTCAAGGCCAGCCCTATCTTGGCCCTTCCACAGGTCCTTTCCCTCGTGCGGACTATCAGCCGAGGGCGCCCCTCCCCTACCGGCTTAGGGAGGGCCATGAGGGGCCAGGGCTGGCCTTCTGCTCTGGACCCCCGCCTCCAGCATAGGGCTGTGCTGCCTCGTGCCCTGAGAGCTGCCCGACCCGCCAGCCTCCGCAAACCCCTCTTCTCAGGACTCAGCTGAGAGCGCAGAGCCGGCCCTCCTATTCCTTCTGACTGCACGGCTAGTCCTGGACCCAAAACATTCCTCTCTTCTGCACATCTTCTCCGCCCACCCCCCATCCCCCCCAAGGCCAGCAGATCCACGCTTTAGGTATTCAGAGGTAGAAAACTCAAGATGGAATACAAAATGTATCCAGGGCTCCCGGGAAGTGAGGAGAGGGGTTAGCTCAGGGAGCTCTGAGGAGGGGGGGGGCAAGGGTCCCGGCAGAGCCCAGCCAAGGTGGCCCTGAGGTCAGAGCCAAAAGATTCCCTCTATTAAATAAACGTGATCCGTGTGTACGGTAAAAACCTCTAGGTACAGAAGAAGGAAAGGTGAAGTCGCATCATTCTCCCTGTTCTCTCCCTCATGTCTCTCTGTCTTGTTTCCCAGGGTAGAGCTGTGTATGTCTCCAGATTTCTTTATGCACGTTTACAAGTGTATATATGTTATATAAGCTTTTTTTCTATAACATTACAATCATACTCACCGTACCTACTTCATTCAAATTTTAAAGATTTTAAAGTTCTTTCTATATCAGCACAAACGGACGCACAAACGGATAGCCTTCGTTCTTTTTAGATGACTTTTTAAGCAGGATATCTTCCCCCACTTCTTTCCCCCTAATTCCCTAAACTTTTAATAATGTAGTGGGGAGAATTTAAGCTGGGGCCAAGCACTCACACAAGTGACATCCCCACCCCTGCTAAGGCCCCTTGGGTGGCAGGTCCACTCCTCGGTCCCAGGCTGGGTGTTTGCTGACGGAGGCCCGGCAGACAGTGAGGCACAGGAAATGTCCTGCGGGGCTTGCTGACTGTGAGGGCTGGCGGGGCTGGGGGACTGCAAACATCCCTGCCGACCTGAGCAGTTTCAGGCTTGCCAGCTCCAGGCAGGGAGGCTGAGAACTGGCTGTCAGCCTTGGGAGGAGTCTGGGGGGAAGAGGGAGGGAGAGGCTCGTGGGGTTGATGGCGGTGAGAGAAGGGGAGAGGCGGAACGAGGGTGTGGTGGGAGGTGAGCAGCTGTGGCGGACAGAGAGGGAGAGGAAGGCAGCCATGGGGAGAGGAGATGCTCTGAGACTGCTCGGCTGCTTGGGCCTGGCCCCTCGGGGTGTGTGCGGTGGGGCGGGGGGGACGTGCAGTGCCATGTGGGGCTCCCAGCGGCTGCCCAAGTCTGTCCACAGCCCCACTGGTCCTGCCCTGGGACTCAGACCAGGCGAGTCCCAGGCCTTAGGTCAGCCAACCAAGGCCCGGCATTGCTGGCAGGGGTCTGCAGGGGTTTCTGTGGATACTTTGAGACATTTTTAACAATAAACATCCTCTGTTTTGACACTGGTAACTTCACTTTGTTAGAAACCAGAGACTGTCATCTTGTCAGGCCCCATCCGCCATAATCCACATGATTTTAAAATTCAACATCGTTTACACATAAACATTTGGTGATGGTTTCTCTGTGAATCTGACAAGTTAATCTGCTAAGAATTCACACTGACAAATGGGGTTTGATTACACCAGCCGTTGCTGATGTAATTCTGATAGGGGCGGTCCCCAGGATGGCAATGGGTTCCTGTAGGCTGTTTGGGGTGAAGCGGGGGGGCGGGGGGGGGAGACTAGGGCCAAAGCCAAAATGTGTCTCTGCTAAGAAAGAAACAGCTCTGAGGCTGGGTGGGGCCACAGCAGCATCTGAACCGTACTTCCCAACAAGGCCTTCTGCACTCCTGCCTACCTCTCCCTCAGAAGGTGCCCCTCTAGGAAGCTGCCTGGGAGCAGAGCCCAACCTCCTCTGTTGGGCTCAGCTAGGACTCCTTTTTACCACTTGAATGCTCTGGATCTGGCCCTAAGGGACAGGACGTGCAAGCCACGTGGCAGGACCCCTCTGGAGAACAGCAGCTGTGGGCTCATTACCAGCCTCAGGTACAGAGACTTGGGCAGCAGTGAGGGGCTGAACTGAAGTGGGTGGGAGGAGGGCTGGAGAGAAGACAATCCCCAGGCCAGCCTAGAAGCCAAGGCCAGGAAAGTAAGCAGAGACAAGAGATGGGTGACAACTAAGAGAAAATGACAAGAGGCTACATACACACAGACACAGACTACATGGTGAGAATTATCAGCTCTGCTGATGACACCGAGATAGGAAATCCTAGGAAATCCTTCCAAAAGAAGAAATGTCAGAGTCCTGGGTGCCGGGAGCAGAAAACACCTGAGCCTCACTGACTCTGAGGGGCTGAGGGGCTGCGTCAGAGGAGAGATGGTTCTGGGTTGAGGGTGAGGTGCTAAAGCACCTGGAAGAGAACCCCTGGTTCCCAGATGGGATTCTGCTCACCAAAAGGGTTTTGAAAACTGGGCTGAGGGCTCAGTCCACAAGCTCTCACCTGCCTCCAAAGGGCTGTGTCACACAACCAGAGAGACAGGAAGGAAAGGCCCACCACTAGGTGGGGAAGCACTCCTCCCCCCCACCCCCCATACACGGTAAACATTCACGGATGAATTGAGAGGATGAACATGGCCAAGAACAGGGAGGTAGGCCCTGGGGACCACCAGGGACTGTCCTCAGAGCGGCAGAGGGCTGGGCTCAGGAGACCATGCCCAGAATAAGCTACACTGAATCATAAAGACATTCTTGCTGTCAGAGAACTCACCGAGGACCCAAGAAAGGAAATGGACGCATGCACAGTGGGAAAGTTCAGTCTAGAGCCCAGCTTCCTGGGCTAGGCCCATCCCTAGTTGGCCGAGGGTTCACCTGAGGGTGGGGGAGTTGTGACAGGGAGGTCTGACTTCCAGGAGGGGAGGAAACTGGGCTGGCCTCAGGCTTTTATCAGGCCTGAACCCTGATTCCTTAAACTTCCCAGGCCAGAGTCAGTGGAGGGACCCTTCCCTAGGGCCAAGGAGGGCAGGACAAGGTAGGGAGGGGAAGGGATGGTCCCGAGGCAGACGCAGAGCTGTACCTTTGCTGGTGGGCATGAAGTCCTTAGCTTTGTCTTTGCAGTAGTGGAGGCAGCAGGAGAGGATCAGGTCATCGTTGTTGCCCTGGAGGAAGACAGGGTACGTGCCACCGGGTGGGGGGGGGGGCGCCACGCATAGGGGGCACAGGTATGCTCTGCCTCTGGGGTCCCGGGGAAGGTCACTTCCCAGGGTCCCTCCCAGACATGCCCTGGTCCTGCTTGGCCAGGTCCAACTGTGCCAAGAGTGGTCTAGGGGACAAGGAACTCCCCCTCCTGGGCCTCGATGGTGGCCGTCCCCTCGGCTGCTCAGGACAACTGGCCTTCCTCTAGCCCCTCCCTCCCGGAGACCCTGTTCTGAAGGCTGGCTATAGGTGCTCCCTTTTTGCCCTGGGTCTCACCAGCTGGCCAGTGATGTCCTCACTGCGGAAGGCGATGGATTCGAGTTCATTGCCACGGCTGGTCAGGGCCCGCAGGCAAGAGTCCCGACTCTCGAATCGCTGCTCGAGGAACTCAATGGACTTCCGGGCCTTTTCCTGCACCACACGGGCATAGCCCCCAGCCCGGTGGTCTGTCTCCTGCCCCTTGGCCAGGCCGTCCAGCTCATTGATCACTGATGAGACACAGTCCCGCAAGGAATCAGCCTCAGCAATCAGCAATCACGTCTGTCTTCGCCCGAGGCCTCGCTTTCCCAGCCAGCCCCTCCCCAGACCACAGAAGCCATCCTGTCCCACAGGAGTCTTCCAGTGAAACTAGGGGATCTTGGGGGGCAAGAAATGCCCCAGACTTTCCACAGTGTTCTATCTTCTTTCTGCCTCTTCCCCTGGGCCCCACCCTCCTCCTGGGAGGAACTTACAGGGAGTTTCTGGAGCTGCTGTATTCAGGGGAAGAAACCTGGCCTCTCTATCGCATTCCTCAGTTATAGAATCAAATCGAGAGGGTCCCTCAGGAGAGGCGAGGGTATGTAGCGGCTAGAGGAAAGAGGCACTCTCCCTCATCCGCCTGGGCCCCCACCACGGCAGTCCAAGGGGGGCCCAGTTCCATGCCCACCCCTGCCAGAGCGCAGGGAGGTCACAAGGTGGCAAGTGGGGATCACAGCCTCACTCACAAGGACCCTGCTATTCCCCTAAACCCCTGGCACATCTACCTCCTCTGATAGTGCACGTGTGTGTGTGTGTGTGTGTGTGTGTGTGTGTCTGCCTGCCTGCCTATGTGTCTGGGACACAGCTTCATTTTCTGGTGAAGATTCTTTCCAAAATTCCAGCCAAAAGCCTGAGGTCAAGTGGGAAATATGCACTCCTTGGGGGCTCCGGGAGAGTTTGGGGTCTGAGGCCTCTCCTCAGTGCAGTGATTCATGGCTCGGGGAATCGGCGTGAGCATGCTGTTCCATGGTGAGCCTGGCACTCACCGTCTGGGTATTCAGAGACACTTTCTGGAAAGGGCCCATGTGGGAATACACACACACAGACACACAGACACACAGACACACAGACACCCCATGCCTTCAGCAACCTGAGGCTGCAGTGTCCACACACACACACACACACACACGCGCGCGCGCACACACGCCACGCCTTCAGCAACCTGAGGCTGCACTGTCCACCCAATGTATGGTTGAGGTTGCGGAGTAGTGGTGGATGGGTGTATGGTACAGCAAACAGAACATCAAACATGAAAAACTGGTATTCTATCCCAAAATCTGCTTTCCTGCTTCCAAACTAAACAGGCTTCAAAGGGGAAGCTTGTTTGTGCTTCTGCACCAGGCGGGGCTTCTCGAAGCTGGGGTCAGACCTAAGGAGCAGGGAGCAGGTTAAAGAGCACAAGAAACAAGCAGAGAAGGCTGCCGGCTTAACCCTTCGTGCTCTGCACACAGGGCAGGACTCCCCTGCGGCGCCTCACTGAACAGGAGCCCCCTCTACAGCCCCTGAGAGTCAAGGCCCTGCCCAGCTGAGGACGCTTCAGAAAGGCTGGCCTGGATGCCCTGACAGAGTTGGCATTTCCCAGTGCCCCTGGGGGTTGACCAGTTATTCTCTATCTATATTCTCCTCTGAGTTTTCTCATATATTTGCTCCCTCCCCACTGAATCTGGCTTCCCCCACTGAACCATAAGCTCTTCAAGGCCAAGGGCTGCAGCTCTGCCTTTCACTGGCTCCCTCGGGAACAAGAAGACTGAGCACACAGTAGGGGCACAATCGGTGCTGGTGACTGAGGGCTCTGCCGGCCTGGGATGGTGTCTGAGGCTCCTACCAAGACTTAGGGGGCTCCTGAGACACCAGCAACCTCTCAGTTACACCACTTCCGGACCATCTAGCAAAAAGTGACCAATTCACTTTCTTATCCCTGAAAATCCCCTGGGTAGGAGAGCACAGGGACACGCTATCCTGAAAGTTGCCCCACCCCGGGCCCTGGTGAGGGTAGAGGGGAAGCTGCAACAACTCGCTAGTCTGGCTCTACCTGGGGCAGACAAGCTGCTCTACTTCTGAAGAACAGAAACCCTTCCCTTGGGTCTAAGGGCCTGGGTTGAAGAGGCTCTGGCCAGGCCACATGGGGAGGGGGAAGGAAGACAGGGAGGGTGGAGGCGGGACGAGGGCTGCTTCAGTGCCAACATTCTCAGGTGGTGCTAACGTGTTTCCCACAACCCCCCAGGGTTCTATAGCCTCTGCAGGGGCGGATGTTTCCTGCCCTTTGTTTCCACTCTCATCTGGCACTAAGACACTAGGGACTGGGAGGGAAGGCCCAGCGGAACATCTTGGCATGAATGTCAGAGGTGGCTTGGCAGGCAGACTGCCAGTCTGGCAGATTTTCCAGAGGACAGGGCCCCTCAACTTGCTCCAAGTGGCTGGTGAGAAGGGGACATTAAAAAGCCTGGGCTTGCCAGCCATCTCCCAGATACTCTCCCTCCACAGGATAGCTATCAGTGATATTAGCTGTTATATCAGACAGCAGCCCGGAGCCCAGAACACAAAGCCCATCCTGAAGCTGACCCACCACAGGGCTCCCAGAACCAGAGGTGCCTCAGACAGCCCTCTGGAGATAGCCCAGCTGGGCTCCTTTGGCCTGAGGGTGGAAGCAAGCTAGCTGGGTCCTGAGATGCTGACCCTGTACCAGCACCAATGACCAGACAGTGGTAAGAGCCCAAGTGGCAGGAATCCACACGCGTGAGCCAAGGGCTTGCTCTGGAGGGTTTCCATCAGCCTGGCCTTAGGGTGACATTGGCCAGAAGAATGTTACCTCGAACCAACAGAACAATCATGAAAAGCTACAAGACAATCAGACCAAAGGCATCTAAGCACTTCAAAACCCTCCCAGCCTCCCTGCCAGACCACCCAGCAGCACTGCCGCTATCTGCCAGGGCTGAGTGTTTACCAATAACGGGAACCAGCTTTGCTGTTTTACTGCAAGCTTTATAAGGATAAAAACAAGGGCTGGGCTCATGCAGCCTCTGGTTGCTGGGACACAGGAGTCCATTTGCTCAAGCAGTTTAAGCCATGGATCAGCCATAATAATTTGAACTGCTTTGATTATTAAACAATTTTCCTTGCCCCACACATTCCCTACTTCCCTGCAAATCCTGTCTTACACACACAGCAGGGTTCCGCCTGCCTGGCCCCCAGGCTGCGGGGCATGTGTGTAGAAGGGGTTACTGCGCACATGCAGGGCTGCTCTGGCCTGACTCACCGATGAGGGGCACCACCAGGATGTACTTCCTGCTCTCCAGCAGCTGTGCCAGACTGGCCAGGTGGTCAATGAAGCCGTTGGTGTCTGGTACGAGGAACAAGGGTCTGATCTCGAGCTCCATCTGCCTCAGATGACTCTGGTCCTCCAGGACAGCCTACAGGGACACAGAACGGTGAGTGAGCCAGTGAGTGAGTAGGCAAGGGGTGGGCGAGCCGGGGCCCTGAGTCCACGGTGTGTCAGCATCCTGCCCCTTCCCCACCCAGAGAAACAGCCAGTCCCTGTCGGGACAGGCCCGAGGGCTGGGCAAGGCACTGCAATAAAAATCAGTGTAGACCAAATGGCTTGGGGAAACAGGCATGACTAAAACCCTCGCATAGGACTGAGAAGGGACCTCGATGGTTATTAAAAATAACGGGTCTCTGAAAGTAAGACCTTGGGCTAAAAATCAGCAAGGGAGAGTTAGGTTCCTTGGATATGGAAGTGGCTTCACATTCGTTATCTAGGCAGCATATACAGGGGGTACTTCTCAACCCAGACACTTTTACGTATATGTATATCCCAAACAGAATTTATTTCAATTTACTTCACTGTGTACTTAAAAACAGGAAAGAAAAAGAATAAACTCAAAGTCTATACAAAAAGAGTGATGCTGACAACTAACAATTAACACCGAAGTGTCCCACATCGGCGGGAGCCCACATGGTGGGATGGTTTAGGACCCAACTCACAGATGTGCAAAGACCACCATCCAGACTGATGAGAATCGTCACCATCTTCCCCCACCAGCATGGTGATCCCTAAACAGTAGTCTTCTGTGCTCTACCTGCACTCCTTTGCCACGATTCCGTACAACCTGTACTCTTGTTTACTTGATGTTTTTCTTTAAATTGACTTTACGTCAGCTCGTTTTTGTGGCTTAGCAAATAATATCTGTGGTATCAGGAGTCTGAGAGCCTAGGAATATGTTTACCAGCGCAAGCGGCATTTCCGCAATAAAGAGTCAGAATGTCTTCTATGCATATTGAAAAAACCCCTCATGTGGCACCAGTGGTCTGGGCACCACACCTCGGAAGGCACACGGCCTAGCGCCTGTTAGTCTTACAGATGTTCACGTCTTCCAGGGAAGCTCCATGCTCATCCGTAAAAGCCCAATCTTCTCAAGTCCGCCAGGGCCTTGTGTGGCGGCAGCTCTTTGAGACTGGCTCTGGGTACACCTGTCACTACAGAACATGGTCACTACTGTGCTGCTTCCTCTTCTGGGGACCATGGCCAAGAAGCAGGCTGATGTGCGGGCATCTGCCCAGACAGTGTGCTCCCTGTGTGCAGAGCCAGAGGGCACTGAAGCAAACCCGGTAGGGGCCTGGCGAGCAGGTCCCAGCCCTGTCCTGCCCTCCCATGGCCTCCTGCCACACACCAACTTGCAGGGACAGAGACACAAGCATGGAGCAGGGGAGGAGGTGTGCGTGCCAACTGAGATGGGGCCCACAGGCTGGGCCCTGGCCACTAACAGTCAGTGAAAAAGGTGATCAGGTTTCACTGGCAGTGACAGTAAAACTGAAAGGGCATGCCTCTGAATGCTGGGGGTGGCTCCTCTGTGACCTGCTGGGGACCTCTCCCTATGAGTAAGTCATTGCTGCCACTGCCACCACAGCGGGTGGAAGGCACAGGACGCTGGCAGGCCTGAGAAACGCAGCTGAAGGGCTTGCCTGCTGAAGTCTTACGGCTCTCACCTCATGAAGGGAAAAGCACCTCTGCTGCAGGCCACCTTCCCAGGGGAGGTGGGTCACTGGCCCTCCCCATGGGGCTGCCAACTAGAGGGTGACACACATTCTACCGAACTCAACTTGGGCATTAAAAAAAACCCTATTTTTTTATTGAGATATAATCGATATATAACACGTGGGACGGCGCGGGCATTTTGTGAGAACAGGAAGCGGTCCCCACTCAGGCTTAGTGAGCTCTCCCGTCTCTCTCCTCACAGAGGGAGCATCAGCACTCCTGCTGCTTATTTCCCCAGGTCTCAGCGTTCTCTGTCCAGCCTTTCCACTGCCTGGAACGTTTCTCTTGGCATTATAGGCCCCTAAACCTCTGTCTTTCTCAGTGAGAAGGGGCAGGACGCACCCTGATGCCGGCTGGGCCTGAGCACAGCATCTCTGCCACCGTTCCGCTCAGACCCCTTTCACATCTTAGTTTTCCTGCCTCCATAAATGATCCTCTGGCCCTAAGGCTGACTCTAAGGACGTGGCATTGGCTGCCCCTTTTACCCTGTGGGAACAATGAGCTCCTAAGACCTCAGACCACCCTTCCGTAAATGCTGGCCATGGGCAGGAGGGCCTTTAGGCCAGATGGCCGAGGGAGGCGGGGGGCTGAGCCTGCCTGGGTGTTTTGATGACAGGATGGAAGAAAAATCTAGGTGCAAGGTCCAGGGAAGCACTAGCGGTCTGAGTTCTCTGAGATCTGGCTCAGGGCCAGAAAGGTGAACAGAGGCCACAGCCTTTTTGGGAGGTGGCAGCCTTGTTGGTTCCCCAGGGGTGGGCGGGATCAAGCTGATGAGGGTGGCCAGAGCTGTGCTGCCACCATCCGGTCCCAGGGACACCCGCAGACAACTTCCCTTAACCTGGCTCTGCCCAGTGAGTCACTGCACAACTGCTTCCTGTTCCCCACATGCCCTCCTGGAGTCTCAGGAGATTCACTGAAGCTGTTCCCCCTTCTCTTGGGGTACCAGTGGGACTCTGGGGGGTCATACCTGGGTCAGGAGACTGGCCCAGTCCCCTTGAAAGAATGGCAGACAAGGAAGGATTGGGAATCCGCAGCCCCTCGTCTGTGGGTGTCGGTGTTTCCGGCCCTCTCTGAGTGGCGCTGTGTGTGTGTGTGTGTGTGTGTGTTTGTGTGTGTTTAGCATTTGCCCTCCCAACTTTTCCAGATTTTACCCGTCAGATTCCTGGCAGCTGTGCACGGCGCCTGTGCCGGCCGTCACGTCCCATTCTGATCTCTGGGTCGCACGGTGAGAGAAGGACACAGGATGCGCAGGGAGTGAAAAAGTGATGTCGGTGGGGAGAGCGCCAAGTCCCCACTCACAGCCATGGGATGCTTGGGGAGAAGGGGGAAGCATGCTGCTGTGGAGTTCAGAGGCCGGTAGTGAGATTTATTTTTGTTTGTATGAGCAAAAAGCTGCAGAAGCCTCTGGTGGGGGTGAGGGGGGCGCAACTGGAATGCTGTGATTCAGACGGACTGGCCCTGGCCTGGAGTCAAATGTGCTGACCCGGAAGGAGAGTTCCATAGGAACCCTTCTCACTGCAGCTAAGGCTGGGCCACAGTGGTCCTTGGACAGTGAGCTGGGAATCCTAGGAAAGCAAGGACATGTTGAATCAGACCAGTGGCAATACGGACCATAAAGTCACAAAGTGTGAAGAAGAAAAGAACTTAATTCTGTTTCTGGAAGGCGCTAAGTAACCAACTTTCTCTGAAGGACGGAGGCATCCTTGAGCAAGGTGGTGGGGAACTGGGAAAGAGACAGTCCACAGTAACATCTGACGAGGAAGCTAACAGGCTTGGGTCCCCGGGAAGGGCTCTTTCACAGGTTAAGTTCCTTCTTCTAGATGGTGGGAATGATTGGGGGATGCTTGACCCTTTTGGAAATTGAGACACTGAGAATGACAAAGGTCATGCAGTTAGCTCACACGGCAGTTGTGGAACTTGAAGAACTCAGATCGCAAAGCAGAGCCAGATCAAGAGAAGACCTTCTTAGGTCGTCCTTCTGTGTAGGGCTCCAAAGGGAGTGTAGCTGCTTCCTTCCCTCTACAGGGTGATGGAATCATTTATACCTGAGCCTCTTTGGCCGGAGCAATGTCTTCACCAGAAATGAGAAGTCTGGTAACATAGCATATTTCCACCCTCATCTTGTATATGCAAGTATCTAGCTAAATGCCTGATACGTGTACTAGTAACTTAACAGATTTCAGTTTCCTTTCTTTCTGCCCGACTCCATTTCTCATCTTTTATACATCCAGGGTGGGTGACTGTCTGGGGACACCACTAGGGAGCAGAACCGGAGCTGGGGAGGGGCGAGGCAGTGCACTGCTGATTTCTACTGTAAAACTCGTGGCACTCTTGGTGTTTTGGGTTTTTTCCCCTTTTTTCTTTAACTATGTAGAGGTATTTTTAAAAAACAAAAGATGGAAAAATGGAAATGAAATATTAATAGGAATAGCTGGTGAGATAACCACCAGCAGTGCAGACAGGCATTCCCTTTTTTTTTTTTTCTTTTTGGCCGCACTGCGCGGCATGCGGGATCTTAGTTCCCTGACCAGGGATCAAACCCGTGCCCCCTGCAGTGGAAGCATGGACCACTGGATCACCGGACCACCGGGGAAGTCCCAGGCATTCCTTCTTGAGCTGCAAAAACCAAAGGGCAGATTCTGCATTTGCTATAGAAAGCAGGCAGAGTCACTGGTTTCTGTTAGCATCTTCATTTGGGGTGGGTTGCTCATGGGAAAGTTTCTGCTTAGGATCCCTTCTCTGGATATCCAAAGTCAATACCACAAAGCTTAACACATACTTGCTATCTTTTTCAAGGTTATAATTATGACGATTTGCTTGCTACTTCTTACTGCCCTTTCTAGATAGACAGGGAATGGCAGGCCTAAGCATGACACCACTGAGCTTGCTACAAGCAGCAGCCTAAGGGTATTCCAGCCAAAAGCCTGACCATTTCTGCAGGAGGACAGGACCCCGTGGATGCTGCTGGAACCAGGGAGGTGAGAATGGCTGGAGCAAGCTCTGGAATGTGCTGGAGTGGGGAGGGTGGCCGCCTGGCCCCACAGGCTGATGTGCTTTCCTGCCCTGGCGTGAACGTGCCCCTGGCCTGGTAGTGCGCTGGCTCCCACCCTGTCTCCGACAGCTAGGAGCCAGGGCTGAGTGTCTGCCTTCCGCTAGATTCCATACAGGTGTGGGGGGCTCTCTGCATGCCCCATTGTTCCACAGCGCCCCCCCCCCCAGCTGGGTGGCAATATGAATGGGCTGCAGCTATATTTAGAGTGAAACTCCTGGGGCTACCACAAAGGAGTGACTGCATCTTCAGGAGGGTGGGTGGGCGGGAAGGGGATAGGGGAGTGAAGCTATTTTCAGAACACATGTCATTGCTGGCTACAGAGCAAGACTGTGGCCATAATGCCGAGGGAAACAATAGCCGTGGCCAGAGGAAGAGCCTGTTATGTTTCAGGTGGGATGTTTGCAACTGCTCAGGAAACCTGACCCCGCCCGACAGCAGCACAAATCACAGCAAAGCCTCGTGGAGGCAGAGAGGAGGTGGGGATTCACAGGGCCAGGGCCAGGGTGAGGTGCCAAGAGGCCACGCCTCAAGCCGGGAGGAGGACGGTCAGTGACTGCTTTGCCCTGAGGGCCTGGTTGGGAAAGAAACACTCCTGACCAGTATCCCAGGCAAAGCATGTACCCTGCCCTGGTCTCTGGACGCCTCTCAAGAATGGCAAGGGGAACGGAAAGAACTCGGGAGGAAAGCAGCAAGGTGGGCTCAACCAGCACAAGATGAAGAGCTGTCTCAGGCAACAGGCAAAGCCTGGGCTGAGCCGGAGAGTGCGGCCTCGAAGCCCTGGGTGGGCGGACTTGGCCCCCAGCATCCGAGGCCTGCCTGGGCGCCGAGGCTCCAGCTGCACAGGTCCTGAGAGCTGCCCACACCCCTTTTCTGACCTCCAGTCGGCCCCACTCACCAGCCTCTGTGCAACACCGGAAGCAGGGAGGGACAGGCTGCGGAGGGAGGCCAGGCCTCACCTCCCCCATCCCACAGATGAGCTTAGGCCCGGGGGTCTCGGTGGGAGCGGGGAAGTGGGGGTGTGGCTACGGCCCCAGATCTCATTTGGACTTTACAGCCAGCATGGGGGCCGGGAGGATTTTTTTCAACCCCACCTTCACATCCCCTTCCCCAAACATGTGTGGTTCCTGTTTTGCTGCATCTGTAAAAGGCGCTGGGAGCTGGGGACGTGCCTTACACCTCTCGGTTAACACCCCTGGAGACCGATGGAGTTCGGAGCACAGTAATTTACAGCCCATCTCTCCGATCTTAATTCACCCGATGCTCCTCTCTTCCTTATTGTATTAGTGTGACCCAGGTACCTGCCAACAATAATGGCCTCTCCAGCTAGGAGCCTCTCCCCCACTCCCAGGACAATTTATACCTTTTCCTTGGGATTTTCCCCCCTTAAATTAAACAAAAAGAGGGAAAATAAGAAGAGGTTAACATGGGTTTGGAGCACTGCAGCCCCGTGGTTCTGGGCAGGGAGCCAATGGCCCGAGGGCACACACATGTGTGTGCTCTCCCAGAAGGGCCTTCACCGGCCCTGTTTTACAGCCACCTCGGCACAGACTCCAGGGTTCACGCATATGGCCAGACAGATGTGTCTGGCTTACGTTCAAGGCTGGAAAATGAAGAATTATGGAAGTGAAGGGCCCCGGGCATTAAACAGGGGGTGGGGAGAAGGGAAGGGGGGAATTTCTCCTCTGCTGAGAAATCCTCCTGTGGCTGTGAGGCTGGAGGAAGAAGGCTGACAGGAGGCAGGGCCGCCAGCAGCGGTGCACGTGGGGCCTGTTCTTAAAGGGGCCACAGCAACCCCAGCCCGGACGGCCCGCAGCAGGCCATCGATGCCTGGCCTGAGCAGCCTGCTCCAAGGGAGCTGACAGGGAGAACCAGCTTCCGGGGC
Organism: Mesoplodon bidens; assembly: GCF_964165515.1. Taxonomy (NCBI): domain Eukaryota; kingdom Metazoa; phylum Chordata; class Mammalia; order Artiodactyla; family Ziphiidae; genus Mesoplodon; species Mesoplodon bidens. Next base: position 17,693,469 of record NC_138179.1, read on the forward strand.
AGGAGCAGCTGCGGGCTCCGGAAGTCAAGTCTCATACAAGGACTCTGTCAGGTACCGCCTGTCACTGGAGAGGCCGGGCTGAACACACTGCCTGAGACAAGGCCATGTCCCCTTGGTGCACGCTCCCACAGCATCTTGCACTTCCCTTTGGTCACAAGGCTCGCTCACACTTCAAATCACTGACTTCTCCACGCCAGTGGACACTCTGGGACGGGACTTTCTTGGTTCGCTCCCGTGTCCCCTCACCACCAGCCTGGTAGGTGCTCACCACCATTTACTAAATTGAGCGGAAGACACGGTCCCTGATTCCAAGGAGTTCACAGTACGGCGGGGGGAACAAGTCCAGAAATAAGTGTAATTTGAGACGTGATATACGTTTCACAAATGAGGTATAAATCAGTGCCACAGGAACACTGAGCAGAGAGATGAATTCCTCCTGGGGGGAATCCGGGAAGGCTTCACTGGGGAGATAGGGTTTCATCTGGGGACTGAAGGAAGAATAGAATTTCAACAGGTAACAGGAAATGTGGAGCAGAAAAAGAGTACTCGGGCTTGAGCGAACAGCAGGAACAAAGACGTGAGAGTAGGAAAGGGCAGAGCTGTCTGGGGACAGTGGGTAGAAAGGAGGGTTAGTGTTGTCCAGGCAGGAGGGCTGGAGTGTCTGGACAGGCACTTTGCGTGCACTGTCTTTCTGAGGGAGTTGCTGTTACCACTTTCATCTGACAGATGAGGAAACAGGCTCAGGGAAGTTAAATGATTTGCCCAATGTCATATAGCTCGTGAGGGCTCATAGGGGACGGGAGAAGAGGTTGGGAAAACAGACTGGGAACAGACGAGAAAGCCCTAGATGCCATAGTAAGGAACCCGACTTTATTAGCCAAGCAAAGGCACTGATGATTCCTGAGCAGGGGAGTGGCTCTTTTGGGGAGAGAACGATGAAACCACGTTAAGATGAGTTGCAGGCAGGGAGCCTGGCATGCGGACCGTGTACCACACAACTCCAGGAGCTGCATTCACAGACTACAGGGGAAGGGGGACCCCCTGGACTTGTGCAATGCAGGGTTGCTGGCTACAATCCAGTCAGTACCTGGACCAGAACAGCAGTAGTGGCAATGGGGATGGAGAAGGGGGGGGGGGATAAATGAGTGAACAGATAGGATCTGATAAGAAATCAGGCACGAGGGGTTAACAGCCAGTGAGGAACTTAAGATGCTGCTCTCGCTACTACCATCTATGAACTCACGGAATGAAAATACCTGCTGAGGGCCAACTCCATGTGCTGAGACTAAGAAGTAAGAGAAAGGGAGGAGGAGACCAAGTAAAGGATGGTGGTGAGGAAGCCCAGGAGGGTGGTGTGGTCACCAGACAGAGAGGAGACGAAGGTCCCCGTGTGCGGAAGTGAGGCTGGAGAGAGGCGGCTTTGGGGTCCAAAGCTACAGGGAAGTCAAGTGTGATGAAGACCCGACACAGGTACTTGGGGGACCTCTGATGCAATCGCCTCTGTAACTGCTGGGCTGAGAGTCAAGAGGTGGAGGTGGCAGTATGGATAGGACTTTAGGGAAGACTGATGGTGAGGAAGGAAAGAGCTCCCGGACAAGAAGAGAGACAGCTTGCAGACGAAGCTTCGAGGGCCACGACGGAGGTTCACACGGACGGCGTGAGGGTGGAGGAGGCAGCCACACCACAACGGCAGTGATGCTGGCACAGGCTCAATTCCAACTGGGAGACTCATATGAACACGTCTGAAGGACCACGGGTCCCAACTGGTATCCATTCCCCTTTCCCGGGCAGGGCTCTGTCTGATGAGCGGTCAGCCAGCTATCAGACCACGGTGTGCCGTGCACTGTGCTGGCTGCTTTACGTGCACTGGCTCCTGTGGGCCTCACAGCCAGTCCAGGCGGCAGGTGCCGTCACCAGTTTCACTCTGCAGATGAGGAAGCAGGTTGGGAGAAGTTAAACAATGTGCCCAAAGTCACAAGGCTAGTAAGTGGCGGAGCCCAGCCTGATCAGGTCGGCCTGACCACACGCACTACGCTCCATGCCAAAGGCCAGAGGTGGCTGAAGAGAGGGCTGAAAAGAGACATTCCTAAAGACGACTGACGCTTCCCCACGTATGCAGTTAGTCTGAAAGCAGGGAGCATGGCCGGCTCTTCCCCGTCTGCCCCGCGCCCTAGATGAGAAGAAGTGAGCTTACAGTGCAAGAGTCAGACCTGGGAGAGCCATAAGGAAAAGCCTGTTGGAAGTGAAGGTACGGGTCCACAAGAGGGCTGATGGGGCAGGAATCCTTACGTGGCGATCGAGTAGCTTCTCCCTGGGGTTTAGAGTGTGCTGTCCAGAGGGGCTCGGCCATTACGGTGGGAATCCAGACAAGCAGACTGTGGCCATGACACCGTCTCCCCCTGAGAATAGGTGTTCTCAACAGAGAATCCACGGCTTTTCCGAGAGTGTCTGGACAACGTTCAGGGGAACTCTGAAACCCCTGAAACTGTGTGAAAGGTTGCGTATGTGTGGTGTGTGTTCATAGATCATCACTGGGGGAGAAGTTTTCAGCAGATTCTGAGAAGAACCTGGCCCTGCTTGCAGCTCCGGAGGAGGGAGACTCCAGGCACCAAACCAGAATTTAGTGGCAGAGGAGGAAAACAGGTGGTGGAACCAGTGCGGACGCTGCAAGACTTCCTGAGTGAGAGGGTCCTGCTCATCCCTACTCCCATCTCCCTCATGCCCTACACAGACCACCAGCCACATGGGAACCACCCTCCCCAGGCAGGCCCCACCTGGATCTTCTCTTGGCGACGCTGCTGCTCCGCTATCTTCCTGGCCAGAGCCAGCTTCTTGGCCCGAAGCTCTCTGATGTCATCCTCGCCCCCGCTGCCTTCAGCCTCCGAATCTTCCTCAAAGTCTTCAATCACCACGTCCTCTTCCTTTGCCGGTGGTGCAGGCCAGGGGAGAGAGGAGACTGTGAGCCCACAGCACAGACCAGACCCACCCTTCCGTCCCGCCTGCGTCCCAATCCAGGCCTATCTGGACCATTCCACACACAGGGCCCCAGGGTGTGTGCTTGCCCCAGCTCAGGCAGAGGCAGGTCGAGGGAAGCTGTCATCCTTCTCCCCCGGCAACTGCTCCCCTTTGCGCTCCAGGGCCCTCCTCTTACACACTCACAGATCCACACCCTATCTACTTCCATGCCCTTCACAGCCCTTCCTTCTTTGCACACACTCAAAATGTCAAACTTTGGGCCCATTTTCATTTTGAAATTCACCAAAGGGGAAAACAACAGATAAAGTTAAACCACCCAATATAAGTCTAGTTCATGCTAGCAATCGGATAGGAATCATTCTGGCCAACAGCTGGGAGTTAGCCATGGAAGCTCCCTTGTCCCAGGCAGCATCAGGGAGCAGATGCTGTAGTTCAGCAGACCTTGCCCTGGTTTCTTTTTAAGACCACAGCCTGGCGGTGCGGGGGCTGGGGGCCCCATGATAGGAATTCACATGCCATGACCTTGCTCAGCTGCCCTCTGGGGGCCTGCACAGACTGGGAGATGGCTGGCTAGCTTAAGGAGTCTCCTGCCAGGCTGGTGGAGCCTTCCCCAGGGATGGCACCTCCCTGCTTGCAGCCTCAGCTCTTAGAAGCCACTACTCCCCGGGTGGTCCCAGGCTCCATTTCTCACTCTCTCACTTTTGGCCTTGGTCAGTAGAGAACATGCAGCTGCCCAAGAGAGCTTCCTTTGAGGGACAGGGTTAGCACGGGTAATAGGGGTTGACTTAGTAGGAGAAGATTCCTGGGTCTGAATGATAACTGGATGATAATAATGCCACTGATTATGACAATAACGGCTACCATTCACTGGGTGCTTATTACGAGACCAGGTACCAGGCTAAGCATTTTTCATGCATTAACTCATGTAATACAATAGCCTGTACACAGATGCTATCATCATCCCTATTTGATAAATGAACAAACTGAGGTCTAGAGAGGTAAACAATGTGCTCAAGGTCACGACGCTAGGAAGTGGCAGAGTAGGGATTCAAACCTTAGTGAGTCTGATTCCCAAGTCTGTGCTCCTGCCACAAAGACCAAGCAGCACAGGTGCGGTCCTGGGTCTAGATGGTAAGCCCAGACCCAGCCCTTTGCCAGGCCTCCCACGGACTCACACGGATCCTGCTCCAGACAGACTCTCTCTCCTCTAACTGTCCACCTCAAGGATATTCTGAAGGACTCTCTGCGGAAAGTGGTTTAGCAAGAGTGTGTGAGCCGGTGATGCTCTGTCTTAGGAGTAGAATCTAGAGGTGGGAAGACAGGTGTTCTGGGAGCATCCTTAAGGAAATGGATTCTGTTCTGCTCATGAAGAATGATGTCTGAAGAAACAGCTCCCCTCTCCTCTCCCAATCAGCTCAAGGGACTCAGTCTTGCAGTTAGAAGACATGAGATCTCGGGATGGCGCCAGAACTGCCACTATCCTAAGAGGTCTCCGGGGTCTGGGATGCTGTCCACAGTCAGCACTCATCGGACAACGCGCAGGCTCTAGTGTCACAGGGCCCACTTCCAGAGAGGCCCAGGCCGTGGGAAGGAGGAAGACTCTCTCTGCACATTTACTTCCTGCTCGTGGGGTTAACCTGGACCAGAGTGAGTGGAGTAGGGTCCCTGGCTGGTCTGTGGGGGACACTGCCCCTGCCTGCTCTGACCAGGGATACACGGGGTTATCATGGGGCTTGGACTGAGCCTGACTGAGGTCAAAAGAGGGTCAGCGAGGCTTGTCTGAGGTTGGCTCAGCTCTCATAGCAAACGAGGAAGTGCAGGGTTGTGAAATTACACAGACCAGGGTGAGCAGGGTTTCCCAGGGGCCACTAGCATAACGGAACCCAGGAGGCTCGTGGGAAAAGGAAGAAGTGGGCAGCATGGCATGGGTCACAACCTTTGTCTGGTCAATAAGCCTAAGAAGGAGGGAGAGAGCGTGGCGCAGCCAAGATCTGGGACCGAGAGCTGGTCTGTTCCTTGTGAGAGTGGAGGAGCCCCTCCCTCTGGGCACCGCCTGCTTCCCTGGATTTGGCCCTGCAGGCTCCTTGGGCCAGGGGACATCTCTTGCAGCAACCCTGGAGAGCCAGCTTGCTCACCTTCTACCGCCCGCCTCAGCCTCGAAGCGCGGGTGAGAGAGCTGATCAGGGCGCTGCCCCACCCACGCTTCCCTGCACGGTGCCCAGGGCTTGGGTGGCACTGCGCCGTCCTGCCTGAAGCCTGGACACCTCAATGGCCTTAGCAACCCCACTGTCTCCTCCCATATTGACAGCTCATTCTTTCCCGTTACTCCCTGCCCAGGTTTCATCTGGAGAGTCTGGAATCATGGGCTCAGCTTTACCCCTGGAACCACCTCTATCCTGTGTCATCAGGGGTGGGGTGGGGTTCTCCAGCTATTCTAATGAAGTCCGTCCAAGATTTTGCTGCTCTGAAGACTCTGAACCAAAGGTGGCCACTCTATCACTGCTTCAGATCACCAACGACAGCTTCCAGCTGACATCTGGCTTCCCTGGCCTGCTGCTGATTTCATCCCCACACTCCACCCTGCTCCACCAGGCGCTTGAGACCGCTGCAGGCCAAATGACTGTGTTGGCCTACGGGTGACCTGGCCTCTGGCTACAGCCGCTTGCGTCCCTTCCTTGAGTCCCATGTTCTTTCCCACCTAAGTCCCCTCTGTCTATAATACCGTGGGGCAAAAAGAAGGAAAGAGTCCACCAGCAGGCAAAGCGAGCTCTGTGTGCACACACACCCAGATACCCACACCCAGACACACAGCAGGGCAGCTGGCAGCAACAGTGAGCACAGTAAACGCACACAGGCACCGGCACCGTCCACACTCACATTTACTCAGAACCCACAGACAGCGGGGAAGCTGGCAACAGTGTTCCACTTACACTGACACACAAACCCACTGTGCACAGAACCACAGTAACGATCACCCCCAGAAAGATACATACATGTACGGCAAGGCAAATGTCAGCGGGGTTTGGCAGGGGTGGGCACTCAGGCTGGCATGAGCGCGCACACACGCACATGCACACACACACACACACACAGTCTGGAGTGAAGCAAGGGCTACAGGAACAACCAAGGGCAAACAAACAAGAGGAGAATTCCTTAATCACATCAGGATGTGCAGGAGGGAGGGTGGGAGGGAGCAACGGAGGGAGGGTAGGCCAGGGAGGGGGTGATTTTCCACACGGGGCCAGCAATGTCAGCTCTTCCTGTACGTGTGCTGGAGGCTGCAGTTCAGGCCTGTGCTGCACTGAGCTCCACACATCCATAAACTTGATCCTCGGCCTGAACCCTAACACCCCCCCCAACTCCCTTTCCTAAGCCTCCAGAGCTGCACATTATTAAACTCTTTCTTTCCCTCCCTTCTCCTCCACTGCAACATTAAAAAGAAGCATCTGGAACTCGTAGCAGAGCGAGATGGGGGCACCGGGGTGGGACTGGCAGGAAGGGGCACCAGCAGAGTGCACTCGTGAGAAGCTGGCTGGTCACGCCAACATCGCCACCACTCTGTGTGGTTATAAATAACCAGGGGGAGAGGCCGAAGCCCGGGCAGAGCAGCGCTGGGGGGATGGGGGAGCCTTCCTTCGGCCACAGCGGGCTCTTCCCGCATTGTACCTCATCTTCCAGTTGTTTTCCCTCTTGGCTTCCCATTTCCTTTCCCATGGTGTCTGGGACGGGTGCCACTGACACATATTTTCCACCCTTGAATGCCAGCAGAGGCTCTTCTTGTCCACAAAGGGCTTCCAGAAAATACTTCAGCACTGTGACCCTTTTGCAGTCGGCTGCAATAACCTACAGGGCGAGAGGGAGAAGAAAAACAGCATTTTCTGAAAGGGAAGATGAGAGACTTTGTTTGTTGGCTGAGGGGCACACGAGAAATGTGTCCACTGGGCAGGGAAGGCGGAGAGAGTGAGCGGGAGTGCGTGCGTGTGAGGTGAGGAGGGCCAAGACCCTCTGAAGGAAGACAGCACCGTCTCCCCCGAGGTCACCTCTGGGGGAGCAGAGAACCCCAGGACCCATGACAGGTGTCCTCCGGGGTTTCGCCTTTCTTGTGATCAAGTCCTGATCTGAAAAAAGAATAAATTAAGTCTTCCAAGTTTGGTATCTAGCTGATAGAAGGAAGGGTGGCATGTAAAATATTGGCTGTCACGGAACATAGCTCTCTGGTACCCTCACTGCTGCTCTCCATTCTTCCCCCAGCTCCCCTCTTGCCAGACTCCCAAGAGGAGAACTTTCAGCCCGAGTGTGAAATGAATGATGAGGGCTTTCTTGGCTGTTTCATTTCACTCAGGTCATTTTGGGTTTCCCATGACAGGTTCCTGCCCCACCTAAGAGCTTCTTACACTGAAGAGACTGGGGTCTGGCAGGAAATTATTATCAGGAGAAGGGAGACAGGCAAAGCAGGTGTGTGTGTGTGTGTGGGGGTTCACCAAGCCCTGCTCCTCCAGGGGTTTAGGCCATCCTGCTCCCATGTGGCCACGTCAGCACATAAGCCAGTGCTGTCAGAGAAGCTGGGGCTGATTTAGCTGAAATGAAATTCAGTATCTTGAGCAATCATCAAATTTGTAAGTGGCTCAGAGAAAGTTTCCATAGTCACCCTGTCTGGGGTCCTTCTCCTGCGAGACCTGCAAACCCACCTGCTTTGCACCTCCTCATGCCCTACTCTTCGTCCCTGGTCTCTGGGGTCCTCCCGTCCCTTCTGGGAGGGCGCTCACCAAGGGAGAAGGGGCCCATTTGATCTGGAGCTCACAAGTGGTGAAGGCCGTTCCCATAGGGTAACACTTCGGTGGCCAGATATGTCACAGGGTGGCAGCCCCTCCATCATCACTGACTCTAGCCCCTGTCCCCCCACCCCCAAACCCCATGCTTCCCATCCTGTCACGTGACAGGGACTTCCCTGGCTGTAGCACACAGTAAAGTAACTAACTTGGAGACTGTCTTTGATTGCGTGCTCTTTGTTTCACAGGTGCATCTGTTACCGCCCTCGCCTGGATGATAACTCCACTGGTGGCAGAGACTACATCTCATACTCCCCTGGCAGGGGCCGCTAAGGACAAGCAGGGCACCCGGGAGGTTTGCAGTAAGGGCTGACAGGCACAGGGAAGCTCGGCTGGGCACCAGAGCGGGCAGATGAGGCCGCTGCGACCCAAGTCCTCCAGGAGACGTGGAAGTGAGCTCCCCTCTGGCAGCCGGCTGGCCAGGGAATGTGCAGCACACAACTGTCAACCCTGCGCCCCGTGACTCCGTCCTCTTCCACCTCTCCCAACCTCGGAGTGGATCCCCCCCGCCCTTGCCCCACCAATGGCCTTGATAAAAACTGAGGCCTGAATCGCAGGCTAAGTACCTCGACCACCTGAGAGGCTAAGCCAAAAGGTGCTCAGCTACCCAGCAAAGGCTTAGGAAAGGACAGCTGTCTTGAGCTTGGGGTGCCTGCCCAGCGCTGTGCTTAAAAGGAGGAAAGAAGCACTTGCTGGGCCAGGGCAGGTAACCATGGGTTCCATCGCGTGTATTCAAACATGTGATGAGGAAGGCTAGAAATACAGAAGCAGGGGCTAAAAGGCATTAAAGAACAGAGCTGAAATGAGTAATAGCCTGGCAGGCAGCACGCACAGTGGCCTCCCTGCATCCCCAGCCTCTCACTTGCAGAGGAAACTTCTGCATTTCCACAAGACTGCCAGTTTCCTCTCAGTGGTCTAATTTTAACCACCTTGTCGTTACAGTGTGTGTCAGCCACCTGACCCCACTGTGACCTCCGACCTTATGCCCCAGTTACTGCTTGCACTATGGAGAATTATGTAATGGGTCCAGGACTTTCCTGCTGTCACTGAACGGAGAGGAGGTGGGGGTTGAGGGGTGAGAGGAGGACACAGGAAAACCTCACAGTGGTCCCTGGCACCACCTGGATGGTGAGAGGTACGCTGACACTCCTGCTGAGTGTGCTGCAGAAATCTGCCCAGGAGACGAGTGTGCCCATGGGTGTGTGTGCTGACAGGCGGGCAGAATTCCTGCTGTTAGGGCATGGGCTGCATGGCATGCTGAGTGGCTCAGGAAGAAAGTGTGATTTCTGGCCAAGGGGGAGAAAGGCCACATGTGTGGACGTGGGTCTCCTGGAGACGGGGATTTCCAGGGCACAGCAGGACCCAGGGATGCAGACATCCTGAACCTGCCTGCGGCACATCCTCAGAGGATCTGGGGGAGCTGTTATTCACGTGGACACCAAAACAAAAAGGAGTGCCACCTCCCTCCCCGGGCCCCTGCCCCCTATTTTAGTTTTCACTCTGGAAGGAAGGAACCTGATTTCCGGGGGATTTTGTCCGCTATGGCCATCAGTTCTTCCCTGAGGGCAAAGGGACTCCTGGATGATTCTCAAAAGGGCTTTGATCCAGCGGGGTCTCTGAGTGGGGTGTAGAAAAGAATTCTACATGTTTGGAGAGAAAAGTCACCCAGCCTCTTGGAAGAGTGTCCTCGCCTTTGCAATCCAACTAGCAAGGAGGATAGCCGACGTTGTATGGTCTCCTTAGGTTTCAAAGTGCACAGTGGAGTGAGGAATGGGGTTTGAGCTACTGAGGAGATGCGGGGACTGAGGGGCAGAAAGTCTAGGGCTTGTCCGGGGCACAGAGAAACCCTCGGTCTCCAGCCTGCTGGCCTGTCTGCTGAAGCATTCTGCTCTCAGGTGGGAGGAATCAGTCCAGCGGGTGGACTTCTCCTAGACAAAGCCTCCAGCACTTGAATTGGGGGAAAAAACCCCAGTTTGAATATGGTTAATAAGGGATATCACGAAGGAAGACGCCCTTTAAACCATTCACAGAGAGCCAACTCCAAGATGATCTCTTTCTGGCCAAGGAGGACTTCCTGGTAGGACAGGGGTTAAAGCTAGGCTCCCGGCTCGGAGAGGAAGGAGTCCAGATGAAGTCTATGACATAATCCCCACAATAGCTCTGTTCATGAGTACATTTTTCCATTCTATATCAATGAAAAACAGAGAATGTAAGTGGTATGTACATTGTAGCTCTGGGCAAATTCTAGATTCTCTAGAGGAGAAGGATCTGGGCTGCAGAGGCCTCCTTCCTGGGCTGTTAACAGGTGGGGCTGGACAGGGGCTAGAGCTGAGGAAAAGGGCTGCTGGCCGGGAACACCCAGGTAACCTGAGACCTGGCACCTTCTCAGGGGCAGTCACGGTCCTTCTGGAGAGACTCACTGTGTAGGAGACCATTGGGAGCTGCAAAGTTGATGGTCCAGTCAGCTCTGAAAGAAGACTAGGGCTGTAGGTCAGGGACGGGCTGAAAGAAAGGCGCCCAGAGAAAGCCCCTCTCCCTCCCCCTGAAGACCATCTGAGGCAGTGTGCCCCATCGGCGGGAACTGAAACCTCTAGCTTCAGGGCTCCAGCTACCACCCAGATCAGGTCCACACGCAAAGAACCAAGCATAAAGGAAAACTGAAAGTGAGATGTGGCGAGGCGATGTGGGAGCCTGGCCTGTCACAGGCTCAGTTCCTTAGAGAGAGAGAAAGTGAGCATGCCCATGGTAAGCGGAGGCTGGCACCCAGAGGAAGGTTAGGTCCTGAGGAAAGCAGGAAGAAACCTCTAGGGCAGGAGAGAAGAGGGAAGGCAGTCTGGGGTATCTTAGGTGGGCCGGTGGATGAGAAAAGAATGTTGTTTTCTGAAAACTGGTGACTTTCCACAGCCACTCGGCAGAGGACCAGCCCAGCCTGGGCAGAAATGCCTAGGAAGGAACAGAAAAAGAGGTCCAAGCAGTCTTATGGAAGGTGGCGGAGGGAGAGAGAGAAAAGGAACTGAGCACCAGGTACCATAGACGGATGTTAAGTGGCAAGACTTCACACCAGCCATGGGGAAGGGAGAAGAGCCCTAACCCAGCCAGGGAACAGGAGGAGGGGTCAGAGAGATGAAGCAGGCCTCTGGATGCAAGCTCCAGGGAATGATGGACTCACTCCATCTTTATTGGGTCCCTATTCAAACAGGCCTCCTGGAAGGCACAAACACTACAGTGACTGGTTAGATTTTGCAAAATTTCTTTTTCTGAACTTTTGGTTTGGGGAAGTCAGAATTTAAATTTGCACTATCAGCCAGTTCGATTATTTTCTGGTTTAAAAAGTCCTGCTTGCTACTGCTGCTCTGGTTACAGAGAAAAATCACACGGGTTCTTCCCCTACAAACTCCAGTTTACAGGTTGTTTTTCTTGTTTCTCTAAATGGTGCCAATTATTCTCATATTTGTTGAAACCTTCAATCAAACTTTATAGCTCGTTAATTTTATAGAACGTCCTTAGAGCAAATAAGATGCAGACAGAAAAGTGAAGTCTTGCTGAAATTATTAAGAAATCTTAAAATAGCCTACAAATCCATTACCAATCCTGGTACAATACAGGCTGCTTGGCTGGCTTCTGAGGTCCATTAGCAATGGGTTAATTATCATCTCTAATGAGCCCAGCCTACAGGATTGGCTACAAGAAAACTGAACTCAGACTAAAGTGTTTTCACAAACTGAGAACCTCTAGTTATACACGATTCGCCTTCACAGGAGACTGAAGGGTGGGTAGGACGATTCTGTAGTGGCCAAGGGTGGGTCAGCCTGAGAAGAGGTCTGCCAATGGAAGTTCAGACACAGGGAATCCTCTGGAGCTGGAGGACAGAGGAAACAGTTTATTCACATTCCTGGAGGAGGGGCTTCCAGGCAGGAGGGAAGCTGGCCACGAGGATGCACATTCACTCTGAAGACAGAGGCCGTAGCTTATGATGGGGAGACAGACACTCCCAGCCTAGATGAATCAGGACGACTGGTACTGATTTGTTGAGAGGGTCACAGGTCAGAGGGGAGAGAAAGGAAGAACCTGGCAGGCACTGAATGACAAAGTGGACAAGGAGAAAAGGCATGGATCCTTGTGCCAGACACATCCTGACAAGCCCCGGGTATCCTGTCCAAGGGCATCCACTCAGCGGGTCACTTGTTCCCCGTCCCTGCAGCAGCAGGACTGCATTTCTTCGCAAGGCAGCTAAGCACAGCCTTGCCCTCGGTCACTTTTGATCCCAATGTCCAGACTCAGCCATCCCTAGTCCTAGTGCCAGTTGAGGGGTCAGTGGGTCACAAGATGAAATGCTAACATCATCGGCCAACCCCCCCGCCCCCGCAGTAGCTATACCATTCCACGTGTCTGGTCCCAACAGCTGTTTTCTTCTTAGTGGAGGCAATGTGGGCTGTTACCAATCAGCTGGCAATGCACAGATGCCTGTTCAGAGTGGATGGCAGCCTGCTAGCCCCACCCATACCTCCCCCCACCGTGTGTGTGCGCGCATGCACTGGCCTTAAGTGTCCTGGGGGGTGGGAACTGGCAAATGGTTAGGTGGGAAGATTTGGTGGGGGTGGGGGAGAGGCTACTCCATTATTTTTATTGAAGATTCCAAAGGGTAGGGGTACTGAGAGGGAGATTATGGTCACACTGGGAGGAGAGTTGGGAGAACAAGAGGAGATGTGGAGCATACACTGGTGGTGAGAAGGTAAGTACAGATGGGAAAACAGGTCCATTCTGGGAAGAGGCAAGCTGAGGCAATACAGGGGGTCGGTCAAGAGCCTGGGCTTCCTAGTCAGAGATGTAAGTTCAAGTGTTAACTGCCACTTCCTAGCTGTGTGTCCTTAGGCGAGTTACTTAATGTCTCTGAGCCTTGGCTCAAGTTGTTTAAAAGGGATAATGCATATCATATATTTAGCAAGGTGTCTGGGCTCAGAAAGTGCTAAGTAAATGAGTGGCTATTATGTTTCTTCTTCTTCGCTGCCTCACTCTGCTCAGAGACAGGAGGGGTACTCTGCCTGACACCACTGAGATGTCTGGAAGCCAGGCTCAGAGGGAAGGAAGGAAGCATGGGGCAGGCACACAGCCTAGGGCTGAGGGGAAAGGCCCTGGAATGCTCACCTGGCTGTTGAAGCTGCTGAAATAGTTTATTTTGAGCTAAGGTGTTGGATCCAGGTTGCTGGACAAGCCAGCTTGTGGAGGGAAGCCCCGGCCTCTCTGCAGCTGCCCCCTTCCTATTCTCTACAAAGATTCCTGGACCTAACCATGGGCATGCGTGCATTCTGCAGGACTCCAGAGGGGCCCCTAGGGCATGGGCTGTAGGACAAGCACGGCACTAATGCACACATCAGAAATAAGGTCCTGCGGTGAACATCACAACCATCTTGCCCATCTGGCCTCTTCACACTGGGGTGTGGGTGGCGACTCTGCCTTTGTTAATGGTATCCTCCTTAAATGAGACCAGCTGGATCCTTGCTCCAGGTCTTTCAATACAAGAGAAATGATGTGAAAAGCCTCTTCATGCTCTCAGGTGGTATTTTCTACCCACCTGAATTTCCTAAGCTTGGACATTCTAAACAAAGGCAGAGAGGAGTCTTGGCTCTCCTGGGCAGAGGACAGCTGGCTCTTCTTGAACTGTTCCCTCATGGAAAGAAACTATTTTGTTCTGGAGCTCTAAGCTCCGGCTGCACGAGCAAGGTGCATTCTCAACAGTGAGGGCGTCGTAGAGAGCAAGCTATAGGCAGCAGTAGCTCGGGCTGCGGTCCAATCTGCTTCCCCTGCAGAGGCTCTGAGAGCAGCCACCCGCACTGGCAGGGGCTGGGCGGATACTGGCACTGCCAACACAAGCCTTTCAGGTCTGGCTGGCTTCAGCTGCTCTGAAACCTGGAGCACAGGCACTGGGGCCCTCACTCACTAACCAGCAGGGGAGGCTACAAGCTCAGCCCCTGGGGAGGAAAGGCCTGAGTCTGTCTCAGTCTGCAAATATCCACATGCAGTCTGTTTCTACACTGCCGGTTAGTTCTGGGCCAGGAGCACTGTCTCTTGTGCTCTGGTCGCTCTGAGCCACTTTCTTATTTGCCTTCCAGACAGCCAGGATCAGGAGCCGCCCCTTAGGTTCGTGTGCAGACTCCTTCACCCGATCTGTTCCTAGTTTTATTTATCTTATGTGTGTGGAAGAATGCTGAGACCTGCAGCATTCAACACATCCAGTCAACATTCAATTCAACAAATATTTACTAGGTGTTTACTGTGTGCCTAGGGCCCGTTTTAGACCCTGAGGATTCAGCAGGAGGGGGGTGGGGCACATTCAGAGCAGGTGCATCAAAGACTCCCAAGAGAGAAATACGCCCTCCCCCCAACCCCCATTACCTACAGCACTCAGAAGGGCAGAGTTCTCATTCCTCTTCTCCTCCTTCAAGAGAGGAGCAAGAGGCAGCCCGGGGAGAAGAAAAGCTCTTTGTAGAGACTGGGCACACTGCTCCTTTATCGCTTTTAGGCAGATAGGGCCTGAGGAAGTCAGGATGGAGAAGTCCCTTGGGCTCAGCCTCAGTACTAGATGGAATCCCAATGTCTCTCAACGCTCTCCATGATCTGTGCAAACCCTCCCCACTGTACATCACCACGGCCCTTCTTGCTGTTATTCCCTAGTCCCCAACTCCAGGCCCAGGCAACCTTGCTCAATATTCCCGTGTGCCATTTGCCTCCCTGGCACCTCTGAGACTTTATAGATTATTCCCCGAACCTACCCAACCTACGAGGCCTTTACCTTTATGCAATCAATTCATTCCCTCACCTTCCTTTAACTTTGATAAAAAGTCTTTCTTTTCTTTTTTTAAAATTAATTAATTTATTGGCTGTGTTGGGTCTTCCTTGCTGCGCGCGGGCTTTCACTAGTTGCGGCGAGTGGGAGCTACTCTTTGTTGCGGTGCGCAGGCTTCTCACTGCAGTGGTTTCTCTTGTTGCGGAGCACGGGCTCTAGGCACGCAGGCTTCAGTAGCTGTGGCACACGGGCTCAGTAGTTGTGGCTCGTGGGCTCTAGAGCGCAGGCTCAGTAGTTGTGGTGCACGGGCTTAGTTGCTCCGCGGGATATGGGATCTTCCTGGACCAGGGCTCGAAGCCATGTCCCCTGCATTGGCAGGCGGATTCTTAACCACTGCGCCACCAGGGAAGCCCAAAAAAGTCTTTCTTTTCAAGAAGTCATTGTCCAGCTCACCAGCCCACTGTCCACCAATTTTTCCTAAGGACCTGCTATGTGACATGCTAGACATTTCGGGCACACAAGAGAGAATAAGACAGATGCAGTCCTTGACACTTCACAGAACTTTCAGGCCATGGAGGGATTCCACAGTAACCTGGCACTAACCTCTTCCGAATCCCCAGTTGCCCCTCCAGCGCCTACGGGCTAGGCCCACACGTCCTCCTCTTTTCCGACTTCATTAGCAGTCCTCAACACCTGTATCACTCAGATGCCAGAAAGTGAGCTACCAGTCACTCAGAGCCACCCTAGAACCTCTGCTACAACATCTCCCAGTGATCCAACCCTTTCTTGAGTATGTCAGGTGGGAAGGATTCAGGACCCTGGGGAAGCTTTTAAAACCATCATCCCTTCATGTTTAAGACACATATAAGTAATTTTTATTATTACATACTTAACAGATTTTTTTCCCTATTAAGTTCCAGTCCTGACCATGCTGTATGAGAGGTCTGTTACTGTCTTGAGTCTACAAGGGGTTCATTTCCTAATAGGGAACCCATTCCACTTCTGGACTTTTCTCATCAGTGGAAATGTCTATCCCTTTTAAGCCCAAATCTGCCTCCAGTGCTTCTAATCCTGTTCTCTGGGCCACAAACAACTCTAGCTCTGCTTCTACCTGCGTGGCTTCCAATTTGTTGAAGTCGGCTATGTTATACCTTCTCTAGGCTAAACAGTGCCACTTCCTTCCACTGTTCCTCGCTTCAAGTGTCTCCTTCACATCCTGCTTATTCTTTCACGAAGACTTTCACTGAGATGAATGTCTCCTGGAGGGAGCCCACGTGTGACTTAGCAGCAGAGAACAGAGCAAACAGCTCCTCCTCGTTCTGCTCTGGACACCCCTGTGAACAGGCCAAAAAGCATACATTTTGTTGTTTACCACTTTGCCCTAATGACACATTGTGAGCTTTTTTTTTTTGCGGTACGCAGGCCTCTCCTTGTTGTGGCCTCTCCCGCTGCGGAGCACAGGCTCCGGACACGCAGGCTCAGCGGCCATGACTCACGGGCCCAGCCGCTCCGCGGCATGTGGGATCTTCCCAGACCAGGGCACGAACCCGTGTGCCCTGCATCGGCAAGCAGACTCTCAACCACTGCGCCACCAGGGAAGCCCAACACAATGTGAGCTTTTAATCAACAAATCCCCAAAGTGTTTTCACGTATGTGGCTAAATAATATCTTCCCCAACTGCGAGCAAGCCCTCCAGTAACTATTTCCTTTTATAACATTCCTTCACTGAGGTCTCTCCATGCTATAAAAAAACCCCTATTATTTAGTATTGTGCTGCATGCTACTTGCTGTGTGCAGCTGACTTTCTGGATAAAGTAGGATTTTACATTTATTCATATTTGAGTTCATGTAATTATTTACTTCTTTCATTGTAGCCTATCAAGTTTTCTTTGGATCCTCAATTTGTCATCTGAGAATGTATTCCTTCTTAAGTTCATGACATCCATAAATCTGATCTGTTTATGCTTCGCAATATCTTTCTCCTATTAAGCTGTCCTGTTTTCTCTCCTGAGTAAGACTCTTGAGGACAGGCACTGTAATTTGTACGTGTGTGTGTGTATTTAAAGAAAAGTCTATCTGCAGCATCTAATACACACTATGGGTAGTTGGACAACGTGGATGACTGATCATGGGAGGCTGACGGCAGCTTTGGGACCTTAGGACAATTCCAGAGGACATCATGATCGTGGAGGGGGTGCCAGCCACACTGTATACCGTGAATCACGTTCCTTGTGTTGTGCAATGTGAACACCCTGGACAGGCTACTCAGAGATGCTTCTTTCTGCTTCAAGTGATGCTCCCCACGGAGATTTAGGCTCCATAAAGAATGGTGCTCTCTTTTGACAGGCTGCCTACAGAGTTTCTAGTTTGAAATAAGATACCACAAGAAGCCAAGCTCTGGGCATGTTCTGCCTTGTCTTAACTGCAGGCTGCTGCCCCAGGGCAAGGTACAACACACCTCAGCAAGAGGTGAGACTTATCTTCTTCAAAGCACTGATGTCACACTCTGAGAAAAAATTATACCTGTATCTCGAGAATCCCCACAGCATATTAAAAATATGGTGAGAGAAATTCTGAGATTAGGGCTGAGGTGTGAGGCCACTTTAAGTTGTATTTTCAGGTCCTACATCTAGAGTCCTGAGTCTCAAGTGGCCCATGCCTCATGGCTGGAGACAAGACAAGCTTTGCTAACTAAAGCTCGCTAAAGTCTATTTATAGTTTGATAAGGTATAAGTAAGCCAAATGCCTGGCATATAGAAGAACTTCAATAAATATTAGTTCCCCTTTCTTCACCTATGAGCACTAAAAAGCATTTAAAAAACCACCTGCATCTGAATCACACAGCGAGCTTGTTAAACATGCAGATTCCTGGACACCACTTTGGACTAAGTAAATTAGTTTTTCTGGGGACAGGGCCCCAGAATGTGTACTTTCAATAAGTGTTCCAGGTACTTATGAACATTGAAGTTGTAGAATCACTGCTTTAAAGGCTAGAAGACTAAGTGAAGGTGGTCACAAGTTTAGTCCACTCTTCAAGTGCAACTCTAGCTAAGGTACAAAAAAACACGCTACAGTTTTCATGGCAATTTTGGAATCTAGGAATCCTCAGGGCCTTACAAAGCGGTTACTATTACATTCAGATAATGACAAGAGATGGAAAAATAAGTTAAATGAGATTTGAAGCCAGATGCAAGGCCTTCGTACGCCTGTGTTCTTGCCACCTCACCAGAGCCGCTTCCTGCGAGAGCACCACTGGGGCTTCTAAGGCACAACAACAAAACCCGGCGCGTGCTCCTCCACCCTTCTCGGCCATGGCTAACACTAAGCGGGCGGCTGCCGGTGCCAGGCACTGTGCCAAAAGCTGACACGCACCACCTCATCTGATCCACACAACAGCCCCACGAGGCAGGTGCTATCAATACCTCGATTTTACAGATGAGGAAATCAAGGCACGGAGAAGTTAAGTAACTCACTCAACTTCAAGCCGCTGGTAAGTGGAGGGGCTGGAACGTGCCTCTGCTCCCAAACAGCGTTCCAGCTGCCCACAGCTCTCGATGGGTCCAGAGCATCTGCTTGTGCTTCGGGCAGAGACTCTCACCATCTCCACAAGGGAAAAGAGCTGATCATAAATTCAAAGGGGGCAGCCTCTTGCTGCTGCACTTCTCTTGGGCAGCTGACCTGCCACAGGTCTAGGGAAAGCAGGGTCTAGAGGAACGTTCACTTCATGCTCTCCTGCGTGATCTTCGGCGAGTTACCGAACCCTGTTTGCAAAATGCAGGTGATTCTCGAGATCTCTTTCCCATTTGTAAAGGTTTCTATGACTCTGGGCAGTCATCTTGGAAAGGAGAGGAAAGACGGTTCTGCCTCTGACCTTGAGGCTGGAGCTCAGCTCTGTCACAGGGGACAGTGCCAAGAGCTGGGCTTGGCCCTTTTGGAAGGAAGGGCTGAAGGTTCAGAATCTGTACTAACAGTGAGAGCCTGCAGATAATTCATGACGGAAAAAGGTGGTATAGGTTCTTCTCATACGATAAGCCACTCAGGAAGACTTGGAGGGTTTGATGGAATCCTTAGCACAGAGCTCCCCTCTGGCCACAGAGCAGAGGAAGAGACAGCGGACCAGTTTATAAAGCTCCAGAGCGGAAAATTTCTGTTGGTGTCCAAACTAAGTTTTTGGCTTTCTGTGAAATTTGGAAAGACTTATACTGAAGTTTTAATCACCTGTTTAGTGTTCTGAAGACTCTTGTCAGCAGCCTCACTGAGCCTGCTCCAGCAGGCAGTGGGAACCGCTGGCTCAGGCACTGTGCTCTTACTGTGGGCCGTTTCTTTCCCATGGCCGTCTCTGACACCCTGCAGCTCCCTCCAGGCCACTTGGAGGGTACAAGCCAAACCAGTGTGCCCCGTAAGAGGCTGAGGACAAGGTTTCTGGATCACTTCTCACCAGATTTGAAGCCAGGAGGGGCCCCTTAAGAAAAGCCAAGGTGCAAAGAGGTAAGGAGTGGTCTCTGGAGATCAGTCGGCCAGCAAGGCCTCTGGGATGGCACAAAGGAGACAGGCTGGCCTTCTAGGAGAACGAGACCGTCCAGACGTTCTAAAGCCCTTGGGGACGGATCATGAAAGAAGTTCTCACAGTGAAAAAGAAAACTGAACAAACTCAGGGCAGGGCACGTTCTAGAAACAAAAACTCATGAGCATGCAAGAAACCCGTTAAGGAGGTTCAGGGCAGTGGCATGCAGAACAAGTCAGCACTTTACTTCTTCTGCAGTTTTCATGGGTCACAACTTCGTGGTGGCTGAAATATCCCATTTTTCTGGGAAAGCTGTGGTGGAGATGAAGTGGTGGCTGATGGTTGCTAGGCATTATGCTATTTCATCTGATTATCACAGTAATCCTGGGAGATAGAAAGAGGAAGAAGAAACTGGAGCTTGGAAGAAACAAACATCCAGTCAGTGGTAAAATGGGGATTTGAACCCACATGTGTCTTACTCCAAAGTCTGTGCTCAGTCCATTATACTTTGTAGCCTCTCTGGAAGTAATGGTACTTTTGGAGAAAGGGACCTACTTCAAGTCCTTTTTACTAAAGGGTATATCCACCCCCCCACCCCCCAACCAGCTCAGCACTGCCCCAAGGGCTGGCCCCCAGGACAAAAGAAACAGTTCTGATGAATTCACATTTAGATGAACACGAACCAAATGGGAGCTTGGCTAAGCTACGGGCAGGAACAGAGATACCGAAATCAAAAGCTTCTCAGGGTACCTGGCCTAAAAGGAGTTCTATCATCCAGTTCATTTCATTTCCCTGGACACAGCATGGATAAGACCTCACCTGGTCAGCTGATGAGCTGAACGAATATGGGAAACTCGTCACTATTGGATGCCAAGCTAAAACCTATGCATGGGTGTCCCCAGAAAGTCCTCTGCACTACACAGTCTTGGAGTCTGGATGGACTGTAAAGAGAAAAGTCCATCAGAGAGCGTGGGGACAAGACAAAGGGAGTCAAAGCTCCCTCCTTCCACCTGGCACCCAAAGGCTCCACAAATCCATCAATCGGAGAAACTTTTACTGTGAGAGCAACAGGGTGCGTTGTTCATCTGGCAATCCTTGATCCTGGAGCAATATATGAAGGCAGGGAAGAGAAAGAACAATAGTTTCCTTCTCAGTAGAAAGACCAAGATGAGGGAGGCGATGCTGGTTTCTGACTGAGCTCTCAGGGAGTACTTCCCTGCCACAGAATTTTCTCTTTCCTTCTCTTCTGTTCTTTCTGGGGGTAGCTTCGTCAACTGCCTGCTCTCTCCAGCTGAGAGTTAACTTCCCTTTGTCTGGCCAGACTACTCCACAAATGCCACCGTTCCTTGCCCTGTTATGCCCAAGTTCAAGCAGAGAAGCCGCCAACATGGCTTCTAATGGAGGAAGGGAGGGGCTCCCTCAAGGGAACTCGGCTTACTGAGGGAAAAGAGACTCGCACAGCAGCAAACGGCGCACACTGCCCTTCCTCAGTGGCCTCGGAGGAATCTCCTTACAGAAGCTGCAGGTGGAGAGGGAAGAGGGAGAAGGAAGGCAAAGAGAGGGAGACCATGACCAGAGAGGTCGTAAGTCCCACAGGAATGACGGCGAGGACGAGGACAAGGCCGCCTGTCACGAGGACAAAATTAACCACACCCATCTGATGATGACAGAGGGAAGGCCAGTGCTGGGATAATGACTGGAGGAAGAAGCTCACAGACCACTGCGTACATGGGGAAATGTAGGAGAAAAGTGTTCCAAAGCTGATGACAAGGCAGACAGGAAACTTACATGTCCTTGCTGACAGGAAAGAGAGAGTGAAATGCTGGGTCTTCTCTCATCTGCAGGATTTCTAATAGGCGTCTGAAGTTCACCCTCTTCCCAAGGATGTGCTGACAGCTGGGAATACTGCCCTTCAGGTCAGGCAGAGCAGGGATCTAGACCTCTCCAAGAGTTCACAAAGAGGCTCAGTAAGGATTCAAACCACGATCCAAAACACAAGTGGGACTGCCATTTCCTGCTGGGTTTCCATGCTGTAAAACAGTGGGGGAGAAGTGCCAACTACAACGTGCACTGCCTCCTGTGGAAAACGGAGTGCAATGGACCCGGCTCCAGTTCTGACTTGTGAATCGAAGTGAGAACTGGTTGCTAGCTGCTAGAGGATTACAGTGTTAAAGAGACATCCCACCACCCAACCTGCCAGCCTTTCCGCTCACTGTCCGTGGACGGCTAGGGAGCTAATGACCAAGCTGTCTTGGGCCTCCGTAGGAAGGCAGCCTTGGACTCTGGCAGCTCCTCGGGACCCCAGTTCACTGTCCTGTGTTCTTAAACAGCTTTGATGGAACAAGCCATCTGTGGGAGTTATTTAGTTTGGAACTGGAAGAGGGTTAGGATGTGGAAAAAATAAACTGAGCAGCCAAAGGATGGGGCCAGAGAGACAAGAGAAGGCAGGTGGCATGTTCATGGGACTATGTGCCAGGGCGAA
The DNA here is from genome assembly GCF_964165515.1 of Mesoplodon bidens. Lineage (NCBI taxonomy): Eukaryota > Metazoa > Chordata > Mammalia > Artiodactyla > Ziphiidae > Mesoplodon > Mesoplodon bidens. The sequence continues at coordinate 17,715,044 of NC_138179.1, forward strand.
GAGGAGGGTGGGACCGCAGAAAGGAATGGTGCCGAAAGGAGGCCAGCATGGGAAGTGCTGGAACACCCAGGACAGTGTGATTTTATTTCCAAAGTGGTGTTCTGCTGTTCTCCTTCAAGGGCTCACAAACCCTCACTTGTGGGTGTCCATTACAAGAGAATCCTAGGATAGTATAACTGTAAGCACACCTGATTTGCCATCTGAAAAACTACCTGAATTCTGCCTAATTTCTTGCTGGGCCTGTATCCTAGCCTAAAAGGCAAATCTAACAGTTTTTTGACATCCAAAGCCACAAGATAATGGCAAGAGCTGAGAGTGGAAAAGGGAGATGGTGGAGGATCTGAGGGAATCCTTATGAATTACAGAAAACAGCAACAGAAACTGCAGGGTGATCTGGGAAGATATATAGGAATCTGGTGCAGAACTGGACTGAACCTGGTCATTTCTTTGGAGTCATCTTTTTTTTTTTTTTGCGGTATGCGGGCCTCTCACTGTTGTGGCCTCTCCCGCTGCGGAGCACAGGCTCCGGACGCACATGCTCAGCGGCCATGGCTCACGGGCCCAGCCGCTGCACGGCATGTGGGATCTTCCCGGACCGGGGCACGAACCCATGTCCCCTGCATGGGCAGGCGGACTCCCAACCACTGCGCCACCAGGGAAGCCCATCTTTGGAGCCATCTTAACCGCCCCCTCCAATCACTATAAAGAACATATACACATTGAGAGAGACTTTTATTTTTAAAATATAGATATTTTCACTTATGTTATCTCATTTAATCCTTACCGAAATCTTAGGAAGGGACTATTCTCATCCCCATTTCACAGAGAGTAAATTCAAGCCCAGACGGAATAAATAACTTATATGGAGTTTTCTTATGATCAGAACGGAGCAGAATGAAGACTATGATTCGCAACTAGATTTTTAACCAGATTTTTCTGCAGGTCACTCTGGCAAAATGGCATTAACATTGATTGTATCTCATCTGATCCATTCCTGATCGCCAAGCCTATGTAGCATATCCTCACAGGATTTGAAAAAGAGATCAGAAAGCTGCTGCTAGAGTCTATCTCTGATTCTTCACTAAATCTTTCCAAGTCATTAGTCTAAGAACAGGCTTAGAGACAGTAAGCCAGCAACTCTGAATGCTGTTTACTTAACTTCTGAAGCACACACACAGAAAGACATACAAACAATTATAAACTACTTAGTATAGTTTCAGTGCTTCGTACTGATAAGACAGAGAGACAAAATTTCTGTACCAGCCTGTACTAGGGAAGCCTACACACAGCCTAAACTTTTTTTAAATTGACAACACAGAGCTAAAACTGAATCCTGTCACTGAATTCTGTTACTTAGCCTAAAGTCATTCTTGTTGCTGACAAAGCAGAAAAGAAGTTCAATGACAGCATCTCTTCTTTCTAGAAGGCAATGAAGATATGGTAGCGCCTGGGCTTCAAGTACCAGGACAAACTGAAGCTGTTCAGTAACACGTAGTTTAAACACGAGGCACATGGTAAAAACCAACCAACCAACCAGAGAGTACATATGGCTGAATTTTAAAAACAATCTTCCCACCTCTGGTTTCTAAAGCCTCTGTTTCCCAGCCTTGTTGCCAGTTTCTGGTGTGGCCTGCAGAGATATTTATGCTTATACTGCCATATATGATTAACTATGGACCTATACCTTTGAATACTTATTTATTTATTTATTTGGTTGCACCAGGTCTTAGTTGCAGCAGGTGGGCTCCTTAGTTGCAGCTCGCTGGCTCCTTAGTTGTGGCATGCGAACTCTTAGTTGTGGCATGCACGTGTGATCTAGTTCCCTGACCAGGGATCGAACCCGGGCCCCCTGCATTGGGAGTGCAGAGTCTTATCCACTCTGCCACCAGGGAAGTCCCGGACCTATACCTTTTATATACATTTATATAAATGGTGATACATGCTGCCACTAACAGCATATCTTAGAGATCATCAACATCATTCGGGAAGCACATTTCATACCAAATGCTAAAGATCATCAACAGCAAGGTTCTGGAACAGATCCAGAAAACCAACCATGTTTATTGCAACAATTTCTCTGTGCTGGGATGACTGAAAGACCCAGCAAAGGCAGCAAAGAAAAGCAGACAGAAGAAAAACTGTTCATCAGTAAAGTCCGTCAGTCACCATCAGGTCCAACAGGCCTGGGAGTGGTCAGCAACAACAGACCCCTCAAGCAGGCAGGGTCTCAAATGACAATAGGCTGGGCAACGGGGACTGCCTTTACATATCCAAAAAGAATGTGAAAGTACATTATGCGCTTCAGTCTGCATGCTGCCCGGAAAGGGCTCCCACACCAGAGCAATCAACATCAGGAGGGTCTTCAACAAATCTGAAGGCCAGAAACAAACACTGTAACACTTTTTAATGTGAAAATTAAATTGTGTTAATTACATCTCTACACATAACCCAGGTGTTATGGCAAGAGGCGCCTGGTACATCTGAAGGCTTTGCACCGTCTGCCAGTGCCAGTCTCCCTATCAGGGGTTACGTGCAGATACCACAGGATACGTGCAGATACGGCAGGATATTTGAGGTGTTCCAGGCTGATCTCACAGTCTGAGGTTCTGCCGTGTGACAGTACCCTATTCCAGGGGTCAGGGTACAATAACTCTTTGCTCCTTAAACTGTACTTCCTAAAACATTTTCAAGTATTCTACTGAATTCATTCAATAAATATTTATTAAGCATCTGCTATGCATAGTAGGGCTTATTTAAGACACGAGGGACACAGCAATCAATAAAATGATGCTCCTGTTGTCATGCAGCTTAACATTCTTGTGAAACTGAGAAACAAGCGAACAAATACAGGACAAGTAGTGGGAAGTACTAGGAAAAAAATAAAGTAGGGTAGGAGGGACAGAGAGCAACAGGGTAGGGGACAGTATTGCTATTTAATCTAACACGGACAGAGAAAGTCTCCTGGATAAAGTGCCATTTGATCAGACGTGAAGGAGTGAGCCACAAAGCAGAGAGGGCCTTACCTTCTGGGTACCTTCTTGGGCAGGTAACCAGAGCGCCAGGGAGCCCCTTCTCTCCTAACAAGGGTTCCCAGCTATGCAGTGTGAAGGAAGGGGCATAGGCTCTTCTAGCTCAGCTGAGTGAGAGGAGAGGCCTTTGAGAACGCATGCAGCTCGCACGCCTTCCATGCAGTTTCTGGATAGTTTCCATCACAGATGAGAGTTTTATGTTGAATTTTAAGTTGACCACAAATATTTAACTTCCCTGGACCACAAATGCAGTATCTTCTCTGTGGTTGAGCTGGCACCAAGTACATATTTACGAATCTCTATATGTCTGTCTGTTATTTAAATTTCTTATAGAAGTGCCAAGGTCTTTAGCTGTGATTTATCCCCTCCCATTCCATATAAGTGGGTCTGAACCCTGATCAGGCCTAATTCTTGGAGAAAGGAGATATCTTTACAATTGAAGCTTAGGGTCTTCCTAGTTAAATTTCCTATTACTGCTTTCTTCAAAAAATATTACTGGGGGGTCTATTCCAGGTTCTTGTATTTGAATTACAGTGTAAAATATTTTAAATTACTGTTTTTTCCACAAGAGAATAAAAAATAAAACTTAGAAAATCTACATACTTTAGCTACATTAAAAGGAAAAACAAACAAAAAAAGCTATGCGTAAAGAGCCCCAAACTTCTAAATGTGTACTCTTATTTACTTACCAATTCCTGAGAATTATAAGCAGCACTAGAGTTACAAAGAATATAGGAAACAGTCCCTGCTCCCCAGCTGGGTCTGCAACAAGCTGGCTTGGGAAAGGGCTCTGGCTCCACAAGAGCACAAAATTCTGGGTCATTCCGAATCCCAGGGTCAGTTTCTCTTGTCCAACTGGCAAGAAAAGCCATGAGGCATTTTTATTAAATAAAGGCATACAAGCAGATCGTCCGAAACTCGTGAGTTTCAAAACAATCTCTCCTACCTCATTCTGGGTATCTGTCATTGTCTTCATCTTCTGCAGTGCAGCTTCCTGGGCCTTTGGGCTATGGCTCTACTCATATTCAGGCTTCAGGGGGTGGGGAGATACCAAGCTGCAGAGCTGAGATCCAACACAGAAAGACCAACGCTCACCTTCATAAAATGAATAGACTTTCAAAGTATTCAACGTGGAAGCCTAGAAACTCATTTAAAGGGGGAATTCCCTGGCGGTCCAGTGGTTTGGACTCCTTGCTTCCACAGCAGCGGGTATGGGTTTGATCCCTGGTCAGGGAACTAAGATCCCGCATGCCACACGGTGCGGGGGAAAAAAAAAAAAAAAAAGGAAAAGAAACTCATTTAAAAAAAAACTATTTTTTTTTAAATTGGAGTGTAATTGCTTTACAATGTTGTGTTAGTTTCTACCACACAGTGAAGTGAATCAGCCGTATGTACAGACACATCCCCTCCCTCTTATACCTCCTCCCACTCCCCATCCTACCCAACCAGGCCGTCACAGAGCACCAAGCTGAGCTCCCTGTGCTATATAGCAGCTTCCCAACAGCTATCTATTTTACACATGGTAGTGTATTTATGTCAAACCTAATCTCCCAATTCATCCCACCCTCCCCTTCCTGCCCTGTGTCCACACGTCTGTTCTCTACGTTTGCCTCTCTATTCCTGCCCTGAAAATAGGTTCATCTGTACCATTCTTCTAGATTTCCACATATATGCGTTAATATATGATATCTGTTTTTCTCTTTCTGACTTACTTCACTCTGCATGACAGACTCTAGGTCCATCCACATCTCTATAAATGACCCAATTTCATTTATTTTTATGGCTGAGTAATATTCCATTATATATATGTACCACATCTTCTTTATCCATTCATCTGTCAATGGACATTTAGGTTGTTTCCATGTCCCAGCTATTGTAAATAGTGCTACAATGAACATTGGAGTACATGTCTCTTTTTGAATTATGGTTTTCTCAAGGTATATGCCCAGTAGTGGGAATGCTGGGTCATATAATAGTTCTGTTTTTCGTTTTGTTTTTTTTTTGCAGTACGCGGGCCCCTCACCGTTGTGGCCTCTCCCGTTGTGGAGCACAGGCTCTGGACGCGCAGGCTCAGTGGCTATGGCTCACGGGTCCAGCTGCTCCGCGGCATGTGGGATCTTCCCGGACCAGGGCACGAACCCATGTCCCCTGCATCGGCATGCGGACTCTCAACCACTGCGCCACCAGGGAAGCCCTGTTTTTAGTTTTTTAAGGAACCTCCATACTAGCACTGACTTGTAAGTAGAATGGCTTTAAGTACATGCGTCAAGTTATTTTGTCTACCCTTCCAGTTTTCCACTGAAATGACTGAAAAAAAAAAAAAAAAAGAAAGAAAGTATATATCAGTACTAGGCAACCACATACCAGAAACTATGAGGAATTTTCTACAAGACAAACTACAGATGGGACTGGAATGAGAAAAGAACAACTGATGTTCAACCCTTTGCTTGCTTGATAGGTTCATAGATGAGACTTCAGCAGCCATACCCCACTGATGTCCTTTCCTTGGAGCAACTAGGCCAAGAGCCAAGGTGGGTTCTGACACACTTAGAACGGCACAACTGAATCCCACCAGGGTATATCAGAAGAAACTTAGCAGCTGCTGGCTTACAATTGGTGTGGGTGGCCGCATGAGGAAGGAGGAAGACAAAGCTGAGTCTGGCTTCTTAAAGAGGCAAGAACCCCAGAATGAGAACACTAAGTTGGTCTATTACAGCAAAGGGAGGGTTTAGCTCCTTGCCATGACTATCTCTAGCTCTAGTTTCCTTTCTACACTCCTCTAGGAGTATTTAACGCCCACAGTGTAAATTAAATGTTCCTCTTTTCCTTTTATCTGCACCTGAAAATCTTAACAGACATCCGAGATCTCAATATGAACAAGTATAGACTGCCTAAAAAAAGGATGGAAAAAAAAATCACCTAACATGAGAAAAGGTATTAAATTGAAAAGAAGGATACGAATCTAAGGAATAAGTATCCCTCTAGAACAGTCATTGTGAAAACTTTGGAAACTTTCAATTTTATACGCAACAGTAATGGCACAAGGACAGATAAATAAGATCATTGGAACAGAACAGAAAGTCTACAAATACACCCAAACATATATAATCGCTTGACTTATGACAAGCCACCACTGCAGGTCAGTGGGGAAAACTGATCTTTCAATAAATGGTGCTCAATCTATGGGATATCTGTATGGAAAAAAATTAACCTTGTCTCTACCTCATGCCAAAAACAAAAATTAATTCCAGATGGACTACACACCTAAATGTGAAAGGTAAAATAATACAATTTCTAAAAGAAAAAAACAGAAGAATATCTTCATGATCTTATAGGCAAAATAGTTCTTAAATAGGGCACAAAAAGCACTAATCATTAAAGAAAAAAACTGATAAATTTGACTTCATTAAAATTAAGAACTTGTGTTTATCAAAAGACACCATTAAAAGTGAAAACATGGGGGCTTCCCTGGTGGCGCAGTGGTTAGGAATCCGCCTGCCGATACAGGGGACACGGGTTTGGGCCCTGGTCCGGGAGGATCCCACATGCCGTGGAGCAACTAAGCCCGTGCGCCACAACTACTGAGGCCACGTGCCACAACTACTGAAGCCTGTGCCCCCAGAGCCTGTGCTCCGCAACAGGAGAAGGCACCGCAGTGAGAAGCCCGTGCACCGCAACAAAGAGTAGCCCCCGCTCGCCACAACTAGAGAAAGCCTGTACGCAGCAATGAAGACCCAATGCAGCCTAAATAAATAAATAAATAAACAAAATTTAAAAAATAAAAAGTGAAAACATGAGCCAAGGCAGAGATGGTATTTTTAACACATAAATGTATATCCAACACAGTACTTATATATAAAGAATATTTTAAAAATTATTCTATAAATTAATAAGAAAAAGACAAGCCATCGAAAGGAAAATGGGCACAAGTCAGGAACAGGCACTCCATAGAAAAGGATATCCAAGTGACCAAAAGCAGAAGAAAAGGTACTCAATATCATTATTCTCCAGGGAAATGAAAATCAAAATCACAATGAGATCCTTCTGCACACCCACCAGAATGGCTAAAATGAAAACCAAAACCAAAATCAAAACCAAGAGTTGGCAAAGGAAAGATGTGGAACAACTGAAGTTCTCATATACTGCAGATGGTCATGTATATTGGTACAACCACCTTGGAAATCTGCTTGGCATTGTCTACTGAAGTTAAACATACATCTACCTTATGACCTAACAATCCCATTCCTAGGTATATATCAAAGAGAAATAGAGCATATGTCCACCAAAAGACATACATAAAAATGTCCATGGCCGCTTTATTCATAGTAGCCAAGACTGGTAAAAGAAACAAACTTTCATCAACAGTAGAAGTAGTAAACTGTGGTGTACTTATACAACAAAATACTACACAGCAATAATGAGGAATGAACTACTCTTACATGTAATAACATGAATAAATCTCTCATAGATTGTGTTGAACAAAAGAAACAAAGCAGGGGGGGACTTCCCTGGTGGTCCACTGGCTAGGACTCCAAGCTCCCAAAGCTGGGGGCCCAGGTTTGATCCCTGTCAGGGAACTAGATCCTGCATGCCTCAACTAAAGATTCTGCACGCTGCAACTAAGGGTCCCGCATGCCACAACAAAGACCTGGTGCACCCAAATAAATAAATAAATATTTTAAAAACAAACAAACAGACAAACAAAGGGTATGTACTATATGATTCCATTTATGTACAGTTCAAAAACAGGCAAAATTAATGGATAGTGAATGAGATCAGAATAACTGTTACCTGTGTAACGGAGAGTATTAATGAGAGGGGGCAGAAAGGAGCCTGCTGGGATCTGAGAAATATTCTGTATCTTGATCTGGGTGGCAGTTAGCATGTCTTTTTTTTTTCTCTTTGCAGGTTATTTCTTTAATTCAGATCATGCAATTTTGGAAATAGGTATAAGTCATATTCAACAATATCTTTTATTAATAATACAGATGACATTTTTTTAAACATCTTTATTGGAGTATAATTGCTTTACAATGTTGTGTTAGTTTCTGCTGTATAACAAAGTGAATCAGCTATACGTATACATATAACCATATGTAAAAATATACTGAGCTCAAACTTAAAAGTAGTGCATATTACTTAATAAAGGTTAAACCTCAATAAAAAAGTAAAAAACAAAAACGCACACAAAAAAACACACAGAGTAAACTGCATTTCAATCTAGATTTTGGCAGTCATGTTAGAAAATGACCAGGAAAAAATACAGGTAAGGCTATAAGCAGCAGTTAAATATAGTAATAGAAAACCAAATTAGTGAAACGAATGACTTCATTGAGCCTCTTCTACAATACAAAAGAAAATATAGAGATGAAGATAATGGTGGGGGGAGTAAAAACGTGAAGAGAGAACCCTAATCTTTAAAAGCTATTCCAGAAAGATCAAGACTGACAGGAGAAGAGCAATTATTTTAAAAAATGAGAAAGGAAAGGCGGGGGGGGGAAGGAAAAGTAAACTTTCCTGAGTGAATAAAAAGCCTGAATATTCAAAGGACAAGCTAAGAAACTTAATAACAGCAGACCAACACCTTCATTAGAGTTGGCAAAAAAAGTGGGTTTTGGGGGCTTTGTTTTATTTTTTTTTTAAATGAATCTGAAACTTCATTTGTATTCAGTGGGAAAGAGTGCTGTGATCAATTAGTAATGCCTGTCTTTGGCACAGAATGAAAGCATATTTATCAGACATTTGCCATCCTTGACCCAGATATACCCTGGTTCAGTCTTTAATTTCCAAGGACAATGAGAAAAAAAATCCTGTAAGCATTAAAACAAACAAAAAAACAAACAAACAACAAAAACCCCACACAAATCTGACTGGCCTCAGACTTTTGTGCCCCCAAACTGCCCCATTCATGTAGAAGGACAAAAGACAGACATTTTCAGATAAACTAAGACTTAGAAACATAATAAACATTTTTCTTTCAGAAAAAATACTACTTAAATATGTATCCCAGTATAACAAGATATTAGAAAAAAAATTGAGACCACCATTAAAAAAAAATCAAGAACATCTTCAACAAATAAAAGGCATTTAAAAAAAAAGAGAGGTGCACACCAGTCAGAATGGCCATCATCAAAAAATCTACAAATAATAAGTGCTGGAGATGGTGTAGAGAAAAGGGAACCTTCTTGCACTGTTGGTGGGAATGTAAATTGATACAGCCACTATGGAGCACAGTATGGAGGTTCCTTAAAAAACTAAAAATAGAACTACCATATGATCCAGCAATCCCACTACTGGGCACATATCCTGAGAAAACCATAATTCCGAAAGAGTCATGTACCCCAATGTTCATTGCAGCTCTATTTACAATAGCCAGGACATGGAAGCAACCTAAGGGTCCACTGACAGATGAATGGATAAAGAAGATGTGGCACATATATACAATGGAGTATTACTCAGCCATAAAAAGAAACAAAATTGAGTTATTTGTAGTGAGGTGGATGGACCTAGAGTCTGTCATACAGAGTGAAGTAAGTCAGAGAGAGAAAAATAAATACCATATGCTAACATACATATATGGAATCTAAACAAAAAAAAAAGGTTCTGAAGAACCTAGGGGCAGGACAGGAATAAAAACACAGACGTAGAGAATGGACTTGAGGACACAGGGGGTGGGGGGGAGGGTAAGCTGAGATGAAGTGAGAGAGTGGCATGGACACTATCAAACATAAAATAGATATCTAGTGGGAAGCAGCCACATAGCACAGGAAGATCAGCTCGGTGCTTTGTGACCACCTAGAGGGGTGGGATAGGGAGGGTGGGAGGGAGATGCAAGAGGGAAGGGATATGGGGATATATGTATACATATAGCTGATTCACTTTGTTATACAGCAGCAACTAACACAACAATGTAAAGCAATTATACCTCAATAAAGATGTTAAAAAATAAATAAAAATTAAAAAAGGGAGGTGGGAGAACTGTTATACATTAAAAGACCCTTAAGAGGGCTTCCCTGGTGGCGCAGTGGTTGAGGGTCCGCTTGCCGATGCAGGGGACACGGGTTCGTGCCCCGGTCCGGGAAGGTCCCACATGCCGCGGAGAGACTAGACTAGGCCCGTGAGCCATGGCCGCTGAGCCTGTGCGTCCGGAGCCTGTGCTCTGCAACGGGAGAGGCCACAACAGTGAGAGGCCCGCGTACCGCAAAAAAAAAAAAAAAAAAAGACCCTTAAGAGACATATCAACCAAACACAAAGTATGAAGCTTGCTTAGATTTTAATTCTGACAAACCCATTGTGAAATGACATTTTGGAGATAATCTGAAGAATCTGAAAATAGACTATATGATATTAACAAATTATTAATTTTGTTATGTATAATAATGTTATGTTATGCTAGAAAGACTTACAAGTTAGACATATCTACTGAGTATTTTCAGTTATAATGAATGGAAGTTGATTTAAAACCTCCAAGAACAAAAATCTGGCAGGGGGACAAAGAGAACGATTGAAAAAATATTGGAAAAATGTTGACAACTGCTTAATTTACATGGTGATTCATTAAACTATTCTCTTTACTTTTCTTGTAGTCTGAAAATTTCAAGAGTAAAAGGTAAAAACAAAAAAACCAAACACAACAAAAACTAACCAAACAAAACCCAGGAACATAGTAGATAAATTGTATTAAAAAACAAATGGCATAAAGCAAAAAGAGTAAAAGATACTTAATTCTATAAAAGTGATGTTAATAGGATTCTGAAACAGTGCAAATGTCAAAAAGTACTCTTCAGGGCTTCCCTGGTGGCGCAGTGGTTGAGAGTCCGCCTGCCGATGCAGGGGACATGGGTTCGTGCCCCGGTCCGGGAAGATCCCACATGCTGCGGAGCGGCTGGGCCCGTGAGCCATGGCCGCTGAGCCTGCGTGTCCAGAGCCTGTGCTCTGCAATGGGAGAGGCCACAACAGTGAGAGGCCCGTGTATCGCAAAAAAAAAAAAAAAAAAAAAGTACTCTTCAGAGAAATGATACACAATGTACACACAATGTGCACACACTGTAAAAACATTTAATGATAATAGGGTTGAGAGTATATAGTGGTTAATCTGGACCTACAGTATGTGTTTGAATTACTGGATGTATGACCTTAGTTAAAAACCTGAACCTTTTTGCATCTCATTTTTCTTCATCTATAAAACGGGGATAATGACAGTACTTACACAGGTAGAGTTGTTGGGAAGATTAAATCCTGGCACATTGTAAACCTTCAATAAATAACTACTATTATCTAAAATCTCACTGATACCTATACTAACTAGGAAATGGAGAAGTGGTAAGAAAAGGAGGAAGCAGGAAGTCCTACATGGGGGTGCATGGCAGAAACTGCTACTTGTTTCCCATTATCTGCTCTCCTTCTCTTCCTCTGTAATAAAACTCTTGATTTTTAGCTGTGCATGTGGTCTACCTAGAATAAAAATATTTCCCAGTCTACACTGCAGCTAGGTTTGGCCACGTGACTCAGTTCTGGCCAATAGAATGTAGGCAGTAATGTGCATGAACTCCCAGGAAAGGCCCTTAAAGAAAAAGACATTTTTTTCTTTTTAACTGCATTCCTTCTTTAACTGTTTCTACTTCGCACAGGTTTGCATACAGATGAGGTGGCTGGCATTCCAATAGCTTTCTTAGACTATGAGGGGTCCTTGGAAATGAAAACCGTGTATAGCAGAGCAACAAAATAGAAAGAAACTTGGTCCATGACACCATGGAGTCCCAAACCAGAAAACCTCTGGTTTTGAGAGGGAAATCTATTTCTATCTTATTTAAGTTACTGTTATTTTGGGATTTTCTGCATCTTACAGCTGAACATAATCCTAACTAAAATGAGAGACAGTTCTATCCTATTTAATTGTTCTACTTGATAACTAGAGAAAAAGAACTTAAAGTATTTTATTTTAAAAATCAGAGATAAACAAGTGGAATTAAAATGCCATGAGCATAGAGGTGTTGGTTTCACAACACTACGAATGTTCTAAATGCCACTGAATTCTTCACTTTAAATGGTTAATTTTTATGTTATATAAATTCATATAATTTTACCTCAATAAATTAAATTTTAAAAAATACCCCAAAGTAGAAATTAGTAACAAAAGTTTAAGAAATCCAACTATAAAAACAAAACTCCCAATTAACTTTAGTATCAAAGAGAAAAAATCAAAATGACAATTAAAGACTACTTAGAAAATGGTCATTAGAACAGTACACATCTCAATGAATTAGAATGTGGCCAAAGTATTAGTAATTGCATATTCAAAGCCATAAAGCTTTTAAGTAAACTAATAAGAAACAAATGAACACAGAAGATCCAACAGAAGTAGGAGAACAAAACAAGTCTAAGAAAAATAAGAGGAAGAAAATAAAGATACAAATAAAAATTAATGAATTAGAAGACAATAAATATAAGAGCTAGTTTTTGAAAACTAAGAAACATACTGCTAACAAATTTAAGAAAAAAATCAAAGAACACAGAAATTAAATTAGAAATGGAAAGCGGATTTATAACAAATCCTTAATTTTTAATTAGTGAAGAGATATCAAAAATGTGAAGGGACTTCCCTGGTCGTCCAGTGGTTAAGCATCCACCTTCCAATGCAGGGAACATGGGTTCGATCCCTGGTCGGGGAACTAAGATCCCACATGCTGGGGGCAACTAAGCCCACACACCCCACACACTGCAACAAAGAGGCCACACACTGCAATGAAAGATCCTGCGTGCTGCAACTAAGAGCCAACACAGCCCCCCAAATAAATAAATAAATAAAATATTTTTTTTTAATGTGAAGATTTTAGAGAAACGGATCATTTTCTGGATAATGTCAGTCAACAAAATTGACAAAAGAAGTGATAAAAATGTTCCATATCCTCATTGTGGTGACATTTACACTACTGTATACTTTTGTCAAAACTCATCCAACTGAACACTTAAAATTGTTGAACTATTTATTATATGTATTTATGTTATATCTCAATAATCCTACCTAAAAATGTGATGCAAGAACTAAGAAATCTTAAAAAACACATAACAAAGGAAGAAACAGAAACAGGAGGTGTCAAAGGTTTTCTTTCCAAAACTACTAGAGGCTGAGATGCCTTTATAGGTAAGTTCCTTCAGTTCATTTACCTATTCAGCCAATAATATTTATTAATGGTATGGGGAGGGATCCATTCTTCAGGCACTGTTCTAAACACTGGGGAGTAATACAGTAAATAAGATCACATTTTTTACGTTCTAGTGGGGGACAATAAATAGGCAAAGCAAAAACAAAACAAAAACCAGTTGTCAGGTAGGTGATGTTAAGTGTTAAGAAGAAAAATAAAGTCCAGTGAGGGGACAGAGAGTGCCTGGGGTAGACTGTTCATTTCTACAGATTACTGGTAAAGAACTTTCTGATAAGGCTGCCTCATGGACAGGAATCTGAAGGACATTAGGAAGTAAACTATGCAGGGGGGTAACAGCAGAACAGAAGTGCAAAGGCCCAGAGGCACGAGTTGTTTGGCGTGATTAAAGAATGAGCAGGCCAGCTTGACCAATGAAGAATAAGTGAATAGGACAGTGGTAGGAGATGAGGTCAGAAAGGATGTAAGCCTTGGTAAGGGCTTGATATCTTTTATGAGTGAGATAGGAATCCTCCAGAGGGGCTTGGCAGTGGTGTTAACTAATCCAACTTACCTCTTAAAAGATCACACTGGCTGCTGTGTTGAGACTACACTGAAGGGGGGCAAAGATCACAACATGCCTACAGTAATAGTTTAAGCAAGAGAAGGTAACATTTTGGACAAGGGTGGCACTACTAGAAATGGTTAAATGGCTGGATTCTGTATATATTACAAAGGTAGAGTGAAAGGACAACTGCTGAGAGGCTGAAGGTAGAGTATGAGAGAGAGAGTCAAGAATGACTCTTTAAGTAATACACACTATACACTTACCAGGTCACAGAAAAAAAAAAGCTGCTTCCCATTTCTTTGTACGAAGTCAGTACACCCAAATACTCCAACACCCAAAGAAAAAACAGCAAAGACAGAAAAGAGAGGCCAGGCCTACTATGGAAATTGATGTAAATATCCTAGGTAAAATCATAGCAAATCAAATGTAGCAGACCATTAAAATATAACCCAAATAGTGTTCATCCCAGTAAGAAAATGACAAGTCAAGTTTAGAAAACATTAATTTAACACATTACATATAAAGAAGATGTGAAAAAAACTATAAGAAACACAAATACATGGAGGCTAAACAGTGCACTACTAAATAGCCAACAGATCACTGAAGAAATCAAAGAAGAAATTAAAAAATACATAGAAACAAATGACAATAAAAACACGACCCAAAACCTATGGGACGCAGCAAAAGCAGTTCTAAGAGGGAAGTTTATAGCAATTCAATCTCACCTCAAGAAACAAGAAAAATCTCAAATAAACAATCAAACCCTACACTTAAAACAACTAGAGAGAGAAGAACATGGAAAACCCAAAGTCAGTAGAAGGAAAGAAATCATAAAGATCAGAGCAAAAATAAATGAAATAGAAATGAAGAAAACAATAGCAAAGATCAATAAAACTAAAAGCTAGTTCTTTGAGAAGATAAACAAAACTGATAAACCCTTAGCCAGACTCATCAAGAACAAAAGGGAGAGGATGCACAGAAATAAAATTAGAAGTGAAAAAGGAGAAATCACAACTGACACTGCAGAAATACAAAGGATTTTAAGAGACTACTACAAACAACTATATGCCAATAAAATGGACAACCACGAAGAAATGGACAAAATCTTGGAAAGGTACAATTTTCCAAGACTGAACCAGGAAGAATTAGAAAATATAAACAGACCTATCACAAGTAATGAAATTGAAACCATAATTAAAAATCTTCCACAAACAGAAGTCCAGGACCAGACGGCTTCACAGGCTAATTCTGTGAAATATTTAGAGAACAGCTAACACCGATCCTTCTCAAACTATTCCAAAAAATTGCAGAGGGAGGAACACTCCCAAATTCATTCTATGAAGCCACCATCATCCTGATACCAAACCCAGAAAAAGATATCACAAAAAAAGAAAATTACAGACCAATATCACTGATGAACATAGATGCAAAAATAATGAACAAAATACTAGCAAACAGAATCCAACAGCACATTAAAAGGATCATACACAGGGACTTCCCTGGTGACGTAGTGGTTAACAATCCGCCTGCCAATGCAGGGGACACATGTTCGAGCCCTGGTCTGGGAAGACCCCACATGCCGCGGAGCAACTAAGCCTGTGTGCCACAGCTACTGAGCCTGCGCTCTAGAGCCCGCAAGCCACAACTACTGAGCCCACATGCCACAACTACTGAAGCCCACACACCCAGAGCCTGTGCTCTGCAACAAGAGAAATGACTGCAATGAGAAGCCCGCACACCACAACAAAGAGTAGCCCCTGCTCTCCACAACTAGAGAAAGCCTGCACACAGCAACAAAGACCCAACGAAGACAAAAATAAATAAATTTAAAATAAATAAATAAATTTATTTTAAAACAAAAAGGATCATATACCATTATCAAGTTTGATTTATCCCAGGGATTCAAGGATTCTTCAATACATGCAAATCAATCAATGTGATACACCACATTAACAAATTAAGGAATAAAAACCATATGATCATCTCAATAGATGCAGAAAAAGCTTCTGACAAAATTCACCACCAATTTATGATAAAAGCTCTCCAGAAAATGGGCAGAGAGGGAACCTACCTCAACATAATAAAGGCCATATATGACAAACCCATAGCAAGCATCACACTCAATGGTGAAAAACTGAAAACATTTCCACCAAGATCAGGAACAAGACAAGGATGTCCACTCTTGCCACTCTTATTTAACATAGTTTTGGAAGTCCTAGCCACAGCAATCAGAGAAGAAAAAGTAATAAAAGGAATATAAATTGGAAAAGAAGAAGTAAAACTGTCACTATTTGCCAATGACATGATACTATACACAGAAAATCCTAAAGATGCCACCAGAAAACTACAAGAACTAATCAATGAATTTGGTAAGGTTGCAGGATATAAAATTAATGCACAGAAATCTCTGGCATTCCTATACATCAACAACGAAAAATCAGAAAGAGAAATTAAGGAAACAATCCCATTTACCACTGCAACAAAAAGAATAAAATACCTAGGGATAAACATGACTAAGGAGGTGAAAAACTTGTACTCAGAAAACTATAAAACACTGATGAAAGTAATCAAAGATGATATAAACAGATGGAGAAATATACCATGTTCTTGGATTGGAAGAAACAACATTGTGAAAATGACTATACTACCTGAAGCAATCTACAGATTCAATGCAATCCCTATCAAACTACCAATGGCATTCTTCACAGAATTAGAACAAAAAAATCTTACAATTCGTATGGAAACACAAAAGACTCCGAATAGCCAAAGCAAACTTGAGAAAGAAAAATGGAGTTGGAGGAATCAGGCTCCCTGACTTCAAACTATACCACAAAGCTACAGTAATCAGACAGTATGGTACTGGCACAAAAACAGAAATATAGATCAGTGGTACAGCACAGAAAGCCCAGAGATAAACCCACACACATACGGTCACCTAATTTACAACAAAGGAGGCAAGAACATATAATGGAGAAAAGACAGCCTCTTCAATAAGTGGTGCTGGGAAAACTGGACAGCTACATGTAAAAGAATGAAATTAGGTTGGTTCCATGTCCTGGCTATTGTAAATAGTGCTGCAGTGAATATTGCGGTGCATGTCTCTTTCTGAATTATGGTTTTCTCAGGGTATATGCCCAGTAGTGGGATTGCTGGGTCATATGGTAGTTCTACTTTCAGTTTTTTTTTTTTTTTTCTTTTTTTTTTTTTTTTGCGGTATGCGGGCCTCTCACTGCTGTGGCCTCTCCCGTTGCGGAGCACAGGCTCCGGATGCGCAGGCCCAGCGGCCATGGCTCACGGGCCCAGCCGCTCCGCGGCATATGGGATCCTCCCAGACCGGGGCACGAACCCGTATCCCCCGCATCGGCAGGCGGACTCTCAACCACTGCGCCACCAGGGAGGCCCTACTTTTAGTTTTTTAAGGAACCTCCATACTGTTTTCCATAGTGGTTGTATCAATTTACATTCCCACCAACAGTGTAGGAAGGTTCCCTTTTCACCACACCCTTTCTAGCACTTATTGTTTCTAGCTTTTTTGATAATGACCATTCTGACCGGCGTGAGGTGATACCCCATTGTAGTTTTGATTTGCATTTCTCTAATAATTAGTGATGTTGAGCATCTTTTCACGTGCCTCTTGGCCATGTGAATGATGAAATGTCTATTTCATCATAGAAAAAATGTCTACTTAGATCTATTTAGGTCTCCTGCCCATTTTTTAACTGGACTGTTTTTTTTGATATTGAGCTCCATGAGCTGTGTGTATATTTTGGAGATTAACCCTTTTTTTTTTTTTTTTTTTTTTTTTTTGCAGTACACGGGCCTCACACTGTTGTGGCCTCTCCCGTTGTGGGGCAAAGGCTCCGGACGCGCAGGCTCAGCGGCCAGGGCTCACGGGCCCAGCCGCACCGCGGCCTGTGGGATCTTTCCGGACCAGGGCACGAATCCGTGTCCCCTGCATCGGCAGGCGGACTCTCAACCACTGCGCCACCAGGGAAGCCCTGAGATTAACCCTTTGTCTGTTGTTTCATTTGCAAATATTTTCTCCCATTCTGAGGGTTGTCTTTTTGTCTTGTTTATGGTTTCCTTTGCTGTGCAAAAGCTTTTAAGTTTAATTAAGTCCCACTTGTTTATTTTTGTTTTTATTTCTATTACTCTAGGAGGTGAGTCAAAAAAGATTTTGCTGTGCTTTATGTCAAAGAGTGTTTTTCCTATGTTTTCCTCTAAATGTTTTATAGTGTCTGGTCTTACATTTAAGTCTTTAATCCATTTGGAGTTTATTTTTGTGTATGGTGTTAGGTAGTGTTCTAATTTCACTCTTTTACCACAATGTTCATTGCAGCACTATTTACAGTGCCAGGACATGGAACCATCCTAAATGTCCACCAACAGATGAATGGATAAAGAAGATGTGGTACATATATACAGTGGAACATTACTCAGCCATAAAAGGAAACAAAACTGAGTTATTTGTAGTGAGATGGATGGACTTAGAGTCTGTCATACAGAGTGAAGTAAGTAAGAGAGAGAAAAACAAATACCATATGCTAACACATATATATGGAATCTAACAACAAAAAAAAGAAATGGTACTGATGAACTTAGTTGCAGGGCAGGAATAAAGAGACAGACAGAGAATGGACTCTCAAAGCTGGGGTGAAGTTAGAGTAGCATCAACATACATACACTAGTGAATGTAAAAGAGTTGGCTGGTGGGAAGCAGCAGCATAGCACAGGGAGATGGGCTCGGTGCTTTGCCATGACCTAGAGGGGTGGGATAGGGAGGATGGGAGGGAGGCTCATGAAGGAGGGGATGTGGGGACATGTGCATGCATATGGCTGATTTGCTTTGTTGTGCAACAGAAACTAACACAGTATTGTGAAGTAACTGTACTCCAATAAAGATCTATTAAAAATAAGTAAATAAATAAAGAAGATGGGTACATATATACAATGGAATACTACTCAGCCATAAAAAAGGATGAAATAATGCCATTTGCAGCAACATGGATGCAACTACAGATTATCATACTACGTTAAGCAAGTCAGAAAGAGAAACACAAGTACCATTTGATATCACTTATATGTGGAATCTCAAATATGAGACAAATGAACCTATCTATAAAATAGAAACAGAATCAGGGACACAGAGAATAGACTGGTGGTTGCCAAAGGGGAGGGAGGTAGGAGAGGGTACGAGTGGTAGTTTGGGATTAGCAAATGCAAACTGGTATATATAGAATGGATAAACAAAAAGGTCCTACTGTATAGCACACAGAACTATATATAAACCATAATGGAAAAGAATATGAAGAAGAATATATACATATGTGTAACTCAGTCGCTGTGCTATATAGCAGTAATTAACACAACACTGTAATTCAACTATACTATACTTCAATAAAAAATAAAAAGAAAGAAAACAACACATCACATAAATTAATGAAAGAAGTAAGTGATCGGCTAAAAACAGAACCAATAAGAGAATTAGATGTGATACCTGAATACAAATGTTAGCTTTTCCCAAGTACGACGTAGAAGGCGGGATGGGAAAAATTCCATTCATTATAGCAAGAAAATCGATGAAAAAACGTGGAGACATAAAAGAGCTGATATCCAGAGAGTACTTTGACCTAATAAGAAAACTTACAACAATGTAAACTTTTCTTCAAAGATATTTTTATTTTAAAAATTTTCATGTATTTATGTATTTATTATTTACTTATTTAGGCTGTGCTGGCTTTTTTAAAAATAAATTTATTTATTTTATTTTATTTTATTTTTGGCTGCATTGGGTCTTTGTTGCTGCACGCAGGCTTTCTCTAGTTGCAGTGAGCAGGGGCTACTCTTTGTTGCAGCGCATGGACTTCTCATTGCGGTGGCTTCTCTTGTTGCACAGCACGGGCTCTAGGTGCGCGGGCTTCAGTAGTTGTGGCACGTGGGCTCAGTAACTGTGGCTTGTGGGCTCTAGAGCGCAGGCTCAGTAGTCGTGGTGCACGGGCTTAGTTGCTCCATGGTATGTGGGATCTTCCCAGACCAGGGCTCAAACCCATGTCCCTTGCATTGGCAGGCAGATTCTTAACCACTGCGCCACTAGGGAAGTCCCTGCATTGGTTTTTAGTTGTGACATGTGGGATCTTTGTTGCAGCACATGGGATCTTTTTTTAGTTGCGACATGTGGCCTCTTAGTTGTGGCATGAGGACTTCTTTAGTTGCAGTATGCGGACTAATTGAGGCATGTGAACTCTTAGTTGTGGCATGCATGCAGGATCTAGTTCCCTGACCAGGGATTGAACCCAGGCCCCCTGCACTGGGAGCCCAGAGTCTTACCCACTGGACCACCAGCGAAGCCCCCAAAGATATTTTTAAAGTGAACGCAATTCCAATCAAAATACCATGAGGAGTGCTCATTTTTGGCAGCACATATAGTGAAAACTGGAACAATGGAGAGAAGATTAGCATGACCCCTGCTCAAGGATGATGTGCAAATTTGTGATATGTTCCATATTTTTACTGTATATTTGAAAGTTGCTAAGAGAGTAAATCTCAAAAGCTCTCATTGCAAGAAAAAGAAATTTGTAACTGTGCGTGGTAATGGATATTATCTAGACTTATTGTTGTGATCATTTCACAATATATACATATATCTAATCATTATATTGTATACCTAAAACTAATATGTTGTATGTTAATTATATCTCAATAAAAAAAATAACATAAGGATTTTTTTGGGGGGGTGGAGTGGGATTTTAAATTATTCTGAAGTTTGCATAAAGCATAACTAGGTAGAAAAAGCCAAAGGTATATTGCAATAAAATATAAAAAGGAACGTGTGTAAACTCACATCACTGGTATTAAAACACATTACAAAGCTAGAGTAACTAAAATGACAAAGTTATGTTTCAAGAATAGACAAACATAAAACAAAAAAAAATCCTAGAAACACATGCTAGGATGCACCTATACCTATCTATACATATAGATTCTAGTATAGTGTATACATATATCTAGTGTATGATGAAGCTTAACTTTTAGTTAAGTAGAAACAGAATAAATTATTCAATAAATGATGCTATTTTATAAACTATTTTGAAAAAATTAAGTTAGATCTCTATCTCACATCATTCAGCAAAATAAATTCAGATAAAAGTTTTAATAATAATTTTTCAAAAAGTAAAATAGTGAGAAGAAAATATGATTATTCATTTGGTTTGAGGTTAGGAAGACTTTTTAAAACATAAAAACAAATTTCATAAAGGGAAAATGGAAGATTTGGCTACACAAAATTTTAAATCCTTTACATTTGAGAAAGATCCCATAAATAATGGAAGGTAAGTGACAAATTGTATAAAATACTTTGAATATAAATGATTGAAAAGGGTTCCAACCCTTGTTAGGAAGGCCTTTTCAAAAAAAAAAATAGTAAGTGAAAAATATTCCAATAAAAAACAGGCAAAGGATATGAGAAGGCAACTCTTAAGAAGGCATAAAAATGTCAATGCTCAAAAGTACCTGAGAATTCCTCTTTTAAACATTTTCAAAATCAGTTTATTAATTTTAGTGGTAATTCTCCTTATTTCAAAGACCCATGTTATTTTTGACCTTAAAAAGGAATAACTCAACTTGCTCACTGTATTTATTGTTCACTGGAAAAAATATTTACTATTCTTGACTCCAAGTGTTATTCTGGCTATTTAAATTAAAAAACAAAAAAACAAAAAAACAAACACAACACTGTAAATCAACGATACGCCAATAAAAATTAACTTAAAAAAACCAAAGTGAGACTTAAAGTCTGAAGATTTGCCACCTTTAAGGATATTCAAAAGATTGATTCATGGATTCCAGAAAGCAGAGGTCCCAAAACTCTGGTGGTAGAAATAGCACTAATATACACATGTACAAATATCTAAATTAGCTGGTGCAGGAGTTCTGCTTCCAATATGACTAAGTAAGTTCCTACTGGATTAAATTTCCTGTGAATAACAATGATAAACTCAGGGTAAAATTATAAAAACAAATACCCAAAGGCACTAGAGAATGAACCAAACTAGGCAGATCTGTGAGGGATACTGACACTCAGAAGAAGGAGCTGGGACAGTTGGTGGTACCATACAGCGCAGCTAAAACTCTGCTGAAAAATCCAGTCTTTAATAGCCTGAAGAAACAAAGGACAAAATTCAAGACAATCACAGCTGCTAAAAAGCAAGGGAGGAAATCCCATAAAGGGGGTAGCCAGAGAGAGGAAGCCCCATATTCTGTGTATACACAATACTCAAATTCATGGCTGACTTCTGAATCATGCATGTGTAGATTAAATGTAAAAAAAAAAAACAAACAAACAAAACCCAGACAAACGGAATGGATGTTTGACCTACTGCAGTTTGAGTCCAACCAACTGAAAAGCCTGATACACTAAAGCATCAACCCTCTCTGCAGGAATAAAACAAAATCCACATGACATTTACAATTCCAGGATAAAACCCCAAATTACTCAATATACAAAAAACCAGGAAAGTGTGAACTACTCTTTTTTAAAAAAAATTTTTATTGAAGTATAGTTGATGTATAACTTATAGGTATACAATATAGGGATTCACAATTTTTAATGGTTGTATTCCACTTTATAATTATTATAAAATACTGGCTATATTCCCCTTGTTGTACAATATATCCTTGTAGTTTACTTTATACCTAATAGTTTGTACCTCCTAATCTCCTACCCCTATATCGCCCCCCTTCCCTCTCCCCACTGGTAACAATTTGTCTGTTCTCTGTATCTGTGAGTCTGCTGCTTTTTTGCTATATTCACTAGTTTTGTTTGTTTGTTTTTGTTTTTGGCCATGCCACACTGCATG